>NC_137266.1:12912813-13545313 GCF_053477335.1 Acartia tonsa | reverse complement strand
GTTCTCCTATACAGGAATAACTATTTTTGGAGAGGTTAAATCCACCCTCCCAGAAGAAACTCATTATAAAACTAAAATCTTAAATGGAGGGTTGACCCAACCATTCAACCCTTCCCCCAGAAAAGAAAAGAAAAATGGGTAAAAATAAAGGATGATGTACCTGTCAACTTTTACAAAGTTTGGACCACAAGGCTCGGGTTCTATCTCTGGTTCCTGACAGGTATAAAACTATAAATGAATGAGTTTATAGTTTAACGGATGTTTATGGCATGCTATAGGTAAGAGTTTTTGTCTGAAGCTTAAGATCTCATTAGCTACTGAACTGGTTGTATTTTCATTTTTGGGTAGGCTTTACTTAGCTCCCGTGATGGTTTTAGGTTATTCTATTTTCAGATATAAGTTTCGGAAAGGTTTTAAACTAATTTTCTAGTCCCCTCTGCTTTGAATACACAGCCACGAGAGGCTATGGCCCGGCCTAGCCGCTAGTAAAATATTATTAAGCCATAGCATCTTAGTAACCCCTTTTAAATCTATGATTGGCCACACCCACAAGCAAATAGCTTAAACACAAACTTCCTATTTGACAAAATAGTAATACCATTGATAGTTTCAAACATGCATTGAAAAAAAAGCAATGCAAATCTACATCAATTATTGTATAGTTTTCCTGATGATGATAAGAAACATCGTTGGTAGAATTTTCTGTTGATGCAACCTCGTATTTAAAGTTCTCTTTACATACAATCTAAAAATAAAATAAAAAAAACAATCTAAAGAATAATTATTATGTAATGCTTATGTCTTATAGGTGAGTTGCATTTGGAATGAACAGTCAACTTGGCAACTCAGACAACCAACCCTTTGATTGAATGATATTTGTCTGGAGATCCTAACTTTGCATGTTAATGAGCTTCTGTTTGGGGCTATTGCTGTAATAGTTTCAAGTTTCATTCATTTTTAATGTTTCAGATTTAATATTAATGAATTATTTCTTTTATTGATAAATATTTGTTTTTAATATTCTATGTACTTCTAAGTACTTCAAGTACACGACAAAAAAATGTCCAAAAGTTTTGTGTAAATATGCAATAATTCATGCATCATATGGCATATACATATTCAAGTCTTTATGAGATATGATAACGCAACAGCCGCTGTTTTATGTTTGCGGCTCTTCGCCGGCTGCTGACTGCTGAAAAATTGTTTAATTGTTTAATATAAAATGGCGATTTTTTATTTACTATCTATCATCTATTCTTGCCGCCATGGAGGAAGATTTAAAAAGATTGTAAGGCTTGCATGCAATTATATCTTAGTTTAAATTGAAATATTCGCAATTTTAATTAAGGTTGCCTCAAAAAAAAGGCCGCGGTCATGAATCCTTGCTTATAATAAATGATATAGATATTATGTTTCGGAAATTGAGTAAAGTGTTTCCATCCATCAAATATGGATGTGTTCAAGTATCTCAAATATTTACATGCTAAATTTTATAAAATTTACAGAAAAATATTTGCAGACTTTATTAGTAGCAAAGCTGCTCTTTAATTAACTTTGTCTCTCCGTCAGTCTGTCCGAAAGTCCGTAGCGATTTCCTCAGCTACTAGCTAAGATAGACAGCTGAATTTTTTTTGAAGATTCCTTAAAGCTCTTAGATGCTAGACTGGTCGCCAAAAGATCGGTTTTGGAATGGGGCTAGTTTTATTTCTAGGGGGCCAATTACTTTCAAACTAAATTTAAACATGGGATGATATACCATCTACCTTGCAAGGTGCTAAGAACGCAGCTTCAAAAACAAACATTAACAACGTTGAGATTTCATGGCTTTTTGACTGAAAATCTATCAAAATTTTTATAACTGTCCTTAAATATTATCCAAAATAAAATTTATCTAATGTAGATGTGCATTTTTCTTAGTACTCCAAGACGACTAGTTTTAGTGAATGTTTATAAGTTGTATTCATTTAGTATTTTTATACAAGTTTTAGCTTCTAAATTTAATTATCTGAGATATATTAGCAACAGGGCTCGGCATTTGAGCGTCTGTCTCCTGTAAGCCTCAGTGAAATCAATCTTTTAATATTCTAAAAATCAGCTGAATATTTAAAACTGACTCAAATATGGCAATCCCTCTTTTCAAAATTTTTTTTAAAGCACCCAATCTTGTTTAAATTTGTGGCTAACACGCAGCTGCCGAGCCATGATTAGAAGTATATAAGGTCCTAGGACAAACGCAGGAGTCACAAACGTCGGAGTGGACACTTATCCAAACCTAACCTAATTTAGTTTTCAGTTTTAGTTTTTTAAGTGCCTAACCCCTGTGGTGGGCTTATTTGTACATTCATATCTTAACCTAACCTAATCTGTATAAAAATACTTTTAAAAATTTAAATTTTAACACTCCTGCGTTTGTCCACTGCGACGTTTGGGACGTCTGTGTTTGCCCTGGAACCATATATCATCTTATAGTGCAATCAAAACCTTTCTCTTGCAACTAAATATTTGTAAATACACAAGAAACTAAAAAAATGTTATTATGTAGTGCAGCAATAAAAATCCAACAAATTTTAGTTTTATTGCTTATTAATCACTGAAAATCTCTTTATTATTACAGAGCTCCTTATATATGTTTATTGACAGTGTTCTGCAAAAAAGGATATAACACTAAACAGTTGGAGAGTTAAAGGATTGCCCGACAGACACTGGTAACAGAGATGCTTCACTACTAAGAAAGTTGTTGATATTTGTGCACAAGAAAAAAAAATATATTTTTGCAGGAAATCTAAAAAGAAACTGTAATCTAATTTTGGTCCTATTAGAAGGAACAAATCTGATATTATTTTGCAAAGAGTTGCTTTATGTTTTGGTGTACAACAATTTTAGCACAACTTTTAAAGAAGCAAAGCTGGTGCTTTCAATCAAAGATAATATCAAGATCTAAACCCCTCTCCCAATATCTTTAAAATAAAATGAGAATAATGTGGGGATAATTTATTTTCATATTAATTTCCCATTGGGCCTTACCTTGCGGTCTTAACCCTAAGGGGCAACCCAGTACCCTACATAAACTTACCTGAACAAACAAACGAAACTCATTCTTTGGTATTAGGTCTATTTGCTAATATGAATTTACACCTTATTTGTGATATATTTTCACTCATAGGTTATAGGAAACATTAAATTATATGTTTTTGGAAAAATAACAAAAAAGTAAGGTAAAAAAAAAATATATATATTATATATCTATTGATAGAATTGCTTCTC
The DNA here is from genome assembly GCF_053477335.1 of Acartia tonsa. Lineage (NCBI taxonomy): Eukaryota > Metazoa > Arthropoda > Copepoda > Calanoida > Acartiidae > Acartia > Acartia tonsa. The sequence goes on along the minus strand of NC_137266.1, from coordinate 13,542,049 downwards.
ATTGAAGCGTTTAAAACATCTTTGAATGAAACGGCTGCACCTTACATATAGGAGCTCTAAATTTAAAACTAAAGAGTAAGACGCTCTCAAAGCTTCAATTTGAAATTGAAATCTTAGTCTTCAAACAAAAAAACAAAAAATAAAATTTAACTTACCCCCCCAAAAAAATTTTACCCTGGGGGTAAATTTTGGGGGGGGTAAACAAATTTTACCCCTGCCAACAGATTTCAGGGGGGGTAATTACCCCCCCCCCCAAGCAAATTTTACCCCCGGGGTAAAAATATTTGGGGGGGTAAAAAAATTTGCGGCGCGCTTCGCGCGCCATTTTACCCCCCCAAAACCGAATTACCCCCCCCTTAAAAAAATTTTACCCCCCCAAAATAAAAAGCTTAGACGCCCCTAATTCACAATTAAGTTTAGTATCTTTTTAAAGAAAAATTGAATAAAACTAAAAAAATGATATTCAAATTTGTGTATGTTTTTATTTAATTTACCAATCCTTTGTTTTTAAATAGATTATTTTATCAAAAATATCAATTTCACTACAAATGCATATCATATGAAAAAAATGTTGAAATAGTCCATTTTAAATAATTTCTATGTGTTTAATAGTTATCGATCGCATCGTATTACAGACAGCTTTCCGCGGATGTAAATATGAAAGGTTAAAACCAGTTTTGTTAGGCCGGGGCTTCAGGTAATACAAAAAATATTAATATTATGGCTTTATTAAAATGTTCGTAATAATTTTGGATAAAATACATGGTATTTCAGTATTGCTTAGAACCGGTTCTCTTCTAGCGGATATTAATCAGGTTCTAACCCATATTGGAATATCCATATAAATGCATGGAACGCTATAAAATTAAAATTTAAGTTAGTTAAGCTTACGGCTTACATCTAAATATAATTTCCTTTTATATACAAAAATGCACTCAGCTATGCTAAATTTTTTGTATTATTTTAGGAATTTTAATAAAAAATGAATTTCCTATTTTCAGGATTGTATCATGATGTTTGATTAAGATAAAAGTCATGCACAATTACACAAATAATTAAAATGATTCAGTTTCGAAAAACGAAAATTATGTCAACTTTTTTATTAGAATGCTCGACTGCATTTGCTGAAAATTAAACAATATCGAGCCCAAAAATCTTGAATTACATTTTATTATTTAGCCTTAAAACCGTGTAATATTTTCTCTTTTTAATTTACTCAATGTTTCAAATAAATGCTTTCAAACATTTATGGAATAAATTTAATATTGAAATTAAATTCACATATGATTGGAATGATAGAGAGAAACATTGACAATTTCTCTAAATAAACAAAAAGAACTTGTAGCTGTAAAATATTTTGGTCAGTTTCATGACATCGCCTCTTAAGGGGCGTTTCGTCATATTTTCATAGTAGCTTTTCTCCTATTTCTAGCCCCTGCAGGGGGCTCTAATCCTGCGGGGGTAATTGCCTAACCCTGAGGGGCAATCATTAACATTTACCTAACCTATCAAAAGCTACTGTGAAAATACGACAAAACGCCGCCTAATTAAGAATAGATGTCACAAAAACGACAATGCGCAATAATTTTACACAGCGTGCACAGCGATACATCAATGGAGTATAAAACAATTACAGAGTGAGAAAGATAACATAACTTTTGTGTCACTTTTGAGGAAGACGATTCCCTTTTCTTCCATCTCTTTTGAAGAGATTTCCCCCCCTTAGTATATATAAGTATATTTTACTGTCTAATGTCCCCTTCTTTTAAGATGCTTAAAATTTAGCTTTTTCGAGAAAAATTCCGTAATTCGCACGTAAATAATTTAGAAAGATATGAGATTGGACTTTGAATAAAGATTTCCCCTAAACTTTATATACAAGTCTATGGCTTGGTAACTTTAGATTGTTGAGTAATGGGGGGGGGGGGGGTGAGATTGGGAGAGGGCATCAAAACAAGAACAATATTCTCCCAGTCTCCCACTCAGGAATTATATTTTGTCTAGTGTCTTGTTTCCGTATGCCTGCTGTAGGAGAACCTTTCAAACAATGATTCGCTTTTATAACCTTGTTAAATTATTCGGATCTACCGCAGTTCACGGTAAATATTGCTGGTAAGCAATATTTCCAAAAATCTATGAATTTTAAAGGCTGCTAGCTGCCAATCGGCTGAACGTACAGATCATACCCGCACACCATTTTAAGCGGCATAAGAAGGCCTACAAATAATCTGGAATAGCCAAGATCCAATTATACACAGGGAAAGCTTCACTGAAGAAAAACGCGTAAAATAGGTCTTTTTTCGCTCATTTCTCTGCACTGCGAGATAATTATGCATTATTGATTTATGGCTATTCCAGAATATTTGTAGGCCTTCTTAAAAGGTCGCTTAAAACAGTGTGTGGGCATGATCTGTACGTTCAGCCGTTTGGCAGCTAGCAGCCATTAAACTTAATAGATTTTTGGAAATATTGCTTACCAGCAATATTTTACCGTGAACTGCAGTAGATCCAATTATTCTTCAACTACCCAACTTCCATTGTCTTCAATTTAATAAAATGGAACACAGGATTGAATTCAAAGTTTTACAAGTATACATATGTTCAAAGTCAGCATGACATTTACAAAAAAAAACATTCAGTGGGGACAATAAAGGTATAAGTATAGATGTATAATCAGACCTTTTTCGTCTGCTCACAACTTGGTTTCTGTTATTTTGCTGTGTTTATATTTCTGACGCTATTTACAATACGAAATCTGGACAGGGTCCCCGGTCTATGGACAGAGTTACATATAGCTCATGCCCCATCTATTCTTTTAGTTTAATTTAAAGACATATTACCAGATATTAAGCAATATTTGCTTAAATGTTACATTCAGTGGATTAATGCTATATTTATTTGAATAAAATAGTTGTTAGCTCTTTAGTAGTGCTGCGCTATTTATGGAAATAATTTTCCTTTGTATTTATATCTTTATCTATTACCTACCCATATGTCTAAATTAATAAATTACAAGGTAGCTACGCAACTAATGATTTTACATAACTTTGTTTAATCAAAGGTTATTCATTCATAAAGGTAATTTAGTTTCAAATTTAAAATACATGTTTAATTATTCAATTTAAATTCATAGTTTATATGTATGTAACCATTTTATAGACCTTAAAATTCATTTAAAATATGTTTTTAGAGATTTCAGAAGTATTAAGAAATCTTAAATAATTTTTTTTATGCCCTTAACTATAGATATTTGAGTTTAACATTTTATTTTATTATTTTTCACTGGTTGTTTTAATTATTTGACAAAACATACTAATTATAACACGAGACGTCTGTTGTTAAATTAATCTAATTACATTTGTTATGATAACTATCTTCAATATCAGCTAGACTACTCCATGAACTAGATATTTTCGTTGGTAGTAGAAGTATTATTGTTCCATCTTTATTCAAGAGATTTAAATTTTTTTTGAATTTGCTTATCTAATTTGAATTATGATGAAATTATTATTTCTCGTATTCATTCAAATCCGGTGGATAGGAACCGGTTCTCATCCATACAAAAAACTATGTCTAGCATAGTATTATATCCAGATTTCTACGAATATAAAAATGTACAATCATAAGATTAATACCAGTTTTTTAGCCGGTGCCTTTGGAAACTCGGGGCTAAAAAAACTAGTTTTAATCCTATAATTGTACATTCTATATCCACGGAAAGCTGTTTATAATACGATGCGAGAAATAACTATTAATTTAATATTATCTAGAACACTAATTACTAAGGAATCTGTCTAATTTTACTCCAATTAGATTTGTTATTGCCGCGCTACTTTGGCATCAATCGATTCATTTTATAATAAACAACTTCGGGTATAGTCCCTTTCGTGGCAATGCCTCTTAAGGGACGATTCGTCGTATTTTCAAAATGGCTTTTGATACTTATTTTAGGTTTGGTTTGGTTATATTGGGTTAGGTGATTGCCCCGCGGGTTTTAATAATTGGCTCCGCAGGGTGAAAAACCCCTGCAGAGGCTAGAAATAGGAGAAAAGTTACTGCAAAAATACGAAGAAACGCCCCTTAAGAGGCGTTGCCACGAAAGAGACTATACCCATAACTTCTAATAATTTTTTAGTTACCACCAAACAATTTTATTTTACTTTTTTTTTACCTCAACTGTAGATAGTGGTTGTTGCTAAAACATGAATATTTTTGCTATGATTACTATTCTATATATGTACAGTTTGTCCGTTTGTATATTTCACATTTTACGATAAAATAAGCTATAAATGTAATATATTGACGTTACCTCCGAAAAATTTGCTTTGATATTCTTAATTCTGACTGTATTATACTTTGCTGTGATATTTCAATTATTAATATTTTTCCTACAAGTTATTTAATTCAGCCATCATTTAATTGATGTGCATTCATGCTCGCATATTAATCATTTCTAATTGGTGTTTCACTGTCGTAAAAATACAAATAGTAACAAGGATGACGACATCCATAAAAGCGAAGCTCTGAAACGGTAGGACAAATGAACGTTGACACTTGTATAGTGTCAGAACTAAATAATCAGGATATAAATGTATAAAAATCGAACTAAACAAAATTGTAAGTAAATCTGCTGGAAAACTACTTGAATACAGGATATTGTTTCTTTACTTACATTTTTACGACTTGATTATTGAGATGATTTGCTTAAAACAATGTACTTTGTTTTCCTAGGAATCAGTATTCCAAAAATCAGATCAATCAGATAATTTTACTACAAAAAAATTGTTATTAAAAAAGTAAAAAATCAACAAGTTTAAAATGGACGTATGGATTTTCTGGTAACGATTATCATTTTCTGCTAACTCATATCATCATGCAAGTTTAAAATCGATTGGACAATTCTAACATGCCTTGATTAACGAAAAGAGCTATCCGTTACGTACGGACGGACGGATGTACGGACCGACCCTAATAATAGAAAAGCTTCGCTTTAAAAGATAATTGAAGGTGCTGGATGACTATTTTAAAGCAGTTCTTATGATTAATGTGATACATGCGCAGAATTGAATTTGGTGTCATAACTATTTTCAGGGAGGGAGAGGACACTGGAATGTTAATTACACTGGTACTCAAAGTATTATGACTAATTTATCTAACTTGTTTGCTTAAAAACTTTGATTACTTTTATTGGTGATAAAAACATGTTTCCAAATATAGAAGTTTAAAAAATTTTTAGTGAATATTTTTAATCTACAGAAGAATAATTTTGTTTGTCATCATTGGACTAAAAATTAACGTCCATTGTCTTATCCCTAAATATCCTTGTATATTTTTGAACCCAAAAATGTTTGAATATGCCACTTGAACTAATTGACTAGACAGAAATGATTATGAAAGACAGGGAGGGAGGAGACATTGGACTCTAATTTATACTTTAATCCAAAGTTTACAAAACACGTGAAAAATGAACGTGTTTGTGTTTTGGTTGGTTTTAAGAATGGCCCAATTTTTCCACCAATAATTTAATGTACATAAAAGTTAATTGTTTCATCAAGATGTGGGGTGTATAGATTTATTTTCCCATGTCCCATCCCTTAAGATTCCTAATGGAAAAGGAACCAATTATAGAACTGTAATATCCCTCAAATGGACTAGTGGACCATACTTATGTCCCCATCTCAATTTTTTTTTGTAGCGAAGGTACTCTGTAGGTTACATTCTCTGTCTCTCTCTCTCTCTCTCTCTCTCTCTCTCTGTCTCTCTCTCTCTCTCTCTCTCTCTCTCTCTCTCTCTCTCTTTTCTGTCCCTCTATATGTAATGTATAGTTATTTTCTTCCTTGTTTATAATCTATTCTTCTAGGTTCTCTAGCACTGCGGAACTCCTCTGGACTTAAACTAACCTATAGTCAAATCTAAAAAAGGACTAAAAAATACTTTTTCTATAAAAAAAGGTAGCGATGGTGTCCCATCTAAGAAAGGAAAGATATTGTAATATGAATATGCAAAAAAAAGTGGTTTGACCTATTTCATCCAAGTTTTTAAGGGAATTTATTATCTAATTCAATAAAAAATCTTCAAAAATATTATATGGAAAACCCCGCAACAGATCTGTGCATTAAATGAACCATATTTGGTAGGGTACGTGGAGAAAATATTTCTAGCTACTTTGTGTAATTGAATATTGATATATTTAGGACAGGTATGGGTATTTGGGAAAACAATTGATAGATCAGGTTATTGAAAGCGTAATAAAAACAATTATGTCCTCAAGAAGCGCTACATTCGATAAAAAGCTTGAATGTAAAACTAAAGAATAGAGTTTTAGAATGAATAAAAATAATAGAATTTTGTAAGCTGTAATTTAATGAAAAATCATGACAACTTGTTAGCTAAAGTACTTTTAAGATGAAAGAAAGTGATATATGGACATACAGACGGTTTTATTTTAGTCAGTAGTTGCGCTACTAATAACCGATGAACTTAGTAAAACTTCTATTTTTTGTATAAGTTGAGAATTTTGTATTATATTTTTTTTGTTAATGTATTACAATTAACTATTCTCTTTTTCATTTTAAACCAAGGTTTTCGCTAAAATAATTTTTCTTTTTGATTATACATTTCCTTTACAAAAAGCCATGTATGAGCCTACCTTTACTTGATTATTATGCCTGGTTGTGTGTCCTGAGTGGGCTTCCTTCTGTTTCTGCATCAATATTATAGCATATTCTAAATTAAATATATTTATCAGAGGTTTCCCTGAAAGTTTTCAGCTAGCAAAGAACCCCCCCCCCTTTTTATAGATGAATTGAAAGGGTGGGGGGAGAGGTGTTGTGTGTGTGTTTGTGTTTTACCTAAGGTTAGGTTTTATTAGGTAAAGTTTAGCCCCGCATGGTTAACGATCAGAAATGTTAGGTCAGGCAGGGTTAGAGCCCCAAGGTTCAGCATAAAAAAATACTCCCTCAACCTCCTTATTTTTTTATCGACATTAGAGAAGAGAGTCAAAGAATGACAGACAAACTGATCCACATCCTGACACTTTAATATAAGAAGAAAAAATCAAAGATTTTTTAACCTGATCTTTTCAAATTTTAAAATCTACTTAAAATAAAAAGAATTAAAATATGTAAAAGTGTAAGCTGGGAACAATTTAATTCTCAGGAACACTTAGTTGCTGATAAGTTAAGAAATGAAACTTATTTCTACAAAAATTAATTTAGAAATTTTATCTAGAAGAAAGAACTTTAAAGTAATGTAAATACTTAGCCTACGAAATATTATAGGTCTATTTGGTCTATTATCATCATAGTCAACGAAAGATTATATAGTTGCTTTTCTAAATAGAATAAATATGGAAACTTACCCACGAGAGCTCCAAATACGAAAAGAATACATGATAACATCCAGCATTCTATGGCTGTTAAACCTGAACAATTTTATTTTTAATAAGGATAACTTTATCTATAAATAGCACAGCAAAAATAAGCTTTGTCTATTCTAGAGTGAAGAATATAAAACAATGAAACATCAATATATTTATCATTAGATTAATTAGTTGGTTTATTCCTTGCATAGTCCGAAATTTTCAACCAATCTTTTTATCTACAAAAAGGGAAATTTTGTTTATCATCATTTGGGATGTAAATTAATTTATTATTCATCATGTGAGCCAGATCGGGGTGAGCCAACTTTCCACCAATGAGAGCACAGCATTTTATGAAATGCCGCGCTGTGATTGGCTGAAATTCGGCTCACCCCGATCTGGCTCACCACTAAAATGATTTAAAGATCCAGCTCAGGACTTTTATATTACACCTTCTCAGTATAGTATATAACTGAGTTTACAAAAAGCTTTTCTTTTAATTAAAGACAGTTTGACTTATTCAAAGCATTTAACGTTATATAGACTCAAAAGATATCAAAATCTACACAATATATATAAAATATTGGTATTTGTGGGTGTGGTGTTTTTAACTTTATGTTTAGATAGATAAAATTTGATTAATGAACTATTGACAATATAAATGTGATAGAGAGATAGTATGAAATAAAGTAAGTAAGGTAGACACGGTCATCCCCTTTCAATCTAATTTAAAAATAAATAAGGAATAAAAGGGTGGGATGATTTCTATGAGAGGGTTGGAGGTTCCCCTCCCCCAAAATAGTTTTTTTTTTGTATAATTTCTCAGAACTAATAAATAAGGATTAATATTATGCCGCTAATGTTTTCTGCAATATTCATAGTTTTTTTTTTCTTTTTCTTTAAAAGGGTAATGAGCGTAAAAATGTTGATTACAATAATCCATTTATGTCTAGAAAAAGTTGTTTTGTTCCTGTACAAAATACAGGTTAACATAGAACAATAATTACAGTAGAACAAACAAGTATGACAGCATACATGAAAGCGTAGATCTAAAAATTAGACGGCAAAACACAAACATTAACACTTGTAGAGTGTAGGAACTTAGTACGACTATCAATTTGTAAGTCTACAGAAATTATTATTTTGGTTAAACGTTTTTTAATTCGTAAATTGAAAATATAAAGAGGGTTGGGTGAGTTTTTGTTTGTTTGTTTATTACTTTAGGTCAGATTAGTTCAGGTTATGTTAGCTACTGGGTAGCCCCGCATGGCTAGTGCAAACAACAGGGGACATAAAAAACTAACCCACTCCACTTATTTATAATTTTTTTCTTCAAAATATGGGGTCTCTGTTCCCGACATGCACTTTGTTGGGAAAGCACCCCGAAAGCAACCTGACCAATGATCTATAGTAATCAATGGTAGAAACCTTTGATTATATGATCCTGTAAAGCAAACAGATATAAAAGAAATCTTTTTACGATTACGCACTGCAGTCAAAAACTTTTTAGTACACCTATGCTACCTTTTATTTTGCATTTGTGCAGCTACTCTTTAGATTAGTTTGTACTGCTATCATACATTTACAAGAAGTTAGCATGATACAAAAATAAATTTAAAGATATCAAACCATTGCATGGTAGCAATGTAGATACAAAGAAAGAAATTTTTTTATGTTTAAAATATAAAAAAGTTCTAGTCTATAAGGTATCTATAATAAGTAGAATAATTATAATTTGTTTTTAGTTTTGCTTTTTAGAAAGCAAATTACAAAGTGGTAGGATCTATTTGATAAAGGCGTAAGATGTTTTTTTTTATTTGAAGCTAAATATCCCGGAAGGGGCTGGCCCGAGCAATTCAAGATTTTCAGGGAACCCTCATATATATCTTAGTGTTGCTGTATTCTTTTTAATAAGCTTCAACTAGTTCCCAGAAGGTTTAATGCGCTTTCATTTCGTCTATCTCTTAATTCAATGAAGCTTTAAGATATTGTTCACTGCTGATTGGAATGGGCTTGACTCTTTAGAGAACATAGCTGCTTGTCCTACGGATCCAAAAGAAAGAAAAATGACCCCTCTTAATATTTATTTAAAAATAAAAACCAAAAATGGGAAGAGGGGAGTTGGTAAATATAAGGTATGAAATTAAAACTACACAGTGGGGGGGGGGGGGTTAGAGGCCTTCCCACCACCTATTTGGGCGAAGAGCAGCTAGGTATATTATAATACAATAAATTTAAAGTTGTGCTTTATTAACTTAGATTGTTCTAGTAGACAAGAATGGTGCAAACAATTTCAAACTTTTATATTACCCAAGAAACTAATATCAACATCAGATAATTATCTTTTCACCCAGGCGTGCCAGCCGCCAAAGTTTCCTAAGGAATGTTTAAAAAAAAGTATGACAAGACATAATCCATAAAAGCTAAACTAAAACGGTAGGACAAAAGAGCCTAATAAATAGAATTTTAGTTTATAAGTCTTAACAAAATTGTAAGTAAATTTATTTTAAAAATTGCTTAAATAAGGGACACTTACATTTTGAGGTCTTCAATATAGAAAACTTTGCCTTTACCATTGTACCTCTTTGTCCTAGTAATAATAATTCCAAAAATCAGACAAATAGAATAATTATATCATATTTAAATCGACAGGGTAATTATAACAGGTCTAAATTAAAGAGCATTTCAATTTGCTTATGAACGTATGAATAACGCCTAACTATCCAAATAATTCGGACAAATTGAAAAATGTCCACTATTCGACTTTGACTTACCAACGACAGGAAAAGTTTTCAAGAGGGTGCATCCACCTTCCTTAATTTTGCCACGGGGTTGGAAAAAAAACCCTTCTATACGCCTCTGGTTTTAACACATACTGACGCGGTTATAAGGCCCCCCTTTAAACGTTTTTAATTATCCCCGTGTGTTGAAGTAAAACAAGGAAATAGAAAAAGGTAAATATAATTTTGATTCAAGGAAAAGCTAGTAAAACGTTTTATTACAAAAATTGGTGGTTCCCCTCAAAGTTCCAAATGAATCAGAATCCCTCCCCCCACCCTCTACCTTATTTAGAGGAAAAAAGATTGAATTAAAATTTAAAAAGTATTTTTTATTTGTTAATTTGTGTTTTAGGCATAAGAAAAGAAAAGACTAAACCTCAAATTCCTCCCCATTGTAAAACTTGTTTTTTGGGGTAACTGAAAGGGAAGTGGGTAAGAAGGGGGTAGAAAAAAGGAAAGGGGGTTAAGAGGAAATTTTCACTTAGAATTGTTTGTCAGAATAACATTCCTTTACCCTGATTCCAATGAATCAAATAGGATTCAAAATTTTACTTCTAAAACTTTAAAGCAATTAAGCCAAAATTGAACCTATTATTTTATCGGATAAACTTTGTAGACCGTCAAATTAATATGATAGGAAATATGGATTTTTTCATAGCGCTGCTGCTTCTATATTTATGCTAAAAATATTTTTCATCCGGTCTACATTATTTTGGCTCAAAATTAAAAGAAATAAGGATTTAATAAACCAGAAAATGATCACCTAGGAAAGTAGAAGGATTTTGAAGAGGGTAAGATAAATCGCCTCTAGAAACAAATGATCCCCAAAATTTTGTTTTTGGTTGTTCTTTTAGAACTAAAATTTAATTTTGATGGTCGAGTTCCACCCCTCCCTCTACAATTAATTGCCCCTATATAGGCATTTAGAGGCGTAGCCGCTATTTTTTGAAGATTCAATTAGCCCAAATAAAAAAAACAACAATTTAGTACAATGAATTAAAAATTTTGTATAAAGTACACTTATGAATTTGAATACTAACAATTGTAGAATAGATTCCATATCAAAATTTACTTTAATCCGCAATATAAAATATGGTGTATCTTGAAAAAGTACTTGGAAATTTGCGCAATTGGTTCTAATTATTGTCTTTTATTTGCGGAAACTCTTGAAAATCCAATATTATACAAAGTTGGAGAGAGATAGCACAGTGAGGACCTCAATTGAAAAGAGAGAAATAGAGCAAAATATATATCTAAAATTATATATGATGATACCATCTTACTCTTTAGCAGCAATGCTTCTTTATATTTAAATACTTTTGTATAGATATCTATTCATTCACAGTTTAAGAGATATAATCAGAAACTAAAGAGCAAAATTGTTTAGAATTAGGATTTAGGAAAATTCTATTGACTCCAACCCAGGTAGATAAAGAAAATGGCCGATAAATTGGAGTGCATTCCTAATGATGATACAAAAAATTATCCCTTCTGCAGATTACAATTTGTGGTTGAAACGTTTGGACACTCAACTTAATGAACCAATCTGTAAAAATTTCCCAAATTAGTGAGTCCATGAATAAAAAATATTTTTTAAAACCTTGGAAACTAGTTTAATAAACAGCCCAATGTCCCCTGCGCCCACCCTATATCCAAAAGAGGATAATATGAAAGCCGAACTATAATATGAAACCCAACGGAAGGTCCTGACTGTAACAATAGTAAAGTTGAGCAGTGCGGTTAAACAGATGGAGAGAGAGATAGAAGTGAGTGGGAGATGAAATCAAACTTAGATTTCAAGTATGTTTATTGAAACCAAAGGTAGGGCACGGCAGCTAACGGCTCGGATTCAAATTGTTAAAGGTTGTTGAAGAAACAGATTGAAAAATAATATGCATTAATTTTTGTGCTGGATAAACAATTAGAAACAAATATAAGATCCACTAAAAATGGTTGGCGCAGCTTGCTAAAACTATGGTTAAAAGCGATAGCAACTGCGGATATTAGGCCCTGACCAAAGGTTTCTCAACTTTAACCAACGCACCATTAATATGCAGATACTAAAAAACTTTTATCGGGCTTATTATTTGTACTTTTGTTGCCTTTAAACATCTATAATTTACTTAAAAATGCATGGTTAGTTGACTCTTAGTTCAAAAGGGCATGGCCTAGTGATTCTGATTATTTTTAGGCTATTTTAAATTGAGATGGTACATTTTTACTTTTTCCTGTTCTAAAAGAAATTAATTTGACAAGGAATAACAGCAATATTTAGTGAAAAAAATCTAAGTTTGTGATGAATATTAATGAATAAATTAATTTTACCTTCGGCCTTTGGAGTATTGCTTGTCACTGTATTGAAGATATTCACCAAAACCAGGAATAGAGTTACCAGTAGAGCCATTCGACCAGGGATAACCTAAAGGTAAAAATATGAAATTTATTATATGAGAAACCAGTAAAACAAGTACACCAGGGATAACCTAGTGGGGATAATATAATCTATATTATCAGAGTAACGAATATAGTCATTTGACTAGGATTAACCTATGAACTATATGATTTGAGTAACCAGTATAGCCATTTGACCAGGGATAACCCAAAGGATAAAATATGAACTATGTTATCAGAATAGCTAGTAAAGAAAGTCGAATAGGGATAACCAAGCGGTGAAAAGTTAGAATAAGTTTGAAAAACTTGAATGCAAACATAAAAATTCTTACCCAGTTCATGCTTATGTATTGGTAAAAAAAATTGACACTACTGCATGAGGCAATTGAAGTTTAAAAAACTTTAGTATATACATTTGATATGGGCCCATGATCAGGTAGTGCTAAAATAATGAAATGGTGGAGGAAAGCAGGTTTATCATTCAAAGTATTTTATGTACAGTTGAAAACAAAAATGGATAAAAAAGTTTAATTTAAATTTTTTTATGCATAAAAGAATACGGTAAATGCAATATAACTAATCTCACTTTTTCTAAGTGTGCATTCAATTCTGACCATTTATCAGGCATCTAGGGGCTTTATATTAGAATGATTTAGGAAGGGTTTCGAAAATAGTCTAAAACCATTACTGGGTCTATGTGAAGCTTCTTTTAATTGGAGAATTCAATTAGTTATTGAAATTATAAGCTCCAGAAATTTTTTTTTATATAATTCATCTTCATAATTTGCAGAATTATTTTTGGCTTTTTTTTTGCAAATATGAAACACTATGCAAATTTGATGATGTGCAGAAGTGTATACACACCTTATTTCTAACATTGAACTAGATAGAAATAAATTATAGTGCACATTTACTTTACTGGACATTACAGCAAAGAGTATGGAATAATATCAAACCTTTTACCAGCATATCTACTCTGCAACAATGTTTATACGTAATATGTATACTATATCCATAATGTTGTTAGTAGATTTTTAAAATCTAAGGTCATTAAAAATTAATAAAATTAATTGACTAGTTGGGTTTAATCCCTTTTGAGGGGTATTTCTTCGTATTTTCATAATAGCTTTTCTCCTATTTCTAACCCTAGCAGGGGCTCTAACCCTGCAGGGCCAATTGTCTAGCCCTGCGGGGCAATCACCAAAAAAACCTATCAAAGGCCATTGTGAAAATACGACAAAACGCCCCTAAAGAGGCCTTGCCACGAAAGTGACTATACCCGACTATTTTACTCAAATTACATAAAAAAAAACAATAAGCAGGACAGATAATTGAAACTTGAATGTTATGCCTAGATTTTAAAGAACCTTTTTATTACAAAAGTTACTCTATTTAATATTTATTCATTGCATCATATCATAGACAGCTTTCCATGGATATTAAAATGATAAAATAACAAACCAGTTTGGTTACCAATGAGTTGCTGAAGGCCTAGGATAACAAAACTGGTATTAATTTCAAGATTTTTTTCATTTTAATTTTCGTAGGAAGTTGTCTGTAATACGATGCTGTACATGATTTTCAGGTATTGCTGAGAATCGGTTCTACTCCAGCAGATATTAATCGGTTTGGAAGCCATACTGGGAGAAAACAAATACTTACATCTGGAGGGACCACAAAACTGATCCAGGAAACTACAACGAACAACCCTAAAAAAAACATAAATTGATAAAGATTTTTTGGAGCACTACAGTCCTATTGTGTAGACTAGCAGCTACGTCCCTATAGGTCTCTAGTGCACTAGGTTAGGAATGGGATGGTGGTGGGGGTGAGGGTGTTTTAGCTCCCCCCCCTCTAATATTCAATTTTGATTTTTTTAAATAAAAAAAATTCTAGAGTCTATATCTCTTTTTATAAACAAACTTCTAAATTCAGCTTTATAGCTGGCATATATGATATTTTCTTTTTTGGATTGTATCATGGGATTGTTTTTTTTCTGTTATTTCAATGTTTAAACAATGGCAATAAAAAGTAGATCATCGAATTTCAATACCTGTTTTAAAGTTGATATTTCACGATGTTGTGTTAGTTTATGTCCCAAAACGTATGGAAGCTGGTAAAGAAGAGGTTAAATTTAAACATAACCTTGGCCGAAGTATCCCGATTGATTTCATATTGCGTTCTAATATGACGTCAATCGGAAAGGTTCATCCAAACGTTGTAACATTACCATCTTCAAGTTTAGAATATCGATAAAAAAATCAAGAACTTTAGCTTTCTGGAGAAATCAGGGAGGGAAGGGAAATTATCGCATTGCTTAGCTCAAAATCAAATGTGGATTAAATTATCATTGCTTAGTTCCAGACTGGATAGTGTCCAAACTTTTCAATCTATTCTTTTAATCTACAGAAGGTTTAATTTTGTCCATCATCATTGGGGATATCAATTAACCGTCCATTGTCTTATCCCTTAATACCCCTGGTAGAAACGTAGAATTGATTATTGTATGATGACACAAATATACCTAGGGTAGCCTACCAATTTATTGAATTCCTATATCCTATACCTATTTGACACTCCAAGTAAGGATGCTAAAATAATAACTTTTGTTACATTTTCCACCTTCAAATGCGTTTTTTATACCATACTTGGGGCATTTATTGTTTTCAAACTGAAAAGTGCAGAGAAATTTGACAAGGGAAATTTTTTAACCCCTTCTTGCATTTTTTTTGAAATCCCCCTTTAAACCTAAATCTAGGAGGTGAGCCTTAGTTAAAAAATTGTCAAGATAGTGTCCAGAGTCCCTCAATTGGTAAATTGACTCATAGCACACAAATTTTTTTTATCTTGACACCCCCCTGGACTGTAATAGGGGGGTGCATACCCTTTTCAAGGGGGGTTAACGGGATGTAGGGATTGAACAAAAACATACCAACCCTCTTGCCAGGGAGTGTATACACTCCCCTACTGAACGCCTCAGTTTCCAAACATCAATTATGTAATACAAAATTTTACTCTTTTATCGTGATTTTCTGGATTTTTAAAAAAAATCTAAAACTAGAAGATTTACAAAATTTAAAAATTTTGCTTTTATATTTATTGTTATACATTAATATTAGAATTAATAAGTTTATTATTTAAAGGTGAAAAACATATAAAATATATTTGTTTGATTATTTTCTTGTCTAGATTTTAGCAGCACTCTTCCAAAATTTAAATTTATTGAATATATTTCCACCATAGTCATTTGTATTTGAAAACATAGAAAATGTAGGCTTTCAGTGGATATTTGGTTCAGATTGATTAAATTGAATCAGGGGAAGGTTGATAACAACACTTATAGCAGGTCCCAAAGGTATTCAAAATATTGAAGCCAACCAACCCATTAATTGCCCGAACTTTATCTGGAAGTCTTACCTTAATACTGATTCAATAAATTTTACTCAAATAAAACAAGGTGTATTTATATAAGGGACCCTAATAACCACATCCAATTTTTTACATATATTTATTACTTAAGTCCAGGTTAGGTTAGGTTATGCTGGGTACATGGTAGTCCTAAGGTGATAAGATAATGTGACACGTGTCTTTTCAGGGTCATCCTGAAACCAGCCACAGAAATATTACCTGAGGGTAGATAGTAGGTGATAAGATAATGTGACACGTGTCTATGCAGGGTCATCTTGAAACCAGCCACAGAAATATTACCTGAGGGTAGATAGTAGGTGATAAAATAATGTGACATGTGTCTATGCAGGGTCATCTTGAAACCAGCCACAGAAATATTACCTGAGGGTAGATAGTAGGTGATAAGATAATGTGACACGTGTCTATGCAGGGTCATCTTGAAACTAGCCACAGAAATATTACCTGATGGTAGATAGTAAGTGATAAGATAATGTGACACGTGTCCATGCAGAGTCATCTTGAAACCAGACACAGAAAAATTACCTGATGGTAGATAGTAGGTGATAAGATAATGTGACACGTGTCTATGCAGGGTCATCTTGAAACCAGCCTCAGAAATATTACCTGAGGGTAGATAGTAGGTGATAAGATAATGTGACACGTGTCCATGCAGAGTCATCTTGAAACCAGACACAGAAATATTGCCTGAGGGTAGATAGTAGGTGATAAGATAATGTGACACGTGTCTATGCAGGGTCATCTTGAAACCAGCCACAGAAATATTACCTGAGGGTAGATAGTAGGTGATAAGATAATGTGACACGTGTCTATGCAGGGTCATCTTGAAACCAGCCACAGAAATATTACCTGAGGGTAGATAGTAGGTGATAAGATAATGTGACACGTGTCTATGCAGGGTCATCTTGAAACCAGCCACAGAAATATTACCTGAGGGTAGATAGTAGGTGATAAGATAATGTGACACGTGTCTATGCAGGGTCATCTTGAAACCAGCCACAGAAATATTACCTGAGGGTAGATAGTAGGTGATAAGATAATGTGACACGTGTCCATGCAGGGTCATCTTGAAACCAGCCACAGAAATATTACCTGAGGGTAGATAGTAGGTAATAAGATAATGTGACACGTGTCTATGCAGGGTCATCTTGAAACCAGCCACAGAAAAATTACCTGGGAAAAAAATTAAATTATTCTTAGAATTTATTAAACTTTTCTTCCATTTGCCAACTTCAAAAACTTTAAGGAGTAAGATAAAATCTTGCTTAAGTTGTACAAAGTAACCGTGTTCAAACATTTCATCCAAAAGTCTTAATGAATGTATATAAGAAGAAATTTTAAACGTATCAAAGGGGGAAAATTAATTTACCCTCTAATATGCTATCCCTTAGATTTCTGCCATAAAAACGTGATAAAAAAGGGGAGATGTGTCCCTAGAGGCCTCTAGGGGTTCTTGTGGAGGGGTAGGGGATGGGGAATTCGACCTTTCTCCACTTAGATTTCTTGGGGAGTACGGTCATTTTTTTATAGGTGTGATTTATCTTTGGAAGGTGGTTGTACCCTTCCGGGACCTATGGGAAGCTACACTGTAAAAGAGAACCATATCGGTTAAGCGGTTATAGATATTATTGGGTACAGACACACTGACAGATGACCATCCTATTAATTTTATATAAGGATAGAAGGTTACGCTGACATTCAAAATTACACTTTTTATTGATGGACTACGCAGCAAACACAAATTATATTAAGGAAAAAGGTAAATCAAATGTGAATCAAATCAAAATAAAAGTAAACAAATCAAATCAGAGGAAATAAAATTTTAGGTTTGTTTACCTAACAATCGTAAATAATATCATTTTTTCTCTGCTACTCTACAATCAAGTAATTTTCGTTTGTCTTAGATAAATAAACCAAACAAATATCTGGCCTAAGGGCTGGAGTTTCTAGTCGTCTGCTAGCAAATTACTTTCTGTTTCTTTGTATGGACTCAGCTTAGTGTTTATATTTCCGACGTTGTTAGCAGATTTCAAGGACTCAATAAAAAATCGGGACAGGGTCCCCAACATGTGGGCAAGGGTCTATATAGCTCATGCCTCCTCTATTCTTTCACTTTAATCATTCGAATGTAAAGGATAAGCACATGACATATGCAAATTGTTACTCTAAATTATTGATATTGAATGATATAAACTAAGGATATAATTGTCCTTGTTGTATTAAGAATTATTTTGTTACTGTAGATTACTATTGGTGTAATTTTATTTGTATTGTCATGATACTAGAATATCATTATCTATGGTTTATGCAGGGGTCGGCAGCCAAACCGGCAGCCGCTCAGAGGCGTCTGCAGCTGATAGTGGCTGCGCAAGAGTGGCTGCGTGGCATATACGAGGTGCAACCGAGGGGGACTGAGTCTTATACTGGAAGTCAATCTCAATCAAAATCGGGGAGGGGAAATTTTTCCTAGGGCCGATTTCTCTTTGGAGGTTGGTGATACCTTACCCCGAAAAAGTGTTAAACCTTCCCAGGACCCATGAACTCTACATTGTAATTGAGAACCATATCGATTCAGTGGTACAGAGACACACACAGACAGACTTCCTGTTACTTTTATAAATGGATAAAAAATTACCCAGCTCCCCATAGTCGAGTACAAGGTCAGATGGCTCCAGTCTCTCAACATTGACAGCGTAGTCCAACACTACAGAGTGGGTTGTCTTCACATATCTGAACAAAAACATTTTTTCTTAGGAGAAAAGTTAATCTATAAGTATTCCTTCTTCCTTCTACCTATATTAAATATAAATACATTATTATTGAATTTATTCATTATTTATTGAATCGTATTACTGAAAAATTAAAGATCAAAACCAGTTTTGTTAAACTATATTAAGATATGGTTTTTATTTTAATTTTCGTAGAAGCTTTGCTTGATTTTTTAGTATGGGAAGAACTGACTCTAATCCAGCAGATATTAATCGATTTCAAAGTCATACTTGAAGAACTCATTTCAAGTTTTCCCTTTGTTACATATTTAAACTACTCTATAGGTAAAGGCGCTCGCCCTTGTTTCTGAGATATTTGTTTTAGTATATACTAGCAGATACGCATTTAGAGGCCTCTAGGCGCACTTGAGAGAAGGGATAAGGGGTGGGGGGTGCAGACCTCCATTTTAAATTCAATTTCAATAGGAAAAGTAAAGTATCTTATATTAAAATCAATTTTTAAACAAATGAAACTGGGCATTTCTTAATATGATATGTATTTTTCTTCAATCCAATACAAAAGCCGTACTGCTACTCTATAATTGTCTACAGGGCGTTTAAAAAAAACTGCGTTTTCCAGATTTGGGAAACAACCATTAGGAGTACAAAAAAAATAATTATATGTCCATATTCTCTATAAAAATATGCATCGAATTTGTTACAGGCGTTTTTTAATATCTCTTAAAACAACAGCGCATTTTAGAGCCCAAAGAATTCGAAATGTGTGTGTGTTATTGTATTCTTAATAATTTTATGCTATAACGTTGAATTTAATCCTTTTTTTACTTGAAAACAACATTATAACATAAACTTCAAAATAATCTAATAATTACATTTAAAACTTAATTTAAAATGCCTTTTTTTAAATAAAAAATCAATATTCTTTTTGCTTGGATTTTAATTCTTAGTATTAAAATTGTTCATATTCGTTCCTCGCCCCTCCCCCCTTAATCTCTTAATCTCTTAATTTGATTGACAGATTATAAGAGATCATCTTATAAAACATGAGTAATTAATGAAAACGCACTTTTTACGAACAATTTCAAACCATGATAACTTGCTTATTTTTAAAGATATTGAAATGAAATAAAAAGTGACTTGTTTTATTTGTCAATGCACACAGTATTAATAGAGATTTTTTTTCTAAAAATGACTTTGTCATAGAGAAATAGAAAAAACTAAATTCTGAAGAACCTAAAAAGGTCTTTGCATGGAGCCAAAAAAGAAAATATGTAAAAAAAATTCATATGGGGACATTGATTTAAGCTTTTACTACTTTGATATTGTACTTTTGAAACAATATGTTGCAAAATATACAAGTTATTAGTAGCGAAGCTACTCTATAATTCACTTTGTCCGTCCGTCCGTCCGTCAGTCAGTCCGTCAGTCAGTCCGTAACGCTATGGGGGAAATGGGATTTACTCAGCTCCTATAAAAGATAGAATGCTGAAATTTTTTGACAACATTTCCATTATTAAGGACCACAATTGACTATAAAACATCATTTGCGGTCGGACCGATTTTTAGCAGGTTTTAGGCTATTTTTATATTTTTCACATTTTTCTCCATATCTTCAGTGTTTATGGTCCGATTTTCAAAATTTTTTCAATTACAGATATCAAAATTAAATTTCCTGTCGTTTAAAGAAACAATCATGAAGGCCAGACTGCCTTTTTAGCAGGTTTTAGGCTATTTTTATATTTTTCACATTTTTCTCCATATCTTCAGTGTATGGTCCGATTTTCAAAATTTTTTCAGTTATAGATATCAAAAATAAATTTCCCGTCTTTTAAAGAAGACAACCATGACGGCCAGACTGCCTTTTCAGCAGGTTTTAGGCTGTTTTTTTTATATTTTTAACATATTCTCCATATCTTCAGTGTTTATAGTCCAATTTTCAAAATTTTTTCAGATGTAGATATCAAAATTAAATTTCCCGTCTTTAAAGGAAATAACCATGACGGCCAGACTGCCTTTTTGGCAGGTTTTAGGCTATTTATAAATATATTTTACACTTTTTTCCATATCTTCAGTGTATATGGTCCGATTTTCCAAATTTTTAACGTTTTTAAGGATTTAAAAATTAATTTTTTTGTCGTTTTAAGAAAACAACCATGGCGGCCAGACTGCCTTTTATCAGGTTTTTGGCTATTTTTATATGTTATACATATTTCCCAAGATCTTTGTTTATTTTGATCCAATTTTCAAACTTTTATGGGATATCAGTATCAAAATAATTTTTCCCATTGTTATGAGCATCTTTAATATAATTTACTTTGACCATCGTCATCATACAAAATAAAACAAGGTTTCATATTTATTTTATCCAATAAATCTATTCTTGATTTTAGTAAAAACCTTTTAAATCTACCTGTACGTATTCCCATCTACGATTTTTTGTGCTTCGCTACTTATGGATGTTGTCATCCTTGTTTCAATCTAATTGATATCTCATATTCAACATCAAGCATTTTTCCCCTACATGTACCAATCAGTAAAGCCGCATTTTTAGAGATATCAAAAAACACCTTAATTAAATCTGATGTACATTTTTACATAGAATATGGACCTATTATCCTTTTTTTCATATTCCTTCTGGTTGGTTCTCAAAACCGGAAAAACGCAGTTTTTTTTGAAACACCGTGTATGTTCCTTTAATGTTATGGATGCTGTCATCCCTGAAAATATATGGAGTTGATTTTCTAATTTGGTGTGAAAAGGCATTATGCGAAATTATTAAGTTAGGTTGTGTGTGTATATTAGAGGACCTCGGAATTTGATCATGTACGAGTATAGAAACGTTACCAAAGTAAGACCAATTTAAAGGGGGGGGGGGGTTCCTTAATTGGTTTATTACTTTCGGTAAGGTTAGGTTAGTTTATTGTACTCTGTAGCCTTGCTGGGCTATTGTACCGCAATTAATGGCAATGAAGGGTTAATCTACCCCTCACCCCTTGTTTACCTTATTTACTAATTTCAAAATTAAGAATGAGGGGGAAGGGAGCCCTGCCATTGCCCGAGAGGCACTTTGTAAGAAAGCTTATGATAGAACATGTAAGAAAATACAAAAGTAGTTTGCTTCTTAAAATTAATCTTTATGCCTACATTCCCTACTTGCTTTATGGTCAGGTTTCAGTGCTAGAACATTACCCAATACTGTGGTCCCCAATTGTGTATGTGTATATTCCAACATAAATAAACATTTAATTATGTTAAAAGTTTATGTGCTAACAGCAACAACACTCAATTTCATTAGTACACAATATTATAATTTAATTTCCAGAAACAATTAGGCGATAAGCAGCAGAAAATAATTATACACTTCATACTTTAAGTTGAGCAGCGATGCTATAATATAACTTGCGGCTGCGCCCCTAGCATTTAAATGGGCAGAGGTGGGCTTTAAACCTATAGGACTTTATTCTGTAAATAAAATAGCTTAAAACCATTTCAAGTTTTGAAGCTTACCTTAAATTCAGTAGTTATTGAGATCCTAAAATCAAACAAAAAACCTTACTACTTTATACATTAGGATATGATGTAATAATTATACAACAAAGAAAAGTTGTTTTTTCTAGTATGGCCCCATTCTGTTTTTTATTCAACTAATAGATTCGCCCCTATCCTTAAAGATTAAGGCACTTAGATTAAATTGGTGTATTTCATTTAAGAGTTGTTATATCCTTCCCAATATAGTTAAAAACCTGACTAGCAAGTGGATCAAACTTCTTTATAAGTTACATAATGGGATTGGCGGTTTCCAAGAACTTTTACAGAGAGAAAGACATCTTACCCCTTTTATATTAGGAGAACTTCACTCTTCAAATTGGTCCAGTGGTTAGTGAGATCTTTAATTACATAGAGACAGTTGTTATAAGCTGCGCAGCTATGAAAATCTTACCCTTGTACTTTGTGGGACTGGTGAAAAATCATCTTTGTCATATCATAGGAATAACTTCCTACTTGGAACTTACAAATCTAAAACAAATAAAAAATTATTAGTAGCGAGGCTAAGCAATAAATTATCGTGTCAACACTGTAGGACCTTTTTATCTGCCCCCCAAATATCATTTTAGATTTAGTTTCGCTTGTTGGCTATTCCTTATTTCTGACAAGGTATCTTTATATAAAGTCGGTTGATAAATTAAATCATATACATTTAGAATAAGGGAACTGGACAACGGATTACAAAAATCAGCCTTGTGACGTCATAAACTAAGGGATTATCCACCTCTTGTTAGGGGTTTTCTTTCCCACTTCTCCTCTTGTCTCCCTCATTTTTATGACGTCACATAACTGATTTTTGAGACGCTTTGTCCTTGCTTTTAAAGGCAGAATTATATATTATGGGGTTGGAGAATAATTCAAAGCTATTGTCATATCCCTTTTAAAAAGCGAACCTTTTCTATAATTAGGGTCGGTCCGTCCGTCTGTCCGTACATCCGTCCGTCCGAGATAGTTAGCTTTTATTTGTTAATTTAGGCATTAATTCGTTTTTAAACTTTGCATGGTGATTCCTGCAGTAGTTAGGTACGATTTAGAAAGCGTAGCAACTCTATAATCATTACCAAAATTTTCGTACGTCCATTTTAAACATGTTGATTTTTTTACTTTTTTAACAACAAATTTTTATATAATCTAATCATCCGATTGATCTGATTTTTGGTATATTGATTCCTGGGACAACAAAGTTTAATGTTATAAGCGAAGCAACTCTATAATCAAGTCCTAAATTTGTAAGTATGTCCATTAACATTATCCTGTATAAAGCAGTTTTTCAACAAATGTACTTACAATTTTGCTTCGACTCTTATACATTTATATTCTGATTATTCAGTTCTGACACTATATAAGTGTTCGTGTCCGTTTGTTCTACCGTTTCAGTGCTTCGCTTTTATGGATGTTGTCATCCTTGTTCCCTTAATATTACCTGAGTATCAAGAGGAAAAGCATCAAACCTCATGGGACAGATAAAATTTATATGAGTAGCCTAAAAAAAAATTTAGATTTGTATTGATAGGGGGGGGGGGGGGGTCTAAATTCACATAGAACCCCCCTTTCTAAAGATTATTTTTGAAAAGTACATAAATGGTGATGTTTGGTCGTTTCTACCTCTCTTGTTTATTTTTCTATCTCATATAAAAGATAGCTGGCTATAAATATTAAATAGGTGACTTTGCAAATGAGACAATTTATGTAATTCTACCCCACTAGAACTATAAAAATTTCATATGATAAAATAGTATAGGGGACGAAACCCGCTCATTGATCCACGTATTACCAAGATCCGTAAGTATAAATGTTATACAAAAGTTATACCTGTGAGTACATAACTTCATTATTCTTAGTTATCCAAAGGCCAGCATGTTTTGAAAGCACTTCTACCACCTAAAAAAATTAAAATCATACACAATATGTTCTCATTATTTATTTACTCTGCTTCTGTGAAAGATATGTGCGTCTCTCACAATTCTTTGTAACATATTCTATACTGTAAAGAAACAATTTTGTTAGTTAAAATGCTTCACTTTTAAGAAGAGTCAAATTGGTCCGGCGGTTTATTTCGGTACACACACATTAACATACACCGACATTCCGTTCCTCATTCTTTACCTACAGGTATTTTTTTTCTCACTTAATTGCATTCTATATAGCTTAGTTTTCCTTACTTAGTCAATATGCCCTTTAACACATTATCGTCAAATTGATATATAAGTATTAACCAGGAGAATTATGCCAATACGTAGAGCAGCAGTAGAAGGCAATAAGAAAACGAACAATAACCTTTTATTTGAATAAACATAATTCAAGTAAAAAATATAGTGAATTAAATAAACTATAAATTAAAATACTAAAAAAATCACTCAACCTTGTAGCTAAAGTACTTAAGATTGTGATATATATGAACACTAGCGGCTACGCCCCCTAGAAGCTTCTAGGGGCACTAAGGGTAAGAGGGTGAAATGTCGACTTCATCCCATTTTAAATTTGAGTTTCAAAAAAGTAAAAAAATATTTCTTTTTTTTTGGGGGGGGGGGGTGGAGGGGTGTGAAGACACCCTCCCCAAAAAATAGTTTAAAACCTTCCCAGGACCTATAAGAAGCTTCACTGTAAATTAGAACAATATTGGTTCAGCGGTTAGCGAGATCCTTTAGGACATACAAAAAAAGCTTTCTACTTTATATAATAGGATAAAGACGGAAGACCAAAGCCTAATTATACAGTAGCTGCTTATCACATTGTAATATACACAACATTCCGCGGATATCAGAAGGAAAAACTGTAAGATTAAAAACAATTTTTGTTAAACCAAGGTGCCGAATTATAAAGTATAACAAGGATGACAACGTCCATAATAGCAAAGCACTGAAACGGTAGGACAAACGGACATTAACACTTATATAGTGTCAGAACTGAATAATCAGAATATGAATGTATAAGAGTCGAAGCAAAAAGTAAGTAAATTTGTTGAAAAAAAGCTTGATACAGGATAATGTTTATTGACATACTTACATTTTTAAGACTTGATTATAGAGTTGCTTCGCTTATAACATTATACTTTATACATGTTTAAAATGGACGTATGGATATTCTTGTTATGATTATAGAGTTGCTTCGCTTTCTAAATCGTACTTAACTACTAAAGGAATCACCATGCAAAGTTTGAAATCGATAGAGCCATTTAACATGCCTAAATTAACGAAAAAAGCTATCCGTGTGTGACGGACGTACGGACGGACGTACGGACCGACCCTAATTATAGAAAAGCTTCGCTTTTAAAAAGAAGTATAAAACAAAATACTGGCAGACGAACGGATTATTTTTCAAAGATTACCAAGTTTAAAGTTTGGTAGTTTATGTAAGTTTTTCTCAAATTACATCCATACACATTTAAATCTTTGATATATTTTCAATACTGTAAAATTGGAACGGAAAAACAAATTATTTGAAAACGTTTATCTTTTTTCGGAGAGCTAAAGCATATATATTGTTAAAAAAAGTTAGGGTTGTTTAGTATTTTTAGTAACAAAGCTACCATAATTAATTTGTAGTTTCTTTTTGTCAATCTGTATAATTTTAAGGGGGCGTGGTTAGGTTACTTTTGTTTAGACTTTGTGCACCCCCTTTGTAGAGTATAAAAATTTAATAAGCAGAATATTAATTCAAAAGGTTAAACAAAATTTTATAAAGACTTGCTGCAAAATTGCGTAAATACAGGATTCTATTTAAGGACATACTTACATTTTAAGGAATTGATTATAGATATGCATCGCTTGAAACTTTGTACTTCGCTGCATAATGATGTTGACATCCTTGTTTCATATAAATTTTACATTATATAAGGATTTTAATATCTTGCACAGTGTGTTACCAATGTCTGCTTGTCTTAGATTTAGCTAAAAGAAAATGTTAAAATTTTATAGTCTAAAATTTGAATCAAATATTATGATTGAGTCTACGTAGCAATACGCATATAATCTATTCTGCAAGATCAATGAGCCTAAACTAAACATTTTTTGAGGGGCTTGCTTTTTTTTCTAAACGATCTTTGGGAAGGGAAGTACCTTCTCTCAAAATAATTATAAACCTTTCAAGGACCTATGAGATGCTTAACTGTAAAGGAGAATCATTTTGTTCTATCAGTTGACGTGATTCTTCAGTGAAAACACACACAGACAGAGAGGCCTATTGACTTTCAATCTATAATACAAAGTAGAACGATGATTGTTTGTCTGTTTGTTTGTCTGTCTATTTGTTCATAGCGAAGGATCTCGCTAACCGCTGAACCGATCGGGTTCTCCTTTACAGGGTAGCTTCTCATAGGTCCCGGAAAGGTTTATAACTTTTTTCTTGGGGGGTGGGACACCCCTAACCCCCCCCCCCCAAAAAAGGAAAAATACTTCCCCCCCAATTTTTCTTTTTCTTTTTAAAACTAAAATTTAAATAGTGGGGTCCACTACCCCCCCCCCCAAAGAAATTAAAAAAAAATTGGTTTGATCAAAGCTCTTAAGGGCGAAGCTATATACGGATAAAAATTATGTGTTAAATGCTTCGTTTTAGTCAAACTGATATAAATATGTGATGTTATAATACAGGGACTCTAAATTACGCTCATACCCAAAGTTTATAATCTCTTTATCTTTGGATCAAACTCTATGGGTACTTTTATGATTTTGATTTTAATTGGTCAATTCAAAACCAGAAGTGTCCAAACGTTTCAACTAGGGTTGGGCCGGATATTTTTTTGGCCGGATACCGGATATCCGGCTAATTTCAAATACCGGATATCCGGTTACCGGCCGGATATCCGGCCAACGCCGGATATCCGGCAAATATCCGGTTATCCGGCCAAATTACCGGATATCCGGCCGGAAAACCGGCCAAATTACTACATATTAAAGTATCAAAAAAGGATATAGTCCCTTTCGTGGCAACGCACCTTAAGGGGCGATTCGTTGTATTTTTAAAATTGTTTTTGATTGGTTATTTTAGGTTAGGTTAGGTTATATTTGGTTAGGTGATTGCCCCGCAGGGTTAGGCAATTGGCCCCGCAAGGTTAGAGTCCCCCGTGAGGGGCTAGAAATAGGAGGAAGGCTACTGTGAAAATACAAATAATCGCTCCTTAAGGAGCGTTGCCACAAAAGGGACTATACCTGCAAAAAAAGTTTCATCATAAACTGGTGTTTTATATTATACTGCGGTTGCGTCCCTAGTATCTAGGGATATTAGAAGGGACATGAAAGTGCAGAAAAATAACTTAAAAACATACAACGACTTTTTTTTATAAAAATTAAACAGCCTAAAACCACCCTGGGACCTATAAGAAGCTTCACTCTAAAGAAGAACCATATCGGTTCATCGGTTAGCGAGATCCTTCGCTTACTACTTTATAAAATAGGATAAAATTAAGGTTAAAACTTAAAAAATTAAGAATAATAAGAAAATTACAGCCATTCAAGATTTAAAAAAACAGAGATTTTTGTTGTAAAATATAAACGATTATATTGCCGGATATCCGGCCGGATAGTTTTAATATCCGGTATCCGGCCGGATATTGAAAATGGCCGGATATCCGGCCACACCGGATATCCGGCCCAACCCTAGTTTCAACCAATAATTATTGTCTATAAAAAGGGTTATTTTGTTTATTTTCATAGTGGATCAATGAAAGTGTATTAAATCATCCCTCTCTGAGAACGAAAGGGAGACTTTTGTTCTAAAAAGACCTGGAGTTCTTAATTTAACTTTTTTTCAAAGTAAGACTTATGCGATTGAAGCAATCATACTCCTCAGAGACTAGTAAGCTAATCCCTTTTTAAGATAAACAAGGATGACAACATCCATAAAAGCGAAGCTCTGAAACGGTATGACAGACGAAAATTAACCCTTGTGAAGTGTCAGAACTGAATATACAAAATATAAATACATATGTTTTGACAAAATTATACGCTTATATTATTGTACCTTATTGTAATAGGAATCAGTTCTCCAAAAATCAGATCAATCAGATTATTATATCCCATAAAAATTGTTGTTAATAAAGTTAAAAAATTAACATGTTTAAAATGGACGTACAGACATGATGGTAACGATTATAGAGTTGCTACTCTTTCTAAATCGTACCTAACTACTAAAGGAATCATCATGCAAAGTTTGAAGTCGTGCCTAAATGAACGAAAAAAGCTATCCGTTACGGACGGACGGACGTACGGACGGACCAACCCTAATTATAGAAAAGCTTCGCTTTTAATTAAATAGAAGCAAGCTACTGCCGGTGCTATATCCAAGCGGGGTCCCTCCTAAACCTCACTTAACGTACAATAACCTTATCAAATACGTATAAAATTACTATTTTTTGATAAGCATGCTTCGGATAAAGTACAACTTACCTTAAATGTTTTGAGATTATAGATAAAAATATTTGGTAGCCAGAGTAGATTGACCAGCTCTAGGTTGACCGGAATCATAGCGTCTCCTACCCCGCCTCTGTCTTCTCGGTTCATCTCGTCAATATAACTAAAATAAGAAGAATCTTTTGTCGGGTTGGGTCTTTCGTAATTAAGCCTTTTTGTCGGAATAGGTCTTTTGAGCGCAGAGTTCTTTTATAATTTAGTCTTTTGTAGCAACGTCCTTACACATAAAGTAGTAAGGTTTTTGTCCAAACTATTTTATTTAATGGAAGTCCCGGGTTGGTTTTAGGCTATTTTACGTTTAAGTCTTAAGATGGTTTATTACTAGGAGTGCAAGTAAATCATTTTTGTGTGTATTTATTTACTACATAGTTTAAAAGATATGCTGTAGACTTCCCATGGGCTGTAGTCTGTGTAGAGACTGTATCATTATTAAGATTTTTACAAAAACATAAGATGTGCTTTTATATAAGAGTAGTAATCTTTTTTGTCTGTAGCGAAGGATCTCGCTAAACGCTGAACCGATTTGGTTCTTCTGACAGTGAAGCCTCTTATAGGATCTGAGAGGGTTTTAGGCTATTTATTTTTTTTCAAATAAGTCTGGGTATGGTTTTAGGCTATTTTTGTGCCCTCCGAATATAGAGCCCCTTGATGATAGGGGCGCAGCTGCTAGTCCTATTATATAAGAGTAAAGTGTTTTTGTCTGTAGCTTAAAATTTTGATAATTGCTAAAACGTTTGCGTTTTCCATTTTAGAAAAGCTTCGCATAGGACCCGTGTAGTTTTAGATTTATTTTTAGATCTAAAACCATGTAATGATTTTGGGCTATTTTGCAGCTCTCCCTTACTTTTACGAATATACCGATCCCCAAGATTCTAGGGGCGCAGTCGCTCGTTAATTATATAATAGGATTATAATGGAATTCTAGCTGGGCCCTATCTCAAGTACATTAACCAGCAGCAATCTATTGATTTATGGCCCCCTGGTTTAGACTAATATCTAAAAACGATCTAAAATGCATATTATAAATGATCTAATCAAATAAATACATCCAATATCATATTCTCATGATATGATTAAATATTTATATTAAGATAAAGTTTATGTATTTAGCTAAGATACAAGTACAGTATAAAAAAAACAATACACATAAAAGTATCAGATCTTACAATCGTTTAGGACTGTTAGCCGCGGATTGTTAAATAAAAAAAAATGATTCACAGTTTAGCGGCTTTAAAACTTTTTAAGCAAAGAGGGGGGGAGGGGGAATAAAGCTGTTTATTATACTAGTCCCCAAAGTTTTAGTATTATGTTTTCTTATTCGTTGGCTTAACAACTTTGAGGACTATTATTAATTTTTGTACTGGTTGGTTTCGACTAACTGTAAGTTACAGAACGGTAATTTTGTGTATCGTATATGTACATCAATGTATAGGCAATTGTCTTATCCCATTAGATCCTTCTTTTGAAACGTTTATGAGGTTGTAGCTAAACTAAAATTTAGTTGATAAAAAAAGTTTTCTTGACATAGCAGCACCATAATCAAAATATTATTACTTGGATGTTGCACCAGATTTTCATGTACTCTTATAAAGTAATGCTCACAGATGGCTAAAGTAACAATTCCCCCCATACCACCCCTTTTATCCTATTCACTCCCATCCTACTGGATGAAAGAACTGACCAATAAAAAAGTTAATATTAGCAAGATTATATTAATTAACCTCAAGACAATCGGCTACCACTACAGATTCCAAGAATAGAATACTGCCGCGGCTGGCAAACCCTGATAAGTGGGTATATATTGATATACAAAAGGTTGGGACTATAATTGAATTAACAGGTATATAACAGTTAGGGACATGAAACCAGGTAAATTATTAAATTTGCACTTTGACATGTTTTTATTTTATTACTATTTTGTATTGGTAGATAATTCTTTAATATAAAGTAATAGTTATGTGTAAAGAAGTAAGATTTTTTGTTTTAAAAGCTAAACATTGTTCTTGGGATGGTTTAAAGCTATTCTCATGCCCTATCGCCTCTTAAATAGATTACAAAATCCCTTGGTGCTAAAGCCACAGCCGTTAGTTATGAATTAACTATTGAAATTATATAGGGGTTTGGGTATAGCATAGACCAATCAACTATATTTTTTCAGAGGGGAAAAATTGGTTTCACTGAATCAACTGTAAATAATATCTGTATATGTGTGTGGATTAAGCTCTTATTGTTTAATACCCCAAATAGATGGAATAAATAAACTTCATACACCTAGATGATCAACATAGAAACCAAAGTACATTTTAAAAACCTAGAATATGATAATTTTTGCATTGTAACCCCACAAAAAAATATAGCATTAATTAATCCTCATTTAGGAGGCAAGTTAGATTGCATATTTGTAATTGAGATAACCAATGAACATACAGACATACATAAACTAGATTTATTGAAGCTACACAAACAAATGGTGATTTAACACATTTATCTAAGCCTAATTCTTCTTACTGTAGAGTGTAGACTATAATTATTGGTTGAAAAGTTTAAACAATTAAAGTTTCTTCAAACCAAGATTGAAATTAATAAAATATTAAGTTTACAAAACTTTAAGGACCAGTATTATCTTTAGTTGAATGGCCCTCTCTGCAAATGTGTGAATTGCTTTTTTAATGGGCAAATTCTAAAGGTTTTTTTGCGCAATTCAAAAGGAAAAATGGCAATAATTTTTACATTGAATGAAATTCTCTGAAAACATAAATAGAAAATTGAATATTTATTAATGCGAAAATTGACATTTTAAATAGCACGCAACAATTTAAAAACTAACTAGGATGTCAATATCTAAAACATACAATAATTTAAGAATTTTCTAAAACTTGAGTATTACTAGGAATAAGGTATAGCCAACAAGCAAAATAAATCTGAAATAATAATTTTGGGGCAGATGTAATGGTCGTTGATTCTACTTTGTGTTGACCCCGAAAAACGACGTATAGGTTTTGTGATTTTTCGTCGAATTAATTTCGTTGTTGGTATAAGCTGGAGTATTGCAGATATTACAGATTAGTGACTGATGCAAACTTCGTTGTTTTTTTTTTAGCGAAGTTACTCTACAACTCACTTTGTCTGTCCGTCCGTCGGTCAGGCAACAGAATTTTCTCAGCTGCTATTGCAGATAGGCAGCTGAAGTTCTGAGTGATGATTCCTATGACCTTTGCGCATCTAATTATACATTCTGTTATCCGTCTGCCTGTCAGTCATCCTTAAAAGACATAAGTAAACCCAATATTTGTAAAGGTTTCGAGATTTTCTTTGTATTTCTTTGATATGAGTACCTCTGCTCTATAACTCATTATGTCTGTTTGTCCATTCCTAGATTTTTTGCTTAGCTACTGAAGGATGTTGCCATTCCTGTTTAAGTATTAAAACTGTTGGAAAATATTCCCTTTTAGTTGATATGTTCTCTATGGACATTGTTCGTCTTGTTTATATTTGACAAATATATAAAAGCATTTAATTTTATATTTTAAATATCAAAAATTGACATTAAAATTGCACGTTATTGATTTCAGTTTTTTGTAAATGCATTTTTTTGCTGCCAATACATTTTCATAATTTATAATTAATGATTCAAAAGATTAATATTTAAAATGTCTGGAAAGGCAATTGAAAGGTGCCAGATACCTTTCAACCTCTGGTTTTATCATTATATTGATATAAGGCTTTAGGCTGTAGAAATAGGATGTGAATGCTTCCGGCATATATAGAAAAAATTCTTATTCTACTTTTATTCTATAGATTATATCTTTGCCAATGTGGGACAAAGCTACCGTATTCTAGGGGCGCAAAGGGGTGTGTAGAAAGGGATCTCGCTAACCGATGAACCGATATGGTTCTCCTTTACAGTCGAATTTTTAATAGGTCCAGGGAAGATTGATAACTCTTTTGGGGAAGGGTACCTCAACTCTTCAAAAAATACCCAGCCCCCCATTCCAAATAAAAATAAAATCGAAAGTAAGGGGTCGAAATTCATTCTCCCCACTCCCCTCGCCCACCTTTTCCCCTAAATCCCCTAGAGGCATAGACTCAAGTATTAAATAAAACTGTATATAAATGTAAATTAATTTTATGTACTATATTCATGACAAATCTAATTATTACAAAGATTATTATCGATAATAATGAATAGAAATATGAATACTTTAATCTCTTATTTTTGGAAAACAATAATTAGAATATCTATTATCAATACTAACTTCTGGACTAAAATCTTTTCTCTGAAGAGTTGTTTAGAATATCATAACTGTTCTGTACAAAATTAATGTTTAAGTGACAAAGTTTCCTTTCTTTGTATAGTTCTAGCGGCCGCACCTAAAGCATTTATGGATTTTATATTCAAAGCAGACAAAAGTAGGTAGAAAAAAACCCCAAACATCACACAAAAACTAAATACGAACAAGGACATGTGATGTTAAGCTAGTTTTCCCTTAAAAATGGCTAAATGAACTAAAAAAATCTAACCCCGGTTTTAGGAAAACATTATTAAGAAAGATAAGCGAATTTTGTCATAACAAACGTTTTGTTGAGTTCAAGTTGTATAAAAAATCGTAGCAAAAATATTATTGTATAGCTTCACAAAATTAAGAACTCATTCGTTCCAATACTTATGGAGATCAAAAGAGACAACAAAAAAATACTATTTAATTTTGCTTAATTTATCTATATTTTGCCAGGTTTATATTATAACATACTTGTATTTACTTTTTGTATGTGTAGGTGCGTGTTTATTAAAATCAATGCAATAGGCTGACAAGTTAATGAAAAAGAAAATGGCTGAAAGACCCCACGTTTTTGTATATAATTAGAGAGTGTGTAATAATAAAAGAATAAATTAATGAATAAAAAACAAGGATGACAACATCCATAAAAGCGAAGCTCTGAAACGGTAAGACAAACGAACATAATAATCAGAATATAAATGTATAAAAGTAGAAAAACGTAAATTTGTTGAAAAACTACGTAAATACAGGATATTGTTAATGGACAATGGACATACATAAATTTTGAGGACTTGATTATAGAGATTCTTCGCTTAAAGCATTGTACTTTGCTGTCCTAGGAATCAGTATTCCAAAAATCAGATCAATCGTATAATTTTATCACATAATTATTTGTTGTTAAAAAATTTGAAAATCAACATGTTTAAAATGGACGGACTGACATTCTGGTAACGGTTATGGAGTTGCTACGCTTTCTAAATCGTAACCAACTACTACAGGAATCACCATGCAAAGTGTGAAATCGATAGGACAATTCTAACCTATTCAAATTAACGAAAAGAGCTATCTGCCTCTGACGGACGGACGGACGGACCAACCTTAATTATTGAAAAGCTTCGCTTTTAAAAAACAACAAGGTTTACAACATTAATAAAAGTTTATTAGCAACGACGTAAGAAAGACAAGAAATTTAATTTGATACTATTACCCACAAAAAAAAGGTTTAAAATCTGACTAAAACACCAAAGACATGTATGAATAATTGAAAAAAGTTGCTACAAAGCAGTTTGACTGCTATGTATGTTTTATACCCAAATATACCCCATAATGATGGGAATGTGCACAAAATAATAAGAGGTCTAGCTTTAATAATAGTTGAGTTGATCTCATTTCCTTCATAGCGTTACAGACGGACTGATAGTTAAAGTAAATTCTAGAGTAGATTCGCTACTAAAAAACAAAAGATGTAATTATGAATAGAATAAATTATTATTTTCTCTGTAATTGCAACTACATAAATTTGATGGTGTTGCATATATAAATATTTACATGAATATATATACACTAGCGGCTACTCCCCTAGAGGCCTATAGGGATACGTAAAATTGTTTCTTTTCAATCTATTTTTAAATCAGCTATTTACCAAAAATATTTTTTTTCGCCGATAGGTAGTTCCAAAAATGTCCGCAGAGCTGCGTTTTTTATTTTTGTCGATTTTTCTGGGGAGATTGGTGGTACCCTCCCCCAAAATAGTTATAAACTTTCCCGGAAGCTACCCTGTTATGGAGAACCCGATTGATTCAGCTGTTAGCGAGATCCTTCGGTACAAACAGACAGACAAACATCCCTTTACTTTATATTTGAGATTGCTTGTATTATGTATGTATTTTAGGATAATTACGTTGCGCAACAATAACAAGCTTTAAGTTTATAGAAAAAGCCTCCTTTAACCCCTTACAGTCGGGCCCCTTGCCGCACCTTAATTAGTCGGGGGGGGGGGGGGGCGTTCAACGCCCCCCTATTATCTCAGTTCCTATTAGAGCTAGAGGGCTAACAAATTTTGTGCAAGTCCCCTGTGTTATGATGAATTTCCGACCTTTTGTAAGTCAAGGTCAATTTTCGCTTCCTTCACCCTTTTATTTAACAACCTTTGTTTTTAGGTCCTTTTTTACTTATAAATTTCCAACGGCTGTAATTTTTTTTATGTTTGAAGCTAGAATAAATTTTTTTTGCAGAAAATGTTTATCTTTATGTAAATTTTATATTTGAAATATCAAAATCTAATTTCAGCGGCCGCAGCTGTACTTGGCAGCTGCCAGCCGCCGCAGTCGGCGGTCGGCGGGAGAACGGCGGCAGATCTTTATGAAATTTTAATACATTATGTAGACATGTAAGATAAGCTTAAGTTTAAAATTTGAAGTCTCTAAGTCGAAAATTGCGGCCACAGGAGCCTTTTAAAGATTTCTGGAGACCTGGAGGATCAGGACCTGCAGATCATACCTGGAACCTAAAATTGACTTGAACACCTGTATTTAATATGAGGATGTACTACTAGAGGATATTTTAGTATTTTGGTAAGATAAAATGCTTTGTTTAAGTCAAAAAAAATATTTTTGCTATTTACCTGGATGACCCTGCCAGGTTTGCTGGCATCCTGTGCCCGCTAGGATGGAGATATTCAAAAAATTTCAACTCTCAGTTATGTCTCATACCCACACTTAGAAAGTCAAGCAGTTTGGTCTCTTTATCTTTCACACACAGAAAATGAGATAGAAAAAAACCGGATGGGGGGGCGTTCAACGCCCCCCCCCCCCCGACCGTTAAGGGTTAAACAGTTGTTGAAGGGTAGTAAAAGTATTGTTTTTTTCTATATATTTAATGTTTAATACTAGCGGCTACGTCCCTGGAGGCCAATAGGGGCACTTGATATGAGGGGGGGGGGGGGGAGGGTGACGAATGTCAACCTTTCTCCCTCCCCCCAAATTTTAAAAAAAGGGGGGGCATTTTACAAGATAGTTGTAAACTTTCCCAGAACCTATATATATGACAGCTACATTGTGAAGAAGAACCTTATCAGTTCAGCGGTAAGCAATATTCTTTGGTACACACACACACATCCTGTTACTTTTAATACCTAGCCGCTGCACCCCTAACATTTGAAGCTCTTATCAAGGATGTAGGGATGGGAGGGAAAAGGCATACAATAGACTATATAAGTTTGAAGGAATTTTAATTAATATAATAGATTTGAAATCTGCATAAAATTTTAAGGGTTTTTTATTAAATTCGTTTTTTATTTAATTCTTTATTTAACGGCGCAAATACGATTTAAGTTAATTTATTTTGACCAATAGGAAAGCTAGATTGAAACCTACCCGCGCTCTAATTGGTTGAATGATGTACGACACTTAAGCTTCTCCAATCAGAGCGCAGATAGTTTTCAATCCACCAATCACAGATGTCAAAATAAATTTACTTAAATCGTATTTGCGCCTTTAAATAAAGAATTATATAAAAAACGAATTTTATAAAAAACCCTTAAAATTTTATGCAGATTTCAAATCTATTATATTAATTAAAATTCCTTCAAACTTATATAGTCTAGCATACAACCTTTCTGGGACCAATTCGAAGCTTATCTAAAATGGAACTCAATTTGTAAAAAATACTTCTTTGTATTATAGGATTGATAAAAGATTTACTATTTTTTAAATAATCAATAAGGCATGCTATGATTCTTATCAATAAAGAATAATATTATAGAAGGAAATTTAGTTTTATTGGTCATAAAAGCAAAATATCAAAAACTGTTTAATTATTGTTTTAAAGTCAAAATGATTCTAAACATTGTTTGGTTAAATCCATTAGTAATTAACACGATAATTAGCAAGTGAAATAAAATCTTAAATTCCTATAATCAAAAATAAATCAGAATAATTATAAATCACTATTTCATATCATTATTAGTTTTATATCAATCATAAATGTGAAGTTGACAATAAATATGTATTTTAATACTTTAAT
Organism: Acartia tonsa; assembly: GCF_053477335.1. Lineage (NCBI taxonomy): Eukaryota > Metazoa > Arthropoda > Copepoda > Calanoida > Acartiidae > Acartia > Acartia tonsa. The sequence goes on along the minus strand of NC_137266.1, from coordinate 13,505,107 downwards.
TAAGTTGGAGTTGTACAGAAATCACTGAAAAAAATAATATCCTAAAATTTTCTACTGACGAAGCTTAATTTGCTTGATTCATTTCACAAAAAGATTGAATTGATACTGAATTTTCTTTTCTTTGAAATAAATTTCTTTATAATGCAGCAGTAGACACTAATTTAAATGGTTTTAGGGCAGAAAAATATTTCGATATTAAAAAATTTATTATTAAGCTAAGATGATTTAAAATAAAACATCGATGATAACATCCATAAGTAGCGAAGCCCAAAAACTATGAATGTATATCGGAAAAAAATTACTATAGAGCAGTGTCATACAATTAACATTAAACTTGATAAAATAGGGAAATCAAGAAACCTTTAAAATCGCACAACCTTTAAAATCACGAAAACTTAAAAACGCAGGAAATATGTAGAATATGAGCATATTCAATCCCTGATAATTTAAGCCATCAATCCTAAATATAATTTGAGAAAATTACGAAAACCTAAAAATCTAGATGGACAAAACAATGTATAGATTAGATTGGCATATGTCATACGAATCCTCACTCAAAATTTAGGCTGTCTATCTTGAATAGGAGGTGAGAAAATCAAGTTTTCCCAATAACGTTGCTGACTGACGGATAGACAAAGTGACTTACAGACTAGCTTCGCTACTAAAAATCATTCATAAATGTTTATATTCAATTTTAATGGTTTAGGTCAACACTCATGGCAGCTATTAATAGTGGTCAGATCTGACTTCAAATCGACATTATGTTAAAATACGTACAGAATTCATAATTTCTTAAAAACCGGACAATACATATTTACGGACACCATGTACATGTATGTATGTGATAATTATTTTATGTGTCACCCTGTGTTATATTTAAACATGAATATTAATTCCTACTGCACTCGGGCTTAATTAAATGATTTAATCACAGTTTCAATACAAGGAGTAATCACTTAAAAGTTTTTAGTTTGGTAGAGTCTGTCCTGAGCACAAAAGGAAGTTTTAGTACAAGGTTTTTGGTGTTAAAATGGTACCTCTGAAGAAATCAAAATTTACAATAATAAGTATGATAATATATATGTATATTAATCGTATGGTGTTATAGACAGTTGTCCGTGAACAATGAAATAAAATCAACGAGCTAAAGTCCCATACTAATAAGATTAGGGTTTATTTAATGATTTTTAAAATAAATCATTCGTGAATAATTTCTACAAAACTTATTATTAATGCATTTTTTATCAAAACCGGTTTTTTCCAGCGGAAATCGGATCCGTGAAGGGAAATGAATTACCTTTGTGGAATATATAATCTTGGCTCTATCCACATCACATTGAAATAAGAACTGAATTCCACTCCATACTCCTAAATTAGAAATCATTTTAAAAACGTGTCCTAACTTTTGTGATATAAAAAAAATAGCCAGTCTGTGTTTTTAGTAAGTAGTAGTAGTAAAGTGATCTATAGAATTTAGATATGCAATCTTTTTTTTGTAGACCTCTTATTTTTGAAGTAATTTAAGTTTTTTTTTTAAATAAGTTGGTTTTAAGGTACTAAAACGCAACAAAAAAAGAAGAAAATTAATAGTAAGATCTTTAATTTGACACCTTCTTACCTTTAAATTATGATAAGTAATTATTTTAAAAAATCTATTTTGTTGAACCCCGTTGAATTAAAACTTTGAGCTTCGGGAGCTTGTCACGAAAAAATCACAAAAGTTAGACACGTGCTTTACATTTTACCCACAAATTTCATTCATGTGTTATTAGTAAAGCTATTTTAGAGCTGTCTGTCCGTCTGTCTGTAATGCTTTTATAAAAGTGCGATTAATTCAGCTAATCTGTAAGACATTCCTATATTTTGATGATGAATGTATATCTGTTTAACTTTCTTTGTCCCTTCGTCCATAAAATGAGCTATGAAAGCAATAAACAGCATTTTATGTTTTGGGAATATGATTTTACTTTAATAAGTGAGAAAGGTTCTGCTATTTTAGTTTAGCTATAACACAGAAAAATCAAATAAATATCTTTTAAGCGTTATTTGCCTGTATGAATATATAAAGTAAAAGAATTTAAATGAGAGGGCTGGGGCTAAATAAATGTATGTTCACGGGGTGCCGACTATCTATTAGGTCTTTGAATATCAGCAAATAGCATCGATTATATTAACACAGCCAAGTCGCTACAAAAGAGCAGAAAGCAATTTTCTAGCAGAAGGAAAAGGTCCCTACCAATAGAACCAGGTAATTTACTAGGTTATACATCTATTTTCTAGCAGTATGTCAACTAATGTGAAGAACAAAACTGGATGAACTAAACTGATATTTGAAATATATGTACATATAAAATTTCCAGTCAAGATTCTACTTTTTAATTTTTTATTTTAAAGATGCCAATAATAATCATCTACCGTAAAACTCACTTTTTTTCATATTTGACTTTAATTCTATGATTACTAATCAGATATGGTGTTATCCTTTTCATTAGATATTAATTTAGCTTTGGTCTTGATATAAATTTGACAAGTAGAAAGTATTTTGGATTTGGCTTTATTAAGGCATTATAATTCTGTTTACCTACACATTTTATTGATGTTTTTATAGTAATCAATTTATATATTATACTAGCGGCTACTCGCCTAGAGGCCTCTTGGGGCACTTGAGGAGAAGAGAAAGAATTTAATAACACAATTCCTTATTTTAGATTTTAAAAGAAAAAATAAAAAAAATTAAAATTTTGGAGGGGGGATTTTTCATTTTTGGGGGGGTTGGGGGTGTCCCAACCCCCCAAGAAAATAGTTATAAACCTTCCCGGGACCTATGAGAAGCTACCCTGTTAAGGAGAACCCGATTGGTTCAGCGGTTAGCGAGATCCTTCGGTACAGACACACAGACACACAAACACATAGACATCCTGTTACTTTAGTATAAGGATTAGTAAGTATACTTTACAATAACTTCTTGAAATTTATTTAACAATTTTTCCAATTTACATTTTTTCCCTCGTTATTTTGGTACATTGTACTTGACTCTATGGGCTTTGAACCCAAAAGCTAGCCTAAAGCCACATATCAATCAATAAAAATCGTTCCCTAGAAAGCAAAGATAATTTGACAATGAATGTTAATAGTTTACAATCGGGTCTGCTAGAATTTTATAGCCTATCTCGTCGGCTGCGGCTATAGCTAATCATTTTTCGGCGACTGTGCGTTAATGAACCCGGTATTAGTGTTGGACTGATTATGACGTAACAAAAAAAATTAGCCAATGAGAGGACATTATTGACCAATGGTAAAATTCATAGTAGCCTCTCATTGGCTAATTTTTTTTTTGTTACGTCATAATCAGTCCGACACTAATACCGGGTTCTGCGTTAATTTTAAACACCAGCCGCCAATTTTGTTAAAATATTGCGGCGGCATGCTTGGAAAATGGCAACAGGCTGAGGCTCCAGTAACATAATTAAAATGAAGACTCATTCAATTTTCTGAATGACTAGAATTTATTATTTTATCATTTAATAGTTAAAATTATAGCATCGTATTATAGACAGCTTTCCGCGGATAATAAAACGATATTATAATACTAATTAATGATTTGTTGGCCCCGAGGGGCCGATTCCCCGGGTCTACAAAACTAGTATTAATTTTATTATTTGTGAAAAATTGTCTATAATACAATAGATAATTTTTCAGTATGGCTTAGATTCTAATCCTGTGGTTCTTAATCGGTTTCGAAGCCATACTGGAATAGTACATTATGAACTTTTGCATTTAATGTTGCTTTGAACTTAGCAAAGAGTTTAATATGTATGTTTAAACTAAAACAGGGTAAAGACAATGGACTGTAGATGAGACTCTAAAAAAAATCCGAAAAAAATGAGCCGTGTGACGTCGATAGATCCATCTCTTTTAAAGGGGTTTCCTTTCCTACTTTTCCTCTCATCTCTCCCTTTTATGACGTCTCACGGCTAATTTTTCGGACACTGTATTGAGCTTTATTGTAGATTATCACTATCGCCAAAGTTATATAAACTAGTTTTCTCATTCGTTGCCTTAAAACTAGGGATATAATAATACAAATTTTTCGTTCTTGAATTATAACAATTTTTTTGTATCTGGAGTGTCTAAAAATCAGCCATGCAACGTCATAAAAATGAGGGAGATGAGAGGAGAAGTCGGAAAGAAAACCCCTAAAATAGAGATGGATAATTCCTCATTTTTATGACGTCACAAGGCTGATTTTTGAGACACATTGTTCTACTTTATTTTTTTGATTTGCTGACTGTCTGCCTTGTTGAGCTTCGCCCTTATGAATGTTGTCATTCTTGTAATGTTGTAAATATGTCTATGTATATTTGCTAACTGTAAATACATAAGGAAAGACATTAAAATATCATCATTCATTCACGTATAAATAGTTGTATTCCTTTCAATAAACATCAGACAAACATGTATATTCATTTAACTATTTATATTTACACACTTTAGACGCGTGGTTACTATATACATTACAATAAAGTACTCTTTAACTTATAGACGAATGTTTATGACAAAGACCTGAGGTGGATTCTTAAACAACTTTTTGGCTCACTACCTCACTAAAATTAGTGAGGCTCGCTAAAAGTTGAGTCAACAATCATCCATGTGAGGTCATAAAAATAAGGGAATATCCATCTCTTTTTTAGGGGTTTTCTTTCCCACTTCTCTCATCTCCCTCAAATTTATGACTTCACATGAATAATTTTTGACACAATATTGCAGCAATCTGAGGTTTGATTCTTAAAAAAACTTTTTGGATCACTGCCTCACTAAAATTAGTGAGACTCGCTAAAAAAATTTGTAAAAAATCCACCAAAATCGCATTAAAAATCTACAAAAATTAAACAAAATTTTATGTTAATAACCCTTTTATGTTTTATTTAATTTTTGTAGATTTTGTATGCAATTTTGGATGATGAGAAAGTTGTGAAATTTCTTAAATACTGTTTAAGGACTTACTTAGTTTTTAGGACTTGATTATAGAGATGGAAGAGGGGGGGGGGGGTTGGTGAGAAGGGCGCCCTTTAAAAGAACTAATTATTCCCTTTCTTAAGTAATTTTTAAACCTCATTGAAAAATGATCAATTCACAAACCGCACCTTAACAAATATTTAAATTTTTTGGACCCATCTTTGCAGGGTTCGGAAGCCGCACGTAAGCCGCGTGTAAGCCTCAGTGAAATCTTCATTTTATCACTATAAAATTCAGCTGGATGTATAAAACTGCTCTTTAGCAGACAATCCTTCTTTTTGAAATTTCTTTTTCTGCTCACAAGCAGGTTTAAAATTGAGGCTTATGCGCGGCTGAGGCGCGGCTTCCGAACCCTGCATCTTTGACATTTCCTTTTTAAGGTGCCTGTTTAAAAAGTTTTTCTACCAATGAATGTAAAAGTCTTTGCTTCATTATTTGGAAATATTAAAAACCTTTGATTATTAAGATTGATTAATGACATATTGTCCCAAATCATATATTGAAACATTTATATTAGAATTAACAAGTATTTATTATTATAACCAGAGCTGGATCTTTAAATGTGTAGCCGTTGCCGTAGCCGTAGCTGTCGCCACTGCCAATAAAACATGGATTTTAAAAGATTTTCATTTAAAATATTTTAATAAAAAAATAAATAAGTTTATAATTATAATAATGTAAATATTAGTTAATATTATTTTAATTTTTTAAAACATTTAAAATTTGATTTAAAGATCGTTATTAGGTTAGTGGCTGTACCTCTGGCTACGGCTAAGGCAACGGCTACACATTTAAAGATCCAGCTCTGAATAGAATTGTATAAAGTTTCGCTTCACCTACTTTACGTATTTCTGATTTTAAATATTTTTTGACTACCTTAAAATTTACTTTAAAAATGTTTATCTGGTATCTATCTATCTATTTATATGAAATTAATATCAATTTTTCAACCTTTCTATCTATTAATTTAGTATTTTTGTCACTCTTTGTATACTTAACTGTCTATCTATCTAAATTTATATCTTTGTACTTTGGTATCTCTTTCATAGACTGGATACAGAATAGTCGGTAAGGTTTCTTAAGGTCAATACATAAAGTACATTTGTACTAAAAGTGTACTTTTTTGTTTTAGAAAGATTATTGTAAAGTACATTTTCATCGCCAGACACCTTAGAACAAAAAGTAAAAATGTAAATTGGCAAATAACCACAAAATAAATGCTTCAAAAAGTTTAATTCATTGTTAGATTTATAAATTTTTTATTTGTACATTTTAGTAAATATCTTTAAAAGTATTTGTTGAATATAAAGAAACCCCATATGTACAGCACAAAATCAGACCCTGAATTTTACGGTGATGTAAGGGTTTTGTCTACTCACAAATAAATTAAGAAGTGGCATAATTGATATTGGTTTACAGCTCACTTTTAGTTCTCTTGTACAGACGAGTCGTTTTCCCTTAAAGTTCCTTGTCGAGCATAGAAACCCAACCTCCATTTTCAAAATAAATTAAAATTGATTTGGGTGGTGGGGGGGGGGGGGGGGAGGTAAATACTCAAAAAGTACTTTGTGGAAAAGCCCTGAATTGACTTAATATAAAGACTGCGATCTTGTGCAAGCTATCTATTTAAATAGTCCTCCCCCCTTCCCTATTATCTAACTTTATTTACCTACCTACCTGTCTAATAAATTATCTATCTATCTATGTACGAGTGTACCTTATCATTAATCCTGAGGACATCAGTGATATCAATCCATCTATCTATCTATCTATCTATCTATCTATCTATCTATCTATCTATCTATCTATCTATCTATCTATCTATCTATCTATCTATCTATCTATCTATCTATCTATCTATCTATCTATCTATCTATCTATCTATCTATCTATCTATCTATCTATCTATCTATCTATCTATCTATCTATCTATCTATCTATCTATCTATCTATCTATCTATCTATCTATCTATCTATCTATCTATCTATCTATCTATCTATCTATCTATCTATCTATCTATCTATCTATCTATCTATCTATCTATCTATCTATCTATCTATCTATCTATCTATCTATCTATCTATCTATCTATCTATCTATCTATCTATCTATCTATCTATCTATCTATCTATCTATCTATCTATCTATCTATCTATCTATCTATCTATCTATCTATCTATCTATCTATCTATCTATCTATGAGTGTACCTTATCATTAATCCTGAGGACATCAGTGATATCAGTCCATCTATCTATCTATCTATCTATCTATCTATCTATCTATCTATCTATGTATGAGTGTACCTTATCATTAATCCTGAGGACATCAGTGATATCAGTCCATCTATCTATCTATCTATCTATCTATCTATGTATGAGTGTACCTTATCATTAATCCTGAGGACATCAGTGATATCAATCCCAATATCAATCATATTTGGCTGGGAGGACAGGGGTAGATCAAACTGAAAATAAATACATACAATATCATTATTATTTTTTTTTCATGTGGTTAGGTATACAAATGGACTGTTATGAATTAGGTCAGCTTATTTACTTTCGACTATAGTAGATTTGTAGTAGTTAGATTTTGATAACTACTGAACCGATATAATTAATCTTTTTAGAGAACTTAATAGGTCCTTGAATGGTTTCAATCTAATTCATTAATATCTTTTTTAAATATTGATTACACAGTAATCTATTCATATACCTAGTTGTCACATGTAAATATATGCACTATAAAAATATATACATATGGGTGGTTTATAAATAGTTGACTCAATAAATTTTAAGTTTTAAGCTATCATTTCTTAACCCTTTACAGTCGGGCCCCTTGCCGCACCTTAATTGGTCGAGGGGGGGGGGCGTTCAACGCCCCCCCTAATTATCTCAGTTCCTATTAGAGCTAGAGGGCTAATTTTTTTTGTGCAAGTCCCCTTTCCGACCTTTTATAAGTCTAAGTCAATTATCGCTTCCTTCACCCTTTTATTTAACAACCTTTGTTTTTAGGTATTTTTTACTTAAAATTTCAAACGGCTGTAATTTTCTTATTTTTGAAGCTAGAAGAATATTTTTTTTCAGAAAATTTTTATCTTTATGTAAATTTTACATTAGAAATATCAAAATATAAATTTCAGCGTCCGCAGCTGTACTTGGCAGCTGCCAGCCGCCGCAGTCGGCGGTCGGCGGGAAAACGGCGGCGGATCATGTAAGAAAAGCTTAAGTTTAAAATTTGAAGTCTCTAAGTCAAAAATTGCGGCCACAGGAGCCTTTTAAAGATTTCTGGAGACCTGGAGGATCAGGACCTGCAGGATCATACCTGTAACCTGAAAGTGACTTGAACACCTGTATTTCATATAAGGATGTACTACTAGAGGATTTTTTATTATTTTGGTATTATAAAATGCTTTGTTTTAGTCAAAAAAATATTTTTGCTCTTTACCTGGATGACCCTGCCAGGTTTGCTGGCATCCTATGCCCGCCAGGATGGAGATATTCAAAAAATTCCAACTCTCAGTTATGTGTCATACCCATACTTAAAAAGTCAAGCAGTTTGGTCTCTTTATCTTTCACACACAGAAAATGAGATAGAAAAAACCGGATGGGGGGGGGGCGTTCAACGCCCCCCCCCCCCCCCCCGACCGTTAAGGGTTAATATAAACAACGTTGCTTCTCTGGAAATTGTTATATTTGGACATACTTACATACTTAATATTGAATTATTAGTACATATCCAGATAAGTCCCTAAATTGTGTTTCTATGAACCTAAATCAGTATAGTCCTACATATAGTTTTGTTTGATACTCAGTATAGACATATAGATAGACATCATTACAGAAATGTAAATAATATGCATTTATGTACTTAGCCTATATGTAACCTAAACAAGCAGTATCAAATATAAAATATTTACCAGGGCACGTATGGTCTCTCAGATGTCAAAACTTTATTTTAGTGTTTGGCCAAAATGACTTAGCAATTGTATCTGTAAGTACGTCTAATAACACCCTATGCTATTTTTAAAATCCTAGAAAATTTTTTTTGCAAGAAAATTGCATAAATTTGCAACCTTTTTTAGAACCACTACATAACTCGAGTTTTAAAACTTTTTATATAAAATCCTTTTTACAAAAAATATCAATAATTACTTAAAATTAAACCTGAAAGAAAAGAAATCTCATTACACGTGTTAATTTGCATGTTTTAGGTCTTTTTTTGAGGAAAGTATAACTTCCACATTTTTGACAATAATTATATTTTTTAACATTTCAAAGTAAAATATAATAAAACTTAAACGATTTTTCTTGAATTATCAGTTGAAAATTTCATCAAACATGCAATTTAAGTGATGAAAATTTAATAAAATCATTTTTTGAATGTTTAGAATTACCAATTTTCTACATTTAAAACAAACTGTTAACAAAATTTAAAATCATTCTAATATATAACTTTAAAAATCAATAACATTTTATAAAATGATGTTTTAAAAAATAAATCATTAAAAGGTATTAAAATGCATTTTAAGTTGCTTAAAATTATAACGAGAATATCTTTTTACACTTTATTCTTTGTAATAGAGATTAATCGTAATTTGCTGAAAATGAAACATTTAATAAACTAATTGAATCTTTTTGTGACCATATTTAAAATTTTTAATTTTTACACTAAGGTGTTTTTTAATAAAAATCTTTGTTAATTTCTGTTTTACGACAAAAAAAGAAAGGGACTTTTTTACTATTTCTAGGTTATCTTATGCAATTTAAACTATATAATATGAAATAAATTTTAATTGTCTTTCTTTTGAGCCACAAAATACTGTAAAATGTAACATATATGCAAAAATAACAATTTTTTTAATGAATATTATAATATCCTTATATGACATTGCGTCAGAGCTTATTCTTTAGATCATATGTTCATGAAAAGTAGCCATAACTTGGAGGGTTGCACTATTTGTTAGAATATTAAATAAACTTGAATGGTAAAAATATTAGCATATCCTTTGTTAATTCAAATGCTTTAGGTATATTATTCGGAAAGTTAGTTAAAAAAGAGAGCATTTGCTGTGTATACTGTTGAAAGACTTTCAAAAATGTGAATTACAAAGCAATCCTAAAAGATCGGGCCGTAGGCAAGTCTTGGTCGATTGGGGGGTACGGGGGTTTTCTGATAGCAATTTGCGTTATTGGTATACAAGGTAAAAAAACAACATTTTAAAGAAATTCTTTAAATAAAACCCAACGTGTATTGGCAGTACAAACATCTTCATGCTAGCAGACATATGTTTATCAAAATTAAAGAAAAGTATTTCCACAAGAAAAATTATTCAGGTTTCTACTTTATAATTTTAAATATTTTTTTTCTGATAAAATGTTTGACATATATCATATAATCATTTACCAAAAAAAATATTTTGATAATTTAGATTTCAGAGAATATGAAAACCCTCAAAAACTAAGACGACATTTTGCATCTTCTGCTATGACATTTAAGAAAAAAAATTTAAAAATCAAAATTTAGTATGAAAACTATTTTTATCGATTTTTCTGAAGGTATTATCGTATTCTATGGGTTTTTCATTATCATTTACTTATATCGAAAGTGCCAAACATTGTACCCTAACTTATTCATTTAATAAAAAACCAGCCGTGAGGGGTTAAGGGAAAGGACAATATGAATGAATATTTACCTCCTCTACATCTGCAATTTCAATGTGAAATTCTTTAATTGCTAGTAGGGTGGGGCAAAATTGTTTGCGTGAAAAATCCACCAAAATCACATTAAAAATCTACAAAAATTAAACAAAATCATAGAAGGGTTATTGACATAAGATTTTATTTGATTTTTGTAGATTTTTTATGTGATTTTGGAGGATTTTTCACGAAAACAATTTTGCCCCACTAAGCGATTAATGGGGCAAATTTTTTTTTAAGAATCCACTTCTGGTCTCCAAAGATTTATAAAAAAGTTTTCTTATTTGTTGGCGTAACAACTTTGGGGACTTTCAATGTATTTTGATTGATACATTAAGTTAGGTGCCCCAACGTTTCAACCACTCATTGTAATCTGCAGAAGGGATAATTTTGTGTATCTTGATTGGAGATGTACATCAATTTTTCGGCCAATGTTTAGATCCATGGGGGATGGTTATTGATGTAAAATAATAACTCTGGCACTGTCCCCTTCCTCTAATTTGAATGCCTTACTTTTCTTATCTTATTATCAACAAGACAAAGAAAGTAGGGTAAGAATAAACGTGTGAATTATTTTGATGAAATTTTACATTTGTCCTGAGGTGGTTTCATGCTATTTTTGCTACTCCTTGCCCCTTAGAATTTAGCGCTCCTGGATCCTAGGGACGCAACCGCTAGTTATTAATAATAGACAAAACAATATTGAACATATAAAAAACAAAGAGTGGATAATTATAAATATAAAAATAACTAAGCAAGAAAACTATATAATTTTTCCTTCATATTCAATAATACATTGCATGAGTTTAGAATCAAACCTTTCTTACAATGAAAAATGTCCGTTCATATGTCTGTAAAACGTGATTGTTAGGAATTTTTTGTCCAATCTTTTGACCAATGATTATACTCTATGCCAGTGGTGTGCACAGTTATTCTATCGACCTATAGTGACTACTAGGAGCCATATGAATTTCTTATTTTGCATGATGATTCCTGTAATCGTTCGGATGAGATTAGAAAGCGTAGCAGCTCTATATAATACCAGATAGTCCTAAAGAACATTTTAAACATGCTGATTTTTAACTTTAAAAAAAAACACTTATAGTATGATATGATTATCATATTCATCAGATTTTTTGCAATTTTTTTTATTCCTAGGACAACAAGGTCCAATATTATAAGCGAAGTATCTCTATAATCAAATCCTAAGAATGTAATTTTGGCCTAGTACAGTATTATGTGCTTTACTAAAAATTCATTACGTTAATTTTGTTTTGACTTACAAATTAATGTTCTGCTTATTCGGTTCTGACACTATATAGAGTTATTTGTCCTTCCTTCTGATTTTGAGGTTCTCTTTTATGGATGTTGTCATCCTTATTTTTATTCCTTTTATGACAGGCCTTAGTTAATCATGCCTGTATCAGTAAAGAAAAGAGTACTTTAATCAATTATTTACGTTTTTATACTTTTACTGCATTTCATTACATGTAATGAAAGTAATATATATTTTTTTGTTTTCTTATAATAGTGCAAGTAAAAAAATATATAATATTAAATTATGTTTTTAGCTAGACTAAATTAAATATAAAAAAATCTCCAAAAGAATTGTTTAAAAGCAGTAGCAAAGAAAAATCAATTCAGATTAAAATTAGTTACGTTTTATATTAGTTTTAGAAACAAAAGGAAAAAATTAAAAATAGCCAAAAATCTTTATAAATTCATAAGCTAAATATAAAACCGAAGCAGTGAATAGTGCCTGGTAAAAAATGACGTCTTGCAATACAAACAAAATGAATACTGGCCCATCATTGGTCATTTGTATTGTATAAAGTCATTTTTTATTAGGCACTATCAACTGTTACTATCATACCTTAAACTGAGCGATGAGAGAAAGAAAGGAAGTTACAAAGAGAGAAAAAGAAAGGCAAATATGAACCAACAGACAAATATTTTATAGCGTAGCTGCCCTGCTAAAAATAAAAACACAATAACTTTCAAAGAAAAATGTTAGAGACCCACTCCATTTAAATTTCTTAAAGAGCCTAATATCAGCTATTTATAATTTCCATATATATATATGTATTATGGATTCAATAAAACAAATATTTTATAGAAAACAAGGGCGATAACGTGCACAAAGGCGAAGCTGAACAGTCAAACAACACGATTATAAAAAAAATAATTAAAGAAATAACGACAATACTCGTTGTTAATCTTTATAAATCTTTAGAAATTTATATGGTGACTTTCTAGAAATGATCATGATAGCCAAACTTTCCTAAAGACCTTAAGAGATAGGAAAATGAACAATAAAATAATGATAAATAAAATTATCACTTCTCTAGATTATTGGTCAGAATAAATGAACGTTCTTTTAAAACTTGGTTGCCAGAATGATTTCAAATGTCCACACCCTCCCTTTGCTTTCCATATCTAACTCGATTGTTATAAGAATCCTCAAATAATAATATAATGCCTAAAACTAATTAGAGCTCTTTATACTGCAAAATAAATGTAGAAAATATCTGTTCTAAAAAATAACATATAGAATTTACAGAAATATTTGTATTGGGGTAATTTACTTGAATTATGCTGTAATATAAATTATACAAAATGTACGTGATTAGGTTTCTGGGTGTGTATTTACTTCCCCATCAGTTTTATATTAGCAAATCGGTGCTTTCCCGTAGTGCTAATCAAGCACCTGTAGGCGTCTAAGGTGGGGGGGGGGGGGGAGGGGTAAAGGGTGATTATCCCCCATAAAGTTTGAAAAATCTCATTTTTTCCTCCTTAAAATGTTAAAGGATACATTAGATTACCCATCCACCCCCCCCCCCCAAAACCTCAACATTTTGAAACCACTCATATTACCCCCCTCGAAGTAAAAAGCTTGTACGTCCCTGCAAGCACAATTTTCATATTGTTTCAAACAAAGTGGTAGGGTTTTGATGTTCAACAAAGCATTTTATCAAAAGTGTTATCAAACCTTTTGAAGAACATTTTGTTAAAGCAGCACAGAAATTCAACTTCCATCTCATCATAAAACTCCAATCTTATATATTTGTTGTGTCTTTTTGCGAAGATGAAACAGTATGCAGGTAAAATATTTTCCAGAAATGATTGCTAACCAATTTATTTACACAAGAACGTTTAATGCCATGATAATGTAAAAACTAAAAAGGTTCTTTCCCACAAACTGCCTGTTAAGCATTGAACCCCCCTTATTTTTAAGAATATTTTTTCCCTCTGCTTATATAGCTAAATGGCTAAGAACCGGTTCTAATCCAGCGGATAATAATCGGATTCTAAGCCTTACTGGAAAATTGTTTAATATTTTGTAATGTCAGTGAAAATAATATTATATGCACTCAATTTAACTTTTTATTTCTCTCACTTTATAAATCTAAAATTTCATTCCATTTACTTTCTTTTCTTTTTTTTTAAAGCGAAGCTTTTCTATAATTAGGGTCGGTCCGTTCGTCCGAGAAAGATAGCTCTTTTCGTTAATTTAGGCATGTTAGAATTGTCCTATCGATTTCAAATTTTGCATGGTGATTCTCATAGTAGTTAGGTACGATTTAGAAAGCATAGAAACTCTTTTATCATTACTAGAATGTCCGTACGTCCATTTTAAACATGTTGATTTTTAACTTTTTTAAAAACAAATTTTAATTTTGATTTGACTCTTAGTCATTTATATTCTGATTATTCAGTTCTGACACTATACAAGTGTTAATATCCATTTGTCCTACCATTTCAGAGCTTCGCTTTTATGGCTGTTGTCATCCTTGTTTTTAGCGAAGCTTTAAATAAGTAGCTTTGTCCCTTGGCTACTAAAAGAAAATTTTGGAAAAAACATTGTATACGTACTTAAGTAAAACACTAGATGGGGAAGGGGTTAAATAACTGTATTTCCCTATCCCAATGACCTTGTGCCTACTCTTAATTGGTTCTTTGAAAATCAACCAATGGTAACGGGAATATTAACACAGCCAAGAAGCAGGAAACAATTTGCTAGCCCCTTGAAGGGGTTAGGCTTGAGTGGAAAAATACATTTCGGCCCCCTATTTTTAATTTATTTAAAAGATAGGGGGAGTGTTCTTTGATTGCAAGGCACTGAAAAAAAACCTTAAAAATATCTTTTTCTTGATAAGATAGAAATATTTACTCTAAAATTATTGCTGTGGAAACAAACATTCTTTTTCTCTCATACTTTTCGCCTACATATTTTATGAGAGTCCATAAATAAGATAAAAACATTCACGTTGACTGTATTACAATTTCAACATTCATTTTTTTTTATTTTAGCACAATTTTCCCCTTGAAATAAAGCTCCATATAAATTAAGAGTTGGGAGGTATATATATTGTATATATATATATGTCTTTTAAAAGTGTCCGTACTAACATATCTAGTTAACTGCTGTATATACCCTCTTTAGTAGTAAAGCTTCTTATACGTCCCGGGAAGGTTTATTTTGCTATTTGCTTCAAATATATAAGCACATTAAGCTATATATCTATATTTTTAAAAACATTTATATCTTTGGACGGTTGATAGAAACGTATGACCAGACAATTACAGACAACCAACCCTTTAAATGCACGACTTTCGTCTGGAAATTCTAACTGTCCGTGGCAATGAGCTGCGCCTGTGTTGTGGTCAAGACATTTCCTTTATTCTTTCTATTTATCTTGCGTGTCTGACATAGCAGCCTTAGGTACAACTTTAAATGTCTTTAGTAATATATTAGAGTAAAACAATAGAGGGGGAAGGCGTTAAATAACAGTATGTCCCCCCTCATGAACACTGTGATGACTTTCAATTAGTCTTTGAATATCAGCCAAGAGCATAATAAATATCAACATATCCAAGTCGCTACAAAAGAGCATAAAGCAAGGTGCGAGCAGACGAAAAAGGTTCCCAAAAACAAACGGGCAGGTAGTTGTCTTGGTTATACATCCGTACTTGATACATCCATTATTAATATTGTGCCTTGAACCGTGATTCGAGCCTATCAACTCCCCAACGACAAGAAGAAGAAACTAGTTATCTACCTTATTATAGTCCTTTGGCAGACAAAGATGTTTGTTGTCTCCTGCATTGCATAGCAGCTCATCCTTGCTCAATCCGAGGCTCTCCTGAATAAAATATATTAGTTATCATATCGTTAAATAGTAATTTGACTTAAATCAAGTATATGAATCCTTAACAATGTCTGTTTTGTACATAAATATTACAAAAACAGTTTTAATTATTATGTAGCTTATTTAATTGGCTTTCGCTTAAGGTTAAAGCCATACATTAATGTAGAATAAATGATGTCACACTTAAAACAAAGCAACAGTAGGATTATACAAGACAGTATAAAGATAATTAGAAAGAGATGGGATATTGGGCTTCAAATTAAATGGGTACCACGACGTTTCATATATGACGGCTCTAAACGTTTGGCTAAATTGGTTGGTGTCAATCAAGTGGTGTCCAAATTTTTCAACAAATAATTTTTTGACTGCAATGATTTTGTTTATCATCATTGGGATCAATATTAATTTTTAACACATGTCTAAATAAAGCATACTTGTGCGAAAAGGAGTTGTAGAGTAGTTTTTTTAACACCTTCCTTGATATCAAAATTTGAAAGGCCTACCTTCCCCTTTTCTTTATACTCCCCCTAGGAAAAAAAAGTCCTGTGCATGCCACTACCTGTAAGGTACTAATTAAGTGGTTAGTGGTGTAAAATACTTATTTCTCTGTTATTCAACAAGTGTTTAGCAATAGTTGTTGATCGCATCGTATTATTGACAGCTTTCCGCGAATAATAAAACGAAAGCCTGGGCTAACAAAACTGTTATTAATTCTGTGATATCTATTCTAATATTCGTGGAAAATTGTTTGTAATACGATGCTATTTATGATTTTTTAATATGACTGAGAACCAGTTCTAATACAGCGGATATCAATCGTTTTCTTAGCCATACTGGAAATTCACTTATCAAAAGAAACCAATTTGTTTAACAACCTTTAAGATATTTTTTTTACATTTCCCCACCTCCCTGGT
Organism: Acartia tonsa; assembly: GCF_053477335.1. NCBI lineage: Eukaryota > Metazoa > Arthropoda > Copepoda > Calanoida > Acartiidae > Acartia > Acartia tonsa. Next base: position 13,488,329 of record NC_137266.1, on the reverse strand, counting down.
AATGAAGCTAAATAAAGTTAGTTATGGAAAAGCCCTGTTATCTTACTTTAATGCATAATCCAACTCACATTTGCACTAACAATTGTATCATTGCACTTGCAAATACAGAATGGACACAATTTTTTTCATAGTTTCATCTTCCTTTATTAGTGTTAAAAACAAAAAAAATAGTTGAATTTCTTAAAAATTTGGCCATTGCATTCTTTTTTTTATTTATTCTAAAGAAATCAAGTAAATTTAAAACCATATCATACCAAATCAAATTAATTTTACAAACTCAAAAATCAACCCCGTGAAAATTTTATTGGATGAGGAGAAAAATAAATATTCCCCTGTATCTCTCCCTAATAAAACAATTGAGGACCCCCTCCCCCCCTAAAAAAAATAATAACATATTAAAAGTCCTTTTTTTGTGAATTTAAGTTTTTTGAAAAACACCCTGCATATTTTTGTAAGAAGGCTATTTGCATATTCGCCTTTTCTTAAACACACCAACAACTGTTTATGCAAATTAATGCAATTTGTATTACTACAAGCCTTTTAGATTAGCAGACGAGACTTTACAAAGTGTCCGAAAAAAAGCCGTGTGACTTCAATATATCCATTAATTTTTAAGGAGTTCCCTTTCCCACATCTCCTCTTATCTCTCCCTTTTATGACGTCACACGGCTAATTTTTTCGGACACTTTGTAGTCGCCATACAGTTAAAAGAAACGGCTGCGGCTGCCGAGCCTCGGTGAAAATATTGTGAGACAACACGGTTTGCATTTAAATGGTGGCAAGGTCAATAAAGTAGGCGGGGGGGTAAGATTTGGAGATAAACATAAAACTTGGTGGAACACAGATTTATTTCAATTGTTAGAAGCAACAGAGAAAGGAATACTTTTTCTCGTATTCATTCGAATCCGGCGGATAGGAACCGGTTCTCATCCATACGAAAAACTATGTCTAGCATCGTATTATAAACGGCTTTCTACGAATATAAAAATGTACAATCATAAGATTTAAACCAGTTTTTTTAGCCCGCGCCTTCGGCACCCCTGGGCTAAAAAAATGGTTTTAATCTTATAATTGTACATTCTATATCCGCGGAAAGCCGTTTATAATACGATACGAGAAATAACTATTCTGATATGCATTAGATTAATGTAGACCCCAATAATGATGAACAAAATTACCTATTCTATAGATAAACATCATTTGTTGAAAAGTTTCAACACTTCGAGTTTAGAACCAATTAATCAAAATTCCATAAAAATATCCAACGTTTTTGAGCCAACGAATGTTATTATAAATCATTGAGCACCAGTGTAATTTCACGTCCAATGCAAGTCTTTTCCCCTAATTTTTTAATGACACATTTATGCTTGGATCGAATAGTTATGTTTATTATAATGCACACAATTTATATGTTGATTTTTATAATTTTGTGTTCAGACATATAATGATAAAAGTCAAATCAGACATCCATAAAAATGCCCAAATAAAAGTTTTTTATAGGTCTGATTTTTATTATTTTAGTGCATGTTTAACATGCATGAACAAAAATATTATATACAATAAAATTACTGTTTTAAATATTATTGGGCTATAGTCTGAAATATAATGTTGATTTTAGTTTGGTTAAATAGAATAAGAAATAGGACAATGGACGATTAATTAATGTGCATCTTAAATCATTATACAAATGATTATTCTGTGGATTTAATTATTGGTGGAGAAGTTTGGACACTTCTAGTTGAACCAATCAAAATTTAATAAAAATCCCTAAAGTTTTTAACATACGTGTATTTAAATTATAAATATTTCAGTGCATTTTATTGTCCAATATCAAATATCTTCCTGCCACCCCTGAGACCGACAGCCAATGCGAGTTACAGAGTAGATTCGCATGTCATTATGGTATATTAGGACACTCTGTTATACCTGTATGGTATTATAGACAAATGGGAAAAAGGCATTAGGATTAATTTCCTTTAAGTTGTGCTTAAGATGTAAATTTGTATATACAAATTAAGGCATTACGCATTATTTTGCAATTTAGGCAATTTTATAACAGTTAATATATTTTTTTTCATATTTCTAGATAGCAGGATATCTGTCTGTCTGTCTATTTGTCAGTTTGTCCTCCTTCAATTGCGATAGGTGGGATAAATTCTGTTTGTGTTGGGTAAAAAAAGATATCAACATCCATCAGGGTATATTTACGTAAAAAGATATGAAACCTTTCACAATTGTTATTAGTAGCGAAGCTACTCTATAATTCAAAATGTCCGTCCGTCTGTCCGTCTGAGACAAAGTGGGGGAAACGTGATTTTCTCGGCTCCTATAAAAGATAGAAAGCTGAAATTTTTAGTGAAGATTCTTATAACATATGCACATCTAATCTATACATTGTTTTGTCCATCCGTCTGTTATTTGGGGTGCTAGATCGATTCCTACATTTTCATGTTTTTCTGATTTTCTCAACTCCTTTTTAAGATAATGGGCTGAAATTTTCAGGGATTGCTTAAATTTACATTTTACATATTTTCCTTAAGTTTTATTACGATTTTTATATTAATAGGGGTGCTAGATTGATTCCCAGATTTTTAGGTTTTCTATTCTTTTCTCAATTCTTATTCAGGATTTGCGGCTGAAATTATCAGGGATTGAATATGCTCATATTTTACATATTTCCATCAAGTTTCATAAAGATTTGTTTATAAATTGTGGTGCTTGATCGATTCCTAGATTTTTCATTTTTCGTGCTTGAAAGGTTGCGTGATTTTGAAGTTTTTGTCATTTCACTATTTCATCAAATATATAGGATGACACTGGTATATTGTAAATATATTCATAATATACATTCATCATTTCTGAGCTTCGCTACTTATGGATGCTGTCATCCTTGTATTATCTATAGTTTGATACATTTATTATAGACCAGCGGACCAAATAATTTATATACTTGATGCTCATTGGTATCATTAGCATAAAAATCATCAGTGTATCTTAAATTGCAGCCGAGAAAATCAAGTTTCCCACATAGCGTTACAAACTAACTAACAAACAAACGGACAAGGTAAACTATATGGTTTGTTTAGTCGCAATCTTGCATGTTCAGACGAAAAAAAAATGATAGCTGCGCAAAAAAAAGATAAAAGAACTTAAATTTTACTACTTTTGAAATTAGCAGCTAAATGAGGTAGATTAAGTTTTATCAGCAATAAAAAAACTGCAGGAAATTTATTGTCATTCTGATAATTACTGTTCTTGAGATTTATACAGACAAGGACATATATATCTGAAATTTCCTAAATTAATCTAATCATAACAATTATGCATCTAGAGAAAGGATATTGTACTATAAACTATACAAGTTCCCAATGATTTTTCGTTCGTTTGCTTAAACTACTTATTGAGTACATTACCACGAAAATTTTTAATCTAAAGAACATAGTAGGCTTAAGACAAGGGGAGGGTGGTGTAACAGGGTGTTTTTTCCCTTTCAACATTTTACCCCCCTCAAATCTTTAAAACATCTGATAATGCTTAGATGTCCTTCCTACTGAAGGTGTAATTTTTATCTTAATTTGTGACATACATGAAATTATCGTTTTTTTTTCTTATCCCTTACGATCCTTGTCGACATTTATGTTATAAATCAACCTAGGTATAAACCGACAGAAAGACAGACAGCCTCTCACTTTTTAAATTAAATATAACTTACCGTAATGTATAAGCAACAAATGCTGATACACAAAAACAGTTTCTCCTTCATTTTTATTTTTTTAAATTTTATTTATTATCTATCTATCTCTTTCTAAATGATGATGGTTAACCCATATTCTGTTCATATCTTAAAATCTGAAAATAAACAAACAGCATAGATTATTATCACCCGCGACCGTGGCTCAGCACGTAGCGCATCCGCTCGTCGTCGGGAAGGTGATAGGTTCGAATCTCGGTCCGACACCGCGTCATAACTAAAGACGTTAAAAATGGTTCCTACTGCTGCTATGTCAGGTGCGCGACATAAATAGTTAGAGTAGGGGGAATGCCTTGGCCCAAAACAGGCGCAACTCACTACCATGCACAGTTAGGACTTCTCAGACAAAGGTCGTGCAATCAAAGGGTTGGTTGTCTGATGGCAAATGGACGCTTTACACCGCAATCATAGGGCATAGGGCTGACAACCCTATCCCATATCCATAAGCCACATTGTTACAGAAACACTGACGAATTGTCAGCGGCCTATGCTCCCCCCTGTGGAGTGAAAAGGGCTTGTTACTGTGTTTTATAGATTATTATCAATATATTATCTGGGAATTACCTGCCGTTTCCCTCTCCCTCCCTGATGTGTATTTGATATATTATACCTGGGAAAAGAGTTGGTTTAATGATATTATCTGTTTTAAAAGCTTGCACGGTGTTTTCTCTTATAGTTTCATGTGGAGCACTGAACCCCACATCCCCTCATTTATGACAAATTTAAGATAAGTGGTTGATGTTTTTGTTGCCTTAGGCTAGGTCAGGTTAGATTGTATTAGGCACAGGGTAGCACCGTGAGGTTATGGGTTAGTAGTAATAGGCCCTGTAGGGTTTGGCCCCTAACAGCCCCGAATTCTAAAATACTAATGACAAACTTATTTTCATTTCACGAAAGAAATTTTTGGGGTTTATTTGCTCGCTAGGCCTTAAAGGGAAAGCACCGCCTACATTACGTATATACTGCAGATACTACTTATCATTTGGATTAAATTAGAGTACTTTTATATTTCTGGAAATTTTACAGACTAAAATTAAGTAAGTCGATAATATTTATAACAACAAATACATCCTGTCAAGAATGGAACAGAGTCGACTTTAAACATTAAAAAATTTCATCCATGTTTTTCCTTTTTTTTGTATTGTGTGTTTGTGCCCAGCTATATGACATGTAAACTTATCAAAGATTATGTTACACTATTAGTACATTTCCGACAGAGCGCTAGATCAATACTTAGGTTGATAAAGTACATTTACTCATGGAGGGAGGGGATATTAGGCTGTTTATTACACTAGTCCTCAAAGTTCTATAATAACGTTTTCTTCTCCGTTGGCTTAACAACTTTAGGGACCTTTAATGGAATTTTGATTTGCTGGCTTATTAAGTTGTGTGTCTAAGCGTTTAACCACTTATTGTAATCTACAGAAGTGGTAATTCTTTTTTGGATAATACATCATTTATTGACCATTGTCTCATCCTTTTAGGTCCCAGAATTTACTCAAAGTATATTGAGATTTTACGCAAGTAACAGGATGTCTGTGTGTATGTGGGTGTGTAGCGAAGTATCTCGCTGGACCAATATGGTTGTCCTTTCAGGTAAAGCTTCTCAAAGGTCTAGGAACGAAGGAGAAACGTAGTTCCATACGGATGTGTGTGCAGTGCGGAGACATTCAAATTAAGCCGTATCTACTAGAGTTAGGCCGGATATCCGGTTATTTTCAATACCCGGTCGGATACCAGATATCGAAACTATCCGGATACCGGTTTTCCGGCTGATTTTTAATGCCAGATATCCGTATATTTTCTGATATCGAACGTTGGCCAGATATCCGACCGGAACCGGATATCCGGCATTATAAATCAGTTAGATATCCGGTACCTATTATCCGGCCAAAAAAGAATCCGGCCCAACTCTAGCAGCTACGCATGTTAAACCCTTTAGATTGACTATTAAAACTGTAGTTAGTATAAGAGGCACTTACTGGAACTGCACTCACTGATTACATTGCCTCTTTTTAAAGAACATAAATCCACTAAAAACGAAATTGGATATTAGGATGTTATTCCTTTTTTGGGAGTGTAGTTACTCTGTAACTTGGGCGTGTCCATTCGTCATGTCAATAAGAAAAAACAAAACAAACAAAAAATCAACACCCTCTCATTTTATCAATTCATTAAAAAATATTTTTTACTTTTGCTTAGTATAAGATTTTTTACTTAATGCCGGCATTAATATGATTTACAGTTCACTTAATTATCATTGCTGTGCTACTTATGGATAAAATTGGCAGAGCTTTCTGTGCGCCGTTAGTCACCCGTCCCTTAACTTTGAAATAAATTGAAAGTATGGAGAGGGGGGGGGGGTAGTTTTTCATGTTTTTATGGTTATATTATAGGTTAGGTTATATTGGAATCTGGGTAGCACTGTAGGGCTAGGACAAAGCAGTATATGCCCCACAAAAAAATGCCTATTTTCAATTTAATTAAAAAATAAGGGCCGTTGGTTACTAGTGCTCAACGGGCACTTTGCGTGAAGGCACAAGATTGTACTTGTTGTCCTGTGTGGAGTAAATCAGAGAGAGATATAATATATCTTTGCAAAAGTGTCCATTGGCTTTGTTTTATGTTTTCAATTGGGATTTTAACAGGGAGTTTAATGGATAAGACAATGGAAAATAAGTTGATTTACTGCCCCTATAATGATAAAAATACCCTCATTGTGCTTTAAATTATTGCTTAAAAAGTTTGAACAGTATTCAGTAATAGCTTTTAAACCAACAAACCAAAAATTGATTATAAAAAAAACATCTTAATCTTACTTTATAAAACTTAATATAGAAGTGCTATAACTATAAATCAAATGACAAATAAATATGCCAAAATAATTTATATTAATTTGTGAAAAGCAATATATTTGATAATTATCATACATAGGACCAAAATTCCTTAGTATTTAAAGTGTAAAACCTTTCTTTATCGCAATTTATTTATCCACCTAGCTCCATAAAACGCACAGCTTTTATATGGAATGTCCATCAGTCGCTCATTAAAGTTATATTGGTGTTAAAATTTGACTCCCAAAGTGCCCTAAAGGACGAGGTGGTGTAAGAATTTGAGCTTTAGGGGGGTGTAATGCAAACAAAAAAATGAGCTTCATACATCATACATAACCCCTAGGTGCTCCCTCCCCCCCCCCAACATATTTAACATAAAGGTCTTAATAAAATTCGACATGGAATTTTTTTTGGTATAGTTCCTTTCGTAACATCGCACCTTATGGGGCGATTCTTCGTATTTTTCACAGTAGCTTTTCTCCTATTTCTAGCCCCTGTGGGGGGCTCTAACCCTGCGGGGCCAATTACCTAACCTTGTAGATCAATCACCTAACCCAATATAACCTAACCTAAAATAACCTATAAAAAGCCATTTCAAAAATACAACGAATTGCCCCTTATGGGGCGATGTTACGAAAGGGACTATTCCCTCTTAAACTTGAAAAAGGAGGGGAGCCTCTTTTATCTGCGCCACTTATTAACATAATTATTCTTGCTTATTTAAATTCCCCAAGTATTTATAAGTATATTGCACAAAAATAACGTTTTTAGAATTCAACCAATAATCAAATTTTTAAGTAGCTCAATAAGTTATTTTCTGAGTTATTTTCTGTTATGTATTTTAATAGCTATAATACTTCCCTACCTAAATAAGCCCTTGAATGGTTAGTTCACAAAGTTACAGCTTATTATTATTATTATAGTTTTTATTTGAAAATGGTGAAATATTCAAAACTGCTGATATATCAGAAGGCTGATATTTGTAATAAAAGAGTATTGAGAATGTCTTGGCCAATAAAAATACACAACACAATACAATGCACTTCAAGACTAAGGTTGAGCAATTAAAGGGCTGATTATTGGATGTAACCACGAGTGTTTGGACATCACATCAAAATGCATAATTAGAAAATGTTTAAATTGTGCTCATTTGTTTATAATTGTTAAATTGCCTGGACACCATATAAAACTTGGAGGCTGATAATTGAAAGTTGAATACAACCTCTAATGATACACATTAATAATTTAATACTTCGCGGCTTTAAAAACTAGAAATCTCACTATAATTAAGATTTGAATATTGTTATAACATAGTTTTAAATAGTACTTAAATTACTGTACACATTTTTAAAATGTTGAAATATTAAATTGAATTATAAACACATTGACTTTGACAAAATATTTGATATAAGTGATTTAAGAGAGTGTACATTGGAATGTAAATCATACTGGTACCCAAACTTTATAAAACATGCTTTCTTATTTGAATGATGAATATGTCCAAGAGGATCTCAGCATAATACATCTTTTTGTCTTTTGTATAGACCAGCCGTTTACTTCCTTATATAATTGTTCTTCTCATCTAAATAATTACCATGACGAGTTATAAAAGGTTTTCATATCAATGTACAGAAAATATAAGCCATGTCCGTAAGTAGCTTTGGGGGTAAAATTTGCTTGGGGGCACAGTGGGTTTTTTGGCTGTTTTGGGGATTTTTTAACTTTATGAGTCACAAATACCAACAAAAGCTTATTTTATCTAAAAATAAAGTTAAAACCTTTCATATACAGGTTATACCTTATGTAATATAACATATTATAAACATATTATTGTGATTTTATATAAGAAAAATGTCCCTAGAACTAATCTACTCATATAGTTAAAAGTTCGAAATTTCTGAAATTATTCATATTAAAAAAAAATTATTTTAACATCGACTGAGACCTCAATTAAAACTTTTGGAGAGTTTTTAAGGTGTATATGATTAATATACATAATATATTATTCTAAGTTATCAATAAATAGTATACAGGGCTCGGCAGCTGCGCAACAGCTGTGTCTAAGCCGTAAATTTAAACCCGTTATGATGCTTTAAAAGATTTTTGATAAGAGGGATTGTTATACTTGGGTCAGGTTCAAACTTTCAGTTGTAAATGGTTTCCCGAGGTATACAGGCTGCCGAGCCCTGCAAACATACACCATACAAAATAGGAAAAAATGTGATGTTCTTCAAGATTTTATATGCATTCTCAATTCGATACTGATTTTAAGTAATGATGTTTATAGTAAAAATATTCTTCTATTCTTCTGGAGTCCAGGGGCTTTTATTTAAAGGGACAGCGAAGCGCTAGAAAAATAGCCTAAACCCATCCCAAGTCTTAATTTTGAGAATAAATTAGCATAAAACCAACACAGGATTAATTTAGAGAATCCAATCGGTTCAGTATTCACTGAGATCTTAATCTTTGGACAAAAAATATCTTACTACTTTATATTATAGGATATCTAAGAGTTTTTTTTAATGTATCGTGGTATTACTTATACAAAAGTTTTTTTTTAACTTCCTTGTTGATCGTTTTCTTTTAACTATCTCCTATTACTTATCAAATATGACTTTTTAAACATTAAAAAAAAATATAATATATGATATCAGTCCGTAACGCTATGGGGAAAATGTAATTTTCACAGCTAAAATATATGTGCATCTAATCTATACATTATCTTGTCCGTTTATCTGTCATGCTTCAAAAGAGTTTTTGCATATTATCTCTCTCTTTTTATGTTAAACAACTGCTCTATAACTCAAGTTGCCTTTTTGTTTATGCCAAGTTTTTTGGTGCTTTATTACTTATGGATGTTGTCATCCTTATTATATTGTAAAATCTTTTTTAAAAGTGAAGCTTCTCTATAATTAGGGTCCGTCCGTACGTCTGTCAATCTGTTTGGAACGGATAACTTTTTTTCGTTAATATAGGCATGTTAGAATTGTCTTATCAAACTTATCATACTTTGCATGGTGATTCCTGTAGTAGTTACGTACGATTTAGAATGTGTAGCAACTCTATAATCATAACCAGAATTTCCACTTTTAACATGGCAATTTTTAACTGTTTTTAACAACAAGTTTTGTAATTATCCTGTAATTATTAAGTTTTTCAACAAATTTACTTACATTTCTGTTCAACTTTTATACATTTATGCTCTGATTATTTATGACAATCTGTAAGTGGTAATGTTCGTTTTTCCCACCGTCTCAGAGCTTCGCTTTATTGGATGTTGTCATCCTTATTATTTTCAAATTTTAATAGTTGGATGGAAAATTTTAGTAATACAGTAAATGAAAGTGGATTCAGGGACTAATATAAATTTAGAAACCAAGACCATTGAAAGGAAAGAACAATAATAATTAAGTATTTCAAACAAAGTTAAAGTCCAGACAGAAAAAAATAGTGGCTTAGAAATCAAATGTTTCAGAAATACAGAAAGGAAGACATACGCACATTTATAAAAATTGAGCAGCTTTGTTACTAAAACTATTTCATAATAATCATTGTATATATGTTTTCAGTATATCCTATAATATAAGGTACTAAGCTTTTTTGTGTGTAGCGAAGGATCTCACTCACCACTGAACCGATATGGTTCTTCTTTAGAGGGAAGCTTCTTATAGGATGGTTTTAGGCTATTTTATTTTTATAAATAAGCCTGAGTATTGTTTTAAGCTATTTTTCTGCCCTTCTATATCCCTTCAAATACCCTAGATGCTAGGGGCGCAGACGTTAGTTTTATATAGAGTAGATTACCATCAATGAGGTAAATCTTTACCACCTCCCCCCAAAAAAGCTGTCTATCTAAAATTACAGCGAAGCTTTTCTATAATTAGGGTCAGTCCGTACGTCCCTGCGTCCGTAACGTTAGCTTTTTCGTTAACTTAGGCATGTTAGAATTGTTCTATTGATTCCTGTATTAGTGCTGTAAAGCGTATCAACCTTATAATCATTACCAGAATGTCCATACGTTTATGTTGATTTTTAAATTATATTATAAGTACAATATTATAAGCGAAGCATCTCTATAATCAATTCCTAACAATGTCCGTATACCCTTAAACAGTATTTTATATTTAAGAACTTTTGCAAAAAATTTAGGCAAAATTTTGACAAGACTTATTTATATATATTTTACATATTCACGCTCTACATGACTTAATGTTTGTCTGTCACCCCGTTTCAGAGCTTTGCTTTTATGAATGTTGTCATCCTTCAAATATAAATCAACTGGTTGTCAGACCATTACCGATAGACTGAAGGACTTAGTAAATTATAATCTGGATGCTTCTTAGTATGGTAATAAAGTCTTTTAAATAGCAGCCGAGAAATTCACGTTTTCCCTAATAATGTTTCTAACGGACAGATGTACCGACAGACGGACGTATCATTTACAGAATAGCTTCACTATTAAAAACGGAAAGGTAACCTTTAAAGATTAAATATGTGTGTTATTAAATTATATCAATTTTTAGTAGTTTGACTTCATAATGGTATTTAATTTAATTAATACAACTTCACAGTATCTATTTTCTAAGCTGTTTTTCTCATTTGGGGCTACGAGGTGCCAAGAGTTATGAACTAATCCTGAATTATGAATACTTGAATTTAATCAGGGCCTAAATAACTTTTGGCACCTCGTAGCCCCAAGTGAGAAAAACCTTTAAACGTAAAAAATACATGTTATTTTAAGATGCAATATTAGGTGTTCTTGGATTTTAAATTACAGATTTATGACAACTTTTCTTATTTTTCTTTGCATTTTAAAGTAGAAACATCTGTATATATCAATGAAATATTGTTACATATCATTTAATCAGATTTTTACACCAATTTATTCTAGGAAAAAGTAGGAAAAGCAATGTATGATGATTTTAATGAAAAAATTCACTTTTTAAAAATATTCCTTTGACCACGTTCAGCAAAACGGCTGTATTTTGCCTAATTGTGTAGTATATAAAAAAATCTGTTGCATGGCAACTTTTGAATGGTAATATTAGCCTTTGGGACATTTAACTCAAAATTGAGGAAATTTAAAAAATGACCAAAAATCCCACTGTGGGGGGGGGGGGTAATTACCCGCCCTGAAATATGTTAACAGGGGTAAATTTTGTAATACCAGTTATGTTAACCCGGGTCATCGGCTAACAAAACTGGTTTTAATCTTATGATTTTAATATTCACGGAAAGCTGTATATAATACGATGAATAACTATTATCGTATTCATTCGAATCCGGTGGATAAGAACCGGTTCTCAGAAAAAAACTATGTCTAGCATCGTATTATAAACAGCTTTCTGCGGATATGGAACGTACAATTATAAGATTAAGACCATTTTTTTAGCCCCGAAGTGCCGAAGGCACGGGCTAAAAAATGCGAGAAATAACTATTATGTGTCCAGAATGTCAACATGACAATATCAAAAAAGTAGCACTTTGTCGAAAATATTTCTTTAATATAACCCAAGCAATTTAATGTCAACTTGTTTATGTTTGTATGGTATTTTTGCCATTTAGTTCCTACTTAAAAATTTTGAAGGTTTTTATTTATAAATTAGATTCGCAAATATGGATGTTTTCATCCTTGTTTTCATATATAATATTATACATCATGTATATGTCTCATGAATGATGACATTGACATGAGGTGTTCATTCATTTCCCCAAATTTAAATATATAATCATTGGAACTGCATAGTATTACTACAGCACATAAACATCCCCTCATATTTACTTGCTATTCAAATATTAAAAAATGCGTCAAATTGTTCTTTATTATAACCAAATATATTTACATGAAATGGTCCATAATTGAGAACAATTTGACTTAATACGAGCATTTAACTGCAACCCAACAACCAACTTTACAGAATTACACGAAAAAAAGGTTCCAGTACAAACGTAGGAGTCCCAAACGTAGGAGTGGACAAACGCCGGAGTGTTACAACATTAACTTGATGAAGTATTTCTATACAGATTTGGTTAGGTTAAGATATGAATATACAAATAAGCCCCCCGCAGGGGTTAGGCATTTTAAAAACCTATAAGATGGTCTAAAATAGGTTAGGTTAGGTTAAGTGTCCACCCGAAAAAAATGAAACATTATGCAGAAGTGTATGCACACCTGACATGGACAAATGACATCACAATGACCTTCACAATAGCTCTTTCTTTTAGGATATGTCTTCCTACACTTACAATAGGAAAAAATATTTATAAAAAGAATATATAAAACATTGTTTATGAAAAATTTGATGTATTTACCATATTCGGCGAAAGCTGCATTAAACAATTATTTCAAAGTCGCAAGTTTTTCTTTTACTCTGTAGCTTAATATTGCACTTCATTAAGGTTAATTATAAGCGGTTGCCGCGCGGCTGCCGAGACCTACAATTGTCTTAAACTATGTATGTCCGTCTGAAGCTTAAGATCTAGTTTACTACTAGGCAAATCAGGTTCCACTAGGTCTGTCATGGTTTAAGGCAATTTTATTTTCGTGCCTGCTAGTAAGCATCCCCCTCTATTGTAAGAATTTAGTCCGTTTCGTAACATCGCACCTTATGGGGCGATTCTTCGTTTTTTTTCACAGTAGCTTTTCGCCTATTTCTAGCCCCTGCGGGGGGCTCTAACCCTGCGGGGCCAATCACCTAACCTTGTGGGGCAATCAACGAACCAAATATAACCTAACCTAACCTAAAATAACCAAAAAAAAGCCATTTTAAAAATACGACGAATCGCCCCTTATGGGGCGATGTTAGGAAAGGGACTATTCCCGAATTTACCCTACCTCCCATAGCAAAAATTTATATATCTCTATCTTGAAGCTTCTAGTGTCAATAATTAATAGATTTTAGAATATAAAATTAGAACAATACTTTTTTAAAAAAAGGCAAAATTCTATAATGAAGTTTTTTATTAGAAAATATTTCAATGTGTCATCCTTTTTTATATTATTTCCCCTATTGTGAGAGCCCCACCCATCTTTATTCATCACAAACAATGGCTAGGAAAATATATTTTTAGCTGCGAGCTTTCTATATAAATCTATCCATAACTTTGTCTGTGTTTTACACACGTGTTAATAGAGATAAAGGATGATTATTTGCGAAGATTTTCAGAGCAGGAGATAATCTACTCGATAACTTACATTTTATGTCTGTTTATACAATATTCTTTGGTGGAAATTTAAAAAAAAAAACGAGTCTTATGTGAAGATCTTTAAAATGGAGAACTCAATCGGCTCAGTGGTTATCGATAATGGTAAAAAACCTTACTACTTTATAAATAGGATGACATTCTACCATATTCTACTTACTTGTTCATTATTTTTGTTTTATTAAAATGATTTTAAATTTATTAGCTTCGCTACTAATAAGATTTAAATCCTTGTTGCATGTTTATTTCTTTCCTTACCTTTACAATACAGAGTCTTACAAAAGGAATGACAAAAAATGTCACTTTTAGAGCGCAACTCTGCTATTCTAAGTTTTGTTCCTATGTCCTTCAGTCAAAGAGGCAAATGAAATGTTAAAACAGCAGTGAACAATAATACTATAGAAAATCTTCAATATGATATGTATATACTAGATGCTGGGCCCCAAGCCTCTAGGATGATAGCTGGGGATGTAAGAAAAATAGCCAACTACCACCCGAAGATATTTATAAATCTTCCCTGCAAAGTACAATAAATTCGGACCAGTATTTTAAGAGATATTTAGCTTCAGACAAAAAAACTTACTGCTTTATATAATACTAGCGGCTGTGCCCCTAGCGTCTAGGGGCTCTGCATTTTAAGAGACAGTAAATGGCAAAATGGCCTAAAACCATTCTGGGATATAAATATTTGAAGATTCCTTGAAAAGGAAAACTAAATCGGTTCAGCGGTTAGTAAGATCCTTTGTTACATAGAAAAAAAGCTTATTACTTTATATCATAGGAAGATGTGTGTGTTCTGATCGCTTTACCAAACTTAAATCATTGAAAAAATTAATACAGATTCTGAAAAAATGGCATTGCTAACTTAAAAGGTTTAATTTTAAATTATATAGAGAAAATCTGTGCTTCCTTGTATTTTTTCTGTTGGCTTTGTCCTTAGTCTCTAGAGGTTCGCCTATCTAGCCTATCATGCTTTTGTATTTAGTTTTAAAACTATGAAAATTTTAAGATATAAAAACCTTCCCAATCAATTAGAACTTAAACAGTTTAGTTGTTACTAGCGGCTACGCCCCTAGAGGCTTCTTATTTTAGATTTTAAAAGAAAAAGTAAAAAAAATGTTTTGGGGGGTGGAATTTTTTTTTTGAGGTGGGGGGTATTTTTCATTTTTGGGGGGGTTGGGGGTGTCCCACCCCCAAAGAAAATAGTTATAAACCTTCCCGGGACTTATGAGAAGCTACCCTGTTAAGGAGAACCCGATCGGTTCAGCGGTTAGCGAGATCCTTCGGTACAGACACACAGACGGATACACAAACATCCTGTTACTTTAGTATTTTTATATAAAAATTGTTTTGTGTATCAGATAAATATCCCGGCCCACTGTTCATCAAACAACGTTTTTCATCTAAGGGAGTTTTAGATACAGGGCGACAGGGCGACGCCACTAGTTTTTATGTAAAGTAAGAAAAACTGCAACCCTTTTCAATTTAAGGCCTTGCGAGACAAAATGATTTTAAAGCCCGTATATAATAAGATTGAGCCTTAACTCCTGTACAAACTTTTGATCAGGTCTGAAACACAAAGTATACCCCAGAGAGAGAGAGAGAGAGAGAGAGAGGGGGGGGGGGCAATGGGCTGTTAATAACAATTAAATTCGTTGTCTTAACAATTTTGAGGACTTTAGTGAATTTTAATAGTTGATTCATTAAATTGAGTGTTTAAATGTTTCAACCACTAATTTTAATATACAGAAGGGATAATTTTGTCTTATCCCTTTAGATACCTGAGTAATCTGTCAAATTATTATTTCAAACAAAGATGACAACATCCAAACAAGCGAAGCTCAACAAGACTGGCAGATCTACTACTTTTTCAAGTGGAGATTTCTTGGGAGTTTGATGGCATACTCCCCTTAAATAATTTTAATTCTTCCTTGTATCCGTAAGAAGCTTTACTGTAAAGGAAAACCATATTAGTCCAGCGGTTAGCGAGGTCCTTTGCTTCACACAGAGAGACATCATGTTACTTTTACATAAGAATTGTCGGGAATAGTCCCTTTCGTAACATCACCCCATAAAGGGGCGATTCGTCGTATCTTTAAAATTTCTTTTTATAGGTTATTTTAGGTTAGGTTAGGTTATATTGGATTAGGTGATTGCCCCACAGAGTTAGGTAATTGGCCCCGCAGGGTTAGAGCCCCCCGCAGGGGCTAGAAATAGGAGAAAAGCTAATGTGAAAATACGAAGAATTGCCCCATAAGGTGCGATGTTACGAAAGGGACTATACCCGAATTGTATTACTGCTTAGTTTACTACTTATTTCTGACCTGATCCCCAAGTTTGACAATCGCATTACACTTTTTACAGACTTGTCTCAGATCAACTTTAGTCAAGTTTATACAAAAATCTCCTGTAACCAGGGATCATTAGGGATAAGACAATAGTCGATATATAAATATCCATAACAGAAAGCTCTAATCGTTTATTTTGACATGTTAGAGCCGTCCTATCGAATTCAAAAGCATAATATTTTCTGTAACAGTTACTTACAACTTTTGATGAAGAAAGACTTTATAATAATTTTCAGATATTTCTCATGTCAATTTAAAACATATTTTATATGTTTATCTATTTATCTGATTGTTGAAGTAAGATTTTAGGACGAAAGTGTTATAAGCGAAAAAAATTTTTGTCCCTTTTTTAGTTGATAATGCTTTGATATTTATTTCTGTTTTTTTCATATCCTATAGTAAGATTTTGTACTTAAACAATTACTAATTTTAAGGACCTCAAATATACACATTAAATAGTAAATTCAAGTTTAAATTTGTTTTATTGATTTTTCATTCAACTTTAAATATTTACTTTTCCTTTGGTTAAAATTACATTATATTAAGTGTCAGGAATTAGAGAGGAGCCATTGGATATTTATTACACTAGTCCCCAAAGTCTTCTCATAGCCTTTTCTTATTCGTTGGATTAACAAACTTGGGGACTTTTATTGAATTTTGATTAATTGGTTCATTTAATTGAGTGTCCAAACGTTTCATCCACTAATTATAATCTACAGAAGAATTAATTTTGTGTATCGTCATTGGGGATTTGCAAAAATAAATTATCTGCCATTGTCTTATCCCTTTAGATCCCTGATTATGTGTAGTGTATCAGGGAGGAAGAAAGGGGACAATGGATCTAAAATTCATATTTCTGACAGTCTTGGACTTTAGGTACCAGAACACATGCAACTTTTATTATTTTGCCAAATTTCAAAGACTTTGGGTACCAGCGCAAAGAATGCCGCTAAAACAATTATTCCAAAGCAGACGACTCTTACTGAACTAACCTATACAAATACTAGCAGACAATTTGAAAAAAAATTCAAAACAAGTTTATTTGGATTTTAAACAACATAGTTTTCTTCTGAGAATGGGTCGGACAAACCAGAAATTCTACTGTGATACTTCTGTAACTATCCATTCTAATCAACCACTTGTCAAATATGAGAACAACCCCCAATTATGGTATTATTTTTTAAGAAACAGCCAGTACTAAGGCCATACCTTTTATGATAAATTACAGACTATTCACAGGAAAATAAGACAGGATAACCTAATGTTAAATACTTTTCTTTCAGTGTTTAATAATTTCTTATTATACATTACAAATCTAATAAAGATTGCAATATCTAAATTTTTGAAATTTTCCAGATATATCTGGTTTTGAAGATATTGAGTTAGAACTCTAAAATTGAATTAATTGCCCATTGTCCCCTCCCTTACTCCCTGGTAGTGTATATATACTATTGTAAGTATATAATTACATAACAAGAAAGTTACAAATCATAATAGCAAATTAAAGAATTTTAAATTTAAAGTTTCAAGTTAGAGTTAATTTATTCGGATTTTAATTAAAATGATAAAAAACTATCATTAGTTTGATTTCATAGGCTAAACAAGGATGAAAACATCAATAACAAAATCAATTGAAAATTTACATATAGTGACAGAAATTTTTATATTTAAGAAACAAATCAATAATTTTAAAACAATTAAATTTCATAATAATCTCTCATACAAAATAAAGGATGCTTAATGTAGATGAATTTTTATTCGTGGCAACGCACCTTAAGGCGCGATTCGTCGTATTTTTAAAATAACTTTTTATAGGTTATTTTAGGTTAGGTTAGGTTATATTCGATTAGGTGATTGCCTCACAGAGTTAGACAATTGGCTACGCAGGGTTAGGGCCCCCCGCAGGGGCTAGAAATAAAAGAAAAGCTACTGTGAAAAATACGAAGAATCGCCCCTTAAGGTGCGTTGCAACGAAAGGGACTATACCCAAAATAACATTTTAAAGATTGATTTATATAAACCTGCTGATAATATTATATTAATTTTATTAGATATCTATCCTATCAAAGAAAACTTAAATACTTGGACAGCATACGAAACTTAAATTGAAAATGATTAAAAGAGTAGCTAAATTTCCCCGCAAATTTGACAAATAACGCCAAATTATATCAATAACTCATCCCCATTGTATTTTAAATTACATTACAATATTAACATATTTTTTTGCTTAACCAAAAACGTCAAGATTATTTTATAAAAGGTTTTTGTTTAATTAAGTAAGTTAGTCTGTTTTTTTTATCAAAGTTTCTCACGTTTGTGTTTGGTAACATCCATAAATCAGACATTAGGACAAACGCACATTAGGGCTATCCTAGAAATCGTAGTTTTAAAAAACTGACAAGGATGGTATTACTTTTATTATTTTATTTGGACATAGACACTTTCTAGTAACGATTATATAGTTACAGGAATCATAAAGTTTGAAATCGATAAAATAATAAAAACATGCTCAAATTAAAGAATAAAGCTATCAATTAAGAAAAGACTTACGACCCTAATTATAGAAAAGCTTTGCGTTTAATTAGTTCTAATAAAATGTATAGGCCAAAGTTTAAGCCATAAAAAGTTGAACTTTTAAAATCATACTTGTCATTAAACTTTGATAATTTTTTGACTGATTAATTTGATATTAATTAGTATTACACAATACATATTAAACGTATTAATTTATATTATTACATATTCTCATTTTTTAGAATTATGGATAGTCAAGCCTTTAACACACAAACAAACTCTTAAAATAATACTTTTGTATCAAATCAAACTCATATTTAAGTACAAACAAACTGTTTTAAAATTCATTACACAAGTTTGTCCGTCTGGTTTGAACATTTAAATAAAACTAAACCAATTTTTCCATATTTTAATAACATTTAAGGCCCAACGGAACGGAACATAAGAATCCCCACCTCTTCTATTATTAAACACTCCCGCTTTTCTCCTAAATATTTTCGCGGATTTTTCCACCAGTAATTGCTCCGGGAGTTAGGCAGCAAAACGTTGGTTGGTTGATATTACCTTCAACGGAGAAAATATATATGCATACAAGAGTAAACGAAGACAGATATTGAATTACCCATTTCCGATCCCTCTCTCTATCTCTCTTTCTCTCTCTTTTTCTGAATTACTCTTATTTCTTTTTCACCTTAATTTTTTCATATGTTTAATTACATTCCATTTTTAGCAAGCAGCCAGAATACAAAAAATCTTTTAAATCCACACACAAAAAAAGTTAAGAACATAGAAATGAGGAAAGCAGCAAATCTATGTAAAAACGTAGTACCCAAATTCCAAATTTTGGCATTATAAAATAATTTAATTTTGATTCTTGTATTAATGAGCTACAATCTAGAAAACGTTGCAACTCCAGAACTGTTGCCAGAAGAAAGTCTGTACGTCCATTTTCAGCATGTTGATTTTTCAGCTATTTTTACAAGAAGTAATTAATCATATAATCTTGATTTGTTAAATGGTGAATTCTTGAACGATGTGGAACAATGTAATTAGCAAAAATCTGTTTAACTCCTTTTATATAAAGTAGTAAGATTTTTCTGTCTGGAGCTTAAGATTTTAATAACTACTGAATAGATTGAGTTCTTCTTTAAGAGAAGCTTCTAATATATTCTAGGAGAGTTTTTATTATTTGATTTTTTAGATTATTTCTGCCTTGGGATGGTTTTAGGCTTTTCTTTCTGTCCTCTCTTAACCCTTTGAATACTAAGCCCCTAGATGCTAGAGGCGTAGCCGCTAGTAGTTTTAAACAGTGGCAATTATATCCTGAAAAGATTACCTTTCTTTGAGAAATTCTGAAACATTTCCATTCTTAATGTTTTTTATGCTAATATTCTGTTTTTTCAAGTTTAGTCCTTTAGTCTGATTAATTGAGCTGCGCTTTTATGGATGTTTCTAGTTTTACTGTTCTACTAAAAGTAACAATAATTCTTGTGTTTATTGAAAGGATATCTATAATACAAAGTAGCTTGATGTCTGTCGGTCCGTTCGTCCGTCTGAAGCTTAAGATCTCGGTAACCACTGAACCGATTGGATTCTACTCTTCAGGGAATATACCTACTGGTCCTGTGGTGGTTTTAGGCTATTTTCTTTTTTTTTACGAATTTCACCTTAACTTTTTATATCATCTCTTGGGGCAAAGCCCCTATAGGCTAGGGCCGGAGCCGCTAGTATTATATATATGGATATTATGGCAGGGAAAAATTTGTTGTCAATTTAGATTCGAACTTGGACATTTCTTATAGACCAGAGTTAAATTCTTAAAAAAATTGCCCCACTAATCGCTTGGTGAGGCAAAATTGTTTTGTGAAAAATCCTCCAAAATAACATTAAAAATCTACAAAAATTAAACAAAATCAAAATAGGGTTATGAACATAATATTTTATTAAATTTTTGTAGATTTTTTATGTGATTTAATGGAGGATTTTACGAAAACAATTTTGCCCCACTAAGCGATTAGTGGGGCAATTTTTTAAAAAAAGAATACACTTCTGTTCGGAGGGGAGGGATGAATGGGAGAGAGTCAGTTACAAGTTCCCCTTTATTAGTGTATATGATAATCTGGTGTAGGATCCAGGTAATAATAAATCCATTATTTATGTAACTCACTTGAAGTTACTTCATATGTTTTTATGTAGAAACCTTATTACACCAATATTTTCTTTTGTATTTAAAGACAATAGCCACAGTGCTACAGAGAGAATATTAATTAAGATAGGAAATAATAGTTTCTATTTGTATATATTGGAAATAAGTGTTTATCTTTGAATAATTATCTACTGTATATTGTGTATGACCGTGACTTTAACTAAAGGTCAAAATACTCTTTGTGTATTTATAGATATGCTAATCAGTATTCTTGAATTGGTTACTAGCGGCTACACCCCTAGAGGCATCTATGAACACTTTAGTTACGAGGGATGGGGGAGTTGAAAGTCAACCCTCCACTTAAATATTAGTATTATAATGAGAAGTAACAATAAATTTATGGGGAGGATATTTTTTCTAGGGACAATTTCTCATGTATGCTAAGAGGTACCTCCCACGGACCTAAAAGAAGCTGCACTGTAAAGGAGATCCATGATATCGGTTGAGTAGTAAGCAAGATTCGCTACAGACAAACACACCAACATCTTTTAATTTTATATGAATTATGTGTATCTATATACTTTTAGAAGATATAAGGATTTTTAATAAAACAAGGATGACAACATCCATAAAAGCGAAGCTCTGAAACAATATAACAGACGAACATTAACTATTGTTGAGTGTCAGAACTAAATATACTAAATATGAAAATATAAGGTTTGACAAAATTATACGTAAGTTTGTTGCAAAACTTATTAAATGCAGAATTCTGTTTAAGGGCATACTGACATTTTAATACTTGATTATAGAGATGCTTCGCTCATAATATTGTACCTTATTGTAATAGGAATCAGTAATCAAAAAATCAGACCAATCGGATGATTTTATCACATAAAAAATTGTTATTAAAAAAAGTAAAAAAATTAACATGTTTAAATTGGACGTACGGACATACTGGTAATGATTATAGAGTTGCTACGCTTTCTAAATCGTACCTAACTACTACAGAAATCATCATGCAAAGTTTGAAATCGATAGGACAATTCTAACATGCCTAAATTAACGAATAAAAGCTAACTATCTCGGACGGACGGACGGACGTACGGACGGACCGACCCTAATTATAGAAAAGCTTAAAATTAAATTTAAAAATAAAAAATCGGGCATTTATGATAGACATAAAGGCAGACAAATACTAATATTTATTGAGTAAACATTAAGCGGTGTTAAACATTTTGCAAAAGTCAAAGATGCAATAATTAAAAATTTAAATGAACATCTAATTAAATCTTCATATAAATAAAGATATACTTATTTTTTATCCTCAGTGTCAATGAAAATTGAAAGAATCTTGAATCGTCGGCTAGAAATCCAAAATTGATATTACATTATATAAGCTAAAGCCATGATGTAAACAAAGATTTTGTACACAGAAGTGGAAACATTGGGCGATTTTCCACAAAGGCCTTAGCCCCATCTTTTAAAACAAAACTTAAAATGGGAAGGAAATTTTCGTTTGTTTATTTATTACTTTAGGTCAGGTTAGGTTAGGTTATTTGGTAGTAGGTGTTCCTGCATGGTTAGGGCCTCCATTGGGTTAGATAGGAAAAAGCCTACCATCATCTTCCTTTATTTTTAATAATTTTAATATAAAGGAGGGTAGGGTACAGTTTGAAATATCAAGCACAAGAAGTGCAACATCCAAAGGTAACAAAGCTGGTAATAATTATAATTAAGTAAACTCCAAATAAAAAAGAATTAAATACTTGAAGCTTTGCAAGCTTAGGTTCTTTAGGTTGCTACGGAACTTACTGACATACCCAAGTTATTTAATTGGAAGCAATAATTTAGTGCTTTATTATAAAGAACAAAATATATAATTGAGAAAAGAAACATACATACTTACTTTTAGAGGTAATAAGGCAAAAAAAATTGTAGAAACCTGTAAATTTTGTGGTCTTATCGTAAAAACTATCTAACACATTGCAATAATAATTTGTGGAAATGGTTGCAAATGCTATTATCATTAGTTTTCATTACATCCTATTTCTTATGGTGCAGCGAAACTTCACTAAAACCTGGTGACAAGCCTTTATTTAAACACTAGCGGCTACGCCCATAGAGGCCTCTAGTGGCACTTTAAATGTTTTTGTTTGTTAAAGTTAATTTTTTATGTACGATACCTCTTTATTTGACTTTTTTGTCATTTCTCTTGGGAGGGTGGCGGTACCCTCCCCCAAAACAGTTATAAACCTTCCCGGGACTTATGAGAAGCTACCCTGTTAAGGAGAACCCGATCGGTTCAGCGGTTAGCGAGATCCTTCGGTACAAACACACAGACATCCTGTTACTTTAGTATAAGGATTGATAAACATTTTCGCTCTTAATCTATATAAATGAAAATGTCTAAGGTTGTTGCAGTTTTCTTAAACGATAATAAATTGGACTCTAAATTATAGTTGATTCCCTGTGATGATAAACAAAATTACCCATTCTATAGATTTAAATTGTTGGTTATAAAGGTTGGACACTGCTGGCTAGAACCAACTAATTAAGCCAGATGTGCCTCTTAATTAAGCCAGATGTGCCTCAAATATTTGTAATTAACAGGTCCATCTTACAATCATGTAAAATTAAATAATGAAGTTTTCCAGATTAATGAGTTAGGTAATACATTAATCTTCAGTATTAATATAATTTTGTTGGCAAAAAAAATACAACTTATTTTATATTTTATACAACAGGTTCAGGTACTGCAGGCCTCCAGGTGGATTCTGAACAGGTAAAAACTGAAAAAATATTCCTTATATACAAGTTAGAACAAAACTTATTTTCATAAAAGTTACAACTTTGTGGATTTCAAATTATTTAATACCACCCGCAAAGTAGCAACTTTTGTGAAATAAGTTTTATTAAAACTGAAAAGTTTAAAAAAATATTTTTTACCTGTCCAGAATCCACCTGGAGGCCAAATCCAATTTTATTTAAAAATAGAAAAATTACATTCCCAGAGAAAACTTTTATGCAAAATAACCTATCCTCTTATTCATAATACAAAGCCTGTACTCATACTCACAGTTTACGCAAATGTGTCAACACCGACCCCCCCCCCCCCTTGTTTCTAAATATGGCTAATCTCATTAATACAATGCACGATAAGGACTTCTAGACAAAGGAGTTGGTTGCCTGTAGGGCGTTTAGTAAAAAATACACCAAAATATAACTTAATGGTGTAAACTGTTCTTTGGCAAATTAAAAAGTTGAGCCACACTTTATGGATAAAAACTTTCTAGTTGTTGGTTGTTTGAGAGAAAGAAATGAAATATATTGTATTATCTTTTAATTCCTAGTCTGATTACATTAAGGGATATTCGGATTATTAGAATAATATTCTTTAATACTATGTAAATTTGTTATTCTTATTTTAACAAGAATGACAACATCTATAAGAAGTGAAGCACAAATAATGTGTAAAAGTAAAGTTTAAAGATTAATTGTCAAAAACAAGAATATTTGGGGGAAAATCACGAAACCTTTCAACATTTGTTTTTAATTTCTTAATATTTATATTTCAGTACTATGACTGACAGACTTACGGTCAAAGTAAATTACATACTGGATGCTCAAAACAACGGTAAATTTAATTTTGATATTATTATACACAAAAACTTTGCAAATCGGACAAAAAAACACCAAAGGTAGGGGGGAATATGTGAAAAATAGCAAACAACCTGCCTAAAAGTACTCTGATCGCCATAGATGTTTCATTCTTAATTATGCTCCATATTTCTGGGAATGTCGACAAGAAGTTTCAGCCGTCTACCTTTTTTAGGAGCTGAGAAAAAAAAGACAGGAGGAAATTTTAGAGAAAAAAATAAAAATAGCTCAAAACCTGCCTAAAAGTCGTCCGACCGCCTTGGATATTTAGGCTTGATTATGCTCCAGGTTGACAAGAAATTTCAGCCGTCTATCTTTTATAGAAGCGGAGAAAATCACGTTTCCTCGATAACATTTCTTACGGACAGACGGACATTTTAAATTATAGAGTAGCTTCGCTACTAAAAATAAAATAAACATTAACAAATCCAGTTGCACTTTTATTGGACGAAAAAGTTAAGTACTCCCTTAATTATGGTAGACAGAATTACCCTTTATGTCAGTTAATATTACCAGTCAAAAGTCTGGCTAGACATTTATGGTTCAAAATGACCAATATAAAGTGCCCAAAGTTTTTTTATCCAAAAATGAGATTGGGTACCATTCGAATGTCCCATCCTTCCAAGTGAAGACTAGTCTTGAGCTACATACACAGATAACAGACTGTTTTAATTATGAACCATTAAAACTTTACAACAAAGCAAGACAAACTTAATAGGACTGTAAATTATATGTTTAGTAACATCATGTCAGTAGCAAATCTTTTCTACATTATCTATAATACAAAGTAATACGATGTCTGTCTGCCTGACGCTTAAGATCTCATTTATTACTGAACCGATTGAGTACTCTATTTTAGTTAAGGTTTACATAGCTCCTGTGATGGTTTTTCAGATTTGAGTCTTGGGGTGGTATTAAGCTGTTTATAGAACCTCTCTGCCTCTACGAATACAGAGCTCCTAGAGGATAGGAGCGTAGCTGCTAGTCTATAATACAAAGTAATACGATGTCTGTCTGTCTAAAGCTTAAGATCTCAGTAACCGCTGATCCGATTGGGCTCTACTTTTCAAGGATTATACCTGCTGGTCCTGTGATGGTTTTAAGCTATTTTCTTGGGTGGTGGGACGCCCCAACCCCCCCCCCCAAAAAAAAAAATGAAAAATACCACCCCCCCCAATTTTTTTTTCTAAAATCAATTAAGTTCGACTAACCCCCCCCCCCAAAAAAAAAAAAAATTCACCAAACCCAAAAAAATGTTGTTTTTACTTTTTCCTTTTAAATCAAAATAACACAAAAATAGGTTGATTAAACCTCTTGGGGCAAAGCCCCTACAGGCTAGGGGCGAAGCCGCTAGTATAATACAAAATACCTACCATTTCAGAAATTGTTTAAAGAATAGATTCGGTATAACACAGGTATCTAAAGGGATTAGACATGAACGATAAATTGATATACATTCCCAATGATGATACGCAAAATTACTTCGTCTGTAGTTTACAATTAGTGGTTGAAACGTTTGGATTAAAAAACTTAATGAACCAACCAATCAAAATTCAATTAATATGAAAACATTATTATAAACCTTTGGGGTCTAGTGTATTAAACAGACCATTGTCCCCTCACTCCCTGGTATAACAAGAAAAGTTGAAGTTTAATTGTCTTCTTACATAGCATTTCTATAAAACCAGTAAAAGACAGGTCAATGGGAGATAAATCAATCAAACTCCAATTTCCTTCAAGGGTATTCATGATTTATCCAAGATGGCATTTGATATTCTCATTAGGGATGGAAATCCGTCAAATTTTTCGACCGGATTCGGATTCTTACAAGAATCCGTCAAAAAATGGCGGATTCCGGATACTTATTTTTGGCGGATTACGGATTCTAGCAATATTTTAAAAGGTTTTTTTTAATTAAAAAAATTAAGAACTACATATGTTTTATATATAATGATGATAATCTTTGCCTTCAAAAAGCGGGAGTTGAAAGAAAAAACTCAAGACGCTAATTTTAGCCTACCAATTAAGAATCCGAATCCGCTATTAAAAAACGGATTCCGAATACGGATTTGAATTGCAAAATTGACCAAAAATTGGGCGTATTCCGGATCCCGGATTCGGATTGCCAACCCTAATTCTCATACACCTTAATTTTACTGCACAGTTAATAAAGTTTTAAAAATAAATCTTTCAAAATAATTATTTATTTTAGAAAATATTAATTTTTAATATAATGGAGACTCTTTTATTTATCACAGCCTACATAACAAGTTTTACTTACATTTATATATATATACAAATCTAAAAGTTAATATATAATATTCTAAAAATTGAGCTTCAATTTGCTTTCTTAAGACCTACTTTAATACATTAGGCATCATTTTATCTTCTTAAATAAAAATTGGAATAAAATAATATTAATAAAAAGTAGGTACCATATAAATGTACAAAATATTTATTCATATTTACAGAACTAAAAGTTAAAATATACATATTTCAAAATTGAGCTTCAATTTGCTTTCTTAATACTTTAATACATTAGGCATCTTTTTATCTTCTTAAATAAAAATTGGAATAAAATAATATTAATAAAATTCATGAAAGTAGCATATAAATGTACAAAATATTATAATTGTTTTTTAACAACTGAATGACTAGAAAAAAAATGTTTTTTTTCTCACTGGTTTATTTGTTACGACTAGGTATAATGTTTATAATGTTTTTTTTTCGAAGATTTTTTTTATTTGGTAGGGTATTTGTTGCCTTAAAGTCCTTTTAGAATAACCGCACTTTCTTTTTCCAGGCCCATTTCCATCATTCTAAAATAGGATCAAGATTAAAATGACATAGGTATTCAAATTTACTTTAATTTGTTGTCTTTTTAGAAATGAAACAAGCTAAATCAATAACAGCTAACATTTCATAAAAAGCTGTTGAGTAGTAAAAATTTTTGAATTCTTTAATAAAAAAATCAATGCATGTTATATTAGGAACTGAAAAAATTGCATACCCCATTTTTTTTTCAAGCAAGAAACTAATGAGGAAAAAAAGGATTGAAAATTAATAAATGGTTTCTATGACATTATCAATCAGTATCGAATCTTTCAAAAGTTGATATACCTTTCTTTTTCTATGAAATACATTTTTGTTCAGCAGCTTTTAAATGATTGCCGTGCCGAGTGACCACCAAAAACTTAAAAATAGCTCAGCTATTATATTTACCTGGAAGCTGCCTCTGTAGCTATTTGTTTAATTCCTGTGTATCCAAATAAATTCACTGCTCTTCTTAAACTAAAAAAAGCAAGAGTGAAATCATTTAACTAAAAGAATAGATAGGGTCATGACTCATGAGCTATATGTAACTATCCCCTCAGGACAGCGACCCTTTCCCGGGTGAAATCATTAAAGAAAAAGAATAGATCGGACCATGAGCTATTTATAACTCTCCCCTCAGGACAGCGACCCTTTCCCGAGTGAAATAATAAAGTAGAAGAATAGATCGGACCATGAGCTATTTATAACTCTCCCCTCACGACAGCAACCCTTTCCCGAGTGAAATTATTTAAGAAAAGGAAGAGATGAGGCCAAGAGCTATATGTAATTCTTCCCTTAGCGCAGCGATTAGGTCCCGATTTTGAATTGGGTCTTTGAAATCAACAAATAGCCTCGGAAATGTAAACACAGCCCAGTCTCTACAAAAGAGCAAAAAGCAATTTGCTAGCAGACAAAAAAAAGGTCTATGCAACTTAGGGCAGGCAGTTGTCTGGATTATACATCTAAATAAATACATTTTAGGGATATTAAGCTTAAAATATTATTCCTTTTCGTCCTAGGAATCAACATATTCAAAATTAACGCACCTACTATCTCATAGATTAAGACTAAATTTTAGGATCATGGAAAGAAAACAAAGTCATTCCTAATTAGGACAGAAGTCACTGGAAATTGATCTAAGGAAGGCTACTTATGTCCTTCATCTAACAAAATCTAACTTAAGGGAGGTGACTTATGTCCTTTGTCTGACAAATTCTTACATCAGGAAGGCTGCTTATGTCCTTCATCTTGCAAAAAATAGCAAATTCTTGCAAAACATAGCAAATTCTTGGAAAACTTAGCTTTTCTGTCCTTCACATAGCTAATTCTTGCAAAACATAGCAAATTCTTACAAAACATAGCAAATTCTTGCAAAACATAGCAAATTCTTACAAAACATAGCAAATTCTTGCAAAACATAGCAAATTCTTACATAACATAGCAAATTCTTGGAAAACTTAGCTTTTCTGTCCTTCACATAGCTAATTCTTGCAAAACATAGCAAATTCTTACAAAACATAGCAAATTCTTGCAAAACATAGCAAATTCTTACAAAACATACCAAATTCGTGCAAAACATAGCAAATTCTTGCAAAACATAGCAAATTCTTGCAAAACATAGCAAATTCTTACAAAACATAGCAAATTCTTACAAAACATAGCAAATTCTTGCAAAACATAGCAAATTCTTGCAAAACATAGCAAATTCTTACAACACATAGCAAATTCTTGCAAAACATAGCAAATTCTTGCAAAACATAGCAAATTCTTACAAAACATAGCAAATTCTTGCAAAACATTGCAAATTCTTACAAAACATAGCAAATTCTTGCAAAACATAGCAAATTCTTACAAAACATAGCAAATTCTTGCAAAACATAGCAAAATCTTACAAAACATAGCAAATTCTTGGAAAACTTAGCTTTTCTGTCCTTCACATAGCTAATTCTTGCAAAACATAGCAAATTCTTACAAAACATAGCAAATTCTTGCAAAACATTGCAAATTCTTACAAAACATAGCAAATTCTTGCAAAATATAGCAAATTCTTGGAAAACTTAGCTTTTCTGTCCTTCACATAGCTAATTCTTGCAAAACATAGCAAATTCTTACAAAACATAGCAAATTCTTGCAAAACAGGGCAAATTCTTACAAAACATAGCAAATTCTTGCAAAACATTGCAAATTCTTACAAAACAGGGCAAATTCTTACAAAACATAGCAAATTCTTGCAAAACATAGCAAATTCTTGCAAAACATAGCAAATTCTTACAAAACATAGCAAATTCTTGCAAAACATTGCAAATTCTTACAAAACATAGCAAATTCTTGCAAAACATAGCAAATTCTTGCAAAACATAGCAAATTCTTGCAAAACATAGCAAATTCTTACAAAACATAGCAAATTCTTGCAAAAAATTGCAAATTCTTACAAAACATAGCAAATTCTTGCACAACATAGTAAATTCTTACAAAACATAGCAAATTCTTGCAAAACATAGCAAATTCTTACAAAACATAGCAAATTCTTGCAAAACATAGCAAATTCTTACAAAACATAGCAAATTCTTGCAAAACATAGCAAATTCTTGCAAAACATAGCAAATTCTTACAAAACATAGCAAATTCTTGCAAAACATAGCAAATTCTTGCAAAAAATTGCAAATTCTTACAAAACATAGCAAATTCTTGCAAAACATTGCAAATTCTTACAAAACATAGCAAATTCTTGCAAAACATAGCAAATTCTTGCAAAACATAGCAAATTCTTGCAAAACATAGCAAATTCTTACAAAACATAGCAAATTCTTGCAAAAAATTGCAAATTCTTACAAAACATAGCAAATTCTTACAAAACATAGCAAATTCTTGCAAAACATTGCAAATTCTTACAAAACATAGCAAATTCTTGCAAAACATAGCAAAATCTTACAAAACATAGCAAATTCTTGCAAAACATAGCAAATTCTTGCAAAACATAGCAAATTCTTGCAAAACATAGCAAATTCTTGCAAAACATAGCAAATTCTTGCAAAACTTAGCTTTTCTGTCCTTCACATAGCAAATTCTTGCAAAACATAGCAAATTCTTGCAAAACATAGCAAATTCTTGCAAAACATAGCAAATTCTTGCAAAACATAGCAAATTCTTGCAAAACATAGCAAATTCTTGCAAAACATAGCAAATTCTTACAAAACATAGCAAATTCTTGCAAAACATAGCAAATTCTTGCAAAACATAGCAAATTCTTGCAAAACATAGCAAATTCTTGCAAAACATAGCAAATTCTTGCAAAACATAGCAAATTCTTGCAAAACATAGCAAATTCTTACAAAACATAGCAAATTCTTGCAAAACATAGCAAATTCTTACAAAACATAGCAAATTCTTGCAAAAAATAGCAAATTCTTGCAAAACATAGCAAATTCTTGGAAAACTTAGCTTTTCTGTCCTTCACATAGCTAATTCTTGCAAAACATAGCAAATTCTTACAAAACATAGCAAATTCTTGCAAAACATAGCAAATTCTTACATAACATAGCAAATTCTTGGAAAACTTAGCTTTTCTGTCCTTCACATAGCTAATTCTTGCAAAACATAGCAAATTCTTGCAAAACATAGCAAATTCTTGCAAAACATAGCAAATTCTTACAAAACATAGCAAATTCTTGCAAAACATTGCAAATTCTTACAAAACATAGCAAATTCTTGCAAAACATAGCAAATTCTTACAAAACATAGCAAATTCTTGCAAAACATAGCAAATTCTTGCAAAACATAGCAAATTCTTACAAAACATAGCAAATTCTTGCAAAACATAGCAAATTCTTGCAAAACATAGCAAATTCTTACAAAACATAGCAAATTCTTGCAAAACATTGCAAATTCTTACAAAACATAGCAAATTCTTGCAAAACATAGCAAATTCTTGCAAAACATAGCAAATTCTTGCAAAACATAGCAAATTCTTACAAAACATAGCAAATTCTTGCAAAAAATTGCAAATTCTTACAAAACATAGCAAATTCTTGCAAAACATAGCAAATTCTTACAAAACATAGCAAATTCTTGCAAAACATTGCAAATTCTTACAAAACATAGCAAATTCTTGGAAAACTTAGCTTTTCTTTCCTTCACATAGCTAATTCTTGCAAAACATAGCAAATATTCTTACAAAACATAGCAAATTCTTGCAAAACATAGCAAATTCTTACAAAAAATAGCAAATTCTTACAAAACATAGCAAATTCTTGCAAAACATAGCAAATTCTTGCAATAAGGGTCCCAAACTCAAAAACAAATTTTCAGCGCGATCCGACCATCGGTTCTTGAGATATGGTGACCTGGTGTACTTGGTATCAACTGTAAGATTTGGGAAATGGTTCGAATCCTTAGTAAATTTGGCTAAGTCCAAAAATATTTTGACTTTTTGTCAAATTTTTGAAGAAAAAATACCCAGGTGACACCAAGCGTACCTACTGAGAAGACACCAGGTCGAAAATATTCTAAGTCAAAAAATTTTTGGACTTAGCCAAATTTACTAAGGATTCGAACCATTTCCCAAATCTTACCGTCGGTACCAAGGACACCAGGTCACCGTATCTCAAGAACCGGTGGTCGGATCGCGCTGAAAATTTGTTTTTGAGTTTGGGACCCCTATTGCAAGAATTTGCTATGTTTTGAAAGAATTTGCTATGTTTTGTAAGAATTTGCTATGTTTTGCAAGAATTTGCTATGTTTTGTAAGAATTTGCTATGTTTTGCAAGAATTAGCTATGTGAAGGACAGAAAAGCTAAGTTTTCCAAGAATTTGCTATGTTTTGTAAGAATTTGCTATGTTTTGTAAGAATTTGCTATGTTTTGCAAGAATTTGCTATGCTTTGTAAGAATTTGCTATGTTTTGCAAGAATTAGCTATGTGAAGGACAGAAAAGCTAAGTTTTCCAAGAATTTGCTATGTTTTGCAAGAATTTGCTATGTTTTGTAAGAATTTGCTATGTTTTGTAAGAATTTGCAATGTTTTGCAAGAATTTGCTATGTTTTGCAAGAATTTGCTATGTTTTGTAAGAATTTGCTATGTTTTGTAAGAATTTGCAATGTTTTGCAAGAATTTGCTATGATTTGTAAGAATTTGCTATGTTTTGCAAGAATTAGCTATGTGAAGGACAGAAAAGCTAAGTTTTCCAAGAATTTGCTATGTTTTGTAAGATTTTGCTATGTTTTGCAAGAATTTGCTATGTGAAGGACAGAAAAGCTAAGTTTTCCAAGAATTTGCTATGTTTTGTAAGAATTTGCTATGTTTTGTAAGAATTTGCTATGTTTTGCAAGAATTTGCTATGCTTTGTAAGAATTTGCTATGTTTTGCAAGAATTAGCTATGTGAAGGACAGAAAAGCTAAGTTTTCCAAGAATTTGCTATGTTTTGCAAGAATTTGCTATGTTTTGCAAGAATTTGCTATGTTTTGCAAGAATTTGCTATGTTTTGCAAGAATTTGCTATGTTTTGCAAGAATTTGCTATGTTTTGCAAGAATTTGCTATGTTTTGCAAGAATTTGCTATGTTTTGCAAGAATTTGCTATGTTTTGCAAGAATTAGCTATGTGAAGGACAGAAAAGCTAAGTTTTCCAAGAATTTGCTATGTTTTCCAAGAATTTGCTATGTTTTGCAAGAATTTGCTATGTTTTGCAAGAATTTGCTATGTTTTGCAAGAATTTGCTATATTTTGCAAGAATTTGCTATGTTTTGCAAGAATTTGCTATTTTTTGCAAGAATTTGCTATGTTTTGCAAGAATTTGCTATTTTTTGCAAGAATTTGCTATGTTTTGCAAGAATTTGCTATGTTTTGCAAGAATTTGCTATGTTTTGCAAGAATTTGCTATGTTTTGCAAGAATTTTCTATGTTTTGTAAGAATTTGCTATGTTTTGCAAGAATTAGCTATGTGAAGGACAGAAAAGCTAAGTTTTGCAAGAATTTGCTATGTTTTGCAAGAATTTGCTATGTTTTGTAAGAATTTGCTATGTTTTGCAAGAATTAGCTATGTGAAGGACAGAAAAGCTAAGTTTTCCAAGAATTTGCTATGTTTTGTAAGATTTTGCTATGTTTTGCAAGAATTTGCTATGTTTTGTAAGAATTTGCTATGTTTTGCAAGAATTTGCTATGTTTTGTAAGAATTTGCAATGTTTTGCAAGAGTTAGCTATGTGAAGGACAGAAAAGCTAAGTTTTGCAAGAATTTGCTATGTTTTGCAAGAATTTGCTATGTTTTGTAAGAATTTGCTATGTTTTGCAAGAATTAGCTATGTGAAGGACAGAAAAGCTAAGTTTTCCAAGAATTTGCTATGTTTTGTAAGATTTTGCTATGTTTTGCAAGAATTTGCTATGTTTTGTAAGAATTTGCTATGTTTTGCAAGAATTTGCTATGTTTTGTAAGAATTTGCAATGTTTTGCAAGAGTTTGCTATGTTTTGTAAGAATTTGCTATGTTTTGCAAGAATTTGCTATGCTTTGCAAGAATTTGCTATGTTTTGTAAGAATTTGCTATGTTTTGCAAGAATTTGCTATGTTTTGTAAGAATTTGCAATGTTTTGCAAGAATTTGCTATGTTTTGTAAGAATTTGCTATGTTTTGTAAGAATTTGCTATGTTTTGCAAGAATTTGCTATGTTTTGCAAGAATTTGCTATGTTTTGTAAGAATTTGCTATGTTTTGCAAGAATTTGCTATGTTTTGCAAGAATTTGCTATGTTTTGCAAGAATTAGCTATGTGAAGGACAGAAAAGCTAAGTTTTCCAAGAATTTGCTATGTTTTGCAAGAATTTGCTATGTTTTGTAAGAATTTGCAATGTTTTGCAAGAGTTTGCTATGTTTTGTAAGAATTTGCTATGTTTTGCAAGAATTAGCTATGTTTTGCAAGAATTTGCAATGTTTTGCAAGAATTTGCTACGTTTTGTAAGAATTTGCTATATTTTGCAAGAATTTGCTATATTTTGCAAGAATTTGCTATGTTTTGCAAGAATTTGCTATGTTTTGCAAGAATTTGCTATGTTTTGTAAGAATTTGCTATGTTTTGCAAGAATTAGCTATGTGAAGGACAGAAAAGCTAAGTTTTCCAAGAATTTGCTATGTTTTGCAAGAATTTGCTATGTTTTGCAAGAATTTGCTATGTTTTGCAAGAATTTGCTATGTTTTGCAAGAATTTGCAATGTTTTGCAAGAATTTGCTATGTTTTGCAAGAATTTGCTATGTTTTGCAAGAATTTGCTATGTTTTGCAAGAATTTGCTATGTTTTGCAAGAATTTGCTATGTTTTTTAAGAATTTGCTATGTTTTGCAAGAATTAGCTATGTGAAGGACAGAAAAGCTAAGTTTTCCAAGAATTTGCTATGTTTTGCAAGAATTTGCTATGTGATGGACCAAAAACCAATTTTATGCAAGATTTTGCTATGTGAAGGATCAAAAAGCTAGGTTTTTTGAGGTGAAGGAAGGCTACTTATGTCCTCAATCTTGCAAAATCTTTGTTAAGGGAGGCATGTTATGCCCTTCATCTAACAAATTCTCACTTGAGGAAGGCTACTTATGTCCTTCCTAGGAAGGTGACTTCTGTCCTAATTTAGCAATGACTTTGTTTTCTTTCCATGATCCAAATCCGAAATTATTTTTCTTGTATAAAATAATCTCATTAAAATGGATGTAGAATAGGTATACGTTGATATTATGACGGGAAAATTGTCGTTAATTTAGCTTGCTATTTCCTGTCATTTATTGGTCAGTTCGTACGTTCAGTAGGAGAGGAAGGGAATGGGGTAAAGGGGGTGGACGGGGCAATCGTTATTTATCCTGCTGCGTGATACACTGTAATAAAAAAACATGAAAACCTGGTATAAGATCCAAGTATTAATATATCCATTCTTTTTAACTAATTAAGATTAAATTAACTAAGGGGGGGGGGGGGGGGGAAGTTCTGACACATTTGCGTAAACGGTGAGTATTCCGGAGGTTCCGGAGCTCCAGGCCTCCAGGTGGTCTCTGTACAGGTAAAGATGAAAAAAAAAATTTTTTTTTAAAGTTACAGATCAACTTATAAAACAAAATATGCATCTTTTTTAATATTATTCACATATTTGAAGAAAAAATATGCATATTTTGTTTTATAAGTTGATTTTTAACTTTAAATTTTTTTTTTTTTTTTTCATTTTTACCTGTACAGAGACCACCTGGAGGCCTGGAGCTCCGGAACCTGGAGGCCTATCCAAAAAATCTTAAATCTGGGGGAAATTCATCATATAAGAATGATTTTATCCCTAATAACCTATCCTCTCAGTCCAAAGATAAAGCCTATACTCACCGTTTACGAAAATGTGTCAGAACTTCCCCCCCCCCCCTTACCTAAGCCAAAAGGAAAAAATCTAGGAAATGAGATAAAGGGAAAATGTATCTAATGCAATTGCAACAATTGTAAACAAAGTTCGATCCATAAAATTTTTTTGGAAAAGTTTTAAGCTAATCATTTTTAAAATCTACTTACGAAAGAATTCTTACTTATAGTTTTAAGCTTATTTAAAAACGGCTACCTTTAATAAATGATGCTAGTTTGATTTGGTAGTTTTAGAGATCTTTACTTGCAAAATGATGAATATTGGGAGCGAAAGATATTTCACAAAATTTTAGGATCGAACCTAGGTACAATGTAAACAAAAACGCACTTTAAGAGATGTGTTTTCATTCTCTCTTTCTATTGTTTGCTTTATTGTAAGAGAATTTACATTTCTTCAATCTAAATAAGATTGATAAGCAGGAACTTATAACAGAAACATTCTCGTTATACATTTGTCTTATAAATAGTAGGTATTACTTCAATCATAAGAAGAGTAGCGCAGAATTAATATTTCAAAACTTTATCTTTTATAGTTAGGTACTAATAAAGTCAGATTTTCCAAATAATGTTATCTTTTTTTTTTATAGCGGACGGATGAACAAATAAATTCATTTAAAAGCTGGTCATGGAACAATAACATCTAACTAAGCAGCAGCCCAAAATATCTTTTTGTACGTACACAAAGATAGATAAGACATCCTATTACTTTTAAGTAAGGATAACC
The DNA here is from genome assembly GCF_053477335.1 of Acartia tonsa. Lineage (NCBI taxonomy): Eukaryota > Metazoa > Arthropoda > Copepoda > Calanoida > Acartiidae > Acartia > Acartia tonsa. The sequence continues at coordinate 13,451,972 of NC_137266.1, read as the reverse complement.
TAAAGAAATAAACTATAATTTCAACCCTCTCCGACTTTCAATTTTAGTTTTAATAAGAAAATGTAAAAATATTTTTTTAGTGGGGGGTCATTTACGGGGGTGATTTTTCTTGGGAGGATGGTTGCACAGAACCATCCCAAAAATTGTTAAAAGCCATCACAGGAACTGAGCGAAACTACACTAAAGGAGAATCATATCGGTTCAGCGGTTAGATAGATCCCAAGGTACACACAGACAGACATCCTGTTACTTTTATGTAAGACTTGTGCTTCATACTAAACTAAGAGTTTACCTGTATGGATAAGCTGCTCTGAAAAGGTCAAACTCCGGGTCACCAGTGACGGCAATACCCTCCAGAACAATCATTGCACGTGTAATCAGGGCAAAATAATCAGGAACTGAAAAGAATTATTATTCAAATACACAAAAATAATGATTTTAAACAATACTATCAAAAGTAATCCATTTATGTACTAGAAATTCAAAAATAAGATTATTTTTTAGTGGGGGGGGGGGGAGGGCCCGGAGGGGGGTTGCGGCTGAGAGGAGGGTGCCCCAGCCCCCATGAAAATAGCTTAAACCATAACACGACAAGTATGTAAATTCCCTAATAATCACAAAGCTTTAATAATCAAAGCAAAGCTTTGGTTTTTTAATATTCATTTTTTGCATTGACTCTCCTTTACCTTATTTAGCTATGAAAAGATTTTTTTTTTTTATTAAAAAAAATTGTCTTGAAAGATTCCTAATGCAGAATTTCAGTGAAAAATGTCAGTTTCACCGGCGTTTCTTCACATTTCCACTTTGTAACACGATAAAGTAAGTGTCATGCAAAATCTGTGCCGCAACTTTTTAGCTTAATTCATTTATGTTTGAGATTGGTTTTATTAAGTGGCACCCATTCAATCATATTTCTTACCTAAGAAAGGGTAGAGGTAGAAAATTTTGTTAAGGTCAAATGAAACTGCCCAAAATTGTTTCCTTCTACTCTGGACCGCTTTAAACCTAAGAGAAGTAAAATATTTAATATCATTAATCAAATTGTAAAAAGCTACATAGATTTATACTAGAGTATTGGGCAGGTTTTAAGCTAGTAGGTAATATAAAAACATAGAATCTATTAATACTGTTATTTAATTGGTGGAAAAGAAATATTATACCTAGTAAAATCTTAATATACATACAGAAACATTTCAGAGATAGGGGGGGGGGGGGAGGGGGGGTGGAGGGGCAATAGACCATAACAAAGTTACAGACTACAAAGTTTTAGAGCTAGCTAATAATATTAAGTGGTTATGAATCTTTGGGTGTGAGTGTAATTTTACAGTCTACTGACCCCCTCCCCCCCCCCCCCACCTCCTGGGTATAAAAAACTTACTGTAATTTAGCGCCGTCCTTAATTTGATTGGTAACAGCTAGCTGTGCGTCGTCGAAGATTTTCTGCAGTACTGGTGTTAAACTCGATCTAAAATATTTAAATTTGGGTAGGTACATGTTTTTCTATAGGTTAAGGAATCTGAAAGTATTGAAGCATATTTGTATAGGTATTAAATAATGGGACAACAACAAAATAAAATTATATTTACAAAATATGTAAATACACTAATGTCAAGAAATAAGTCTAGGGTAACCTAGAATCAAAAGCTAGGGAATGTTCATTTATCTTTACTTTATATATGTCTATCTTCAAATATATCTAACTGGCATGATATAGTATTCTATACAGCTTTACCTTCAGCGTCTCAACATCCTGTAGATGGAAACCAATTAGCACAAAATGTGTAAACACAAGGAAAGTTTCCTTTCTATTGATCTATCTATCTTGCGGCAACAGCAATACAGCGTTCCTACATGTCCAGGTACATCTATCTTTCTTGGTGTCTATCTACCTATTATTTCTATCTTTCTATCCACCTAGGATTCTAGATATCTCTTAATACCTGTCAACATCCTGTGGAAGAAATCCAAGCTGAACAGCATCTTCAACAAGGCCAGGTACATCGCCTTGCATCAGATGGACTATAGTCATTGTCATAGTTTTTGTATCCTGCAATATATTAGAGTAATCTTTCAGAATTCCTTGTAAAATATAACAGGATGTCTGTATCTATACCGAAGACCACAGAACCGATTTGATTATCCTTTAAAATTTAGCTTCTCATAGGTCCAGGGAAGGTTTATAACTAATTTGGGGGGTGGTACCCTCTCAAGAGAAACCGCCCCTAAAAATTTTTCTTCGCGAATTATTTTACGTCTTCTTTTTAAAGCAAAATTAAAAATAGTTTCAAATTTCAATAGGTATAATGTCAGACTTAAATAAATCGCAATGTCAGTTGTACATAAAACTCAAAATTTACCTGAATTGGGACATCTGCCATGAGTCCAAAATCAATTAGAGCCAGTTGACCGGCCTGATTCACCAGTAAGTTGCCAGGGTGAGGGTCAGCATGAAAGAATCCAGTCTCTAACAACTAAACCAAATATTTATGAGTGAGTGATCGTGGAAAGAGAAATGGTGGTATAAATACAATGAGATACATCTATTGTTCAACTGTAAGGGTTATAGAAAACATTTCATTCCAATATAACAATAAATATAACGTTTTTTTTTAAGTTAATATTAACCAAGATTGTTTAACGAATGTCTTTTTTCAAAAATAATAGAGTACTTTGAAAGGTTTCGTGATTTTCTTAAAAATTTAAAATTATCTTTATTTCTTTTTAATGCCTTGCCAACCCAACATCTACCCTGCAACTCACTTTGTCTGTTTGTCCATAGTTATTTTGTGCTTTGCATCTAATGTACGTTGTCATCCTAGTTTTATAGGTACTTAACTCAAATAATTTCATGTTTAAAAAATATTCAAATCCAAAAAAGAATGTTATCATTTTTACTTAAAGGAACGGACACGTATAAATCACTAGGTAGAGAATTTCTACAATTATAAAAAAAGAACCTGGATAAGAAAGCATTCAACGCCCACAGGAATAAGTCTTCTGATAACATCAGGACTAGATTTAGCTAACTGTTCTCCCTCTATCCATTCTGATACTAAAACCTACAAGAAGCAGACTGGTTAATCAAATTAAGGACAAAGTATTCTACAATAATCCAAAATTGTCGTTGCTAAATTTTTGTTTAATCTAAGCTCAGCCATTACAGAAATGTATGGCAGGTGGCATTAATAGATAGAGGGTGGGGTATGCCTTCAATGCCACCCCACCCCCCGGGCCCCCTTCCACAAAAAAAGGTGTATTTTGTTGCCATGTAAAGTTATGATCACCAGACAAAGTTTCTACAATCTAAGAATTGTTTGTCAGGGTTTTACTTTAATCAATAGCCAACGTGCTTGGCCATTGATCTCAAAAGATATTACAATAGTGGCGACAAATGCTAATATCCAAATCCAATGTACCGCCTTTACAAAATTCGCTCAAAGACTGAGTAGTTTTATCAAAAGTGTACCTTTCTTGTGGTGAATTTATCAAAAACTTTTGGTACATAAATCTGGTTTTTCAATCTTGGTTCTAACTCCAACTAAAAAATAAAAAAGTTTCAGTAAATTCATATTAATAAAAACACGCTAGGTACTCTATGTAGTAATGATAAGTCTTCACGATCATGAATCCAGTCTGAATACGCAAGCTAAAATAACGGGTATAGTCCCTTTCTTTTCTTCGTTTTTTCACAGTAGGTTTTCTCCTGTTTCTAGCCCCTGCGGGGCAAATTGCCTAACCTTGTGGGGCAATCACATCACCCAATATAACCTAACCTAACCTAAAATAACCTATAAAAAGCTATTTAAAAAATAGGACGAATCGCCCCCTAAGAGGCGTTGCCTCGAAAGGGACTATTCCCGAAAATTCTAGTTAGTCCAACATGACGTTATCTAAATATTTCTTGATAAATTCTGTATATCTAGATATAGAGCCAGTGGTTATCTTTAAAAAGTAAGGTTTTCAATTACATTATTACGAATCTTGACATTATAATTAATAATAGTTGCTTCGCCCCTATGCTTTTAAAGGAGGTCAGAAAAACAGTCCAATTCCCCCCCGAGACATTTAAAGTTTTCTTGAAAAGTATAACAAATTTGGACTAGCATTTCCGAGATATTTTGCTTCAGATAAAAAAAAATACCTTCCTACTTTATATAATAGGAAATATATAAAATATATATACCTGTAATTAGCAAGAAAAAATAATTCAATCAATATAAACATCCGTGTTTAGTTCTTCATTTTACCTTGCATCTAGTTTGGTTAGCAGCCTCATTAACATAATCCAGTTCTTTCAGTGTTGCCCCAGCAAATGTGTCCAACAGGGCTACATCATAAGGTCTCTGGTTGGATATTCTAGAAAAATCTGGTTTTATGAAAACATGCCTTTTGAAATAAAAAAATATCTTTTCATGTAAAGACGTCTAGAAATCATTATCTGACCTCAAAAAAAGGGGAAAAGCCAATTCAAAAATGATGAAAAGATTCGCAAATTTCATTTCGACAGAAAACATACATCCTACTACAATGACATCCAATAACTACATAGGTAGAACCACTGAAAATCATTTTCTAATGCTTTCAATCAAAATTCCGATAAAATCGGCAAGGACATTGCTATGGGGCAGGGAAGTTTAAGTGTGGCAGAAGTACGGACAGACAACCATTAGGTCTTTTGTCTTTAGGATTCTTGTCTCTAGTTCTTTTGTCTTGGGAGTCCTTTTAAGTAGCAAAGCTACTCTTTAATTCGAAATGTCCGTCCGTCTGTCAGGGACAGAATGGGGGAAACGTGATATCTACAACTTACAAAGCTATTAGCCAGTCCCTAATCAACTATGCTTGCCCCATCTGGACACCTAACCTCAGCAAGACAAACTGGGACTCCCTTCAGACATGTCAAAATTCAGCGCTTAAAATAGCCACTGGCTGTCTGAAAATAGCAAGCACAGATCATGTACATTCTGAGACTAAGATAATGCCTGTCCAACAACACTGTGAAATGCTTTCTCAACAATACCTTCTTTATACCCAACTAGAAAGTCACCCTGTTAAGGAAGATCTCACCCGCCCCCAACCAGCTCGTAGAACCAAACACACCCTTGTCACAAAGTTTGGCAGGAGAATTAAAAGACTAGCTCCATCTGACGAAATTCTCAATAATGACCACTATAAAGCCAAGCTCCAGAGGATCCATACAGATTCAGTTAGGGATGTTATCGACATCCAAGCTGTTAATCCTGTACTAAATACAAAAGCACCTGAAATCCATCCATCTGAAAGATTCTTACCAAGAAAAACGAGAGCAACACTTTCTCAACTGAGATCAGGACACAGTACACACCTTAACAGCTACCTGTCCAGACTGGACCAGCAAATCTCTGACCGCTGCCCAGACTGTAATGTACGAGGCCACACCACCAAACACCTCTTCAGATGTAAAAACCGTCCCACACACTTAACTGTACAGTCACTTTGGAAACAACCTGCTGATGCTGCACAATTTCTTGGCCTTCCCCAGGCTGAGATTTTTGATGACCATGGATAGCAAAATTGAGATGCACGGGCTACTAAGAAGAAGAAGAAACGTGATTTTCTCGGCTCCTATAAAAGATAGAAGGCTGAAATTTTCAGGAATTAAATATGTTAACATTCTTCATATTTTCACCAAGTTTCATAAAGATTCGTAATCGTCAATTAATTGATTCCTACATTTTTAAGTTTTCATGATTTTTTAACTCCTATTCAAGATAGACGGCTGAAATTTTCAGGGATTGAAAACCTTAATATACAGCATAGCTTTGCTACTTATAGATGTCGTCATCCTTGTTCAAAATCTTTTTAATCTTTCAAACAGTGTTTGAGAAACAACATTTTCATTAAAGTGAACTAAACAAGGATGACAACATCCATAAAAGCGAAGCACTGAAACGGTAGGACAAACGGACATTAACACTTGTATAGTGTCAGAACTGAATAATCATAATATAAATGTATAAGAGTCAAAGCAAAATTGTAAGTAAATTTGTTGACTTTTTTTTTAGGACTTGATTATAGAGTTGCTTCGATTATTACATTATACTTTGTTGTCCCAGGAATCAATATACCAAAAATCAGATCAATCGGATGATTAGATCACATAAAAATTTGTTGTTAAAAAAGTAAAAAAAATCAACATGTTTAAAATGGACGTACGGACATTTTGGTGATGATTATAGAGTTTCTACGCTTTCTAAATCGTACCTAACTATTAAAGGAATCACCATGCAAAATTTGAAATCGATAGGACAAATCTAACATGCCTAAATTAACGAAAAAAGCTATCCGTTACGGACGGACGTACGGACGGACGGACCGACCCTAATTATAGAAAAGCTTCGCTTTAAAAAAATTAGTATACTTACGTGGTTTTTACCCATTGAATCATTCTTGAGATATGCCTCATGATATAAATATCCCTAAATAGAAAGACGAACTATCAGATTATGATAGTATAATAGGTAATATAATGAACTTAAATATAAGGATGACAACATCCTTAACTAGCGAAGCATAATCTATTGACAAATGGACAAAGGTGAATGGATATAGAATATACATGGATATCATGACAGGTAAAAATTTTCTTTAATATAAGTTGCTAACATGGACATCACTTATTGGTCAGTTCACTTATCCAGTAGGAGGAGGGAGATGGGGAAAAGGTATCCTTATTATCGCCGCTACATGTTTCACTTTTTTAGAGTACATGATAATCTTGTGTAAGCTCCAAGTAATAATAAATCCATTCCAAGGTGTATCTGATCGATCCCTTTAAAAAAAACATTAAGATGCCTACAAAGAAAAATGAAATAAATAATATTATAAATCTTACCTTAAAACATAATGGTGCATGTCTGGCCTCTGTACTTTAAGACCCACCCAAGGACCAGGAGTATTTGAGTCGGACTCTCCTTTCAGTCTTAGTTTGTATACTTGTCCCAAGGAAGCAGCTGCGATAGGTCTAGAAATTGTTTTTTTATGAACCATCTAATGGATTGTGAATTTTACTTAAAACGAAGTTATTTTTGTAAATATCCGTAGGTAGTGTTTATTTTTCGTAATTAAAAGTAAGGACCTATTTAACTGCCTATCCTAAAAGCGAAGCAGTCCTGTTAGGCTTCTATGACGTAGCCGTTAGTAAGGAATCCAAACTACTAAAAAAATAGCCAATAACTTACTTAGTATTTACATCAAGGTCTAAGAAAACTTCATCAACTTTAACTCCAAGCTCTGTCTCGATCACGTCTATAGCGTCTTTAGTGGGGTAACTAGGTACTAAAATAAAATAATTATATTATTAAATGCATTTTTTTGTTGCTATTAAGATATAACTTAGCTTCTATACCTACTAAATAAATATGATATGACATTGAAAAAAATATCACTGTTCTGTCATATGGTCCTTTTATTTGAGTATATTTTCCAAATCTTTGTACCTTATAAACTTTAGTTAACCCGCGGCATTAGCATAAATAAAAGAGTGCCTGCTTGTTGTCGGGAGGTAACGGGTTTTGAGACTATATATGTTTAAATATTAACTACAGTTACTATGTCTTGCACGTGATAACGAGAAAGTAAGAAAAGAGGGAATGCAATGGCCCATAAACAACCGCAACTCATTACCTTTTACAGTAAGGACTTACAGACAATGGTCATGAATCAAAGGGTTGGATGTTACTTAACCTAATATACTATAGTAGGCGTTAGATATCGCATCCCATTACATGCGATTGCGGATAATGCCCTGAGTTCTCTAGTTAATCACTTTAAATCGAAGGTAATTGACTAGGTAGGTAACAAACTAAGAACAAAATACAACCTGCATCACAAAGCTTCTGTAGTTCGAAAAGAAAAGATGACGGAAGAATATCAGGTCTTATGGATACAGCTTGTCCTAGCTTGATGAAACAAGGTCCAAGTCTTGTTAATTTTTCCCTAAACATAAAATTATTGAGAAACAGTATATTTTTATTTTACCTGAAGTAAAAAAATAGTTGATTAAGTATGAATAAGAATAGCAAAGTCCACGGACAGAAGGACAGACACGCACAAACAAATAACCTACTACTTTTGCAAAAAGATTTTTTACTCTTCTTTAGATTAAAAAAACAGGCACCTTAGCTCAACAGCATACTTCTGTTGCAGACCTTCGTGATCCTTTATTTTTCCTCTGATCCAATATTCCCACACGATCAGCTTACATAGGTAAGGTACTGAAACAAAAAATGATATATTTTAAAAAATAAAGTTTCATATAATACATCCTATTATATAAAGTAATAAAGATTTTTTCTAAAGCTTAGAGTTTTAATAACTACTCAACTGAATATGTTCCTCTTAAAAAGAAAGCTTCAAATAGGATATCTTATTTTAAGATTTGATAATGGTATATATGTTTTTTTTAGCCAACTTCTTGCACCTTGCACATTCTTGCTAGTAAAAAATTCTTTTTATATAATGTACCTAAACAATGTGAACAAAAGATGAATTTAATTGGAGAACCCCAGAAAAGGTCTTGGCACTGAATATGTCTAATATTCTCTAAGTATTTTATTGTTAATTTAAATATTTACCTAATTCTGCTATTATTTCACAGCTTCTACTAAAAATTTCCCTTTTTCTGTTGTCGAAGAATTTTTCCATCTTCTCGATATTGTAATCCTATGAAAAAATTGCTATGAATCTCCAAATATAAGAAAGGCATAAAAAGAGGAAATATATAAAAATGTTTTTTAAAAATAAAGTACCAAAGGAAGCTCATCTTTCTCTTGCGTTGATTCAAACTGGTATAGTGGTCCAATTTTGGCGTTATCTAATACTGAAAATAAAGTCATATTCACTAGGTATTTATCAGAGAGATATCATAAATATGAACATATAAACACAAATATCCTTGTAATAAAGTAACAAGATGTCTGTTTGTCTGTACCGAATGATCTCGCTAACCGCTGAACCGATCGGGTTCTCCTTAACAAGGTATTATAGTATAGGTCCCGGGAGAGTTTATAGCTATTTGGAGGGAGGGTACCACCACCCTCCCCAGATAAATAGCCAAAAGTAATAAAATAAAAAAATACCACCATACGGATATTTTTAAAACTTAGCTAATAATATAACTAGCACAATCTAGCGGCGAAAATAATATTTTTGGTAAATAGATGATTTTCCCAGAGATTTTTAAAATAATTTAACGTGTACCTAGAGGCCACTAGGGGCGTAGCCGCTAGTAAAAATATATAGTAGTGTGGTAGGTATATTAAGAAATATTGAATTACTTTCGATTTTCTTCAAGAATCTAAATAAATAACTACTTACCTACATAACCAACTGCTAAAGATGAGCCGCCAATAGCTGATGCCAAGATCAATTTCTTTGCCTGAAAAATTAATTCTATGTTAGTTGTTGTCTCTGGCATCGAAATGATAACATTTAATTGTTTGTATGAACTTGTATTGTATGTAAATATTCAAGTAAAAGAGTCCATAATCGGCGATGGTAAGGTAATAAAGATTAGCACCAAAGAAACAGCGAGTCAAGTAATAATGTACTTGAACGAGCAGCTTTAGCATGCCCGCCCGACCATACAAAAGTGTCTCGTCGTCTCCTACCCCATGACTTCTTAGGTCCAAACAAGAAAACACACACGCACAAGAAAATAATAATAAATATGTTTTAAAATTCTTACTTTTGCTTTGCTTGATGGTGTTCGTAGTCTCTTACCTCTGCCTGTTCTAAAACAATTTTAAAAATTAAAAAAAGGTTTTACAATATAAAAATTTATCATAACCAAGTGAATAAAATAACTAGGTACATAGTTTGATAAAAATAAGTTATAAACCAAAAGAAAGTTAGGTTAAATAAAAATAATATTGTTTAGGTTTTAATATTACAATAATAGGCACTAGCACTAGAATACTAATCCCGAGGGGAGAGGGAAGTCTCTATCTTAAATTGTAGAAGAAAATTGGGCATAATTTCTTGTGGGTCTATTTTTCTAAATTATGAGGGTGGAAGTGATAATTGAAAATAAAATAAAATACTCACTTCAAAGCAACATTAAATACTGATGTATTCTGTAACCGTTTTGAGTTGGCTTGAAAAAGAGAGGATCCATTGTGAAATGATGTGTTAGAAACAACACGGCTCATAAGCCGTACGGACATTTTAACTTAATATTTATGTCTAAAAATCGGGTTACAATTTAGAATTTATTTTATTTATATATAGAATTTATGTTTATAACTCCTAAGGTAGTAAGGGGTTTTTGATATTCAAGATCTCGATGTCCACTGAACCGATTGAGATCTAAATTTTAGGGGAAGCTTCATAACACGTACAAATTTCCCGGATTAGTTTTAGGCTATTTTACTTTCTTTACCCCACCAAATATGCTATAAGTGCGGCAACGGGTATCATATATAAGTTTTTTTCATCATAAATGCATGAACGTTATGGTATCTTTTTAAAGTCTGCACTATAAATATAGAAGCTAAATTATTAAAAATTATGACGGATTCGATTTAATACCTGTACAAGCTTTTAAAGTACGTACATATTAAACGTAACAAAGAATTTTTTAATATTATATTAACTGTGTCTTGGATCCAGATTTTCCTTCGTAACTATATAATTTAAAAAACTGAATCAATGTAATGTAGCTCTAAAAGCTGTCTGATGTGATCTCGGTATGTAATTTCAAATTTGTAAAAACATTTCAGTGCTTATAAAATTGTATATGAATTTCACAATATTTGTTTTTATGTAATAGTGGCATTCAAAGAATATAAATAAAAGGGAATCACAATAGAAATTTAAGTAAAAATTGACTGAAATATAGCTGTGATTCTGTAAAATAAATATTATCAAAACTCACAGACGTAGTGATGTAAACATTAATCAGCTGATCATTGCGAAACAATTTTCGAGGATATATTTTCTCTTACTAAATTTTCCCAGATTTTTTAACATTATCATTACTTGAATCTTATACCAGATTATTTTGTACTATAATGAAGTGAAACTTGTAGCTGGCTAAAATATTGACCCCAGTGGCGTTCGAAGCACTTTGTCTAAGGGGGGCCATTTTGAAGATTTGCCAGGGGGCACTTTGCTTTAGGGGGGTCATTTTGATTATGTATACTAATTTTAAATACCGGGCGTTTTAAGGGGTGAGATTATTTGATTATGGGCCTTCTAGTCCTTATCCCTTATTTCCCATCCCTATTTAACATTTCTTTCCCCCATCTCTTCCCCCCCCCCATTCTTTCCCCCCATCTCTTCTCCCCCATCCCTCCCAGCGTAACTTTAAAAAAAAGGTAGCATGCTACGTTGTTCGATATGGTAGCTTATGAATTACCAGTGGAGTCTAAAAGGGTCCTGAATGTCCTGCTTGTACTGTCAGATATCTTGAATTTTTACGTGTTCCTTTTTTGACGACTTTTTATACAGTTTTGTACTATGAGAGGTGTACTTGGAATTTATAGTTGGGTGGGGAACACGAATATAATAGTGTGTTAACACTTTATGGACGAAATGGGCAAACTTTCTATTAAAAAGTTATGAGCTATTTTTTTAAAGAAAATTTAATAATAATGGGAATAAGATATTTAAGAATATCGCATTAATATTGAAAGAGGACAATGAATAGAAAAATTAATATCATTATGAATCTTTTGAAGCGAAGTTTTTCTAATATTATGGTTACTTTGTCCGCCCTAAGCCCGCAGCGCTCGGCTCCCTAGTCTGCCTAGCCGCAGCGCTCGGCCCTCTTGCCTGCCTAGCCGCAGCACTCTGCCCCCTTGCCTGCCTAGCCGCAGCGCTCGGCCCCCTTGCCTGCCTAGCTAGAAAAAAACGCCTATAATTAATTTAGGCATGCTAGAATTACCCTATGAATTTCAAAATTTGTATTATCATTCTTAATCTTAATGCATTATTTATAGGTCGTAGCAACTCTAAAAAACTCTATATAATCTTTAACAAATGTCTGTATGTCACTTTCAAACATGATTTTTAAAACGTTGATTTTTAGGACGTTTAGGAACAATGTAATAATTAATGCAAATTGATAATCAAGTATAAAAATGTTGAAAAAAAGTTTCAGCCTATTATTTTTTATAGGAGCCGAGAAAATCACGTTTTCCTTAAACTAATACATACAGACAGACGGACATAAGGACAGACGGACATTTTAAATTATAGAGTAGCTTCGCTACTAATAATTTAGTATAAGAATGTTGACAAGAAGTTTCAGAATTTTATCTTTTATAGGAGCCGAGAAAATCATGTTTCCCCCAAACTAAGACATACGGACAGATGGACAGACGGACATTTCAAGTTATAGAGTAGCTTCGCTACTAAAAATGTTAATTCACAATTAACAAAGATGACAACATCCGTTATTAGCGAAGCACAGATGTATCCTATTGTATAAAGTAGTAAGCTTTTTTGTCTGTAGCTTCTTATTAGTCCAGGGAAGGTTTTAACTATTTTAACTATTTAAAACAATAACTCTTATAGAGTTTCAGAAGCAGAACATTAATTTTTAAGTCTAAACAAAATTATACATAAATGTGTTGCAAAATTGCACATATATAGGATCAAATAAAAGGGCATACTTTCATTTTTAGGATTTTATTGTAGAGTTGCCTTGCTTATAATACTTTACCTTGTTGTCCTAAGAATCAATATTCCAAAAATCAGATGAATAGGAGAAGCATATTATACAACAACATGTTGTCAAAATGCTAAGCTTTATAAATTGTACCTAACTGTCATGGGAATCATCATGCAAAGTTTGATATCGATGGGACAATTCTAACATGCCGAAATTAACGAAATTACGAATTACGGACGGACCGACCCTAATTTTACAAAACTCTCTCTTATTTGACAAAAAGGCGGGGTAGTTTATTGTTTGTTTTTAAAAGCGAAGCTTTTCTATAATTAAAGCCAGTCTGTCCGTCAGTCCGTCCGTAACGGTTAGCTCTTTTTGTTAATTTAGACATGTTAGAATTGTGCTAGCGATTTCAAACTTTGCATGATAATTCCTATAACAGTTAAGTAAAGATTTATGAAGCGTAGCAACTCTATAATCCTTACTAGAAAGTCCGCACGTCCAACCTTTTTAATGTTTTTTTTATATCTTATAATCAATCTTTATATCTGATTTTTAAAAGCGAAGCTTTTCTATAATTAGGGTCAGTCTGTCCGTCCGTCCATAACGGATAGCTTTTTTCGTTAATTTAGGCAAGTTAGAATTGTCCTATTGATTTCAAATTTTGCATGGTGATTCCTTTAGTAGTTAGGTACGATTTAGAAAGCGTAGCAACTCTATAATCATTACCAAAATTTCCGTACGTCCATTTTAAACATAATGATTTTTCTACTTTTTTAACAACGAAGCTTTTCTATAATTAGGGTCGGTCCGTTCGTCCGTAACGGATGTTTTTTTTCGTTAATTTAGGCATGTTAGAATTGACCTATCGATTTTAAATTTTGCATGGTGATTCCTTTAATAGTTAGGTACGATTTAGAAAGCGTAGCAACTCTATTATCACAAAAATGTCCGTACGTCCATTTTAAACATAAAGATTTTTTTACTTTTTTAACAACTAATTTTTATGTGAAATAATCATCCGATTGATCTGATTTTTGGTATATTGATTCCTGGGACAACAAAGTATAATGTAATAAGCAAAGCAACTCTATAATCAAGTCCTAAAAATGTATGTATGTCCTGACATTATCCTGAATCAAGCAGTTTTTCAACAAATTTACTTACAATTTTGCTTTGACTCTTATACATTTATATTATGATTATTCAGTTCTGACACTATACAAGTGTTAATGTCCGTTTGTCCTACCGTTTCAGTGCTTTGCTTTTATGGATGTTGTCATCCTTGTATAACAACAAATGTTTATGTGATCTAATCATCCGATTGATCTAATTTTTGGTATATTGATTCCTAGGACAACAAAGTATAATATTATAAGCAAAGCAACTCTATAATCAAGTTCTAAATATGTAAATATGTCCATAAACATTATCCTGTATAAAGCAGTTTTTCAACAAATTTACTTACAATTTTGCTCCGACTCTTATACATTTATAATCTAATTATTCAGGTCTGACACTATATAAGTGTTCACGTCCGTTTGTCCTACCGTTTCAGTGCTTCACTTTTATGGATGTTGTCATCCTTGTTTTAATACCGTTTCCTATTACATCTAAATAGGTATAATGTTATAAGCGAAGCATCTCCAAAATCAAGTCCTAAAAATGTAAGTATGTCCTTAAACAGTGTCTGTATTTTAGCAGTTTTGCCTACAATTTTGTTGACAAATATACATTTATATTCTTCTGCTTATTAAGTTCTGACACTCAAGGGTTTATGTTCGTTTGTCCTACTGTTATGGAGCTTCTCTTTTATGGATGTTGTCATAATTGTTTTACTGTAGGTCGGGCATTATGTTATAATACAAAGAATTTCTATTATCAAGCTTTATAATATAAGATAAAATCCTAAAACCTAATTGGACAACAATCAATTTAGGTTAGGTTAGATTTAGTCATATTAGAATAGGTATTTTAAAGAGGTACTAGCTAGGAGCATGGTCAAAATATATCTATTTTTCTCAACAATATTCCTAGTTTTAAAGAGTTCGCTTATCAGGCAGTCTAATTTAATAAGCTTCACATGTTTAAATATGAAATCCTTGTTATAATCGAAGCTTTTCTACAATTAAGATTGCTCCGTCTGTCCATTATTGTTCTATCTATTTCAAACTATGCATGTAGAACAGTGGGAAAAGGAGAAAAGGTGTTTTAATTTAAATGAAAAAATCAATCAAAACATTTTTAATTATTAATGTATTACCTATTCTTTTTCAATTAAACTGTAGGTAATTTTGATGAAATAAAATCTTAATTTAGAAAAGCTTAAATTAAAACAATTTTTTTATAATTTTCCCAACAAGAAATAACGTAAATTTTTCATAAATAAAGAGATGAAAAAAAGGAAGTATATGATAAAAAAACATTATAAGTGACAAAATTATTTGTTTATTATGATACGGAATTTCGGTTAACTATTATTATGCAATAACATTTTTTATTAAAAATATTAATATGTAATTTATTACCTTTTCATGGAAACAAAGACAAGACTGGGGGCTCTACTTATAGTCAAACAAAACCCACCATCTAATTTGTTATTTAATAGATACATTACTTACAATTTTATGATAAGAAAAGGTAAAATAGATAATTTTGAAAGCGAAGCCATTCTATAATTGGGATCAGTCTCTCCTTACGTCTGTATGTCAGTTTGTACGTTTGTACTTTTGTACGTTACAAGCAGCTCTTATTGTTAATCTAGACATGTTAAAATTTCCTATTAATTTTATTTTTTCAATATCTAAGCGATTTTAGTATTTTTAGATTAAATCTTTAATAGTTTTTTTTTAGCTATATTTATATTTTTCACATTTCCCGATTGTATCTTTTGTGGTCTGATTTTAAAAACTTCAGTAAATAAGGGTATTAAAATTGAATTTTCCATCATTGTAAGGTATCTGTAGATGACAGGGCAAGTAACTTTTTCTTATTTCACATATTTCTTCATTTCTTGATAATGATAACCCTTTGTTCTTATCATCCTTAACCCTTAAAAGTAAGGCCCCTTGCTGCGCCTATTAGTTGGGGGGGGGGGGTGCAACGCCCCCCCCCTCTTATTATCTCAGCTTCTATTAGAGCTAGAAAGCTAAGAAAATTTGTGCATGTTCCCTGTTTAATAATAAATTTCCAACTAATAGTGAGTCAAAGTCAATTTCAGCTTCCTTCACCCTTTTATTTAACAATCTTTGTTTTTAGGTCCTTTTTTATTAAACAATTTTAAAAGGCTGCCATTTTCTAAATTTTGAAGCTAAAAAACTATTTTTTTTCTTCAGAAAATGTTATCTTTATGTAAATTTTGTATTACAAATCTCAAAACATAAATTTTGGCGGGCACAGCTGTACTTGGCAGCTGCCAGCTGCCGCAGTCATCAGGTAAACTACGGCAGATCATAATGAAATTTTATTATGTTATTAAATGCCCCCCCCCCCCTTCAGTTTTTCATGTGTAAAAGATTGAAAACCATAAATAAGTGACTTATTACATATGGATATAACATATACCAGAGACTTAAACAAAGAATTTACCTTACAAAGATACTAAATATTCTCTTTTAGTAAATCCCTATATGAATTATAAGTATAACAAGGATGACAACATCCATAAGTAGCGAAGCATAAAAAATCATCGATGGGAATACGTACAGGTAGATTTAAATGGTTTTTTAAATAGATTTATTGGATAAAATAAACATGAAACCTTGTTTTATTTTGCATGATGACAATGGTCAAAATAAATTATATTAAAGATGCTCATAACAATGGGAAAAATTATTTTGATACTGATATCCCATAAAAGTTTGAAAATTGCATCAAAATAAACAAAGATATGGGGAAATATGTAAAACATATAAAAATAGCCAAAAACCTGATAAAAGGCAGTCTGGCCGTCATGGTTGTTTTATTAAAACGACAAAAAATTTAATTTTTAAATCCTTAACTTAAAAAATTTGGAAAATCGGACCATATACACTGAAGATATGGAAAAAAGTGTTAAATATATAAAAATAGCCTAAAACCTGCCAAAAAGGCAGCCTGGCCGTCATGGTTACTTTGTTTAAAAGACGGGAAATTTAATTTTGATATCTATAACTGAAAAATTTTGAAAATCGGACTATAAACACTGAAGATATGGAGAAAAATGTTAAATATATAAAAAAAACAGCCTAAAACCTGCTAAAAAGGCAGTCTGGCCGTCATGATTGTTTTCTTTACAAGACGGGAAATTTAAATTTGATATCTATAAATGAAAAAATTTTGAAAATCGGACCATAAACACTGAAGATATGGAGAAAAATGTGAAAAATATAAAAATAGCCTAAAACCGGACTATCGGACTATAAACACTGAAGATATGGAGAAAAATGTTAAATATATAAAAAAAACAGCCTAAAACCTGCTAAAAAGGCAGTCTGGCCGTCATGATTGTTTTCTTTACAAGACGGGAAATTTAAATTTGATATCTATAAATGAAAAAATTTTGAAAATCGGACCATAAACACTGAAGATATGGAGAAAAATGTGAAAAATATAAAAATAGCCTAAAACCTGCTTAAAAGGCAGTCTGGCCTTCATGGTTGATCCTTTAAACGACGGGAAATTTAATTTTAATATCTGTAACTGAAAAAATTTTGAAAATCGGACCATAAACACTGAAGATATGGAGAAAAATGTGAAAAATATAAAAATAGCCTAAAACCTGCTAAAAATCGGTCCGAACGCCAATGATGTTTTAGGGTCAATTGTGCTCCTCAATGATGGGAATGTTGTCAAAAAATTTCAGCATTCTATCTTTTTTAGGAGCTGAGTAAATCCCATTTCCCCCATAGCGTTACGGACTGACTGACGGACTGACTGACGGACTGACGGACGGACAAAGTGAATTATAGAGTAGCTTCGCTACTAAAAAGTGAATTATAGAGTAGCTTCGCTACTAATTAAGATAAACATTTTCTTAAATATTTGCTTTTCTACCTTAAAAATAAAAAAAATACTTTGACTGACTTATAGTCTAATTTCATTATTAAACAGTGGACTTGCATAAATTTTTTTAGGACTCTAGCTCTGAAAAGAGCTGAAATAAAAGCAAGGGTGTTCAATGACTTCATGCCACCCCCCCTCCCTTCCTACAGATTAGGGTCTGAAAAGGGGCCCAACTGTTAACCCTTAACTTATAAGTATGACTTTTATAAGTATGGGTATGACACATAACTGAGAGTTAAAACTTTTGAATATCTCCATCCTGGCGGGAACAGGATGCCAGCAAACCTGGAAATTTCATCTAGGTAAAAAGCAAATATATTTTTGTGACTTAAACAAAGCATTTTATCTTACCAAAATACTGAAATATCCTCTAGTGATACATCCTCAGATGAAATACTGGTGTTCAAGTCAATTTCAGGTTCCAGGTATGATCCTTCAGGTCCTGATCCTCCAGGTCTCCAGAAATCTTTAAAAGATTCCTGTGACCGCAATTTTTGACTTAGAGACTTCAAATTGCTTTTCTTACATGTCTACATAATGTATTAAAATTTCATAAAGATCCGCCAACATTTTCCGCTGACTGCGGCGGCTTGCAGCTACCAAGTACAGCTGCGGCCGCTAGAATTTATGTTTTGATATTTCTAATATAAAATTTACTTAAAGATAAACATTTTCTGCAAAAAAATTGTTCTTCTTGCTACAAAAATAAAAAAAATTACAGCTGTTTGAAATTTTTAAGTAGAAAAGGACTTAAAAACAAAGGTTGGTTAATAAAAGGGTGAAGGAAGCGAAAATTGACTTTGATTCACTTGAGGTCAGAAAATCATTATCAAACAGGGGACCTGCATAATTTTTTTTAGCCCTCTAGATCTAATAGGAAATGAGATAATAGAGGGTAGCGTTGAACGCAACCCCACCCCCACCCCAACCCCAATCATAAAATCATAAAAAATGTTGTCAAAAAGAAAAAATTTGCATTTTATAATGCACGTCTGGAATTTCTGGTTGACTTTTTATATCGTACAGGCACCCTACTACTACGTCGGAAATCAATAAGACAACTCTAAAATTCCTAATGACAATAAAAGCTATCCGTTATGAACAGATCAACCAACGGACCATTTATAAGCTTTTTTTATTTACACAAGTATCATAAAAAATGTTATTAAAAAGTGTACATGGACGCAAGGATTTTTTATTAACAATAAGCGATAATTGTTACCAACAGAAAGGCGGACCAACCTCAACTATACAAAAGCTAAACTTTTAGTGATTATAGAAAAGCTTTCTTTAAAAAAAAGTTGATTAATTTAATTCATTAAAAATGTCGCACATTACTGAGTTTGCGTTTTTTGAGATAGACCAAATTACATTCAGGACCCTTTTAGACTCCACCGAATTACCACCTAATTTTTTGGCGATAAACGTTGGAAAATCGGCCTTTCAAGCAAAAGGTAGCATGCGAGTTCGCCATCAATATCGTAGTAAGTAGCACAATATAGTAGCAGTGGCGTGCGAACCGAAGGGGGCATTTGGGGCAATTGCCCCCCCCCCCTAGCGACCAAAACGTCCCCAACCCACTGCCCCCCCCCTTAGCCACCGCCCCCCTGCCCCTCCCCCCTAAATGTTGAAAAATGCCCTGTTTTGCCCCCCGTGGTCAACAAAAATGGCCCTTTTTGCCCTCTACCCTACAAAAAGCAAAACTATCCCAGTTTCCAAAAAAAAAGATCAAGAAATACTTTTAAAAATTTTTTTTGCGCTTCGCGCCAATCAGACAGTTACTTTTCATTTAACCTTACCCCAAATTTTTTAACTAGTGTAGAAATTAGGTTATAATCTCTTTTCACTGAACATAACAAACCAGGTAATAGAAAGTATTTTATTTTGTATAATACAAACTTTTTACAGAAGAAATTTTGTACATCCCCAATGATAATATACAAAATTACCCCTTATATAGATTTCAATTAGTGGATGAAACGTATGGAAACTGAACTTAATTAACCAACCAATCAAAATTCCATTAAAGTCCCCTAAGTTGTTGAGCCAACAAATAAGAAAATTTTATATGAAATATTGGGGACTAGTGTAATAAATAGCCCAAAAACCCATCTCTCCTTGCATATTTGAAGAAAAAAATTTGTGCTTTGCGCCCTTCCAAATAGTTTCTGCTTTTTATCACATTGTATATTTTCTTGTTATTTCTATAAAAACATTTGTAAACATCAAATATCAAAAAGTTATTTTATATCAAAAAGAAACAGCGTTGATATTTATCTAAGTCTTTTTCTCAACACTGTATGTCTGTCTAAATTAATAACTATATATGAAATCATATGATCATCCCAGACTTATGATATCATCATTATGGAGTATAATTAACTATTAAAAATTCATGGAGGTCAGACTGCTTTTCAGGACGTTTTTATCTATTTTTGTATCATTCACAATTCCCCCATTGTTTGGTCCAATTTACAAAATTTTTGTAGATAAGGGTATCAAAATATCAGGGAGTAAGGGAGGGGACAATGGGCAATTAATTCAATTTAAGAGTTTTTGAAGAAAGGCCATGAAAACCAGAATAATCCCGAAAATATGGTGGAAATTGTAAAGTGATTGTTGATTAAATCTAGAAAACCATAAACTAAGAAAAAAGTTCCAAGAAAAAAAGCAATCATTTGAAAATAAGATTACCAGTATTACAGACTGACATAACCATTCTGTAATTAATTACTAGAAATATCTCCCTGGAACTCTCCAAATGACAGGGAAAGAGAAAAGAGATTTGGGGGCAAGTGATGTGAACACGGAAAAAAGGGGCAGGCAGGCGTGTAGCTGGATGGGCAAGTATAATGACCCGCATGCCTTACTGCCCCTTTTTATCCTGTTTATTTCCCCCACCTCCCTTCTCCATTTCCCTTTCTCGTCTACTTTTAAAAAGGAGGTGGGGATGAAGGGAGTGAAATATAGTATGGGAGGGGGGCCATGTATTTATATTTGAACTACTCTCTGTCTGCAAAACTATATATATTCAAAACTAACATAGCGAGTAACGGCATTTCTTGCGCAAGTCCCCAAACTCAGTCAGAAACTCAGACTACTAAAGATTGAATATTCGATCCATTGTCCCCTCCCTTACTCCCTGTCAAAATATAGTCCTTTTTTTGTGACATTGCCTCTGAAGGGGCGTTTCATCGTATTTTCACAGTAGCTTTTCCCCTATGCATAGTCCCTGCGGGGATATCACCTAACCTAACTTAACCTATAATAACCTATTAAAAGCTACTGTGAAAATACGACGAAATGCCCCTTAAGAGGCGTTGCCAAAAAAGAGACTATACCTCAAAGTTTTCCATATTTCTAAGAGATTTTTATATTCGTAGATGAAAGGACAAGTAATTTTTTTTACATTTAACGTAGTTTTTTATATCTTTGGTTTTTATGGTACGATAAATTTTTTTGTGGATTAAATATCAAAAAAAATCCAGTATGTAATTTACTTTGATTGTCATCACACAACATACATGAAAAAGGATTTGTGACTTTTTCTTCCTAAAAATATATTTATTCTAACAAATGCTCTTTAAATCTTCTTAACTGTATTCTTATTCATGATTTTTTGTGCTTTGCTACTTATAGATGTTTTCATCCTTGTTGTCATACAATAAAGAAATATTTCAAATCAGTTTTACTTAATAGGTAAATTTTTGGTAAATTATTTTCAAAATGAGTGTTTTTATTTCCCCCCCTTCCTTATTTTTTAAATGGGGTTATTCATCCTTCCTGCTGAGATTTTATAACATCCCCCTTCACCCATAAAAAATGTTTTGTGGGGGGGGGGGAGGTTAAATTATCTTCTGTACTTTTTTTCTAGCTTCCATCCCTTCAGTCATTGCAGGTTGGGGAGAAGGGATGGGGGAGAAGAGATGGGGGGGAAGAGATGGGGGATAGAAATGGGATATAGAGATGGGGGAAGGGATGGAGGAAGGAATGGGGAAGAAGGGATAAGGACTAGAAGGCTCATAATCAAATAATCCCACCCCTTAAAACGCCCTTATTTAAAATTAGTATATATAATCAAAATGCCCCCCCCCCCTAAAGCAAAGTGCCTCTGGGGGTGGGGGGGGGGGGGGGCAAAATTTTACAAAATCTTCAAAAAGCGAGAGAGAGAGAGAGAAACATATCTTACTCTTTATTAAATTAAGCCGGGAATAGTATGATCTCTCTTTCTCTCTCTCTCTCACTCAAAACAAAAAAAAAACAGTTCAATCAATTTCATAATATACACAGATTGTACAAATCATACAGAAAGAGAGAGAGTGTCCACCTCTGTGTTACCTCTGAAATTAAAAGGGGTGATTTTATATCTGTTTCCATTATAATTTAAAATTAAGAGGAAGTTAGTATTTATTGCTAAATATATCCTATTTTAATTACCATTAAGACAATTTTGTACATTTGCTGTTGTTTAAAATAAGAATGCTTAAATTTTTTTTATAATAGACCAATAACACATTATGATAATATGTTATATTATTATACAGTTATTCATATCCGCTGGATAGAAACCAGTTCTGCACTGTAACTTTACTCTAGATTTTACTCATATCCGCTGGATAGAAACCAGTTCTGCACTGTAACTTTACTCTGGATTTTATTCATATCCGCTGGATAGAAACCAGTTCTGCACTGTAACTTTCCTCTGGATTTTATTCATGTCCGCTGGATAGAAACCAGTCCTGCACTGTAAATTTCCTCTGGATTTTATTCATGTCCGCTGGATAGAAACCAGTTCTGCACTGTAAATTTCCTCTGGATTTTATTCATATCTGCTGGATAGAAACCAGTTCTGCACTATAACTTTCCTCTTGATGATTTTATTCGTATCTGCTGGATAGAAACCAGTTCTGCACTGTAAATTTCCTCTGGATTTTATTCATGTCTGCTTGAAGATCAGCTGAAATAAATTTCCTATTCGAGCCCTAGTTTCCTGAAGTGTACAGCAGATAACCCAATTATTGCAGACCCTATTTTCAGCGACTCCGGTCAAATGGAAAAGCGATTTAATGTATAAACGATTTATACATTATACATTCAAAAATTTTAATTTTTCAAATTTTGATTTTTATTTAAGTTTGAAGCTTTTTTAGCTAGTAGCAAATATTGAGATAGGACGCGGAAGCTACGCACACTTTCGGAAACTAAATTCAGTTCATCTGCTTGAATTCAGAGGTGAATTCTTTAAAAAAACTTTTGCTCACTAAAATCAATTTGCCTTACTAAAATTTTAGTGGGGCAAAATCATCCCCTCTAAATTTCTAGTTTGCCTCACAGATTTAAGTGGGAAAAAGGTTTTTTAAGAATTTACCTAAGTTTTGCTGCACCAAAAATTAATTCTATGGAATAAAAATGATTAATGCATGTTGTTTGTTTTTAGTAGCGAAGCTACTCTATAATTTGAACTGTCCGTGTCCGTATGTCCGTTTGAAACGTTTTTGGGGAAACATGATTTTCTCGGCTCCTTTTGAAGATAGACGCCTGACATTTTTAGGGATTAAATATGTGAACATTCTTGATATTATCACCAAGTTTCATTAAGATTCGTCAATTAATTGGGGGCGTTAGATTGATTCTTTTCCTACATTTTAAAGTTTTAATGATTTTCTCGCCTATTCAAGATAGACGGCTAAAAATTTCAGGGATTGATTAAGTTCACATTCTGTATATTTCTATTAAGTTTTATAAAGATTTGCTTAATGGTTTAGATTTACTCGGAAGTCAAGTTTTAAGTCAGTTGGGACATTTTGACACATAGCTCCTAAACTATGCATAGCACAGTAATTGTTTTTATATTTCAAAAAAAATAGAGTTCATAGCGGTTCTAACAGTATGCATACCTACCTTTTTCCAAATATCAACACAAGCCGAGCAATTTGAATTTTAGAAATCTACGCATTTTTTGCACAACCTTTTCAGTGATTAGACAAAATTGGTTCTATAGTACGGAAATATTTGTTTAATGATTAGGCAGAAATTTAGGTACAATTTACAGAGAAAGCGTAGTAACTCTACAAAGATAGTCCATAGGTTCATTTAAACATGTTGATTAAAATTTTTCAAATGATAAGATTATTCTATTCATCAGATTTTTACAGGGATAAGGGAAGGGAAACGTAGGAAAATATTATTTCAGGCCTATTTCAAGCCTAGGCCTAATAAACCAGTTTTGGGATGACGCAGTGGTTCGTCCTAAACGCTACTGAAAAAGCTGTGTGTGTGTGTGTAGATAAAGTATAGAATCAAATTCAGGTAGCTAGTTTAAAGTAAAAAACATAACTTTTTATAAACCTATATATTAATGGCTTTTGTTAAAATGAAGTTTTTTCTCTCCCAAAATTTTTTATCTTTTACTTTGGTAATTTGAACTGTCAGAAAGCTATCGTTGGGTTTCCCTCAGACAGATTTTAGTTTGTATTATTTGCATTTTTATTAATGAGTAAAAATTTTATTTGAAAATTTCATTGCTAATTAAAATTCAAAATAAATAAATAAATATGCACTTGGGTAACATTCTATCAAGTTCTTTGGATACTATAATGTAATGATATATCTGTACTGTGTTGTATTGTACAAAAATTAGGGGTAAGGTGTTGTATCAATTCCGTACTAAATTTTTAAAATTCAAAATACAACATCTAATTTATAAACTACCAAATGAAAATTTGTAGCTACCTTTTTTCAAAAAAAAATAATCCCGTTATTTTTGTTTTTTCTATATGGCCCTTTTTTAATGTTTAACTCTAAGCAGATTTAATAATTAAACTAATGTGATCTAACACCATTTATATTTATTTTTTCGGTGAATCCTAAAATGGTGGGTCCGGCTCTCTGGCATATCTCAATTTTGGCGAACTTAAAATTTTGCAACGCCTTAGTAGAAACAAAATTAATTTATATTTAGAATATATACATTCTGTATTAAAAAGCAATTAAAATTATCAAGAAATTTAATTTTGTATAACAAAAATATCAATTTGATTTTAAAAATTAGCGATGACATCGCAGACAACTTCGTATGAAACTAATGTAAAAATTCGAGTTACTTCTAAGATGTCATGACACTTTTTTTTAGTAGCGAAGCTACTCTATTTCCAAAATGTCCATCTATACTTAACTTTGTCATAAATGGAGTAGGGGAAAGGTGATTTTCTCAGCTACTATTCAAGATAGACACCTGAATTTTCTTGACACCATTCATATAATCATTTTTGAAAACAATGGCAGTTGTAGGTAGCTTTGCCCCTTCCGTTTTTGAGTGGGGAGGAGGGGGACGGGCATTGAATGCTTCCTTTAACCTTTTATATCATCCTCTATTACAGCAAGAAGGTTGTGTGCATATTCCCTGGTTGTTAAAAAATTTCCGACCGTAAGTCGTTACCTTGATAAAACAAACAAATAAACTATTAGGAAACCATTGTTCTAGAGTTCCTCAGGTGTTTTCTATCTAATTTTATGTGTGAGAGTCCACATCTCCATCCTTGGGGTTACAGGATGCGAACAAACAAGGCAGGATCATGCAGGTGAAGAACAAAAATATTTTTTTTTACTTAAACAAAGCTTTTTTCATTACCAATATATTAAAAGATCCTATAGTAGTCCATATCAATTTAAAATATAGGGTTTAAAGTCATTTTCAGGTTTTGGGTATGACCTGCATAAAACTTTAAATGGCTCCTATGAAAGCACTTTTAGACTAAGATAATTTTATTTTTAAACTCCAAGCTTAAACTAACATGTTAACATGACATATTAAAATGTCATAAAAATCTGCCGCTATTTTCCCACCAACCGCTAACTGCAGTGGCAGACAGCTTCCAAGTACACCACTGAAGTTTATATTTTGAGAATTCTAATACAAAATAAACTTTTTTTTTGGAAAAATTGCTCTTCTACCCTCAAAAATAAAGAAAACTACAGCAGCTTAAAATCTTTAAAAAGGGCCTAACAAGGATGACAACATCCATAAGTAGCGTGGCACAAAAATCGTGGATGGGAATACATACAAATAGAATGAAAGAGTAATCTTTAAAATCAAGAAAAGATTCACTGGAAAAAATAAACACAAAACCTTATTTTATTTTCTATAATGATTGACATACCAACGGCCAAAGTAAATTATATGCTGGATTTAATTTAGATATCAATAACTAAAAAAGATTTGAAAATCGGACCATAAACACCAAAGTTATGGTGAAAAATTTGAAAAATACAAATATAGCCTAAAACCTGCTAAAAAGCAGTCCGACCGCTATGAATGTGTTAAAGTTAATTATGCTCGTTAGTGTTGGGAATGTTGACAAAAAGTTTCAGCCTTCTATCTGTCATAGGAGCCGAGAAAATCACGTTCCCCCCACTTTGTCTCCAACCGAAATACGGACATTTTGAATTATAGAGTAGCTTCGATACTAAAGTAAAAGGGTAGGAAATACAGAAATTCTTTATAAAACAAACACTCTTTTAGACGGACTAAAAGACATTTTAAATTATAGAGTAAATTGCAAACAAATAAAAGATTCATTTTTCAGCTCAATTTGTTCCTGCAAACATTTTAAAAAAAGCCTTTCTATAATTTTGATCGGTCCCCCCGCCCTTACGTCCGTCCATACGAATTAGAAAGTGTAGCAACTCTACCAAGAAAGTCTGTACGTTCATTTAACCCTTAACGGTCGGAGAGGGGGGGGGCGTTGAACGCCCCCCCATCCGGTTTTTTCTATCTCATTTTCTGTGTGTGAAAGATAAAGAGCCCATACTGCTTGACTTTTTAAGTGTGGGTATGACACATAACTGAGAGTTGGAATTTTTTGAATATCTCCATCCTGGCGGGCACAGGATGCCAGCAAACCTGGCAGAGTCATCCAGGTAAAGAACAAAAATATTTTTTTAATTAAACAAAGCATTTTATCTTACCAAAATACTAAAATATCCTTTAGTAGTACATCCTCATATTAAATACAGGTGTTCAAGTCAATTTCAGGTTCCAGGTATGATCCTGCAGGTCCTGATCCTCCAGGTCTCCAGAAATCTTTAAAAGGCTCTTGTGGCCGCAATTTTTGACTTAGAGACTTCAAACTTTAAACTTAAGCTTTTCTTACATGTCTACATAATGTATTAAAATTTCATAAAGATCCGCCGCCGTTTTCCCGCCGACCGCCGACTGCGGCGGCTGGCAGCTGCCAAATATAGCTGCTGCCGCTGAAATTTATGTTTTGATATTTCAAATATAAAATTTACATAAAAATAAACATTTTCTGCAAAAAAAATTTCTTCTAGCTTCAAAAATAGAAAAATTACAGCCGTTTAAAATTTTTAAGTAAAAAAGGACCTAAAAACAAAGGTTGTTAAATAAAAGGGTGAAGGAAGCAAAAATTGACTTTGACTTACTTAAGGTCGGAAATTCATCATAACACAGGGGACTTGCACAAAAAAATTTAGCCCTCTAGCTCTAATAGGAACTGAGATAATAAGGGGGGGCGTTGAACGCCCCCCCCCCCCGACTGATTAAGGTGCGGCAAGGGGCCCGACTGTTAAGGGTTAAAACATGCTGATTTGTAACTTTTTTGACAACATTTTTTGTATGAAATAATAATTAAAATCGACATTTTAGAATTGTCATATCAATTTCGAATTTTTCATAATGATTCCTATGAAAGTTAGGCACAATTTAGAACAGTTTTGTACGAATAAGAAAGCGTAGCAACTCTATATTATCTATCAGAAAGTCAGTAACTATATTAAAAGATGCTGTTTATCCTTTTTATCTGGTTTTTGGAATAATGATTCCTAGGAAAATAAGTTAAAGTATTATAAGCAAGGCATCTCTATAATCAAATCCTAAATATGAAAGTATGTCCTTTTACTGATTCCTATATTTATGCAATTTTACAAAAAATGTATGTACAATTTTGTTTAGACTTGGAAATTAATGTTCGTAATTTATTGTTTGACTGTTCTTCCTTCTGATTTTAGAGCTTTGATTTTATGGATGTTGTCATCCTCGTTTTACTTTAAAGTGAACACATTTTATATTCTGCGAATAAATTGACGCCTAAGCTAAAGTCACCCGTTACTGTTGAAATGAAAGATAATCAGAAATAAAATATGATACATGTATAAAAAATCAATATTTTTTATATTTTTATTCTCAAAACTGTTTAATTAATGGTGGTGAATTAACCACTTTTTGGTACGCCCCCCTTGAAACGCCTCTATTATTCTACATTCAAATTGATAATAGTACACAATGTTATTAGGTACATTGTTGTATTGATTTTTTAAAAGAAAAAAGAAATTTAATTTTAAAAGATAATTTAATAACAACCGTTCGAGATTATATTAATCAATAATAATTTTTAGATTTTTTCGTTTAATTAAATTCTTTGAAATTTTGGCGATAGTTCTCAGTGAGTAAACATACAAAATGAATGTTGTTATATATTTTTGACTTTAAACAAATGCTTTAGTTAAGACAAATTAGTTGTACCAAATGATTTTTTTAGTAGAAGAACTACTCTATAACTCAAAATTTTAATGTGTTCGTCTGTAAGAATTGGTATTTGAAAAAGCTAAAGATTTTAACTGCTATATAATAAAGATGGCTAAATTTTTATGGAAAAATTATGGTTTCCTCAAAGGGACTAGTTGAGCAAAGAACACCGCAAACACTCTAAATTACAAATAAATTGAAAATAATGAATTTGAAAATTTTTAAAGTGAAGCTTCTCTATAATTATGGTCGATCGGTCAGTCTGTCTGTCCGGCCGTGACGGTTAGCTCTTTTTGTTAATTTAGACATTTTTTCTTATCAATTAAATAATTTTGTATGTTGATTCCTATATAAGTCAAATACGATTTAGGAAGCATAGCATCTGTTAAGTAAATGTTACTAGAATTTCTGTATGTCCATTTCAAACATGTTGATTTTAAATTTTTTTTTGCGATAGTTGGCGATGATTGAAATAATGATTCCTAAGACAACATTGTACAGTGTTTTAGCCGAAGCTTCTCTATAATTAAGTCCTAAAAATGTAAGTATGTCCTTAAACAGTATCCTATATTTAAGCAGTTTTACACTCTACAAATGTTGATGTGCGTTTGACCTACCACTTCAGATCTTTGCATTTATAGATGTTGTTTATGAATGTTTTCATAAAATCATAATGTTATTATAATTTACTGTATATGCACAAATTTATATCCAATAATATTAACCGTTCCTAACCTCTCTGGAGGGCCTTAACCCTGTCAGGATTATTTAATATTTCCTAAACTAATCTAACTCAACCTAACCTAACCTAACCCCTGGGAAGGGGGGTAAATCCTGGAGGGTTTCTGTTATAACTAACATAACTAAACCTAACCTAACCTAATTTTACTGAGCCAAAGTGAATCTAACCCCTGCGGAGGTTTCAAACCCATTAGGCTACTCAATATTATCTGACCTTACCTAACCTTACCTAAACCCTGCAGGGAGCCCTAATCCTGCGAAGCTACTCTATATTATCTATTCCTATCTAAATAAACCTAACTTAACCTAAACTAACCAATGCAGGGGACCCTAACCCTTTTGGGATACTCAATATTAATTAAACTAGCCTAACCTTACCTAATTGAATCTAAAATAGCCTGACTCCTGGAGGCAGCTCTAACCCTGCAGGGTTACCCAAGATTATCTTACTAAACCTACCCTACCTAACTCTATCCTAACCCCTAACATAACGGGTCTACTCAATATTACCTAACATAACCTAGCCTAGCTTAGCCTAACCTAATCTGACTTAATCTATCATAACCTAACCCCTATGGATGTGCTAACCCTTCAAGGGTACTTAACATTACCTAAACTAACTTAACATAGCCTAACCTAACCTAACCCAACCCATGTGGAGGGCCCTATTTCAGCGGGACAACTCAATATAACCTAACCTAATTTAATTTAACCTTGTTTAACCTAATCTAAACCCTGTGGGAGGCCCTGACCCTATGGGGCTACTCAATTTCATCTAAACTAACCTAACTAAACGTAACTCAATCTCTGGAGGAGGCCCTAACCCTGTGGAGCTACTTAATTTTACCTAAACTAATCCCTGTGGAGGAGAGCCCTTACCTTGTTTAACCTAACCTTACCCGTGCAGGGGGCCCTAACTCAGCGGGGCTACTAAACTTTACCTCACCACTGCACTGTGGAGGGCCTCCAGGGCTTTAATCTGATAATTTTTCATTTTTAATATCCGAGGAAAGCTGTCTATAATACGATGCGTTAAATAATTATTACTCAGCTTTAAAAGAAATCAGATTTCAAGTCTTTAACTTCCCTCATGTCCAATTGTTGAAATTTTGTAAGTTTTTTAAATCTGCCGTTTGAATCATATTGTTTGTTACATCTATATTTAAACCATTTCAAAATTAATTTATGATATACATTATTTAATATACAACATTCAAATATAATTTTTTTATTTCATAAATAACATTTTCTACTTTTCATCCCTATTGTCCTTAAAGTGTTAACTCAGTATAAACTTTGTACTTTCCCCCCAACTAATTTGTCTAACTACGCCTCCCACAATACAAAACTGTACAAAAGTCGTAAGAAATTAAGACGGAAAAAACTCGAGATATTTGTCATGCACGTAATACGTGGACCCACCATTTTAGGGGTCACCATTTTTTCATAGCAGACGAAATCATTATTTTTTCTAGAATTGTCTGCTTCTAAAATTTCCGCCATCTGTGATTTGGGCTTGTTTTGTATCAACCAATCACAAATTGGCGCCGCCAATTGGTGAATGGTTGATACAAAACAAGCCCAAATCACAGAACACTATTGGTTTAGAGCGGTAGCCAATATGAGCCGTCCGCCAGTAAGGTCATTAAATTAGGCAAATGGTAAAAGTTGCATGATCCCTTTCAAAACCAGGCCGAGACCTAATTTATGGCCAGGTTTCCTATCCCTTATCCCTGGATTTTTATAATAATGATTTCTAGAAATAAAAAACAATGTTTTTAGCAAAGCATCTCTATAATCAAGTAATAAAAATGAATATTCTGCTTATTTGCTGCTTTAAACATCAAGTTTGCTTGTTCTACAGTTTGATTTTAGTGCTCTTGGTATTGACGTCCTTGTTATAAACAAAGTAAGGAAAGGAGGACACTTTAAAAAATTCCTTGGATGATAGGATAGGAAAATGGATAAAAAGTTTTTCTTACCAATAATCTTCTGGACAAGGTAAGAAAGTACCATAAATTGGTGTCAGACTATTCTGATTCAGCCGCAGTTGCTATCAGCTGTAGTCACATAATTCAGCCACACTTGCTATCAGCTGTAATCACATGATTCAGCCGCACTTGCTATCAGCTGTAGTCACATGATTCAGCCACACTTGCTATCAGCTGTAATCACATGATTCAGCCGCACTTGCTATCAGCTGTAGTCACATGATTCAGCCACACTTGCTATCAGCTGTAGTCACATGATTCAGCCGCACTTGCTATCAGCTGTAGTATCATGATTCAGCCGCAGTTGCTATCAGCTGTAGTCACAGAAAACTCTTTTATTTGAGATATACATTTATTGATTATTTTAACTATTTCTTGTTCTATGAGGTACATGACTTTGAGCTCAACTTTCTCTAGAATGACAACAAGATTTTAAGTTTATTTATTTAGAAAATGATGCATTACCAACAGAAATTTTTCCTTCGACAACTATTTCTATACATTTTATACTTTACTAATGTCTTCGCCCCTAAATGAGAGATATATCCTTATAATAAAGTAACAGGATGTGTGTTTGTCTTCTATGTGTCTGTACCAAAGGATCTCGCTCACCGCTGAACCGATCAGATTCTCCCTAACAGGGTAGCTTCTCATAGGTCCCGGGAAGGTTTATAACTATTTTGGGGTAGGGTACCACCACCCCCCCAAGAGAAATCACAAAAAAAGAATTTTTTTTTACTTATAGAGACTCCTAAGCAACATAGCTAGAACTTGAAAGCAACATAGATAGGTATCGTATTATTAAAAAAAACATTTAAAGTGCCACTAGAAGCTTTTAGGAGCGTAGACACAAATAAACATCCACACATACAGAGTGGACCCAATGGCTTTAGCAAAACTAGGTGGCTCCCGCTCCAACTGGTGACTGCAAGCTAAAAATTGAACGAAAATTGAACATTGTTGGTTTGCATTAATCACTCATCTTATTCCTGATTCAACATCAATATGCCCATGGCAATTCAGCAATTAGCGAGATCTTATACTACACACAGACCAACACATAGACATTTTGTTATTTTTATGTGATTATTTAAATTTTAGTCTCAAAACTTTTGTCATGGGCCAAAACCACTTGAACCACCAAATTTGCAAATTTATATTTACTTAAGTTGTGAGAAAATATTGTTTTCTAATATACTGTGTTCTTTACATTGCAAAACCACTGAGTTTGGCACTGCAAAACGTCTAAGAAATTTGTTAGGAGAGGACAAAAAGCGTATAAAGTGATCAAATTTTAGTTTATGAAATAAAATGTTTTAAGATATAATAATTAGGTTCCGTCCTTCCGTCCGTCCGGAACAGATATTTTTTCGACAATTTAGGCATGTTAGAATTGTCCTATCGATTTCAAACTTTGCATGGTGATCCCTGTAGTAGTTAGGTACAATTTAGAAAGCGTAGCAACTCTAAGATCGGTACCAAAATGTCCTTACGTCCATTTTATACATGTTGATTTTTTCACTGTTTTAATAACAAATTTTTATATGATCTAATTATCCGATTGATCTGATTTTTGGTATACTGATTCCTGGGACAACAAAGTACAATATTATAAGCGAAGCAACTCTATAATCAAGTCCTTGAAAAATAAGTATGTCCTTAAATATTATCCTGCATCAAGCTTTTTTTCAACAAATTTACTTACAATTTTGCTTCGACTCTTAGACATTTATATTCTGATTATTCAGTTCTGACACTCTACAAGTGTTAATGCCCTTTTGTCCCACTGTTTCAGAGCTTCGCTTTTATGGATGTTGTCATCCTTGTTTTATAATTTTCTTTTCCTTATCAAGACAGAGAGCTTTAATTAATAATTTACCGAGATAAAATAAGTTCATCTTTATATATTTTCAACAGGTTTCATTATGATTTATATATTCATTTGGGTGATAAACAGATTACAAGATATTTAAGTTTTCTTGAGTTTTTCGACCCTTATTCAAGATAGACGGCTGAAATGTTCAGAGTTTGACATACTGCATATTTCCTTTAAGCTTTGTTAAGATTTACTTAATTGTTGAGGTGCTGGATCGATTCCTAGTTTTCAAGTTTTGGTGATTTTCTCCTATTCAAGATAGACGGCTGAAATTTCTAGAGATTAAATAATTCTCAAGTGATTATCATTAACTCATATTTAAAAGATAAATTCACAGCAGTCTAAATGACACGTGTCATATTAATCTAATTTACATACTTAAAAGATTAGTAAAAATATTTGTAAAGTCAGAAAATGTTGCTTAAAATAACCATAAGGGAGTTAGATCCCACCTAATGTATGTATGTATGTGGCCCTGGAGATTAAAATCCTCTTGGCCAATCTTATTAAGATTGGTAAGATTTGCGCACAGCTGGATTTACCCAATACTATGTTATAAGCTGCCCTGCAATTCTTGTGGAATCTAATCAATTATTACATCAACCTGGCCTAGAGTTTTGGCAGATGTTCCATATTAAGCCACCTTAATTAATGGCACTCTCATGTGAATGAGGAGTATGGATAAAGGAAAGATTGATACTGAGTGTTTTTTTATGAAAACTTTTTTGAAAGCAATTTTAACCCACTTATAGTTATCAGAATTTAAGGATTAATGGCTTATTTTCTTCGTTTTTTTAATATCATTGATAGGAGTTGAGATATAGAGCTAGAGATTTATACAAATACTATTGGGCACATGTACTAGAACGTTTTAAAGTTTGATGGCCATGTCTTAACCTGCTAGGGAGTACTATCCCCCAAAGCAATCTACTAAAATCCAATTTAGTCACTGTCCTTGCGGTGTTGGGATCCAACTTGGCATCATTGTTTATTAATTCGGTAGTAATTTTATGTAGCAAAGCATCTCTAGTATCTTTCTAATTTTTATTTTTCCCCTCCTATTGTCTTTTAATTTCAGAAAAAATATTAAAATGCTGTTTCTTGCATTAGTTTTTCTAACCTTGAGAGATTTTTCTTTAGCTGAAAACTGTTCTATAGAAAATAATTCAGAAATTATTGCTGAAACAGGTAAATATACTCTAGCTAATAAATAATCATAAAAACAAAAACTTTTCAAAACTTTCTTTGGATCGAAGTAGTGGGTTTTGTTGTATTTTCATAGGTTTTGATGTGTTATTTTAGGTTTGAAAAATATAATAATCGCCCTGCAGGTTTAGAGCCCCCCAAAGGGACTATAAATAGAAGAAAATATAACAATACCCGCTGCTTTGTTTTCTTTCCATGATCCCCTTGTTATTTTTCAGGGGGGCAGAGGGAAGTTTGTTTTTTCTTTCATAATACTAAACACTAATTACTTACTTTTTGTAGATATACTTGATTTCCCAGGAAGCTTAGAAGATCCAGGAGATGACTTTGTTCACCTTCTTTTATTATTTCAAATTTCATCAAATTCTGATAAGGAAAAAGTATTAAGGTAAGATTCTGGTGAGGCTTCAAAATTCTTATTAAGGGGGAGGGAAAGGTGAGATTATTAGAATTGGGAATTATAAACAATGCTAAACTGGATATTGATATTGGAAATATTGAACCTCATTCTGGTGAGGCTTCCAAGCATTCTCATCCAGGGGTGAGGGGAGGAGCTTGTCTGACCTACCTGCTCACTTCAGAAACTGTAAAAAAAATTCTCAAAGGCTATAAAAGATAGAGCTTTTATTTTTCTGGTGTCGATTTCCCTGATAGTAGCTCATGTTTGTCATTTAATAACATAGACTGTCATACTGCTATTTTTTTTGCTGCTTTCATAGTTGCATATTTTTTATATTTTTTTTGTCCTTTTCTATAAATGATAGCCATCTAACTTTAAAAAAAAAGATTCTGTGATTCACAGGCATGTTTTTACATGTTTTAAAGATAATACCTTAAGTATGGGTAACATAAATATATTTTTGTTAATCATTAGAAGTCTTTATATTTTAAAAAATATATTTTTTAGGAGGTTGAAAAGACATCTTGAAAGATTTTTATTTTCCATATTTGTTGAAAGTACTGGAACTCCAATAAATTTTATCTTTGTAACAGATGAAAAAAGCAAGGTTAACTTAAATTAAACTTAAATGTATTCTATATTTACTTTTAGTCCAATTTATTATCTAAAACATTTTTTAAGACCATTGTGAATACAATATTTAAAGAATCAATTGGAAAAGTTCTTCACAACAAGCTATTTTATAAAGAAAGAAAACTTGTTAGTGAAAATTGGAAATTTCCTAGGTAAAATTATATAAATAAAATTTTCAAAATAAAGTTTTTCGTCAATAATGGTTAAATTTATGTTTTTGAATCTTATGGTACATATAAGGATCATGAATATCTATTTCATATTTACAAAAAAAGGTTTAAGATACAGTATATTTCTATTGTGTTTTTTCAACAAAAATATAGGAAAATGTTAGGTAATGGAGCTCTCTTATCTTTTTAAAATAAATTACTTTCATAGATATTTTCTGCCCATAAATCAGGCAATGTCTTCTTATTAGAAACCATGTGTT
Source organism: Acartia tonsa (assembly GCF_053477335.1). Taxonomy (NCBI): domain Eukaryota; kingdom Metazoa; phylum Arthropoda; class Copepoda; order Calanoida; family Acartiidae; genus Acartia; species Acartia tonsa. The sequence goes on along the minus strand of NC_137266.1, from coordinate 13,416,457 downwards.
TCAATTTTACTCTTCTCAGCTGTAGAAATGAATGACAATCAGTTTCTTTAAGCCTGGCATGATAATATGCATTCGGCCAGATACTTTCCAGCATTTTTCTAACATTGTTGGGACAATCTTTTATTAAAATTATTATTCATATATCAGATATGTACAGCGAAGTTTTGTGTCCACAAGAAGATTTTGTAATTCCAGATCTAAATATAGATGAAGCTGTAATTGGCAATATAACAGGTCTGAATATACATAGAAATAACTTTAATTATTGCTTTAAAATACTGTTTTAACCATATCTAGTTCTTAAGCAAAAATTAGACAGAATAGATATTTATTACTTTATATTATAGACAGCTTTCAGCAGATATCAAAATAAATTTTTTAAAGTATGATGGGCAAAAGGCCTGGGGTGGCCAATTGTTTTGCAGAGGAGCCTAATATTGTTCCTGAACATCTTATTTGCTATTTTATATTGTTCTACAAAACGTTTTACCATTCTTATTTTTAATTGTTAGAGGTCCGTAAAAGATAATTTATGCCAAAGATATAAATAACAGATTAATCAATTTTATTTCAGTTGATAAGAATGTTAATAGGTGAGAATTTTAAAAATATTGATAATTAATAAAATAATTTACATCCATATCAGATAAAAAATTTGGTTCTATAATCTTGATAATTATTATAAAGTATCAACCCTATTACTTTCATTTTTTAATTTTCTCCTTTTTTAGTAGCGAAGCTACTCTATAATTCACTTTGTCAGTCCGTCAGTCAGTCAGTCCGTAACGCTATGGGGGAAATGGGATTTACTCAGCTCCTATAAAAGATAGAATGCTGAAATTTTTTGACAACATTCCCATCATTAAGGAGCACAATTGACTATAAAACATCATTGGCGTTCGGACCGATTTTTAGCAGGTTTTAGGCTATTTTTATATTTTTCACATTTTTCTCCATATCTTCAGTGTTTATGGTCCGATTTTCAAAATTTTTTCAGTTACAGATATCAAAATTAAATTTCCCGTCGTTTAAAGGAACAACCATGAAGGCCAGACTGCCTTTTTAGCAGGTTTTAGGCTATTTTTATATTTTTTACATTTTTCTCCATATCTTCAGTGTTTATGGTCCGATTTTCAAAATTTTTTCAGTTACAGATATCAAAATTAAATTTACCGTCTTTTAAAGAAAACAATCATGACTGCCTTTTTAGCAGGTTTTAGGCTGTTTTTTACATATTTAAAATTTTTCTCCATATCTTCAGTGTTTATAGTCCGATTTTTAAAATTTTTCAGTTATAGATATCAAAATTAAATTTCCCGTCTTTTAAACAAAGTAACCATGACGGCCAGACTGCCTTTTTGGCAGGTTTCAGGCTATTTTTATATATTTAACACTTTTTTCCATATCTTCAGTGTATATGGTCCGATTTTCCAAATTTTTTAAGTTAAGGATTTAAAAATTAAATTTTTTGTCGTTTTAATAAAACAACCATGACGGCCAGACTGCCTTTTATCAGGTTTTTGGCTATTTTTATATGTTTTACATATTTCCCCATATCTTTGCTTATTTTGATGCAATTTTCAAACTTTTATGGGATATCAGTATCAAAATAATTTTTCCCATTGTTATGAGCATCTTTAATATAATTTACTTTGACCATCGTCATCATACAAAATAAAACAAGGTTTCATGTTTATTTTATCCAATAAATCTATTCTTGATTTTATTAAAAACCTTTTAAATCTACCTGTACGTATTCCCATCGACGATTTTTTGTGCTTCGCTACTTATGGATGTTGTCATCCTTGTTTGAATATACATTATACATATGTTTTACAGTTTGCAATATTACAATTTAAGGCTATGATACGGCTTATTTATGTCTTCATGTTCTTGTTCGATTTTTAGGAAAATATTATTTTTTTCTAGTCCAAATTTTTGTGCTGGTTCAAGCTTTACTAAATAATATGTATTCTATTTTCTCTTTTTTTCTTTCTGATTCCCTTTCCCTCTCTATATTTGGTAGTATATTTTGTTTGATATCTTCTAATATTTGATTTAGTCGTCCTTATGAAGACTTTCAACTTCTTAATTATAGTAATTTTGAGAAAGTAAGGGTATCTCAGAAAAAAAGCTGTGTTTTTCATTTTTGGGAGTCAACCAAAAATGATTATATGCCATGATTAATATTATCTACTTGTTAATACTGCTAAAAAAGATTCATTTCTAGATTAGGTTATCAAAATAAATAAAGAAAAAAACCTTTTTTCTGAGATACCTTGAACAATTTTCAGGATTCAAATGCTTAGCTCTTTTGTATGTTCTTCAAGATATAAATTGGTAATTTTATTTCCATATGAATTAGAGTTATATTCATTTTTTTATAATCCGGATCATATAGGTAATGGAAAAATGCATTATTTCCCTAAATATTGCTATTTGTAATCTATACTTATCTATACATGCTTTTGACAACTAATCTTTAAATTCTTTTAATGTGAATGAATGTTGATGATTAAAACATCAGCTATATTCTATTAACAATCTTAATATAAGTCAAATTCACATTATATTAAATTTATGTATTATTATTGCTAAAAAATTATAAATTTTTAATAATTTTTTTTCAGGATACTTTCTTCATTCAGTTCCTAATCATGAATGAATTTCCAATGTTCATAAAAAAAATGATTCGTCTTGATATTGATATGCGGTTAAGGTTGGTGGAAGTCATATATCTTACAAAATTATAAATATACAAGTTATAGCTTTTAAACTGATCGTTTTTTAGGTGTGACATTGGTCTACTACATGATCAGTTTAATTTAATGAACAGGTTTTAGTTATTTTTATAAAGAGCTTAGAATGTATTGAATTTATGTTCTGTCCTTCACTTAAAGCAAGAATTTGTTCTCTTTGATTAATAGTCAAAACATATAAATTATTTATTTTTAGAAAAGAGGTATTTGGTTTGGCAAAGGACTGGTATTATATCCACAAATTTAGAGCTTGGAATTATTTAGAAAAAGTTAAATCTTCCAGTTTTGGTCAGACAGGACCTTATCAGGTATTTTAATCATTTCTATAATACAAAAAGTATGTAGATGTCTGATTATATACTTATTGCCACTACACCAAACAAAAGGGGTGGGTCAAATTATTTGTAATGCTCAAATGTGAACAAAATTTTATTTGATGCTTCAGAAAAACCTTAACTTATAAATGCTCCTGCTAAATTCATCTTTTTGGTTGTCTTTATGAGGAAATCCTAAATAGTTTATGAAATGTGGATTAACAACAAACTATAGCTATTTTAGAACAAACAGTGACAATCATGATATTTAGGCTTTGAATGGTGGGATACTGTTGTTGGATATTGAAAAACTAAGAGCACAACCTGAAATAATTGCTCCAGAATATTTCCGTAAAATGATACAGGAGTTTCACTACATCCCAATGTCAGAACAGGTATACATATTTTTTTTTATGATTAATTTAGTTGATGAATTATGAATGAATTAAATAAACGGTGTAAAAACGAATTGCTGACAACCACTTAAACCGTCTTAAGTACTTGAAATCTCCAAGACTTTTCAAGTACTTTCAAGCCAGTTTTGTCTTATTTGATAAAGACAAACCCTAATTTTAAATAAAATATGCACTCTCCTGGTAGTGCAAATTTTACACAAGGGCTAGGTCTTGAGCTGTGGTACTCTTGAGATTTTAAATAGATTCACAATTCAATAGTGTTTTTTTATTGTCATTGTTATATTCTTGTTTTCGGAGGTATTAGGGGGTTTGTGAAGCAATGTGAATTGTGAAAGTATACAAAACGTATCTAAGTAACTAACACAATAAAAGGAATGTTTTAAAAGCTGTTTCGCTTCTCAAAGCAAATAAAAATATATTAACTATTTCAATAACTAGCTTTCACCAGATATTTCCAGTTAAAAAGCTGTAAGATTACATTTTATTTTCCTTTTTGTTGACAAATTCAAATTTTGAATTTTTTAAAAGCTTTTTTCAACATCTGTGTAAGAAATACTATTTTTTTTATTTACTAGATCAAATGTTTAAATGACATTATGTGGCAAATAATATCAATTTTATGATCTAATGATTTAATCTAAACAAACCAAAATTTGAACTAAAATTGTAAGATTTTTAATAAAAAAATTTCCAAGATAAAAAAATAGTGTATACTGCTTCTTCCCACTCTTCTTTTCAGTTTATTTTCATTTGCTCTTATATTTAATTTAAGAAATTATTAGATTTCATAACTTAGATCCAAAAACAGTACTTTTAATGCTGTATCAAATTACTTATGGATGAAACAAAAAAACCTTGGTATAGGTAAAATCTAAATCAGGACCTAAAAGACGCTTCCATAAAATAGAGAACTTGATCATTCAGCGACAAACAAAACCAACATTGAGGGATAGATAATATTCATAGAGAATAAAAAATGAGTGCAATTTAAAAATTACAATAGTAACAAAACTGGAATTATTCTATGATTTTTATTTCGTTCTGTAATACATAGTTGTTCAGAACCAGTATTTGATAGGTAGACAGTATGAAAACAAAATTGAGGAATAGTAAAGGATTATCAATTGTTATATTATTTTTGACACTTCAAAATAGATTATATATCTAGATAATCCATTTGACCCCATTTTCGTCAAACTGAATGAAAGGATTTTTTGCAGACAAAAACCCTATTTTGTTATATTCAAGATGTGGGTGACAAAATTTGAGACGATTTTTCGAAGATAGAATTTTTTTGAAAGCTAACTTTATTGAAATAATTTTATAGTTAACTTATTTGTTTTGTTATATTCTTCAAATTATACAAGGGAAGAAATTTTTACAGGAAATAATTTACCCAAGAAAAGATATGCAACAATTCATAGCTGACTAATAATGCGAACACAATGAATAAAAATATGCCCAAATGTAACAAGATTTGTAAAACGTTTCTTGAATGTATTATCAGTATTTCCCTATTGGCTTATTTAGGCAATATGTCTTTAGAGTATCTCTATTCACTTGATACTTGAGCCTAAAACCAATAAAAATATAATTTAATTCTAGTTGTTGAGATATATGTAGAATAAATTTTACTTTTAGGGAGGCTATCACTTGATCAGATATAAACATCCTGAGAAGGTAGAAATTTAAACGAGATAATTAATTTGAAAAGTGACATTCTTTTTAGATTCTAATTGAAAACAAATACTATAAGATACATTTATTTATTTAGGTGTATATGATCCCATGTCAGTACAATTATATGGTAAATATCATAATTTTTTTCTTTTTGATCTGACAACATTTTACTTAATATCTAAAACAGTTGTTTAAAGATATGATTTCTTATAGATATTTTTTTCATCTAGGCAGTTTTTGCTTGGTTATTTAAAGAACAAAAATTTGGGTATCACACATGCCTTTCCAAACCTTATATCGAACATTATGCTGCAGAAGACATGTATGAAAAATCTTTTCCAGTTTTGTTTAGGTAAGGTTTATAATATCTGGTGATTTGCAATGTAATTCTACAGGGTTTATTAAATAATTTCTTTATAATATCTTTCTCTAATCTGTACATATTATATTTTTTTGGTTAACAGCTTTGCAAGTATGATCCAGATTTAGATATGATGCATATTGTGAATAGAATATTTTAAATAAATGTTGATCTACAAAACTTGGTTTCCCATTTAAAATTCTTTTTTAGATACAATTACCTACTGAAACTGTCTTTCTGGTGCTGGAATCCAACTTGGCATCATTGTTATTAATTTAATTGTACTCTGATAAAGGGATTGGGAAGTATTTTTTAAACTTCCAACCTGGATAAAAAAAAACATCTTGTAAGCGCCTTTAGCTGTGCAACAGATCAACCAAATTGTCATATTAACAAAATTTGAGTATTTTGCAACCTTTGTAAAATTTGTAAAAAAATATATTTTGTTGTTTAACTGTTTACTAGAATGTTTTACCTGTCATATACAGTAGAAACTAATTTCTGTTATAATTTGTTTTGTATTGTTATATTTTAATTCTTGTATAGATTGGTTCAAGAAATGCTATGGAGACACTCATTATCCAAATTTCGGAAGATTTAAAATAGAATTACCACCAGGCCGTTATTAAATTACCCCCCTAACAGTTTCTGGGAGAGGGGTATTTAGCCCCCCCCCCCCAAAAAAAAAACAGATTTCAGGGGGGTAATTAGTATTACCCCCCCCGAAGCAAATTTTACCCCCAGGGTAAAATTGGTGGGGGGGGGGGGGGGATGGGGAGAATTTGCAGCGAGCTTCGAGCGCCATTTTACCCCCGGCCCAATTAATGTTCAAAATCGAAAACAAAAGAAAAAATAACTGTTACCATATTTTCATAATAAGAAATATTATTGATTTGGTGGGTTGAAGCCATAAACTTTAATTAACGTGTTACTTTAAATTTAGCAAAGCATTTGATAATTATTGCTTATATAGGCGTTTGGAAATAAAATGTCGTCGTATGTAATTTTTAATTAAGAAATGGATATAGAATACATGGATATAAACTTATTTTTACAGGAGTATTTCTAGAGAAAACAAGGTTAACAACACCCATAAAAGCGAATCTTTGAAACAGTAGGAAAAATGAACATTACCACTTGTAATAAATAATTTTAACCGCTACAAATTTCTTGATCAATATGCAATCTAACAGCGTATAACAGGTTACAGGGTAGAGGGAGGGACAGTGCTCCACGCGGGTTTCCCGGCACTAATGAATGCTACTTCCACCATCTGAAAACAAGGATTTTTATGACCAAACAGTGAAACTAAAAAAGTTAGAAATTCAGACAAATTTAGAATAACAACGCTTCATTTAATATTTATTTAATGTATAATAAAAAGCTATCTCAAGATACTTGATGTGGACGGACATACTTGCATTTTAAGACATGATTATGGAGATGTTTTGCTTATAACATTATACCTAATAGTTATAGGGATCCAAAAATCAAGTGAATAGGATTAGTCATAGCTAATTATTGTGACGAAGCCCAAAATACATAACTTTTGCGCCATGTCGTCTTCCTGTGACGTCATATTCTCCATTTTTTTTATGGATTTTTTTCCTTCTTCTCCTCTCATCTCCCTCATTTTATGACGTCACAGGAAGACGACATGGTGCAAAAGTCATGTATTTTGGGCTTCGTCATCATTGTTTGTAAAGTGGACATACGACTGGTATTGATTATCCTATTATATAAAGTAGTAAGCGTTTTTTGTCTGTCCTGAAGGATCTCGCTAACCGCTAAACCGATATTGTTCTCCTTTACAGTGAAGCTTCTTATATGTCCTGGAAAGGTTTTAAGCTATTTTTGGGGAGGGTGTTTTTTTATGACATAAACTTAGCATTTCATCCTACCAAAATACTAAAATATCCTATATTACTACATCAAGTCAATTTCCTGTTCCAGGTATGATCCTGGAGGTCCGGATCCTCAGGTCTCAAGATATCTTTAATTAGCTACTGTTACCTCAATTTTTGACTTAGAGACTTCAAATTTCAAACTTAAACTATTCTAACAACAATTATCGACCAACTAAAATTTTATGAAAATCTGCCGCCGTTTTCTCGCCGACTGCTGTTGCTGAAATTTATATTTTGAGATTTCTAATACAAAGTTTACATACAGATGAGTCAATTTCTTTCTCATTTTCTGTGTGTATATTTAAGCAGGGAGGGAATGAACAATGGGCTGTTTATTATACTAGTCCTCAAAGTTTTATAGTGTTTTCTTATTTGCAGGCATAACAATTTTCGGGACTTTTATTGAATTTGATTGGTTGGTATTATTAGTAAAGTGTCCAAACATTTCAACAACTAATTGTAATTTATAGAAGGGGACATTTTGTTTATTAACATTGGGGATGTACATTAGTTTATCGACCATTGTCTTATCCCTTTAGATCATAGATATGTAAGACTTTAATTTTTATTTTCATTTTACTTTAAAGGAAACATTTCTATCTTAACCCTTAACGGTCGGGGGGGGGGGGGGGGGCGTTGAACGCCCCCCCATCCGGTTTTTTCTATCTCATTTTCTGTGTGTGAAAGATGAAGAGCCCAAACTGCTTGACTTTTTAAGTATGGGTATGACACATAACTGAGAGTTGGAATTTTTTGAATATCTCCATCCTGGCGGGCACAGGATGCCAGCAAACCTGGCAGGGTCATCCAGGTAAAGAGCAAAAATATTTTTTTGACTAAAACAAAGCATTTTATCATACCAAAATACTAAAAAATCCTCTAGTAGTACATCCTTATATAAAATACAGGTGTTCAAGTCACTTTCAGGTTCCAGGTATGATCCTGCAGGTCCTGATCCTCCAGGTCTCCAGAAATCTTTAAAAGGCTCCTGTGGCCGCAATTTTTGACTTAGAGACTTCAAATTTTAAACTTAAGCTTTTCTTACATGTCTACATAACGTAATAAAATTTCATGAAGATCCGCCGCCGTTTTCCCGCCGACCGCCGACTGCGGCGGCTGGCAGCTGCCAAGTACAGCTGCGGCCGCTGAAATTAATATTTTGATATTTCCAATGTAAAATTTACATAAAGATAAACATTTTCTGGAAAAAAAATTTTCTTCTAGCTTCAAAAATAAGAAAATTACAGCCGTTTGAAATTTTTAAGTAAAAAAGGACCTAAAAACAAAGGTTGTTAAATAAAAGGGTGAAGGAAGCGAAAATTGACTTAGACTTATAAAAGGTCGGAAATTCATTATCAAACAGGGGACTTGCACAAAAAAATTTAGCCCTCTAGCTCTAATAGGAACTGAGATAATAGGGGGAGGGGGCGTTGAACGCCCCCCCCCCCCCCCGACTGATTAAGGTGCGGCAAGGGGCCCGACTGTAAAGGGTTAATCAACATAAATTCTGCTCTTTGTTAATAAGTATAAAAGAGCCTTTTTTGAAAAGTTGCTCAATAAAAGGGTAAAAGGAGTAGATAATGTTAAACATATAAAATCAGAATATTTTTTGTTAATCAAGGAAAACACATACAAATTTCTAGACTTCTAGCTTTAATTGAATCCAAGATTGACATAAATCGAGCAACCCCCCCCCCCCGAATAAAAAGGTATGATAGTTCAGATAAGAGCTTAGACATTAATAGATAATTTTTTTTATTTTAAAACTTTTCTTTACTTTAGGTTTAATTGAATAGGTGTTTTAGATAATAAGAAATATATATTTGTTACGGACTCTATGCTGGAGAACCCGATTTACTGCAAATGCATGCCTAATTATAGAATAACTAGCCAGGATTGGGATGAATGATCAAGAAGGCGGTTGTCAAGTTTTATTAAACTCTATAAAAGCAGTTAAAAATCCTAAAAAAAAATACATAATTAGTACATTTAATTCATAATAAAATAAGAAATCAATTGCTTATTCTTACTAAAAAAAATATTCGGTGTTATGACCGATTGGACTCTGTTTCATTTTTAAAGAATTAAATCAAATCTTTAGGTATTTGACAAATAAAAAGACATCTAAGCTTTTTAAAAGAAAATATTTACTCAATAACAAAACTCTGGGGTTTAGGAAAATCTAAAAAAATATTTTTTTTACTATAGTTACTTCTTTTAATTTTATCATTTTTTTAATAAAAAAACATTCCATTGCAAAAAACGCGATCTTTGGTTTGTTTAAATGTCCATTTATTTAGCATTTTTCAAGAATGTCAAGCGTGGGAAAATTTTTAGAATGTGGGAACCATTTATTTTGATTTAAATGGTACATATGATTTTCATTTAAATTCATTTTTTGGACCCGTGAGAAAATTTTTTTAACGTGAGAACCATTTAATTTTCATTGAATTTCATTTTTTGAAAGTGTGGGAAAAAACGTGAGAAAAAATATGTTTTAGTATAAAGAAATGTTCTATCAGTTTCAAACCTTTTTCATTCGATAGATCATACTGACTTTGGAAAAACTGTCAGACTGATTTTTGAAATTCAATCTGTGAAAAAAGATATTCAAGTTTTAATTTTTTGTTTTGAAAATATTATTTTACATGTATTGACGCCATCTTGGATTATGATAATATTTTTTTGTTAGAAGATTTTTATTCTAAAATATTTTTAAAAAATTAACTTTCTACAATAAAAAAATCTTTGAACTTAAATTGACCAATAATTCAAAGATTTTTTCTCTTTGATTTGGAAGATTTTTTATGATTTTTATTTTTAATTTCAAATAAAAACACAACAGTGAAAAAAATGAAAATTATATGAAAAAACGTTTTATGATTTTATTCAAGAAATTATTTGCTAACATCACCTTTTTGTTGCAATAGAGTGTTATTTAAGCAAACAAAATTTAGCATAAATGGATATTTAAATCCCTCGGTATTAAATATCCATTTATGCTAAATTTTGTTTGCTTAAATAACTCATTTATTACACTAAAATATCTCTTGGTTTTCGTCCCACAAACCACACAATTTTTCATACTTAGGGAGGGTTAAGATAAATCATAAACTTTTACCTCTTAGATACATTCATTAAGCACCCAAACCACTACCAGATCTATGCTTCTAGAGGCATTATACCCCTCAAAAATGATAAGAAAATAATCTGTTCTTTTCTCCTCAAAATCAACACAACAACTGAGCCTCATGGCCCTGCATGTGCGGAGCGCGTCAGAGACAAAAAAGCCGCACTTTCACTTTCACTTCCACCCCCCCTCCCCTTACCTCTCAGAGAAAAGGGAAAAAATGTCGTCTTACATCACACAACCCTTATACCAGAAATCCCATTAAAATGTCAGAAACAATTTTCATCTTTTCTAAAAACAAACAAAAATCATTCCCAAAACACACCCCCTGTTGAAGAAAAAGTGAAAATCCCTACACAGTGAGGACACACCACATTCTTCCCACAAAAAAATGGCCCCATATCCAGGACACACACAGTGCTATGTTTACTTTAAAGGCATTGTAAAATGATCCATTACATGCTTTTATTTACCATGGTTCAGATTTGTTTTTATCTGGTGTAACTATATTGTATTTGATCTTGATCAAAAACATATAACCTTTTTTTTTTTTGGGGGGAGGGGGTATAAATCTTAATAGTGTAAGTAAAATGCTGCATGAAGCACACCAAAAATCAGTAAAAGATCTGTGGCATTCTCCATTCAAGTTTATGCATTTCCATCCCTGTCCACATTCCTATACTTCTCTGGCTGAGTCAGACCTCCACTTGTAACCGCCATTATACTCCATCCTGCTGTGTTGAGGGACTAGTTGATTTTATGTAGGCCTTGTGTGAACATCTCACCACCAGCTTACATTTGGTAGACTGTATACCTATATGCTAGGTTGTCGACAGTCTTAGTCCCATATTCCTGTGCACGTGGTTTTCTGTCCTGTACAGAAAACGAGACGTCCAAGCCTTTAATTGATATCATATTTAAATATATCCAATAAATAATAATCCCATTAATCTGCCTATTCTAACCAGTTTAATTACTTAATAAATCTTGTATTTTTTAGAAATACCTTTGTTATATTATTAATATATAATTGTGTCGAAGCTACTCTATACTCGTATTCCGGTCTGTCTGTACATCCCCTCATACGTCATTTTGGCGCAGTCTTGTCTACCACTCAATTTTTGAGGGGGGAAGGTATAGATAATTATTAACGTACAGACAAAATCAAACTGTAAAGTAGCTTCGATTGCAAAGTGAAATTAATATTTTCCTGATAACTAAGTTTATTCACAGTTTATAGTAACAATTTGTTACAGAATATTGCTAATAATTATTTCGCGGCAAACTGCCAAATAAAGATAAAAAGGAACCCGCCTTTTATTTTCACACTAGTATTTAATTTCACACATTTCTATATTTTCTCCCTAAAACAGGAAGAAAGGGATACTCCCAAGTTCTTAAAAAGTTCGTGGTAGACAAATAAGTGTTAACGAACACTACAGCTCCAGCACCATGACCGATAATGCCAAGAAGGGGGATGATAAAACCAAAACTCCGCTGGCTCCGCCGGCTCCGGCCGTCCCTGATAACACGCAGCCGCAGTCAGACCCACTTTCCCCTGAAAAAATCAAAGAACTCATAACGGAAGCGTTAAATGTTAAATTAAACGAATACTCGTCACATTATAGAGATATAATAAAACAAGAATCCGAGATTATGAAGCTCGAAATAGAAACAAAATGGGCAGGGTTTAAGGACACGGAATCACATCGCAGATTATTAGCCGATACCGACATCTTAGACCTAAAACGTAGGGTATCAAAACTCCCAGCGGACGGAAATCTAGGCCCATTGTTTGCGGAAAAAACGTTAAACGAAAGTCTCAACATGACTCATTTTAACACCATAGGTGATGACTCAATTAATGCCACTTTTTATGACCGGCTATCGGTCCAACAAAAGATAAGCGTGACCGAATGGGTCGCCAAGGATAGAATTACAGCCCCAGGTTGTATGGCTTATTCAATTGTAGGCTTTGTAGGTCCGGCGGATAACGACAATTGGATGAATGTAAGAGAAACTTCCCTAACAGAATACGAAAAAACCTTATTAGAAAGGTTTCCCTTTATCCCTGATAGGATTAAGTCGTTAGAGCCTCTCCGTAGACCTACACGGTCTGCACCCAATGTAGCAACAAGACCCTCTACAAGAAGCACACCAGGCACACCCGCGACGGCAGCAACCAGCGCCGCCGACGATGATTTTATTAAAGAATGCTTTATTAAGGGACAAAAATGGGATTCCGACTTTGCGAGGGATGCCCCTAGGTGGGACGGTAGGGCCGACTTTGATAATTTCTTTTCTAATTTGTGGAGGGTTGCAAAGACATACAGAATCTGTGACCCAATCCTTTTTAAGGATATTTTATACCAGCGAATTTATGACTCTAGAGGGGAACGATTAGGAGACCTAATTACGCCTGAAAGAAATCAGGCCTTATCTGCCTTAAGTTATTACCTGATGATCAGGAGGCTGGTCACTCCTTTCTCGGATCCAGAAGTAGCCTCGCAGTACTTCTACAACCTAAAACAGGAGACTAATCAACCCCTTGACACCTATTTTGAAAACAAACTTAGGGTGTTCAAACTCATGAATCCTGGCATCATACCTAAAAAGAAGTGGAAAGAATTCTACCTTAACGTTAGCAAAAATCTGCTGTATACAAACCTTGCCATGGACATGGCCAATTATGTTGAGAATATGCAATTTTTGGACGATTACAACGCTTACTTAAATAAACTTATTACCCTCGGACAAAGATACGTTAATTGGGACGGGTCTGGCCATATTAGCAAGGAAAACCTTTCGGCTTGCTATTCCCAAGCCATGGAAATGTTCCTACCTAAAAATTCTGCGGAAACGAAAAAACAACCCATAATCAGCATTATCGAAGATAATACCCCCACTAACACGGCAGTGTATAAGGAAAACTTAACCTAAGAACCTGACGAGGTTCCTTCTTGGGTAGATCATGAGGATGATCCTATTGCTTGGGATCAAATCGAGGGCGTCATAGGAGTCTTTAATGGGAGGAGTAAAAATATTAAATGCTGGCATTGTAATATCCCTGGCCACGTAGTGCAGAACTGCAACAAAAAGAAAGCTGGGGAGCCCCCACATCCTGAGTCCCGTTTTGGTAAAACACGAAGTAAATTCACCCCACCTAGAAAGGTTCCAGGTAATAGTAATAAAATACCTGAGCAGTATGCGCGTAAAACTATCAACCAAATGGATCAGGAAGCCAGCGATGAATCTGAAATAGATAAACATGTACAAGCGATTGTTAAAAATCACGTCCATTATATGTAAAAGATAAATGGATATATGCGATATTAATTGTCCCTATCCTAGAAAATAAAAATTGGCTGAATGAATTTCATATTTTGATATGGAAAGATAAACAAAATATCCCATGTCAAGCTAAACTTGCAAATTCCTTAATATCAAATATCCCTTACCAGGCAATGCTTTGGCGCGGGAAAATAAAACAAATTGTTATTATTAAGTATGACTAAGCAACATAAAATAAACCCCTTCCCCTCCTTTCCCTATCCAACTGTAGCTGATACAGGAAATTGGGGGAAGTAGGGAGGTAACCTGAGGAGCATTTCACATGCACTTAATATTTCCATTCCTTTTTAAAAAAAATTAATAGTCTTTATAAAGAAGCCAACAAGTGAATACTTATTTACTATTTAGTAGAATTTATTTTTGATATCGCATGATCTATTTAAAATGTAAATAGCGTATATTTTTAAGTGTATATACATATGAATCTAAAACATTTGAATTCGATTTTTAACCGCTAGGGGACTGTAAGCAAATTATCTGTATATAAACAATGATTTTAGAGCTAAAGCCTCAGTATCAATTTTATTTGAAAGTTGCACATTTTCAGTTCATCTTCAGCAATTATGTATAATAACGGATTTGTATGGGTTAATATCATTGTATTTTGCACAGTGACAATAATAGAACTATATTTAATTTATTATGTATCCGAAAGATGTCGCCTCGAGTGCTACCGCGGTCCATATAAATAGATAATAAGAAAAAGGGGGGGGGGTCTACTGGAAAATCTGTATAAATACGAGTGAATATCCAAATCTAATTCAGTTGTTCAGAAAGATTTTTAATTATCTTTTCCTCTCTGATTTTTTGAGCTGCAATCAAGCAGCATTTAAAAATAAAAACTTAAATCACTTAAAACGTGATTAATAAAATCTTAAATTATGTCAATTAATATTTGATTGAATTATTTTTTGCTAGGATTACTAGCAAATTAAAAATATCTTAGTTCTATTAACTTCCGCTAGGATAATCAGCGGAATAAAGGGCCACTATATAAAAGTAAATGCATATTGTTCTACCCCATAGGTGGAAAAATTAAGTATAAATATTAACAATATCAGAATAATAAATCAGTCATGGTTGATCCTCTTTATTATATTAGTCATATCTAATATTTTTTGAGCTGTAACACAGCGCTAACTTTATATTATTTAAAAATTGTGATTCAAATACTAAAATAGTAAGACTATAATTTGTATAAATACAGACAGAAGTCAAAAAATAATTCAGTCTGTTTTTAATGTCTTGTTAGTTGCAAGCTGAACACCTATTTTTAAGCTACTTTGTAGCCTTTCAATCTTTCAAAATTTTTTAGTTCAATTTTACTCCGATAGGTTTTTATCATATATCCAAGTATATAAATAAGGACCCGTATTAAAGTTTAGTAGTTTCTTTAGAACTATCAACATTCTTATGCTTATTAAGAAATTTCTCGAGCTAAAAAGCGCTTAATAAAACTTAATAAACCCAGGAAGTTATACAAAATTATTTTAACAATTAACCACATTGTTAAAACATTTCATTATTTAAAAAGATTCGACAGACAACTATACCTGGAACACAGGAAATCTCTGTGTGAGGATTACCACCGTTTAACCGCTGGGGTTGGGATCTTGGAAGATATGCATCTTAGGCTTCGACTAAAAATATAATTAATTTTATAATGCCAATCTGTGCAAAACTAAAAGTTTTTAATCCCGCGGGGGGGGAATTCCTGCAACACGCTTTAGTGGATACAGGAAATAACTTTAGGTCCCTTATTTCTAAAGAAATCTTAGATGATAATAAAATCACATTTACCCCTGCCAATCTTAGCGCTCTGTCTGTAGATTTAAAACCAGTAAATATCATAGGACACGTAAACTTAAAATTCAGTTTTAATGGATCAGATAAAACATTCGAAGAAACATTTTACATCCCTGAAACGATGTCTAAAATTATAAATCTAGGATATGAATTTCTCAAAGTTAATCGAATTAATTTGCTACTAGATAAGTTCTCATTTGAGCTCCCCACTGGCGAGCAAATTCCAATAGAAAATTCAACAATTAACATAGTTGAAGAAAGTAAAAACATACCCTTAATTCCTACAAACAATGTTCATACAGAACAAAACTCCCTTATCCCAGGAATAAATTGGAGTAACCAGGGGGGGACTGGGACATTAAAGCAAAGTAAAACATGCGTAAAACTAGCAAAGAAAACAACATTTCTACCGGGGGGGAATACAACGGTAATAACAATACCTACCCGCCGAAAAAACGGGAAGCTGTATATATCCCCAAATAATTCTAAAATGACAAGCCATAACGGCTTGATGCTTATGGAGGGTATTTATAATATAAATGAGAAGGGAGAATGTTGGGTAAATTTTGTCAATTTAGCAGGAAAAAATATTACCTTACTGAATAACGTTAAAGTTGGATATTGTTTTGAATTTGAATCGGATCCCCAGAATTCCTGCAATAAAAATATTAATCAAATAAATGAATTGTCAGGAACTACACTTCTTAAAAGAATTAAATTCATTAAAGAAAAATTAGACTTAGAAAATAGCGACTTAATCAAAAATAACCCAGGGATGAAGGAAAAGGTAGTAAAATTATGCCTTGATCATTTCGATATATTTTCGGTTGACGATGCCGATATCGGTAACTGCGACCTCTTACAGTATAAAATAGACTTGATCCCCGGGGCCAAACCTACTAAGGCTAGAAACATTCAATTAAACCCATTGTACGAAGCCAAATTAAAAGAACAAATTGAAAATTGGTTAAGGGGGGGCGTCATTGAGGAGGGCTACAGCGAGTGATCCTCCCCGATCTTTGCGGTAAAGAAAAAACCAACGGCTGGGGGGGAGGGTAAACTTAGGTTCGTAATCGATTTTCGTGCGCTTAATAGTGTAACACAAAAAATTAACTGGCCCCTTCCCTTGATTTCTAGTAATTTAGAAAAATTAGGCACTGGCAATGTATTTAGCACCCTCGATTTGACTAGCGCCTTCCATGCGCTAGCCATTTCAGAGGAAAGTAAACATTTGACAGCGTTCACAGCCCTTAACCGGCAGTATCTTTTCAAGAAACTGCCGTTCGGACTGTGTAACGCGCCAAGTGTTTTCTGCCATTTGATGGACAGAGTCCTAACCCTTATCCCTGGCTTGTACGAATTCATAATTTCTTACCTTGATGATCTTATTATATTCTCAAAGAATGTTGATGAACATCTGAAACATCTCAGAAAACTCTTCGGAGTCCTAAAAATAGCAAAACTTAAGTTAAATCTAGCCAAATGTAAATTTTTCACATCTGAATGTACATATTTAGGTCATATAGTCAGTTCCCAGGGACTTAAAATGAACCCCGCATATTTAGAACAGATTAAAAATTGGAGCAGGCCCAGGACAGGCAAGGAACTCCAGCGTTTCCTGGGCTTCTCCAATTATTATAGGGCCTATTTCCCATCCTATGCAAAAAACTCTTGTACTCTAGATGAACACAGAAACGATAAAGTTATCGAATGGACCGATTCCCTATCAAAAGATTGGGAAAATTTTATAAATATGTTCTCAAATTCTATAAGTAAAGGCTATCCCCAGTGGGATAACCCAAACCCCTTTATAGTAGATGTAGATTTTTCTACAAGTTATTTCGCTGGAATTCTCAGCCAAAAACAGGGGGGTGAAGAAAGAATTATTGGAATATGTTCCAAAAAATGTAACGGGGCAGAGAAAAATTATCCAAGTTATAAAGGCGAATTAGCATGCCTAGTATTTGTTCTTAAAACCTTTCTCCATTATTTAAGATTTAGAAACTTTATTGTACGTACAGATTCGATTTCCTTAGTTCATTACAAAAAATGGCAAAAAGGAACAATAAATGGGGTAACTCTGAGATGGATTTTCTTTATCCAAAGTTTTGACTTTACAGTAATTCATAGGAAGGGTAAGGACCATTGCAATGCCGACAATCTATCTAGAGGGCAATTTTTATGCAAAGAACATAAGGAAACAGATTGTGAAAAATGCACTAGTTCATTTACCTTGGATCCTTATGAACAGGATTGTCCCTACCAAGACCAGATTTTTGAGTTACATGCAGCGTCGGAAGTCGGTGTGCACAATGTCTGGCAATCTGAAACACAAAAAGATCAAGTATTATCTGACATTCGTAGGTGGATATTCGAAAAAAAGAAGTTGTCGAGTTTTGAAAGAGCAGAACTAACCGGCCGGAAAGAGGTCCTTTTTAAATTAATAGAACATTTATATGTTATGGAAGGACTTCTAATATTTAGACAACCTCTTAGCAATGGAACATTCATTGAAAGACCCGTCGTACCCATTGGATTATATAATAAAGTTTTTGAATTAGCACATAATAATATTATAGGTCACAAGGGGGTAAACGAAACAATACGCAAAATAAATGAAAGATTCTTCCTTATAGGAATTAATAAGTTTGTAGAATCACGCATTAAAAATTGTATCACCTGCCTAAGAAAAATAGGACAGGTACCTAAACATAAACAACCCATCACCCATTCAGCCATTAGTCACGAGATTTTTGGCCAGGTATCGGTAGACCTTATCGGTCCTTTAACCCCTAACTACTTTCAAGGACAACATGTCCGCTATATATTTATCCTAGTTGACCTATTCTCTAGGTACATAATCGCTCACCCCATCAAAGACGCCACCGTGGAGAGCACGGTGAAAGTAATCCTTGAACAGGTGGTACCCACCTACGGCTTATTTCGGTCATTGAGGAGTGACAGGGGAACAAATTTCACTGGGGAAGTTTTCAAAAAAGTTATGGATGAATTAGGTATCGAAACTAAACTTATTCCCCCAAGAAACCCTAATAGTAACCCATGCGAAAGGCATAATCAAAGCATTTATGCAGGTCTAAGATCTGATGACCGATTCGAAAGTAAAGACTGGGCAAGAAAATTAGCTTTGACCACTTTTGTAATTAACGCAAGTACGTCTAGAAGAACGGGGTATACGCCATATTACCTTATGTTCGGCAGACAACCAACTCTTAATCTCGATTTCTTTTCACCAATTCTGCAGAACAGGCAAGACATTGATTGCAGGTCTTACTTAAACTACCTAAAAAATTTGGAAGAAATTATTGCACAGGTTTCCAAAAAATCTAAAATCTATTTAGAATTTCAAAATAAATCTAGAAAGGCTTCATCCCCCATTTTCGTTAACGACGTATGCTTTGCCTTTTTTAACCTAGTCAAGATAGGGGTCAGCAAAAAATTGCAATCTTTCTATGGGGGTCCTTTTATTGTAACAAAAAAATTCTCAGAGGCCCTTTTTGAACTTAGTCCCTTTGGGTCAAATCCAATAAAAACTAACCAAGTTGTTAGTAGAGATAAAATACGAAAAATAGATTCTAAAGTAGAATTATTGGGGGAAACACTTTCCTTTAACGTCTTTCCAATTGAAGAAATTGTCCCGTCTGAGGAAATAACATTGACCATAGATAATACCGGACAAACCGAAATAAACGATAATAAAGGTATAGAAAACGACGATTTTACCTACCTAGATAACGATAGTGATGAATTTATCGAAGAAAACCCTGAAATTAATCAGGATGTACCCCAAGGGGAGGTGGATTGTGATGGGGGAGGGGATATAATGGAAAAAAACTCACCATTTGAGCCACAGCCCAAAGACCAAGAATCCCCTGGCGCAGATCGGTCATCCGGTCCTAACATCCATGTCGAAAATAGTTTCTTAGAAGAAACTGTCCCGTCCGAGGCTTCTTTCTTTGCACAACGACCCAAACAATCCAGCCCTGAAAAAGTTATTAATGTTAACAAACAAAGCATAGTACCTAAATATATATTAGAAGAAGAAAGAAAAACTAGGTCACAAGGGGGGGATAACCGCATACACGTCCAAATCGGACTGCATAACCCAATTAAAAGGAAGAAATAAAATGTATATAAAACAAAGGTGGCAAATGTATATAGCTTAATTTATGTATGTATAATAATGAAAATAAACAAAAAAAAAAAAATATACGTTAAAACTAACGAATTAACATATTTCAGAGAAAAACAAGAAGCATAAAAATAAAATGCAGCATCATTTGGCAAAAGCACCAGGAGCTCGAGGTAAATTTATTTTGGGATTCTTGGGGCTTTTTATTATTTTGGCAAAATCAAATGCGTCCGAAATAATACAAATAGATGCGACTCAATGTGTAGCAAACGAAAAACCGCGTTTGAAAATCTCTGAATGCGCTGCGTTTCTCAATATTACTAATATTGAACAAAAACAATTTCACCTACTTCAAAAGGTTGAAAGAAAAATTATACCTGGAATTCGTTGCCACCTCCGAACCAGTACTCACTACTGGTATTGTGGCAGATATAGCCACGTCCACCTCGCTGCTCCAGCACTGGTGGAGATACTGAGCCTCGTATCTTATGAAGACTGTTACACCATGTCCAAAACTAAAATATTTAACTTTGAAGGAAAATCAGTCTCAGTGTATGAACACCAGATGTCATACACGCGTTTCATAGTAAACGGGACGCTGCGAGGGACACGGCGTAACCATTAACGGCATTTTTATCCCTGGGACATTTGAGGAAAAACAAATAGGGGTCCAGGCTGAGCCTGTTGAATTATTACAAACAAAGGCGGGCTGTTACCTGGGCAGTCACTGGGTGGGAAACAATTGTCTAGATCACAATCTTAGAATAGGCTACGATAGAATTATCTCGGATGATAAATCTGATAACGCACAAAAATTCACTTCTCCTTGGCGAACGGTAGACATCTTTAATATTTCATTGTTTACATTTGAAGGAGAACAGGGTGACCAAAAATATCTAGTGATCGATCCCCAAATTATGCTAGCGTTAGAACTTAAAGATAAAAGACATTTTGAAAATCTAATTCCTGAATTATCTTATTACAAAACTAATATTGATAACTTAATGGTATGGTTCACAAACTCTGTAAAACCATATTTTCCACTTTTAAACGCTAAAGAAAAAGATGACATGCTACCACTAGAGATTTTTTATTCCTACCAACAATATAGTAAATTAATCGTCCCCGAAAATTGCTGCTTACAGAACCACTTTCTGTCTAAAAGTAGTATTCAGACCCGACGTAAAAAATTAGTTAGGGCGCTCGGTGAACTGGATCTGGTAATACAGTGCAATAACCTTAAAATCAATGTTTCTCTGGGAGAAAATTTACCCTGTTTTGTGGATCATTTCTCGGTTTCAATTAATAATAAGACTATGGGGATATCACCGTTTTCACGCAGATTGGTTAACACCACCCATTTAAATCCAACCAAATGTTCCGAAAATCCAATTTTCTTACATTTGTACCAAGGAAAATTCATTGGTAATCAAGGGCAGGGTATGCAAATATTAAATGTAAACCAATATCTTATGGATAAACCGATTAGCCTATTTCTTTATCATTCTTGGCAAAGCCTAGAAAAAACTAATTTCTCAGAAAGTGCCGAGGAATTATACCTCAGCCAACTGGCCGCGGACTCTAATAATTTTGAAGTAAAAATTACCGACTCCTGGTTTATTCAAACGTATCATAAAGTGGTTGATTTCCTATCTAGTACTTGGTACCATATAGTGCTTGTAGTAGCAGCCATCCTTACAGGAATAGGGTCGTTATTATGCGTCGTTTTTATCATCTATATATTAGCCTGCACCAAAATTCACGCGTACAAAGCAGGAGGTACGAGTGAAACACACGAATTACGGGATTTTACAAATAATGGGGAAAACTAATCTCCAAAAAACGGACGACCTGTAAACAGACATATATACCTATAAGATTGTCGTCCCTGAAGGTCGTCTTTGTAAAAATATTTCCTTATTCGGTATAAGGAATTAATGACCCTTAATTTTAAGTTTATTATTTTTATTTTAGGATATCCCAGGCGAAATTTCCCAAGGGGTTTTCACCACTCCCATGGGGCCGGTCACCCTTCATACCGTCGAGGATATGAAGAGGCACCCTTCTACAATGAAGAGGACTATTATTACGACAACAACCAGGGCTATCCCCAGGGCCATGAGGAAGCCTACTATGAGCCTGACGAGAACAGGTATCACACCCAGCCTCGAGTAAAACCGCCACACAACCCTGAAAACCTCACTGAACTCCAGTGTGTCTCAAAATCGATCCACGTCTATCGCACCGCTGGAAAAGATGTTCCAAAGGAGCTCCTTGAATTGCAAGAAAACTTGCGGCAGGCTAAAAGTTTAGAAGCCAACGAATATCCCGATAAAGCCAGACCTAGGGTCAGGCCTTTAATGGAACAAAATATGATACCTAGGGGAGGGGAACCGCAAAAAAATCGGGTGGAATCGCCACCAAAACGTAATGCCTCACCTGAACTAGAGGTAGTCGCCGTAAAATCAGCCCCAAAAGCGGTAGAAAAACGACCGCCAACACCAACAGGCAGCGGTGGCCCAGCAGCCAAGAAGGCTAAGGTGGAAACTCAACCGCCTCCATTACCCCCTAAAAAGAAAGAGACATTAGCAGAAAGCAAAATTGAGCCTAAAGCTTTTTGGGTGACTGCTGAGGAATGGAAAAAAGTCCTATCTTCCACCGTAAAAGAAGCTCTTCTCCCCTTCCAGAGAAGCCTGGAATCTAAAATTGCTAACAATGCCTCATATGTTGAGAAAGCACACATACACCATGGCAAGCGCCTTATTGAAATTTCCGCAGAATTACTGCGGAACCGCAAAACTTTGCGCAAAAAAAATTCGCACTGTCTCCGAGGACTCGACCGTCGAGCTAAAAGCACGAATGACCTCTGTTATTGAGTCCACTAGTCGATTGTTGGACCAAAACTCTGACAGGGTAATTAAATATATTAATACTCGTTGTAATATTATAAATGTACCTGGGCAGAATGTGGCGACCATAGAGGCATCCCTTCCCGCTGAGGACGCACCCCGGCCAGATGATGATGGGGTTGAGCTGATTTCCCACTATGGTGGTTCTGAGTGCTCTGATGAATAAAGGCCCACCGATAGAGAAGGCAATCCCGAGGTCCTTGATCCTGCAGAGGAAAACAGTGATACAGAGCTCGACACTCAAATCAGTGAGCTCTTTCCATCTGGAATTGATCTGCCTGTTAACCCACAGGCTGGTGCTGTCTCTGAGGACCCAGTGGCCCCGCCTCCTTGCGAAGGCGTGTTGGCCCTCCAGAATGCTGTTGCTCCAGAGCTTCCAGAAGCTCCAGAAGATCCTACTCCCTCAGAACCCAATCCTGTTGATATCGTAAAAAGGGCTATGGCCGCAATCGAAGAACCTGCGAGTACAACAACAACCCGCAGAAGCAGGCGTGCAGGTCAACTGTGAGGGAATATTTCATATTCCCTCAGAAGGAGGCGAGTGTGGCATTCTCCATTCAAGTTTATGCATTTCCATCCCTGTCCACATTCCTATACTTCTCTGGCTGAGTCAGACCTCCACTTGTAACCGCCATTATACTCCATCCTGCTGTGTTGAGGGACTAGTTGATTTTATGTAGGCCTTGTGTGAACATCTCACCACCAGCTTACATTTGGTAGACTGTATACCTATATGCTAGGTTGTCGACAGTCTTAGTCCCATATTCCTGTGCACGTGGTTTTCTGTCCTGTACAGAAAACGAGACGTCCAAGCCTTTAATTGATATCATATTTAAATATATCCAATAAATAATAATCCCATTAATCTGCCTATTCTAACCAGTTTAATTACTTAATAAATCTTGTATTTTTTAGAAATACCTTTGTTATATTATTAATATATAATTGTGTCGAAGCTACTCTATACTTGTATTCCGGTCTGTCTGTACATCCCCTCATACGTCAGATCTATTTATTAAACATTAAACATTATTTAATAATGATGACAAAATCCATAAAATCAAAGCTCTGAAATCAAACACTAGAACAAACAAACATGAACAATATATTAATCTATAGATTTATACAAAATTTTAAATAAACTTGCTGTAAAATAAATACAGGATTCTTAATGGTCAGGGGGTGGGTGGCGTTGTTAAATAAAAGGATGAATGAAGCAAAATAGGATTTTGACTGACTTTTAGTCAAAAATTCTCTATCAAACTGGGAAATACACAAAGTTGCTTAGCTCTCTAGCTGTAATAGGAGCTGAGAAAATATTTATAGGGGGATGGGGGGCATTTAACTTCCCATCTCCGACCAATTAAGGTTCAGAAGGGATGATTTACTTTAAATATTGTACCCTATTGTCCAAGCAATCAATTTTCCAAAACTCAGAATCGTTAGTAAATGATAATGTTCTATCTTTAAGATGGTGTAAGTATAGTTATTTTAAGTCTAGAAAAATGATAAACATATCAATAGAAGCATAAAATAATTCTTTTTTTGATTATATAAATTGTTTTTAGAAACAAGAACAAAAACAATTTATAACAGTGTAAAAAATAAATTGTAAACTTTTTTCCAAAATTTAATTCCTTCTGGTGATGTTATAAATAATATATCTGTATCGGTATTTGGTTACCTTTTAAGTGTGAGTTGTCCTACGTGATTAAATCTCCCAAAACTTATACGGAAGACGACTTTATGTTGGAAATTAAACGCGGTATATCCCTTGAGAGTGACGCCAAGCACCTTTGTGCACATTGTTTGTATTTATTTTGATTGCGCAGGGAGAAGGTGTGTGACAATGAGAGAGTATTTTTGGTATGAAAGAATTGTCCCCCGTGCTTAAAACATGTCCAAGATCTCTCTGCTTGATGAGTAATCTAACTAGGTAAATTTTTATGTGTGTTTTGTGAAATAAAAAGTCCAAAAATGCAATTATTCTATTTTTAAAAAGCGTATTTTTTATATCCTTTATTTCTGAAGATAGACCGATCAGATTTTGATTAAACTTATATACGAATAAAATATAATGTTTTTATGATTTTTTGACACATAAACCAATTAATTTTATTCTGTTTTACTATGCTTTTTCTTAAAAAATAAGATTTATTTGTTGAAAATTCCACGAACCGGATTTAGATCACACAACCTTGTTCTATATAAAATTAATATTAATCACAAAACCTCGTTTGTTTTGATTTTTCTTAATTTTAAAATTTGATTTTGAAGCCTTTTTTGATGCCTTTATTAAACAAAAAAACATAAAATGAAATATGAATTATTATAATATCATGTATTAATTTTACTATTTTTGTATCAGGCCATCCGTTTTCATACAATAAACTTGTATTTGTAAACTGCCCTAGATTTTCTCATGGGAGTAGATGTGTAATTTGTCTGTATGACAAGATCTCGAGAACTGCCGCTAGCATGTTCCTCGACAATATCATTTTTTGCCGCTACAACAAAAGTGTGTTTATCACAAAACCTCGATTTTTTAGTCAACTGTTCTAAAATCAACCAATTTATTACCTGTATATTATAAAGCAATGCCAGGCGATTAAAATAAGGTATAAAGCACTTTCTAGCTCCAAAAAATGAGTCTTATAGAGCAAAAATTAGATTAGCATTTTTGGTGACTCAACTTTGAAATTTGATTTGTGGCAACAGAAAAATATTTAAAAAATATACTTTTTTTCGTCTTAGAGGCAAATTAATGGTAGCAATATATTCGCAAATGTCTTAAGCACAGTTTAATACACTTTTAAGTCCATTATTTTTGGGCTTTGAGTGATCGTCTAACTCTAATAAGATTGAATTTATCTCTGAAATATAACTATATAAACAATACAACAATGTAAATTTTCGTATCATATAATTGTGTTTTAATATGTTAATTGAAATAAATATTTAATTTTATTTGATTTGATGATAATTAGGAACCATGATTTACGTCAATTTTCCCCTATCATAATATCAAATAAGTCCAATATCTATATTTATTAATTTACTATAGTAATAAGTAAATAGAAAATTAACAATAAATCTTTTCTTAAATAAAAAATAACAAATCAGACTTTTTTTCAATTATCAAAAAGTGTTTTTTTTTGAAAACATGAATAGTAGGATGACTTTGCAGGCTTTTTGAGCTCATTTTTAAAAGCGAAGCTTTTCTATAATTATGGTCGGTCCGTCCGTACGTCCGTAACGGATAGCTTTTCCCCTTAATTTAGGCATGTTAGAATTGTCCTATCGATTTAAAATTTTGCATGGTGATTCCTTTAGTAGTTAGATACGATTTAGAAAGCGTAGCAACTCTATAATGATTACCAAAATGTCCGTACGTCCATTTTAAACATGTTGATTATTTTTCTTTTTTTTACAAATTTTTATGTGATATAATCATCGGATTGATCTGATTTTTGGTATATTGATTCCTGGGACAACAAAAAATAATGTAATAAGCGAAGCAACTCTATAATCAAGTCCTAAAAATGTAAGTATGTCCATAAAAATTATCCTGTATCAAGCAGTTTTTCAACAAATTTACTTACAATTTTGCTTTGACTCTTATAAATTTATATTATGATAATTAAGTTCTAACACTATACAAGTGTTAATGTCCGTTTGTCCTACCGTTTCAGTGCTTCGCTTTTATGGATGTTGTCATCCTTGTTTTTGTATATTTCTTTTAAAATCTAAAATTGTAAGTGATGTGTGAGGGTCGACTCCTCCTCTAGCTAGCTTGAAGCTTCTGGGTATGATAAAAAGTATGGAAGTACATTTGTTCTGAAGCTTAAAAATCTCATCATTAGTGTTGTTTTTATGCTATTTTCCTAATCTCATTGTAATTGAGGCTAGGGGCGATTCAAATAGTAGTTGTAAATAAACAAATGAACATTAACACTTGAGTAGAGTGACAGAACTCAATAATCAAAATATAAATCCTATCATATAAAGTAATAATTCCTTATACTAAATTAACAAGATATCTATTTGTGTGTTTGTTTGTACCGAAGGATCTCGCTAAACGCTGAACCGATCGGGTTCTCCTTAACAGGGTATATTTTCATAGGGAACCTCGTTAAAGTGTCTGACTATGACGTCAGAAAAATTAACAATTAACCAATGAGAGACCGCTATATATTTTACCATTAGTCAATTACAGTGAATACTGGCTTCTCATTGGTTAATTGTTATTTTTTTCTGACGTCCTAGTCAGACACTTTTACGAGGTTCTTTCATAGGTCCCGGGAAGGTTTATAACTATTTTGGGGGAGGGTACCGCCACCCTCCCAAGAGAAATAAAAAAAAAAAATTAAATTTATCGATTTAACAAGGAGTTCAACGAAACATAAAAGTCAAACGCAACATAGACATATTTAAATATAAAAAAAAACATTTAAATTGCCACTAGAGGCCTCTAGGGGCGTAGCCGCTAGTATAAATATAAAGTCGTACGAAACAAAATTGTAAGTAGATCTGATGAAAAACTGCTTAAATACAGGATATTGTTTAAGGACATACATATATTTTTAGGACTTGTTATATAGAGATGCTTCGCTTATAACAATGTACTTTGTTGTCCTAGGAATCAGTATTCTAAAAATCAGAACAATCGGATAATTTTAACACATAAAAAATTGTTGTTAAAAAGTTAAAAAGCAACATGTTTAAATTGGACCTACGGACTTTCTGGTAACGATTATAGAGTTGCTACGCTTTCTAACTCGTACCTAACTCCTGTAGGAATCATCATACAAAGTTTGAAATCGATAGGACAATTCTAACATGCCTAAATGAACTAAAAGAGCTATCCGTTACGGACGTACGGACGGGCCGACCCTAATTATAGAAAAGCTTCGCTTTTAAAAGGCCTTCCCCCTCTCAGAGAAATACTTCATTGGCATTGTAGTCATGTGCTAATGACTGCAAAGCCTAGATAAAACAAGGATGACAGCAATAACATCTAAAAAGCGAAGCTCTGAAACGGTAGGACAAACATAACCAATTACAGAGTGTCAGAACTCAATGAGCAGAATATAATAATTGTATTAGTCTAAACAAAATTGTAAGTACATTTGTTGCATAACTGTATTTTTAAGACTTGATTGACACTTATAGTATTGTACCTTGTTGTAATAGGAATCAGTATTCCAAACTCAGATGAAAAAGAAAATTATATCACACCAAAAAAAATTGGTAAAACAGTTTAAAAATCAACATGTTTTAAATAGACGTACGGACATTCTGGTAACGACTATAGAGTGGCTACGCTTTCTAAATAATACCTAAATGTTACAGGTATAATGATGTAAAGTTTAAAATCGATCCTAATTGATATAATAGAAAATCTTCGATGTATAAAAGAAAAGTTAAAATGTCCTATTCATAAATATCCCAAAATAGAAAATTTAAGTTGTGTACAAACCTAACAAACCATTTTTTTTCTGTAAATACTTGAAATTTTGAAAACAAGGATGACAACATCCATAAAAGTAAAGCTCTGAAACGGTAGGACAAACCAACATTAACACTTGTGAGTGTCAAAACTGAACAATCAGAATATAAATTTCGAAGTATAAACAAAATTGAAAGTAAATTTGTTGTAAAACGGGTTAAATAAGGGATTTTTTAAAGGACGTACTATCATTTTTGGAACTGTATTACAGAGATGCTTCTCTTATGACATTATACTTTGTCGTCATAGGAATCAGTATTCCAAAAATCAGATTAATCAGATAATTATATCACTTTAAAATTTGTTGTTAAAATAGTTAAAAATCAACATGCTTTAAATGGACTTTCTGGTAACGATTATAGAAATACTACGCTTTCTAAATCATACCAAACTTCTACAGAAATCACCATGGAAAGATTGAAATCGATTGGACAATTCTAACATGCCTAAATTAACGAAAAGAAGCTATCCGTTACAGACGAACGTACGGACAGACCGACCATAATTATAGAAAAGCTTCGCTTTAAAAATTACATGTCACTTATTTGGTACGTATCATGAGCCTTCAGATTTGTTTTATCATTGGCAATTTCCAGTAATATGGCGACAGATCTTTACTAGAAAAAAAATAGTTTTCCCTCGATTCTTAGAGTACTTAAAAAGCCTATTTGACAAGTCTTTAAAACAATGGCGTGCACAGGGTTTTGCAAGAGGTTGCGCGAAGCGCATCCGAAAATTTTGACAACCCTGATAAACCTAATTCGAGAGTGGTTAAGGGGTTTAATACAGACAACAAGAGAGGTGTTATTTCTTTGTCAGGGTGATGGATACAGCCCCTCAAATATTCAACTTACTGCAAATTTTTATAGAGCCTTCTATGACCCTCAAAGAGAGTCATTTTTTCACTCTTAGGAGTCAGAAGAGTGTAGACTCCTGTCAAGGGGGGCGTAGGTTGTGCCCCTCTTCTGCACGCCTTTGCCTCAAAGTTACGTCATTTTAAATTCGACTGCCTAAAAACCATGCAATCCTTTTTCAATTTAAGGACTCGCAGACAAAGATCTAGCAATTAATTAACAATTGTCTTGTAAGGCTAAAATCAAAAAGTTAGAGGATACGAGCATAAAGATTATGCAAGAACCAAATTTTTTTCTTATTCGTAGGCTTAACATTTTTTATTAAATCTTGATAGGTTGGTTTAATCTATCAGTGTCCAAACCTTTTAACCAATAAATTGCATGCACAGAAGGGGTAATTTTGTCAATCACCATTAAGAATGTATAACAATTTGAATTTTGTCAACAACCATTAGGGATGGATAACAATTTATCGTCCATTGTCTTATCCCTTACCTTAAGATCAATATTGCTAAAAATTTGCAAATAACCGTCTATTTGTTGTCTTAAATGACGAACTATGAACCCAATGACCTCTTTAAAGCTTATATATTTGTACAATTTGCACTTGGATTTCAGTTGGTTTGTAACTAAGAAACTGCAAAGAACAAAAGTAAGTAAACCTGGCAATTGAATTTATCTTGAGATTTTAATTTTCAGTTTGTGGTAAAAATCTCATTAAACTAATAATATGTCGATAAAATTTATCAGCCAAGTCAACTTTTCATGCAAGCCATATAGTAGTATAGTTATTTGTCTCAACTTGTACACAGCAAAGATGAAAAAGTTTTAAAACAGTTTTGTGAGCCCCGAAGAGCCGAATGGCCGGGCTATAAAAACTAGTATTATTTTTTTGATTACGATGCTATACAGGATTTTTCAGTATGGCTGAGATTCAGTTCTTATCCTGCAGCGGATATTAATCAGTTTAAATAGACCCAATACCCAAAATTTGAAGCCTCCAGCTTCAATAACAAAAAAGTTTATGTTTTTAAAATGACATTTTAGGTATTTGTAAATTTTACATTTTTCTACACGTCATGACAGAAATTTATAAATAAATTACGATGCTGAGAAGCAAAATAAAAAGCTTTTTTTAGCAGAAAGTTGCTAATTACATTTTTACAATGAAAACACCCATTTTCATAGTCAAAGTATTTTTTTTATAAATTCAGTTTAATTTTGTGTTGTATTAAAAGTACTGTAGTGTTGGAATACCAGCTTTTAGTATTTCCAGCCAATCAGAAGGCTGAATCTACTCAACAACCAATTTGTGTATACTTGTATTAGTTGAATTTTTTTCCGCTATGATTTTTACTTAAAATTCGCAACCTAACTTCCTGCTGAAAATAAGCTTTTATTTTGCTAATGGTCGATGAAATTAAATTTTTAAATTTCTAACATGAGGTGTTGAAAACTTTCTAAATTTTCATAAACCTAAAATTTCATCTTAAAATGCCTATAACCTTTTTTGTTTCAGCAGTTAGAGCAGTGTATTTCTTGCAGGCTTCCGTTAATATAATATTATTTTATTTAATAAATTCTTTTTTGAAGATGGTTAAAATTAGCTTGCTGTGCTTTGTGATTGTTTTATCAACACTTCTGATGAAAGCAAATTCTTCTGGTGCTAGGTAAACAGTTTTATATCTGTAACATAAAGTAGAATGATGTCTGCATGGATTGTCCGTTAAGTTGGAAAGAATTTTAATGTTAGAGGGAGATTTGAAATCTGCATCAAATTTTAAGGATTTTTTATCAAATTCGTTTATAAAAAAGCGGAAATACAATTTAAGTTAATTAATTTTGACATCTGTGATTGGTGAAATGAAAAATATATGCGCTCTGATTGGAGAAGCTTAAGTGTCGCACATCATTCAACCAATTAGAGCGCAGGTAGTTTTCAATCCACCTATCCTATTGGTCAAAATTTATGAACTTAAATTGTATTTCCGCTTTTAGATAAAGAATTATACAAAAAACGAATTTTATGAAAAATCCTAAAAAAATTTGATGCAGATTTCTAATCTCCTATATATATATTCTATTGTCCGTAGCTTCAGTTCTTGCTAACCACTTATCTCTACGCAAGAATATATAAAAAATTTTAATTTTACCTACATTAACAACGGAGTATTTTAGAGCCAAATTTTTGAAAAAGTTACTGAGCAAAAAGTAAATTTTTACATGGAACGACTTTTTTGGCAAAATTAAGGTATAAATTCTTTTATTTTTGTTACTAGCAGAAACTTTATACAAAAGTGTAATACAAATTTTTGTTTTTAAGTTACAAGCATTTTATACACATATTTTTTGAGTCTTTTTAGGATGATGTTTTTTTGAAAAACTTACTTATATATTAGGCAATATTGTTTGAGAAAAAACATCAAAATAAATAAGAAATAATATAGCAAGAATTTTTTTGTTTAATAATCTTAACTTTAATAACAAAAAAAAAACAAATAAGCAAAGAAAAAATGTTAACAAAATGATTTTTTATTCTAAAAAGCAAAATTATTTTGCAAATTTGCAAATAATCAAGAAGTATTTTTTGCAATTAAAAATTGACATTTTTTGGTGGAATTAACAATAAATTACAAGTAAACTTGTTTTTCTTTGCTTATTATTTTTCAGTTAGAAGAAAGACATTATATATCTATCTAAAAAGTTACGAGAAACAAAAAAAATTATTTACTAAAAGCTTTTAAGAAATCTCCGTTGATATATGCTCGAAATTAAATTTTTTTCTTGATCTGGTGTAAAATTGTAGAGGGAACAAGAACATATGGTACTTTTGCTGATACATTAAGAAATAACAGCTGAAAATCCTGAAAATAGTTTTCTGGTTTTACTGTAGTACTTTACAAAATAGTTTTCTAATCTTAGGAAACCAAAGTTCTTTTTTGTGTCCTCCACAACCTCTACAACAATCTTACCAACCACAACATTGAGATCTGTTACTGCTACTTGTTTAGTGTAAGTTATTTTATGTATTCCTTCACGTTTGAGGGTAAAAACTGAGGAGAGGGAGGGGGGGGTTGTGGTTAATTCAACTTTGAGATTGGTAAAAAGGTGCTGGGTTAAAATTGACTTGGGATTGGTAATTACTCCAGTTAATTCTTTTTTTATGGGGGGGGGGGGGTTGGAGGTTGAAGGGGGGTTATTGTTTTAATTTTTTAGGGAATGGGTTAAGAATCCCTTGATCATACTTTTTAAGATGCATTCATACTTTTTTAATTTAGACCCAGTGTTGACCAAAATCCCCTAGTACTATGTCCTGAAGGTCAAGGAAGGAAAAGGAGAACTGTAATTCTTGATGAACAATTAGAATTACAACCTAGTAAATCAAACAGGTCATTCATATTTCTAATCATTTACTTAAACTCATCAAATCCATCGTTGCTGCCTTAACCAACATGAATCACAACTTTTGAGTAGTTCAGCATGTAATACATCAAATATTTATTTCAGTCAACATATTTAAATACAATGATAATGACAGATTATATAATTAACTTTAGCAAAGTTTTAATTAAAGCATTAGTAATAGATAATTCACACAATAATATGCTACTAGAGGCAGGATTGAATACAAACATAAAGTTTAAGATAATATTAGATAGTATGAAATATTTAATTCGTAACTCTATGATCATGCCGTAAGAAAGAACCCAAGTTATCTTTCTATTTCATGGAAAACTAATGAAAATACTAAAAAAAAATGCAAATTTTGGTGTAAGTTTGTATATGTATGGAAACCATAAAATAAAAAACTAACAGACTTTACAATAAAGGATGAGTAAGGATATAAATGTTGAACCAAGCAGTGAAGAACCCCAAGGAGCAAGGGAGGCCAGGTTCTTCTGGTATTACATGACAACTACCCTTACAACCGAAGCTTTCTCTACTACAACCATAGATACTACCGTTAGTAAGTATACCTTTTTACCAGAGCTTGATCTTTAAATCGTTTTTATGGTGCGCTGAATCGGGGCAATTCAGAGGTGAACCGTAGGTGCGCTGGTGGTAAGCTACAGCGCACCTGATTTTTAAAAGATTTTCGGCGTGGTGTTGTTAAATCGCTTGCGCACTCACTAAAATATCGATCCGCGCCAGTACAACTTTATTACTTAAGCAGTGTCAGTAAGGTATTTTATATAAAATGCCGTGTCAGTATGGTATTTTATATAAAACATTAATATATAATTTATTTTAAAAATAACTAAAAAAATGTTTTCACGATAGTTTTGCAATAAAATATTAAAGTAATTTTTAAAAAAATATTTATTTATTAAATAAATCACCCCGATTTGGTTCGGCAATGCCACTCGGTGAGTGGCATTGCCGCGCCAGTACCGCGCCACTGGGCGCGTTAAATCGCCCATGCAAATTCGATTTAAAGATTGGTATTTAATAATTTGATGGTGCGCTGAATGAATCGCCCCGGTTTAAATCACCTATAAACGATTTAAAGATCAAGCTCAGTAAAACTTATGTTTGTTGACTATTTCAGCCTCATATAGTTTTTTCCTCTCAATCAACAATTTCTGCCCTTAAATTTTTACAAACTCTGTAATTCACTTTGTCTGTCCGTCCATCCGTATGGTGGAAATGGGATTTACTCAGCTCCTATAGAAGATAGAAGGCTGAAACTTCTTGACAACATTCCCATCTATAAGGAGCATAATTAAGTTTACAACACAAATAGCGGTCAGACTACTTTTAAGCAGCTTTTATTTTTCAAAAATCATTTTCTTGGTTCCTGTGAATGACAGAAAGCTGAAACTTCTAGTCAACATTCCCATCAATATGGAGCATTATTAATTATAAAACATCAATAGCGGTCGGACTGCTTTTAAGCAGCCTTTTAGCCGCTATAATTTTTCAAAACCAGTTTTCTCGGTTCCTGTGAATGATAGAAGGCTGAAACTTCTTGTAACCATTCACATCAACATGAGCATAATTAAGTATAAAACATCAATAGCGGTTTGAATGCTTTTCAGCAGCTTTTTAGCCCCTTTACGTTTTTTACAACAGATTTTCTCGGCTACTACTTAAGTTGCACGTCTGAAACTTCTTGCCAATATTCCCTTCTTTATGCTCCATAATTAGGTAAGAAAAATCTATGTTAGTCTGACTGCTTTTAAGCAACTTTTCAGCTGCTTTTCTTTTAACAAGGATGACAACATCCATAAAAGCGAAGCACTGAAACGGTAGGACAAACGGACATTAACACCTATATAGTGTCAGAACTGAATAATCAGAATATAAATGTATAAGAGTCGAAGCAAAATTGTAAGTAAATTTGTTGAAAAACTGCTTTATACAGAATAATGTTTATGGACATACTTACATTTTTAGGACTTAATTATAGAGTTGCTTCGCTTAAAACATTATACTTTGTTGTCCCAGGAATCACTATAACAAAAATCAGATCAATCGGATGATTAGATCACATAAAAATTTGTTGTTAAAAAAGTAAAAAAATCAACATGTTTAAAATGGACGTACGGACATTTTGGTAATGATTATAGAGTTGCCACGCTTTCTACATCGTACCTAACTACTAAAGGAATCACCATGCAAAATTTGAAATCGATAGGACAATTATAACATGCCTAAATTAACGAAAAAAGCTATCCGTGACGGACGGACGGACGGAGGTACGGACGGACCGACCCTAATTATAGAAAAGCTTCGCTTTTAAAAACTTTCAGACATAAACCTTTAAGTTTTCGTGATTTTAAGTTTTTGTATGTATATATGCATATATCTCTCTTTCTTTTCTTCGTTATGATATCAGATAATCTGCTCTATAACTTATTTTTTTGTTTTTCTATTTCATAATAGATTTTGTGCTTCGCTACTTATGGATGTTGTCATCCTTGTTTCCTTATCCTTTATGCAATATGATTTGCCAGTCAAAATTTCAACTTAATTTTAACTGTTTATTTTGCTGGCAAAAAAGTTGAAATATAGGGTTAAACAGTTTTTCATGAGATAAATCCTTCCCTTATTTCTAAAATTGCAGTTTTACTATGATAGGACATAATTATTCTTATTTTTTTAGGTATCATTTCTGTGACAGCTGTGGTCTGTACACCCAGTTCATTCCTGGGATGTGGAAAATAAAGTTTTATAAATATTTGGCAGCATAAAGGCCTCCAGGAGCCATTTCTATTGTTAATTAGCTTTATTGATATAATATAATATAATAATTATTGTTTGTTTTGTTAAAATCCAAAACTGAATGTGATATCATTGTTTTTTATTTGTTATGTTTATGTTTTGTATAATTAATTTTCAAAAATATATGAAAAGTTAATATTCCTTCTTGTAGTTTTATATAGATTTAACTCCAGGAAAAGGTACAGCTAACAATGTTGCCCCCAATGACAGCTAAAAATCATGTTTAGGTTTCATAATTTTTTTGAATTAATTTTGTTTAATTATAGCGCAGTCTCGATTAGTGCGCAAGAATGTCCAACTCACACCTCAAAACGTCATGTTACTATCTTTCTATAATACATAGTAGTATGATATCTGAAGCTTAAGATCTCTGTAACTGCTCTACCCTTCACGGAATGTAGATACTGATCCAGTGGTGATTTTAAGCTATTTTGT
Organism: Acartia tonsa; assembly: GCF_053477335.1. Classification (NCBI taxonomy): domain Eukaryota; kingdom Metazoa; phylum Arthropoda; class Copepoda; order Calanoida; family Acartiidae; genus Acartia; species Acartia tonsa. The sequence goes on along the minus strand of NC_137266.1, from coordinate 13,380,651 downwards.
TGGAGAAAAAAATGTGCTATCTTCCTTCTTAGGCATGGATATGTTATAACGGCTAAAAACACTTATAACAACTTCTTAACCTAATCATTACAGGAATCTTTGAGGTATAAGATACAAAATATAACAAAGTTGCTCAACTTATGGACATAATTGCTCTTGTTTGTACTATTAATATTACAACGGAACTTCCTCTCCTACAATGGATGGAAAGGAATTTTTCAAGGAATTTTTCTTGGATACATTTAAACATTTTTTTAACATCTTTCTCAAAAAGAGATAAAGATTTTATAAATCGATAATTTTTTAGGCTGCCTTGGCCGATATAAAAGTAACAGGATGTCTGTCAGTTTATGTGTATTTTTGTAGATGAAGATCTCGCAAACCGCTGTACTAACATGGTTGTAATTTACAGTGAAGCTTTATATAGGTCTAGGGTAGGTTTATAACTATTTGGAGGACCTTTGCCATCACAAGTGAAATTGCCTTCATAAGTTCATAACCCCCTCCCCCGAAAAAAATATTTTTTTTGTATTAGTTTTAAGATTAAAAATGAAAGTGAAGGATTTAATTACACCCCGTCCCCCTCCCTCCCTCACGAGCTATAGAGGTCTCTAGGGGCGTGTAAAGTTATTGATATAGCAATCTATTGAAATTATTATTACATATTGCTTTTCTAATAACAGTAAGAATAATTCATTGCCCTTTAAAATTAACTACCATGCACTTTTAGGACTTCCTCACAAAGGTTTGACAGATGTGCTGAAAATGGATTGCCTATTTCTTCCATAATTTCCAAAGTTGTACAGCAAATAACTCAATTATTGCACACGCTATTTCCGGCTACTCTGGTCAAAGGAAAAAACGATATAATGTATAAACATTATACATTCAAAATTTTAATTTTTCAAATTTTGATTTTTTTTGGAAGTTTGATGCTTTTTTAGCTAGTAGTAAATATTGAGATAGGGCGCGGAAGCAAGGTACACTTTCGGAAACTAAAATTCAGTACATCCAAATCCACGTATCAAAGTACAGCGATAATGTCAAAATGATATCGTTATATCGATGGTTGGGCCGGATACTTTTTTGGCCGGATACCGGATACCGGATATCCGGCTGATTTCAAATGCCGGATATCCGGTAACCGGCCGGATATCCGGCCAACACCGGATATCCGGCAAATATCCGGCTATCCGGCCAAATTACCGGATATCCGGCCGGATAACCGGCCAAATTACCAGATATTAAAGTATTAAAAAAACATTTCTTCAGAAATCTTATATAAATTTACATAAAGTTAAACTTATTCAGAAAAAATGTTCTTCTAGCTTAAATAATAAGAAAATTATAGCCATTTAAGATTTTAAAGGGCAGAGATTTTTGGTGTAAAGTATAAAAAATTATAGAGCCGGATATCCGGCCGGATAGTTTCAATATCCGGTATCCGGCCGGATATTGAAAATGGCCGGATATCCGGCCGGATATCCGGCCACACCGGATATCCGGCCCAACCCTAATCGATAGTGTTTCGGTACGCATGCCTTGCCGTACACGAAATCTTAATCTCCAAGCCCTCCGAATGACCAACATGTGAATGTTTACAAATGTGTATTTATTACCATGAAAACGGTGCATCTAAAACAAAAATATAAAAATTAATAACATAATATTAATGGTTTATTATTTTTGTATATCGAGGTTGCGTGATTTCAATTTAATTAAAAATATAAAATTTCTAAAAAACTTTAAATTGGCACGAAACATACTAAATAGCATCAGAAATTGATAATTTTAGATTCGAATGATCAATAAAATTAAGGAAAATATTCGTATGTCAAAAGTTAGCAGTTAAATGGTCTATTTGTTGAAAAATTAATGTTTTAAATTTCTTCGTAAAAAATATACCATACTACACTTATTATTAAGAATTAAGATAAATTCTTACCACATTATACGTCAAACTAAGCAGGAAGGCTTATTTGAGATCTTCCACGGATTAGAGCGCATGTATATCCATCCAATACATTATTTTTATTCACGTAGCTCTTCACATGGGAATCAACAAGGAAAAAATGTGCGCGCCTTTGTTTGTTTACAAGCTAAGCGCGGAGATAATTAGGAATGCCGCGTAACACACTCATTCTCTGGTGTAAGGAAAAGGGAATTAATGGGTTCGAACTTGCCAGGGAATACAAGAAAATCATTCCAACACACACCCGTCTAGTCACTGGGAATCGAACACAATAACTCATCTTAGCATCATGCGTGCAGACAGTGTCCACAAAATCACAATCTTATAACGCATAAATCACAAGAGTTTAAAATGGCATGGCCATCAGGCCTAAAATTAATATGGTAACTTACGAACACCACAATAACTCAAACCGACTCCACTACCACATAAGGATAGGAATAAGGAATGGGAAAAGCATTCAACATTCATGAAATGCACATTTACCACTCACACATCTCATTATATCATGGCCTCATAATCTTAATTAAAGTTAGAATTACAGACCATGTAATTGCGAATACATGAATTAATAATCAATAGTACCTAAACTTTGATTAGGTACCTACATAATAATAGGCAAATGATTTTTAAATTAAAAATCGCATCAATAATTAAATAATCAACTCAAACTTTTAATCAAAAGAAAGAAAGATTAAATAATGACATTTTTTCTACTAAATCTTTTTGCTAGAAAAGAAAAATAGAATTTTCATAAAAAACTTCTCAAAATTAAGCATTTTCTCCAGCGGAAAAATACTCGGGCTTACATCTAGACATTCTTAGATAAGATAAGTAAATCCTTAAATCTAACATGTTTAATAAAATAGATACTTAAATCTAAACAAAATATGACTGTAAAAAAAAATCATCAAACATCGGAAAATTAAAATTTCATAATTTTAAATCTTCGTGAATCAAATTTGCGTAAAATAAAATTGCAATTGAAATATGCAAATTAAATTACCAAAATAAAACAAAAGCTCAATTATAAGAAAAGAACTTCTCTAAATGCTGAGTTTGCAATTTCTCTCTGTTTTAAGAAGAAAGCAACTTGTACATATTCATACAGTCAAAATTAAGGCAATTTGGGGCCTCAGTTAGAATGAACCCCTCAAGATACAAACTAACCAATCTTTCAAACATTAATAATGCCATGTTCCAGCTATCCTGACGGACGTTATGTCTTTCCATCACAATTTTTGATACTGCATAATTTCCGACAGGATTTCTGGCGCAGGGCTCCATCAACTGAAAATAAACATAATTAGTGATGTTTAAATCAAATCAAAAATTAAAAGAATCATGAATAATTCAAGCAACTTTAAAATCATCAGTCAAAGCAATCAAAATAAAATTATCTTATGCTTTAGTTTTGCCGTTCTGTAGTATGTCTGGCCGAGGTAACAGAGCTAAGATACACTATAGAGCGGTCTTATTAAGCTTAAATCTTCGAACTCAAAGAATCTACTTAATTCAAGACGAAAAAAATCTGCATTTTTCTTTAGGTACATCGGTTAAAAGGTAAATAGAAATAATTTTAATATATATGTAATATTAAATTATCTATGTGATTATAATAAATCTTAAGAAATATTTATATGATGTAAAAATCTCATTGTGTTACTTTTTTTTATCATATCGAATTTCAATTAAACAAGGATAAAAATGTTCGTATTTGCGTAGGTACCTAGGAAAATTTCCGCGAAAAAAATCCCTGGTCCCGGAAAGACTTAAATCATTGAAAAAACTTGCGTAAACGTATGAATAACTTAAGTTTGCATTTCAAATGAAAAAAAATCTTGCGTCGATTTGAAAGTTTAAACGAAATTGAGTCAAAATTTGCGTTTTTTGTCTTTCGAAAAAAATATCTGATAAATCTACCATAAAAATAAATTTCAAAGTTAAACAAGAACGATACTTATACTAAACTTTGGGTAGATTGATCTTGAGCAGACGTCTTGCGGAAGTCTCGTTACTCGTGGCGGCTGCGTCATCTGATAATTTGAACTTGCAAACCACGGTCCTCCCACCTGGGCGCACTTCTTCCACACGCCCCAATCTGAACTTCTTCATCAAATTTGTGCTATCGTCGATCAGCACCACGTCTCCCGGCTCGAGCAGCACCTTGTTGCTGCGCCACTTGACGGACTTGAGTAGCTCAGGCATGAGCTGCTCCTTGTACACCTGATGGAACTGACGGGTCAACTCCTCCAAGTTCTCCAGCCTCCTAGTGATGGGCTCTTTACAACCTGTCTCAAAGGTGCAGATAGCATCGTTGGTCCTGCCGCCTAACAGATCAGCAGGTGAAATTATTCTCCAGCAATTGACGTCATCTCCTTGGGTGGCATAGGTCAATGGCTTAGAATTCAGGACTCTTGCAGTCTCAGCACACAACACCAATAAATCATTGAAGGTTACAGTAGCACCAGCCAACTTCTTGTTCAACACACGCTTGACCAGCCCAACCTGCCTCTCCACAGTACCCACGAACGAGTGTGCTGCGGTGGGCACCAGATGCCATTCAAAATGCATTCGGGTATCCTTCAAAAGTTCATCCATAATTCGTTTAGCACCAGCCATGTTGGTGCCTCTGTCTGTGGTAACCCTTCTAGGCATATTGTAAAACGCCTGAAGTTTTCTCAAGCCGACCAGCACGGCTTCAGTTGAATAATCAGTCAACACATCAACAAACACAGCCTGTGTAAATCTACAGGCCACAATCAACAACCAAACTTTGTACTTGGTCTTGGAACTCCTGGTACCAACGCCAGGCTTCGTAACTTCGATCGGCCCCGCAAGGTCCATATGCACCTCCTTGAAGGGCACAGAGGGCTCGACACGATCTGGCAGAATATTAGCAATTGCGGGACTCGAACGCTTGGCATATTCAATGGAACATGCAGCACAACTCTTGACCACTTTCATAGCCTCCATGCGGCCATGTGTGATCCATGCATACCTGCGGCTTTGCGCCAATGTCTTACGATGGCCTCCATGCCCCAATTCATCGTGGGACTGTTGAAGGATGAGCCGCGCCAGCCTGTTGTGGCGGCTGAGCAAGACAACACCTGGGCTGTCCTTCATAATCTTCCTGGGGCCTCCAGCAGCGGCCTCAAGAGCCTCATCTCCTCTCCCGGACATTTTCAATATTGTAAATGTCCTAAGAGGATAACATCCATCATGACCCACAATGGGCCAACAAACCTGGACCTTGTGATGATACGGTTGAAGGGAGTCAAATTTCCCCTCGGCGTCCATGGTCATCTCCTTCTCTTGGTTGAAGGAAGTCAAAAACAGGTCACAAACAGAATCCATGTATGTATTCGTGAAAGTATAGTTCTCATAATGCTTAGAACTATCATTGTTGCTAACACCATCCTCAATTGTTGCAACGCCACGTTTCTTGACAAGCAGCGTTTTAAAGCAGTTGGCAGCCTTAAGAACTGCGGCAACAGTCCTCCTTGCCTGCCTGTAGGTCCTTCTTGCCAGGGACCTCCAGAAATCATTGTCCACTACCTGTGTGAACATTACCTTGAGCTTCGCCATCTTGGGATTTAGCTCGCTCTCGGGAATGGATGCATTTACCTCACCCGCCGTCTTAACGGGCCACTGGTCCTGTTCCAGGCGCAACCAGCTTGGACCTTCTTGGTATGTAGATCCAGGTTGTACATCCTCAATTGTACACAAACCACGCGTTGCCAGATCGGCAATGTTGTGCTGGGTTGGAACCCATCTCCAATCTTCAGGGCTCGTCAACTGTTGTATCTCGGAAACACGATGACTGTTAAAAACATTTAACATAACACTGTCACTGGATAGCTGAGCTAGGGCACAGCTGCTATCACTAAAAAATACTTTGCCAGAAATGTTGAAAGGTAGAGCTCTGGCTACAGTATCCACAAGCCTGGCCAAAATTAGACAACTAAGCATTTCTAACCTTGGTATAGACTCAATCTTCACTGGTGCGACACGTGACTTGGCGCAACACAAAACTACATCATATCCTCCAGGAACTGGCCATCTCAGGTAGGTGATGGCTGCATAGGCCTGGTTAGATGCATCGCAGAAACCAACAAGCATTGGAAGCCCCAACGGCTTATCAGGAACCATCGAACGTCTGAACGACACATTTCCAAGTGCCGAACGGTCCTGGAGGCTGGACACGAGCTCCGACCTCAACTCTCCAGGTATAACATCATCCCAGTTACATCCATGTATGCAAACTGAGCGCAGACAAAGCTTGGACTTAAGCAGCAATGGCGCTGCTAGACCCATTGGGTCATAAAGTTGTTGCACAATTCTCCAAACTTCTCGTTTAGTTATCAACTCAGGTAGACTTCTCCAGAGATCCTCCAGGTCTAGATCCTCTAGTAACTTTCTACCCTTAATCTTCTCGCCGTGGTTGGCTCTGACAGGTAGGAACAACTTATCCTGTTTAGGGTCCCAAACGAGGCCCAGAACTTTTACACTGTCAACATCATCTCCAGAATAAACAACAGATTTAAACTTGAAATTGCCAGGTGCAATCATATCCTCCAGCTCTTGGACCAGCTGGACAGCTTCAGGTTTACTGTTATGACCGCTCAAACAGTCATCCACGTAAGTACAAGTCTCCAATTTGACCGATGGAGGATCTTGATACAAAACAAATTCAGAACTGAGTGGTTGCTGAACATCTCTCCACACATCCTGCTGGGCTACAACGTCACAACCTCTAATCTTCTCAGATCCATAAACATCTTGAACATCCTGCTGGGAACGTCCACCAAAAATACGACCAGTGAGTCTGAGGGCGGTCACGGCCATATCTCCAGCCAAAGCCTCACCAAAGTTGATGGTTTTGGTAAGGTAGACCTCTGGCTCTCCATCAACTGTATCAGCGAAAAAAACACGTTTCAGCTGAGAATCTTCATAGGTAGCTAATAATGAATTATAGAACTTCTGAATATCAGCCACGAATGCACACTTATAACTTCTGAACCGGATAAGATTGTGCATCAGAGTATATAATGGAACTGGGCCGTCCATCATAATACTATTGAGGCTTAGCCCCTTGCAGCAGAGACTGGAATTTGCGCATATCCTCAACGGCGTGGAAATAGACTCTTTATATGCGCAGACTAGGCTCGAATAATACACGGGCTTAGTATAAGCTAGGTCTTCTGGCGAAGCTTTCTGATACACTCCACGAGACACAGCTTCTTGAAACACTTGGCAGAAGGTGCTGTATTCACCTTTTTTAATCATTCTCTGCCGGTCACGTAAGCAGATCTTATAGGCCTGCTCTGAATTGTCAAATAACACACTTGGCGGCTGCTTGTAGGGATATGAGGCCGTCCAAATATGGTTCTCAAGATCTAATGTCAGACCTTCTTCAATCAGCTGCCGCTTACGCACATCCAAGGCGGACTGCCCGGCAGCTATGGCGGCGCAATGACGGCAGTTCTTACAACCGCTGCACATTGATGGCGGCTGTATTCCCAAACTCTCAGTACTCAGGAACTCCATCTTGCTGACCTCCAACTTCACAGCTTTACAGGCGACAGGATTAGCAACAGTCCTGCCATCTGCAGACACAACTAAATAGCCTGTACCAAATAAGCTTCTGTACAGTCTAGAATCACCAACCATTTTATCTGCACACGGGAACATAGCTGGTGTTAAATGGCCGATTAAAACATCAATCTTGCCGTCGACCATAGAAAAATTATCAGGCTTCATGTTGAAAATGTCGGCGGCGGCTGTAGGATCAATAGAACGCAACCCTTCTTCAGTACCAATGCTTGGCACTACCGCCGCCTCCAGAATATGTGAATTCCGGTTGCGGTCAACCAAACAAATCTTGACTGTAGGACATGCTTGGCTCTTTCCATCTGCCAGAGAAATAGTAGCTGTGCGACCAGTAGATGGCAACTCTAACTTCTTGGCAATACTTCTAGAAATCAACGTCAAATTTGCTCCGCTGTCCCACATGGCATTGACGGTGACTTGACGTTTGTCAGCCGCCAACGCCGGGACCTGTTGCAACATCAGCATAAAATTGTTCTTGCTAAACAATTGTGACTCATACACCGCCGCAACTTGTCCACTAGCAACCGATTCATGTAATAATGAATTATGAGGCTGGTTGCAACTGTCAATGGTACAGCTGCCAAGCTTATCGGCTCTGGGACAATCGGCCACCCGATGCCCTTTTTGTAAGCAGAGCAAACAGGCGCCTATCTTCTTGATGAAGACTTTGCGTTCAGGAACAGACATATCCCTAAACTTGGAGCACTTAAACAACAGGTGATCAGAGTTACAACCTTCCGACGGGCAAGGCTGTTTCTTCTTGGTCTTAGCTGGAGACCCAGGTTTACCAACGGCTGTAGCTGCGGCCGCAGGATTACCTTTCTTCTTGGAGGGGGTGTCTACATCGAATGAACACCTCATCAAAATGGCGCCACGCTGTTCCTCTATAATCTTCAACAGCTTAGGAATATTTGGGGTATCCATCGAGCCCAACGCCAGGTTGAGCTTGTCCTGGAAATCACGTGGCAACTTTTTGGATAACATTTCCAAAAGAATAATGGTCAACCACTGGCTTGTGGTGACTTCCTCATCATCATCATCCTTAGTCAGCTGCTCGAGCTGGCTAACTGCACCACCAAACTCTGCTAAGACTGTCACAATCTGGTTGGAGTCCGACGGTTTAGGCTTCTTCTCCCATTGGTTGAAAAGGCAGAGCATCTGACGTGTTTTGGACTTAAAACGTGCGTCGAGGTAAGCCCATTGAGATTCATGTGATTGAATCTGAATTAACTGAAGTCTCAACTCTTTATTTTTGCAGACCTTTTCACTGCTCAACAATAACTGTAAATATGACGGGTCCTGTCCTACGGTAAGCTTTTTAAAATTGTCCTTGAAACTTACGTAGGCTGACTCTGAGCCGTCAAAGCTTGGAAGAAGACGTTCGTCGACACGATTCATATATCCTGGCGTGAATATAGAACCGGTGCCGAACTGTGGTGTGCCAAACGGCGACACAAATGGCGATGCTGTCGAAGCACCCGCCGTCGTTGTAGGCGGCTTCACAGGTTCAAGCTTAACCTCGGCCAGCCGTTTCATCAAAGCAGACAAAGTGTTTATAATTGGTTCTGGTAAGGGAAAATATGACCCTTTAATAACTTTCACAATCTTTATGCAACGATCATATAGTTCAGCCTTATGGTCAGGCAAATTATCACCAACTAAATCAACAACACTTTGAATGTCACTGAGCTCCTCCATAGCATCTAGAGCATCTCTTAGAGCGTTATAATCTTTTTGCACAGTAATTATATTAGAATAAATGTCACTAAACTCCTCAAGCTCTTGGATTCTCACTCCAAGCTTGCTAAAACCGACCATAATGCTATCGAATGTCTCGAACTTGTCATGGACAAGGATTGACTCCTTAGTGAAATGTCTAACATCAAGCTCTGAAGATTCACTGACCAACTTCATCACTTTATTTAGTTCACTGGTTAGGGCCTCGACGGCTGGGCGCAGCCGTAGTCCCAGTTGAGCGCCTTTATTCTTTTTAGGACCCATGATTGTCACAATAATTAACTGTACTGATTACGATTATAATAGTGTGTGGTAAGGTATCACAACCAACACATTCACAAAACTTCACAGATATTTTCTTAGCCGCATCTGTTCTGTCTCGTTTTCATTGTTTCGGTACGCATGCCTTGCCGTACACGAAATCTTAATCTCCAAGCCCTCCGAATGACCAACATGTGAATGTTTACAAATGTGTATTTATTACCATGAAAACGGTGCATCTAAAACAAAAATATAAAAATTAATAACATAATATTAATGGTTTATTATTTTTGTATATCGAGGTTGCGTGATTTCAATTTAATTAAAAATATAAAATTTCTAAAAAACTTTAAATTGGCACGAAACATACTAAATAGCATCAGAAATTGATAATTTTAGATTCGAATGATCAATAAAATTAAGGAAAATATTCGTATGTCAAAAGTTAGCAGTTAAATGGTCTATTTGTTGAAAAATTAATGTTTTAAATTTCTTCGTAAAAAATATACCATACTACACTTATTATTAAGAATTAAGATAAATTCTTACCACATTATACGTCAAACTAAGCAGGAAGGCTTATTTGAGATCTTCCACGGATTAGAGCGCATGTATATCCATCCAATACATTATTTTTATTCACGTAGCTCTTCACATGGGAATCAACAAGGAAAAAATGTGCGCGCCTTTGTTTGTTTACAAGCTAAGCGCGGAGATAATTAGGAATGCCGCGTAACACACTCATTCTCTGGTGTAAGGAAAAGGGAATTAATGGGTTCGAACTTGCCAGGGAATACAAGAAAATCATTCCAACACAGATAGTATGTCAACCATGACCAATTTTATCTAATGCCACACAGTCAACATAAAACATAAAGTGTCTATGTTAACTGCATGTCAATAGTTTTAACAGGGAAAGTAGGAGTATTGTAGAATGTATTAGTCAGTTTGTTCATCTAGTAGATGGATGGTGTGATCATTATTTTAGCTAGCAACAAATTTGACTGTATGAACTATTTTACCAGGGAGGGAGGGGATATTGGAGTACAAAATATACTCAAAGTTTTATAAAAATGCTCTCTCATTCGTTGGCTTAAAATATTTAGATAATTTAACAACATTTTGATTAGTTACAGTGTTCATATTTTTCAATCAGTAATTTATAATACAAAGTAGAATGATGTCTGTCCGTCCGTCTGTCTTTCCGTCTGTCCCTTAAGATCTCGGTAACCACTGAACCGATCGGATTCTACTCTTCAAGGTATATACCTATTGGTCCTGTGGTGGTTTTAAGCAATTTTCTTGGGGGGTGCACAGTGGGATCTTTTGAAAAAAATCGGGACATCCAAAAAATTTAAAATCAACATTTATCTATCCTAGGAATTAATAATGGCTGTAAGTAGACAGCTAAAAAGAATAATAATATTAATATGCTACATGTATTGTGTATAAAACAGTTTTCACAACCTGGGGCCTCCCGGCCGTTTTTGAGTAATTGAGCATTTTACATTGCATGGTTTGAACAATTTCGTTCTTGTTAATTTCAAATTTTCCTTCGTTAGAGGGGGAAGGAGTCAGTTTAGAGCCCAAAGTTATCTCTGCAATATTTTCAAACTTTTTAAGGCGGATCTTTCTTGACTTATGCATCATTTGCCTCTGGCGAACCGTTTCGCCGTTATTTGCCGCCGTTGGCGTGATTTTTAACGATTTTTGCCGTTCTCGCGGTTTTAATGGACATTTAAGGGATAAAGGAGTCGTTAAATAAAGATGTTTTATAAATACTTTTATTTTAGCAATTAAATTTGCTAAATTTCAAATGTTCTAAAAAAATTTGTATTTCTAACTGGTTTTGGTCCAGCAGAAATTCAAATTTGTGGATTAATTATAATATTGCAAAAACATTATATATGCGTCAGAGAGAGAGAGAGAAATATACGTTTGAGAGAGAATATAATATAAGTAATTATGTTTATACTCTTATACAAACTTTAAATGAAGATAGCTAGACTTATAATAAAGGTATTAACACAAAATCAAAAGTGTTTTGAAAATTATGTTATTGTTGTTTATATCTGTAAAAAAAAACATTTGAAAACATGCCTTATAAGTGTCCTATTTTAATTATACTGGACCTACCTAAAAATGCCAGGACTTGAACTGGGTGCATCTGAACAAACATTGTTTGCATTGAAGAAATATTTACATAGACGTTTATTTTGTTAAAATATTCAAATCGTTACTAAAGTTATGAAGGTTTAAAGATTTTTTAAAAATAGGGTAGCTTCGCTCCTCCAAAACCGCCAGACGTACTTACCAAATGGACATTAGAAATTAACAGAGGCAAAATTTAAGTTATTTCCTGGCTAAAGCAAATAAAATTACATCATTTCTTCAAATACAAGCTTATTTTTTGAAGTTTACTTTTGTCTACTCTTAATGTCCCGTTTTTGGGCAAAAGATCCCACTGTGGGGTGGGACACCCCCAACCCCCCAAAAAACGAAAATTCCTCCCCCCCCCAAAAAAAAATTCACACTTCACATAAAGTATTGGCAGAAGCACCAGAATTTAAAAAAAAAAATTTTATTTAATTTTTTTTTTAAATTACCTCAGGGGGCAAAGCCCCTAGAGGGTAGGGGCAAAGCCGCTAGTTTAATATACTGCAGGAGTCATTTTTTTTATAATAATTTAGAATACAAATCAATAAGTCATCTGTCTTATCCCTCAAGATTACCGCAACACTTGTTCTTAAGTTTTCATTTAGTATTTAATAATTATTAACATTATGTTTCCTGAATAATTATCCCTATCCTATCTATACTTTTAGAAACATTAAAGAATTACAGAAAAACGGTATTTATAGGCCAAACATATCAGAGGAAAGTCTTTTATATAAATTTTTGCTTCCACAAGATTGGAACATTTATTTCGTAGCAAAACTAATCTATAATTTTAAAAGACCATGTGTTCATCTGAAGCGTTTTGGGGGAAATATGATTTTTTAGGCTCCCATAAATGATAGATGTCTGAAACTTCTTGTAAACATTCCCATCAATGAGGAGCATAATCTTATTATATTAAGTAGTAAAGGTTTTTTTTAGTTTGAAGTTTAAGATCTCGGAAATTGTTGGTCCGAATAAGTTGTACTTTTCAGGGAATCTTTACAAATATCTTCAGATGGTTTAAGGCTATTTTTCTGACATCTTCCGCACCCCCTTAGATGCTAGGGGCGAAGCAACTAGTTAAATATAAAACATCTATAGCGGTCGGACTTCTTTTTCCACATATTTTAACATAGCATATTTATTTAAACAAATTACTAAAAATCACGAAACCTATTTTGCCCCTTCTTCTGATTAATGTAATAGGACTCTTCATTTTAGGTGATATGACAATGAATGATAAATTTATGTACATCCCTAATGACGTTTAACAAAATTACCCTTTCTTTTCATTACAATTATTGGTTGAAATATTTGGACATTGCAAATTTAAACTAAGATATGCTTGTTTTATTCGGGCAAAAACTTTAGACCTGACAAAAAATTATATGATTTAAGGAGGGGTAACAAATAAAAAGTTAAAATCCGTGGAGTGTCCTTTTGAATTCCCCCATGAGATAAGGCACATAAGAATCGTCCAATGCAATCTTTTTTTTAAGGTGTTCCTTTAAAACAAATAAAAAAGAATTCTATATTTTGGTTAATCAAAGATTTTCTTATTGAAGCAAATAATTAAAGAGCGTGTGGCTTGTGTTAATAGTAGAAAAATACTACGCATACCATTAGAACCAATCTAAGATCTAGTTTTTGGAAATATAAATATCATTTTTATGCTATGTGTACTTTAGTTGCTCCGTTGAAAAGTGTGAGGAAGGATTGGTTAGCCATTTTAGAAATTCTTAGAGACATAAAAACAAAACCTACATTCTAACATGTAAAAGGTTGTGTACTATTAATTAACACCAAAAAAAGCGATACTACCAATGTACCAAACGAGTAAATACTAAATTGCAAAATTTTACCCGCTGCATTGAAAGGACACCTGATATTGATAGTAAAAAAATGCCGCTCTAAAAAATCTGCATTCTTGGACATTTTTTTATACACGTAAATCTTGTTCTAAAAGCCTTTGCTTTTCTAAGCTTATTATTCATTATTAATGGGATTCGAGAGATGTTTTTTTGAGGTAACTTAACCGACCACCACACCCCAGAGAAAATGTACATTCTTGTAAGCAAGTTATAGTGTTTGTGGTCCTTTTAGACGTTTATTTTGCCTTTTTATTATATTGCATTCCCTTCTACGGGTTTCACAGATAATTTTTATTTCATCATCGCTTGTTATGGCCGTATGTAATCTTGTTCAAGAAATATTTTGGACAATTAAAAGATTTTTGTTTATACACATTGTCTTGAAGAATTCTATTTCTTGGAACCTTATGGAATTTTAGTCTTTTCGGGATAGGAACTCAAAATCTACAAAATAAATTGGTTTTTGTCTGCTTGTATACGTCTTAGGTGCATTTTTAAAAAACTTATTGGCGCACTGCCTCACTAAAATTAGTGAGGTTCGCTAAAAATTTTTGTGAAAAATCCTCCAAAATCGCATTAAAAATCTACAAAAATTAAACAAAATCTTATGTTGATAACCCACTTATGATTTTGTTTTTATTTTTGTAGATTTTTATGCGATTTTGGAGGATTAAAAAAAAAATTTTGCGAGCCTCACTAATTTTAGTGAGAAAGTGAGCCAAAAAGTTTTTTTTAAGAATCCACCTCCGTTTTGTTGTATCAAAAGATCTTGCTAACAGCTGTTAAACTTTGATATGAAAACTCTTCAATCTTCCCCCTTATTTATAAAATTATTTGTTATCAGTGTTCAACAAGTACTTTGTGTGAAACCGACGACCTATTTAACGCCCCCCCCCCCAAAAAAAAAAAATACTCTTTTTTTTCATTTTGAAATATTAACACAGGGAGGGTGGGCGAAGCCACGAAAATTTTAAAGCAAGAACAAAGTTACATACATGAGCGTGGAGAAGGGTAGTGTTTTCACCCCCCCCCCCCACAAAACAAGATATAATGAAAAACTTCCTACCTCTTTTTTTTCATTTTTCATAATTTTCATAATTTTGGTTTGACACAACCTCCCCCCCGGTAAAACCCTGTGCAAAACTCGTTACAATCACTGAGAATAGAGACGAAGCTAGGTGCGCTTTGGATACCATGTCTATCATTTAAATACTTAAACTTTTAGTTGATTTAAATTCAAAAGAAAAAAAACATGAGATTACCTAATTGAAAGAAATACCACACCTTTTAGCCAAAACTATATGTTTTTTTGGGGTAAATTTAATCATTGAATATGTAAATTGGTAAAGTAAAGTTTCTTGATAGGGTATACACGAAAAAAACAAATATGGAGTTGATTCGCTTAAAAAAAATTTGTTTCTGGCATTTAAACAACAATTAGATATCATATACGTTCCATTCAATTTTGGTTGTTTTATTAGCTTCTTTACATATTTCTATATCTAAAAGAATTTCGTACTTTTAAAGCTTAACATAATCAAGCATTTTAGGATTAAGCTTTTCCATGACTTATTTTTGGATTGTATATTCAAAAGCCAAAAATGTTTAGTTTTTCTTTCATATGCCCTAACCAAGGATTCAACAAAGCATGATTCCTTACAAGGGCCTTAGAAAACCTAACATAAAAGTCAAATATGAAATGCGCTTCTATAGATGTTTAAGTTCTTGTCGTATATTTATGTCTTTATTAACCTAAGAAAACAATAAGCACATAAAAGTTAACAAACGTATTATATTTGTAGTTAACAATGTTACAAAAATCTACCAGTTAAAATATTAGAAAAAAAACACGAAACCTTTTATAGCATTAAATAACAACTGAAGGATGGGACATTGGCCGTTAAATCACACTGGTACCCACGCTATCTTATTCTTTAGCTTAGGAACTTTGGGTACTTTTATAGACTTGTGTTTGGTAGTTTTCACACTTTTCAACCAATAATTTTGAGTTACAGAATGGTTAATTTTGTGATGTAAATCAATTTATTATTTATTGTCTTATACCTTAAGATCCCTGATAATATAACTCAATATATATTACATATGAAAGCATATTTTAATAAATATAAAACAAGGATGAATACCATGAAAACCATAAGTAACAAAGCTAAAAAATTATGTATGGAAAAGGTATTGAGAAAATCACGAAAACTTGAAAATCTAGAAAGTGATCAAGCACCCCAAACAACAGACAGATGGACAAGACGATGTATAGATTAGATAGGCAATTTAATCTAGGAATCTACACTGAAAATTTCAGCTATCTATCTTGAATAGGAGCCGATAAAATTACGTTTTCTCCAAACTGTCTCTTACAGACAAACGGACATTTCAAATTATAGTGTAACTTCGCTGCTAATTATTGGGTATAATATAGAGTTGTTTCACTAGATGGTTGCTATACTTTCGATAAATGTTTCAGTTTGACGAAGACCAAACTGCATTACTTTTGCACCACTTTTGACGTCATATTCTTCATCTCTTTATTAGGGGTTTTCTTTCCCACTCTTCCTCTCATCTTCTTCATTTTATGACGTCACAGGAATCAAAAGTGACACAAAAGTAATGCAGTTTGTTCTTGATTCACTTTTGCACCACTTTTGACGTCATATTCTCCATCTCTATTTTAGGGGTTTTCTTTCTCTCTTCTCCAACTGGTTATTCTCTCATAACAAAATTTATAAAATTATTACTTCATTTTTTGGATCTCGACAATTTTCTCAGTCACTTATATTCCTAATTTTGTCTACATTTCTCATATAAAGGGTGAGCAAAAAATCGTAGATTTTGAAAATTAAAATTGCGCGACTTGATTTACTTGCAAGTCGATTTTAAGTCAGTTAGGATATTTAACCACGTATCTTCTAAACTATGCGTAGCACAGGAATCGTTTTTATATTTCCAAAAACTAGAGTTCATAGCGGTTCTAACAGTATGCATTCATTTTTCTAACATTAATACAAGCCAAGCAATTAGAATTTTAAAAATCTACGTATTTTTTTGGCTCAACCTTTACATCTACCTTTTTATTTCTCTTTCAGAATTTTTCTATCCAATCTTTTCTTTTCAACATTTCTATGAACTATCTAGGAATATTTCTTGAGGGATATGACAATGAACGATGAATTAATGAACATTTCAAATTACCCGCTATGTAAATCAAAAAGTTTGCTTGAATTGGGTCATGTGAAGGAAACAAAGTTGCGGGTTTCGTCATATTTTGACAGGTTGTTTTAGGTTAAGTTAGGTTAGGTAATTGACCTGCTGGGTTAGACAATTGGCCCCGCAGGGTTAGGGCTAGTAATAGGAGAAAAGCTACTGTGAAAATATGACGAAACCCAAATTTCGTTTCCTCACATGACCCGGATTGTTTTGTATGAAGCCTAAAATTTCAATAACTACTGAACTAATTAGGTTTTCCTTTTTAGGAAAGCTTTACAAAGGTTTCAGAAAGACTTTATGCTATGTTTTTAGATTTAAGACTTGGGTTGGTTTTAGGCTATTTTCTGTCATTCTAATCTATCTAGTTTTATAGAATCAATTATTAAGAGATAGATAATGGAAAACAAGGATGATAACATCCATTAAAGCGAAGCTCTTAAATGGAAGGACAAACGATCAATAACCCTAGAAGAGTGTCAGAACTGAATAAACTAAATATTAATGAATAACCTTATATGTACAAAATTGTAAGTATTTTTTTTGCAAAACTGATTAACTACATGATACTGTTTAAGGACATACTGAAGTTTTTATGACTTGATTATAGAAATGCTTCGCTTATCACGTTGTACCTTGTTGCAATAGGAATCAATATTCAAAGAATCAGGTGAATAGGATAATTTTAACATACAAAGATTTGTTGTCAAAAAAGAAAAAAAAATCAGCTTGTTTAAATGGACGTAGGGACTTTTTGGTAGCAATTATAGAGTTGCTACGCTTTGTAAGTCGTACCTAACTGTTATAGATATCAGCAAACAAAGTTTGAAATCGATAGGAAAATTCTAGCCTGTTTAAGTTAACAAAAACTAACTGTAACGGAAGGACGGACCGACCCTAATTATAGAAAAGCTTCGTTTTTTAAAAAGAGAGATAAGAGGAAAAAGTGATAGAAAGATAGATAGATAAAAGAAATAATGTAACAAGAGAAAGAAAGAGAAAAATAGATAGAAAGATAGGTAAGTAAAAAGAGAGACAGAGAGAGAAATAAGAAAGAAAGAGATAAAGGTGTGTGAAGTTAAGTAAAGTTAAAATTTAGTGGCTTAACTTAGGTCAAGTTAGGCCATGCAAAGTACTCTCTACCCCCTCCCCCCCCCCATTCCCCTAAACAACAAAAAAATGCCCACACAACCAAACATGACCCTACAGCCCTGTGGGACAAAAATGCAACCCTGGCCCCCTTTGAATACACAAAAGAACCCCCCCCCCCCCATAATTCCTGTCTTCTCTGTAAAATTTAACCGTGTGCGTAAAAGTGAATTTTGTTACGCGCCGCGCGATTGTCACTTTAAAAGGTACGCATTTTTAGCGTAAATTTTACGGTGCTCTAGCAAACACACACTAAAAATTATTTTAGCAAAACCATTTAAAACTTCTTAAGAATAGTGCGGTTAGGTAACTTTCAATTTTTTTGTGGCCAGTTTTAGTAAATTAGCATGAAATTTAAAAAGTTTTACCACCCTAAAATTTAAGTCGGTGTGATAAATCCTGAAAAAGCCAACGAACCTATAATTGGACAACTAATCCACTTTATTGCTATTTGAATTTTTTTCAACTATCTCCTGGGGATCTAACCATATGGGGCCGTATAAGAGGCGTATCTAATTAAATACTTTTATTTTTGCTATTTAGATATTTTAACAGTTTTGAAAGCGCGTCACAACGTATATTTCTTCAAGCCCAATGGTTAAGTGAAGAAGATACACACACGCACAAACACACACACATCTACATATATACTTCCCATATTTCCCCTCGGGGGAAGGTAGGGTTAGGGATTAAGGAGAAGAAGGGTGGGGGGGGGGGGCAAATGAAGAAGATACTTCCATTCCCCCCTCCCTCCTCCATGTTTAAGCATTAAAAGATGGGCACTACTAAGACCATGCATATCTTGGATAGATAGATAGATAGCAACACACAGATAGAAAGATAGCGAACATGAACCGAGGGTACATATATGGGTGGATAACCGCGGGACATCTTCAATTGACGTCCATCTCCCCTCCTGTACACATCAAAGCGGATTAATAATCCCGCTATTAACCTATCCCTGTGCCCATCCTTTCCCCACTCCTTCCCTCTGAACCCTCCCAAGGCCTGCCTTTGACCTCACGCTGAAAAAATGAAGGTAGGCTTCCCTAAAAAGTTTTAGCATGTTAAAAAAAGTTATATATATATATATATATAAATGTTATATAGTTATGTGTATTTAAACAAAAGTTATTTGTAGTGTCAATTTTTAAGGATTGGCCGCTCAAGGCCAGATGTGTGACTTTTTTTGACCATCTTCTAAAAGGATGGATGGCATTTTTTTAAATTAGTGGTCAAATGGTCATTTTTCAACCCTTTGAGACCGATTTTATTAAATTCTGTTAACCCTTCGTGAAAAATTTGTATAAACTTTTGTAGTTATTTATTTATACTTGTATGTTATTTACTCTCTAAATTTTAAACATATTTAACGATATCTTTTTATTTTTGGTTAAAGTTACTCTTTTTTTTTAAAGCGCACCTAATCAATAAGTAGGGCATGTCATTGTCCACACGTCTTTTGGGAGGTCACTGGGTCATAGTAACTCAAGGAGCCAACAAAACAGGAATTACTTCTGTATTTTTTTTTCATTTTATAATCTACCTAAACAGTCTATATATACTATTATATAAAGTAGTAAGCTTTTTTTGTTTTATGTCAAATGTAACAAAATATCCGTTTTAGTTGGGTTAAAAATAGCCATTTTAGTATTCAAATGTTAATAAGCTTTAATATACCTTTAAAATTAACAGTTAAAACATTTAAATTAAAATCGTGGACACGAATAAAGATTTTAAAAATGAAAGATTTTAAAAAATGTGGGGAATAGAAAAATATTTTTTCGCCAGTTTATATGTTTATTTTATTAATTTGTTATTGTCGATAAGTTTAAAACTTGAAATGTTATCTTATCTTAAAGAACTTTAATTTTGACTGGCATAAAAGTTGGAAGCCAAAAGGCGTTTTCACACAAAAACCCATGTGAAGCACTTTACATAAATTAGAAAAATGGCAGAGGGGGTAAGGGGGGGGGGGTCATATTTTGTTTGTTTATTCATTACAATATAATATTGAGTAATGAGTAGCTCCGCAGGGTGAAGATACTGCAGTTGTAGGGCAGGGTTTGTCATAGGAAAATTACCCCACACCTTATTTCAAAAATAATGAGGAGGGGGGGGGGGGGCGTAACAGTCCTAAACTTATACTTGTTTCAAAGCACCAACAAAAACCTTTCTTCTTAACTTGTCATATCCTTGTCCCTGAAAATTAAGATGACATCTGGGTAATTAACTAAATAAGGTAATGTTCAGAGTTTAAAGGGTAATAAAAAGAATGCATATAAAATAACATGGTTACATACACACCTTTTTGCTAGAAAGTACACTCTTTATCATGTTTTTTTTAAAAGTGAATATTTTCTTTAATTATTGTGTGTCCATCCATCCGTCCGTTCGGAACGGATGACTTTTTTCGTTAATTTGGGCATGTTTGAATTGTCCTGTCGATTTCAAATTTTGTATGGTGATTCCTGTAGTAGTTAGGCACGATTTAAAAAGCGTAGCGACTCTAAAATCGTTACAAGAATGTCCGTAGGTTTATTTAAAACTATTTTAAACAACTAATTTTTATGTGATGTAATGTAATAATCCGATTGATCTGATTTTTTGAATACTGATTCCTATGACAACAAAGTACATTTTAAAAGTGAAGCACCTATACAATCAAGTCCTAAAAATGTAAGTATGCCCTTAAACAGAATTCTGTATTTAAGAAATTTTGCAACAAATTTACGTATAATTTTGTCAAAACTTATATATTATTATTTTGTATATTCACTTCTGACACTCTACAAGAGTTAATGTTCGTTTGTCCTACCCTTTCAGAGCTTTTATGAATGCTGTCATCCTTGTTTTGGTACTTTTGATATGTTTTTTTTCTTTAGAAGTGTAACTACTCTTTAATAAAAAACAATAAGTCTTCCGAATTTGCAAATTAAACTTTTTAATTAAATGAAAACTTTTTAAATAACCAAAAAATCGTTTATATTGCATTATACTTTGATACTATTCGAGATTATTTAAGCTGTGCTACTTTTTTTCAATAAGATTAAAGTCAAACTCAAGAAAGAAATGAAAATTGGAGATAGGAAAGTGCCATTTTAAAGACTGACGAACCAAATAATAGGCAGCTATGTTACAGAAAATTGCAAAAGTGAATGTAAAAAGAAGAACCGACAGACAGACCCTAGCTATAAAAAAAAGAGATTCTTTTCACATCACATCAACTTTACATTTGTATTTAAATGTAAAAAAAAACCGACAGACAGACCCTAGCTATAAAAAAAGAGATTCTTCTAACATCACATCAACTTTACATTTGAATTAAAATGTAAAAAAAATCTGTTACTCATTTCCACTTACATATTAAAATATAAAAATATTTCCGTCTAATTTTGTCACTTTAGATTACACTAGCGGCTACGCCCCTAGAGGCCTCTAGTGGCACTTTAAATGGTTTTGTTTGTTAAAGTCTCTACAATAATTCTTTAGTACGATACCTCTTTATTTTACGTTGAGGTTTCCCGCATTTAAAAAAATTTCCATTTTTTTGTCATTTCTCTTGGGAGGGTGGTGGTACCCTCACCCAAAATAGTTATAAACCTTCCCGGGAACCATGAGAATCTACCCTGTTAAGAAGAACCCGATCGGTTCAGCGGTGAGCGAGATCTTTCGGTACACACAGACACACAAACAAACATCCTGTTACTTTAGTATAAGGCTAAGATGTTCATGGAAAAAAACAATTTTGTACATAAGTAGCGAAGCTAATATGCTTATTAAACTATTAAAAAAAGAACAGTAAACTTTAATATGACCTAAAGCTTTTATTGGTACTTGCTTACATGTGGTAGACTGGAGCACCGAAAACCCCCCCCCCCGCTTAGTTTTGACAAAAATCAAAAATAAGGGGGGGGTAGTTTTTTAATGTCTGGAAAACGGCAAGGAGGAAAAGTGCAGGGAAAGGCAAAGACTTTTTGTTCAAAACCCCCCCCTTAATTTTGAAGAAAATCAAAAATAAGGGGGGGGTAGTTTTTTCACTGTACAACACGCCAGAAAGTTGAGTGAGGTAAATCAAGTAAATCCAGTATACCAAAGGGGAATGCTTATTACAGGGATATTCATGTTTTGGGGCATAATTTCCTTATTTATTGACTGATTTTAAAGTAAAAGTAAAAGGTTTTAATTTTGTGCGCACAAAATTAAAACCTTTTACTTTTACTTTAAAATCAGTCAATAAATAAGGAAATTATGCCCCAAAACATGAATATCCCTGTAATAAGCATTCCCCTTTGGTATACTGGATTTACTTGATTTACCTCACTCAACTTTCTGGCGTGTTATACAGTGAAAAAACTACCCCCCCCTTATTTTTGATTTTCTTCAAAATTAAGGGGGGGGTTAAAAACTACCCCCCCCTTATTTTTGATTTTTGTCAAAACTAAGCGGGGGGGGGGGTTTTCGGTGCTCCGGTCTTCACATGTAAGCAAGCACCCTTTTATTTAGTGTTATACGTCTATGTAAGTGTACTAGTGGATACGCCCCTAGAACCCTCTAGAGACCCCTAATGTGGGATTGTGAAAAGTCTACCCCTCCATTTTTATTTTGAGTTTTAAAAAAATAAGTATAACAATATTTTTTAGGGGAAGTCATTTTTTTCGAGGCAGGAGATACCCTACCCAAAAATAGTTAAAAACCTTCCCTAGACATTTTAAAAGCTTCAATATAAAGGAGAACCATATCGGTTCTGTGGTTAACCAGATCCTTTGATACAGACAAAAAAGCTTACTACTTTATATAATTTTTTTTTCTCTTGTAGAAGTGAATCAAGCAATATTAGCTTGGTCGTTTTAGACAATAGGATAGAGGCAAAGACGGCCAGTTAAGCTCACTAGGTATATTCTAATTATAGAGTAGCTGCACTGAAAAGAACATTAATTTTCTTGTTATTTTAAAATTATTGATTTCATTTATAACACAAACAAATCTTATATTTGTATGGAGGAGTTTTTGGGATAAAATTGAAACATTTTTTTGGCAAAACAAAGCGAAAAATCTTTTAGTTATTAATTAATGATGTAATGTTGTCTTTTGTAAATTGCTTAAAATAAAGGAATAGGGGGGGGGGGGGGGGAAAGGTTATTATATCAATAGAATTAGAATCATCAACTTTTTGCGTTTTAACTGATATGTATCAATTTTTTTTAATGGATATTTTTCAATTTTCTAAAATTGTGAAATGTCCATATAGAATGTATATTATTAACATATTAGAATCATAAATAGTAAGCAACAGTTATCAGCTTTTCTTTGTTAAATCGCCTCACCCTATTTTTTCAAAAGCGAAGAATTTCTACATTTTGTGTTAGTCCGTTAGTATGTTGTCGTCATCGTTATTTTAGGCATGTTAGAATTGTCCTATCGTTTGCAAACTTTATTTGATATATTTGACTGGCAGAAAAATAGCTTAAAACCACCTGAGGATATTTATAAACCCTCCATAACAAGAACAACAAAATTTCCGAAATCTGTAGTATCAGACAAAAAAAACCTTACTACTTTTTATAATGCTTGACTGTATGATTTCTATAGCTTCGCTTTTATGGATGTTTTTATATTTGTTCTAATCATTTTTATATTCATTCATACTTCTTCTATCAACATAAAGTCCATACAAAATTTAGATTTAGAAATTTCCCAGAAATTTGAACATTGAACCTTTGATAAACCCCCTCTGTTATGTTATTAGATTTTAATGGTTTATGTTATTTGTATCTTAGTAATAAACAAAGTTCATTGCTAACATGTCAACTATACAATTGTCACTTAGGCCTTGGGATTGTTTTATGCTATTTTTCTGCTTTTCCTACATCTATAATATAGATCTCCTAGATTTTAAGATCCTATTCGCTAGTATGTTAATATAATATTAGAACAAAGACTTAGTTTTAAGGGATGATTTTTTTCGGATTTTTATACAAAACTGGAAAATTACTGCAATTTCTAATGGTAATCAGAAATAATTGAGTGAATATAGTATCAAAGTTTGGACTTTTATTGTGCTTTTATCTGACGCTAAAGATAAAAAGAATTTACTACTTAATAGGATATAAAAAATTCTTATTAAAAATTCTTATAAGAAAGCCTTATTGTTATTAAAAAGGAAAAATAGTTAAAAATATTTTTATTTTACACAATATGATATTTAAATGAATAGACACAATGATAAATTAATCATTAAACTCATCGCATGGAGGGAGGGGATATTGGTTTCAAGGACGTCCAAGCTTTTTTATTTTGAATCAATTTATCTTTCATAGTCTTATCCCTTAAGCTCCCTGATATTGGAATCATCTTGAGACACCTATCTATCACACATATTACCATAATATTCCATAAAGTCACAAATATATGGAAACAATTTCAGGGATAAAGGAAAAGGTTAATAAAATATAAATTTTTGTTGTATAATCCCTTTCGTAACATCGTACCTTATGGGGCGATTCTTCGTATTTTTCACAGTAGCTTTTCTCCTATTTCTAGCCCCTGCGGGGGGCTCTAACCCTGCAGGGCCAATTACCTAACCTTGTAAGGCAATCACCTGACCCAATATAACATAACCAATTTAAAAATACGACGCATCGCCCCTTATGGGGCGATGTTACGAAAGGAACTATTCCCAATTTTTGTTATCTCCCCAACAATATATTAAATAAAATTGTATGGCGACACAATTCTTGTTGAATTGAAATTAAAGTCTGTATCTCAAGCTTATTTTATTCTCCATTTATCTATCCTAGCATCCCTGAAAAATTAACATCATAGTAGGGATGAAAATAACGGACATTATTATTCTTGTGTTTAATTCAACAGTATTCATAAAAGTTAGGGATTCAGGGATGGAACAATGAAAAATATTTTCTCGTATTCTTTCGAATCCGGTGGATAGGAACCGGTTCTCATCCATAAGAAAAAGCTATGTCTAGCATCGTATTATATCCAGCTTTCTACGAATATAAAAATGTACAATCTTACAATTAAAACAAGTTTTTTGCCCGTGCCTTCGGCACCTCGGGGCTAAAAAAACTGGTTTAATCTTATAATTGTACATTCTATATCCGCGGAAAGCGGTTTATAATACGATGCGAGAAATAACTATTAAATTTTCCTCAAAAAGTATATGAGCGAAGCTTTGCTTTTGATGGTTGAAAACATTTGGGTAAAGCAAGAGCAATACTGATGAAAGTGCACATTTTATAAGGGAAAAAAGCTACTTTATTTCAATCGTGTTATGTTTGTATGTATTTCTATCCTTATCCACCTTCTTCTCTTTTAATAACTCCTCAATAACAATTATCTTTTTAGGCATTACATTTAGTTTACTTTTTACATAAACATAATGTAATAAAACTCTATTAAAAACTTAAATATTGTGGATAGATTTATGAAAAGTAAATTAGAAAACAATGTTACTTTTAGTAAATATAAAAAGAAATCATAACGAGCTTAATTTAAATCAACTACAAAAAATACATGGAATTGTGCTCTTTTAATAATAGTTTCTTTGTAAATTAACCTATTTTGATGTAAATTTGCCTATATCTAAAATAGGAAACATACTGGTTTGTGATTATTAAGTTCAAAACCCTGCATGGATAAGGCTTTCCCCTTCTACTTCTACTTAATTATTATATTTAATCTTTAATAGCAATTAAGTTTTTACTTTCATATCAGAACGTAATAAAGCAAAACTGATGTAAAACATAAAATAACAATCTTAAAAGGAAAAGAAGGAAAAGAGAAGGAAAAGAGATCTAAGTTTTTCTGTAATTGTATTTTATCAAGTCAAGTTGAAGATTATTTTCATAGTGAAATTAAATTAATTTTATCGATAACCCAAAATTAATGTTTGTTGTTATTTATTAATGTTATAAGAATACTATTATGTCGATATAATGTCAGTTATTACTACTTTGCCTTTTATTCAACATTATTGATAAAGAAGTTGAACCTAGAAATTACTTGGTTTGAAATTGCTAATAGCTCTATCTATCTGAATCTGCAAAAAATGAGAAGAAAAAAAACTATTTATACAATACAATCAAAATTCCATTTTAGCATGTATGATATTTATTAAAAGCGAAGCTTTTCTATAATTAGGGTCGGTCCGTCCGTCCGTACGTCCGTACGTCCGTCCGTCCGTCACGGATAGCTTTTTTCGTTGATTTAGACATGTTAGAATTGTCCTATCGATTTCAAATTTTGCATGGTGATTCCTTTAGTAGTTAGGTACGATTTAGAAAGCGTAGCAACTCTATAATCATTACTAAAATGTCCGTACGTCCATTTTAAACATGTTGATTTTTTTTACTTTTTTTAAATAGCTTTTTTCGTTAATTTAGGCATGTTAGAATTGTCCTATCGATTTCAAATTTTGCATGGTGATTCCTGTAGTAGTTATGTACGATTTAGAAAGCGTAGCAACTCTATAATCATTACCAGAATGTCCGTACGTTCATTTTAAACATGTTGATTTTTTTACATTTTTAACAACAAATTTGTATGTGACCTAATCATCCGATTGGTCTGATTTTTGGTATACTGATTCTTGGGACAACAAAGTACAATATTATAAGCGAATCAACTCTTTAATCAAGTCCTAAAAATGTAAGTATGTCCATAATCATTATCCTGTATCAAGCAGTTTTTCAACAAATTTATTTACAATTTTGCTTTGACTCTTATACATTCGCATTCTGATTATTCAGTTCTGACATTATACAAGTGTTAATGTCCGTTTGTCCTACCGTTTCAGAGCTTCGCTTTTATGGATGTTGTCATCCTTGTTTTTTTAAAAATAACGTGACTATTTGGCTGATATTTTACTAAAATAACATTATTCTAATAACATTTTTATCTGAGTATTATGTTTATGAAAAAACTAAACTAAATTATATACTTTTTCACTATAACATTTATTTTTAGCTTCTTTCTTAAAGACTTTTTAAGTTGTTTTAAATGAACATTTATAAGAAAACACTCAAAGCTTGACCTTTCATTTTTCAAGCAAATTAGGAAATCTTTTTAAATCAGGAAATTTTTTACTTATCATATTGTATATGTAAAAGGTTAAAGTATTGTGAAAATAAATAGTATAACAGGAAAAAAGGTAGGTCATAAAACTGTAGTATTAAAATTGGTTAATAATAATAAGTAAGCTATAACCACTTTTCCAGTATGGCTTCGAAACCGATTAATATCTGCTGGATTAGAACCGGTTCTCAGTCATTCTTATAAATCATGTATTGCATTTATATTACATACAATTTTCCCCGAATATTTAAATAAGAATCATAAAATTAATTCTAGTTTTGTTAGCCGTGGAAAGCTGTCTATAATACGATGCGATAAATAACTATTATTGAAATAGTTTGTTAATTGATTGTTATCATATCACGACAAATAGTAGGTATTGTCAACAAACCCCCAATTCTCCAATTTCAAGTATATAGTCCTTGTAAAAAAATAAGGATAATCAAATAAAAAATGAGGATTTACCACAAATTTTATAATGCCCTATAGTGGCTTCTAAAGCTTTTTATTTAAAGTAGTATAACATTTGCTTTGCTGGTTAGCATTGATAGAATTTTGATGTGATTTTAAGGATTTGTCAATTGTAAAACCTGCTTTGGGCTCTACCACAAATTTTATAAGTTGAAACACTGAACACAAAACGGAACTTGTGTTTCCTCTTTTACAGAAGACGTGTTACAGATAGTTAATAAGATATTTAGATAGATAGCTGAATGAATATTTAGATAGATAGATGGATAGATAGTCAAGTATACTAATAAATGAGTGATAAGACAATGAACAATAAATTTTAATAAATCCCCAATGTTTATAAACAAAATTACTTTTGCTGTAGATTAAATTTATTGGTTGAAAAACCTAAGCCAACCAGCCAAGATTTGATAAAAGTACTCAAAGTTGTTAAGCATAGGAATGAGATAACGAGCTTATAAAAATATAAACTTTTGTTTATTACTTAGATAGATAGATACAGAAGTAGAAAGAAAGATAAATAAATAATGGATTAAGAATTGGAGCTATTTAAAATTTATATTAAATAGATATATAAAATGATAGATAGATGAATGAATAAATGAAAGATTTTGGTATTCTAGTCATTTGACATGATGTGATTTATATTAAAAAGATTGAAATAAAAATGAAAGATATTGAAATAGTCATACAGAAGATAGATAGATGAAGATTCAGATACATAGATAGATAGATAAATGATAGATTTAGGAATTCTAGTTATTTGACATGATATGATGTATATTAGACATGTTTGACGTATGTTTACATTGCAGTGTAGACATACTAAATTTTTAGTAGCGAAGCTACTCTGTAAATAAAATTTGAACGTTTTTGAAAATAAGAAATGTAAAAACCATTCAAATACTTTAATTTAGAGACCAAGTAGCCTAAAACAATTCCAGGAGCCATAAAAAGCTTTCTTAAAATGAATAACTTATTCGGTTCAGTGGTTAGTGATTTTAAGCTACATACAAAAAACCTTACTACTTTATATAATAGGACAATATTTTACATTATATTATATCATACTTTAATATAAAGCACTTACAAATTACATAGCTATCAAAGCTTTCAAAATCTGTGCTAAAAATAGATGTTGTCATCCTTGTTTATTTTTGGCAATGCTTACTGAAACACAACATAATATTAATGTCACATAGGAATCTATCTATCTATTTAATAATCTATCCATCCATCTATCTATCTAACTATTTAGCTTCTAATTTGCCTATATATCCAACTGATTTCTCATCTTATATTTATGTTTCTATTTATTCATTTACTTATCTATCTATCTATCTTGAAACAGTTGTTGTGCTATGTTGGTTGTGGCTGTTGACAACAACTCTTTGATTTGAGTTCCTACAAAACAACAGCTGTTTTTATATTTTACCAAATTTAAAAAAAAATACGTTAGTGCTATTATTATACATATACACTAGCGGCTGTGACCCTAACATCTATGCCAGATATTCAAGTTTCGCAGTAAATTAGCTAGATCTGTTGTTGTTTGGTCTAAACTACATTGTATTCACACCTGTTTGATCTCAATGCGACCTTAATGTGTGAGGGATGGGTGTTTTAGCTTTCTTGCTAATACAAGTCATTATTAGAATAGCTTTACATGGTAGATATAAGTTTCTTATGACTAATTTATGTAATTTATATCAATTGAATTAGATTTACAACAGCATGTCTATAAATGAATAGTTTAATTATGGACAAAATCCATGAGTTATATTTTTGCATTATTGAGTAAATACCTAATATAGGATAAGGAAGAAGTGAAAAGATATCTTTATGTTTATACATTACACACAACATTACTGAACAGGAAAAATTAAATTACAAATTTTGGAAACTCTACTTATCTTTTTTTAAAGTTTAACCTATGCTGAAATAGGCATTCAAAATTCAATCAGTTATGAAGAAATTTATGACAAATAGCTATTATTTAATAAGATAACTATTTAAAGAAACATCATTTGATAAAAAGGGGTGAACTGAAATTAGTTTCCGAATGTGAACACATTTTCCTAGGTGTTTCCCAATCCTATCTCAATATTTGCTACTAGCTAAAAATTTACCTTCAAACTTCCAAAAAAAAAATCAAAATTTGAAAAATTAAAACTTTGAATGTATAATGTATAAATTGTTAATACATTCAAATTTTGATTTTTTTTTTGAAGTTTGAAGGTTTTTTAGCTAGTAGCAAATATTGAGATAGGATTGGGAAACACCTAGGAAAATGTGTTCACATTCGGAAACTAATTTCAGTTCACCTAAAAAGGAAGATTTTTCAGTAGTATAGTTAGACAGTTATACAGGGAGAGTCTAATAAAAGATAAGTTTACTATTGTTATGTTGTATTTTGGGGAAGCATAATTTTTCTTCAATTGACATGTCTCTGCATTCCTGGAAATTAAAGGGTTTTTAAAGGTGATTAATAAACCATTAAAAATTATAGTTGACACAATAATAAATTTGTTTGGCAGTAGCAAGGTTAATTAAAAATTAATACAAATAAAAAGCTTATAAACTTGTTCTGATATTTGATGCTTATAAACTTTGGTGGCTAAAAATGTCAAGGACTTTTATTTAATGATGATTGGTTTGTTCAAACTAGCAGTGTCTAAACTTTGCTGATCATTATTGGGGATGTACAATGTACATTTATTTATCTCCCACTGTCCTATCCCTTAGGATCCCTGTTTTTTTAAAAGCTAAGCTTTTCTTTAATTAGGGTCAGTCCATCCGTACGTCCGTCCGTAACTGATAGCTTTTTTCGTTAATTTAGGCATGTTAGAATTGTTCTATTGATTTCAAACTTTGCATGGTGATTCCTGTAGTAGTTAGGTACGTTTTAGAAAGCGTAGCAACTCTATGATCATTACCAGAATGTCCGTACGTCCATTTTAAACATGTTGATTTTTTTTACTTTTTTAACAACAAAGTTTTATGTGATCTAATAATCCGATTGATCTGATTTTTGGTATACTGATTCCTGGGACAACAAAATACAATATTATAAGCGAAGCAACTCTATAATCAAGTCCTACAAATGTAAGTATATCCATAAACATTATTCTGTATCAAGCAGTTTTTCAACAATTTTACTTACAATTTTGCTTCGACATATATACATTTATATTCTGATTATTCAGTTCTGACACAATACAAGTGTTAGTGTCCGTTTGTCCTACCGTTTCAGTGCTTCGCTTTTATGGATGTTGTCATCCTTGTTTTAACATAAGCATATGGAAATAATAATATAGCCCTATAGTGACCCCTATCGGTTAATAATGAAAGTTTAGTCATAGGGTCACTATTTATCTATCCATCTAATCATTATCTGGTAAAGGGGACTGAAATTCACCATTTTAAAGGGCTTTTGAGGTATGAGACAATAAGGTATAAATTGCCATATACCCCCACCCACCCAATTACAATGAGAAATTCTCCTTGTGATAAAAATTAATAGTGAAAAAGTGTTGACACTGCTAGATTGTACCTACCAAACAAGGTTTGATAAAAGTACCCATTTGTTTAGCTATTGACTGAGAGAACATGCTTTAAAAACAAATTTACAGCCCAATGTCCCCTCCCTCCTTGGTTTTTCTTTAGTTTTATCCTTAATTATTTGCCAATTTTAAAAATTCATAAACTAAAATTGATTGCTGGTATAATTGAATATGTGAAAATATGTCATTTTCTCTGATTAGCATAGGGTCAACAAGTTTGAGGCGGACTTTTCATAATAAATTTGTAAGCGTAGCAACTCTAAGATAAAGAAAATAAAGCCCGTATAAGGGAATTAATCGTGGATGGCATATTATAAATCAGAGCCGATTAACAATATAACACTATTCTGATAATGAAAATATGGCTGTATATAGTCATACATTGACATAATAATAAAAATTTTCAATGGTTAACAAATAATTAATAAAAACTCAAAAATCTTTGAAAATACAAGTTAATAAAAAACCCATTATTAGGAAGTAATAACCCTATAACCCATAAAAAAAATTAATGGTGCCTCATCACTTCTGCCAAATATTTCAAGATAAGTGATAGGCGAGATCTTAGCGGACTTATATCTGATGTGACTACTTACTGCTACCCTAGGTGTTTAAGTGATTTTCCCTCGAATTTTTTTATATTATGAGCCTGGGGGGGGGGGGGATGGGTGTAACTTCTTATGGGTCACCAATATTGATCTTTAGCATCAATACAAAAATAAAACACTTCAATTTGAAAAAAATGCGGGATTAATAGAACACCAAAATTAGTTTATAATCAAGCCCAAAGAAGGATCATTAATATATGTATTAACCAGGGAATCAGTGAAAAGACAATTGGTGATAAATAAAATTCTATAATGTTCTTATATGTAAAATTTTACCTGTGGAATCTCTTCAATATTGGGGGAAGAAAGGTTGAAGATTAATTAAATCTTAGGATTACATAGATAAGATAATTGATGATACATTATTTTCCATCCAATTCTTATGTGTAAAGTTATGGAAATTGTTGGGGGATAGAAAGGTTTTAGACCATTTATTGTCACCGGTTCTTTTCCTCTATCCTTGACACTAACTTAATATTTATTCTATTCCTCTATCCCTGGCTTAGTTTTCATAATATGAACAGACACACACTAATTTAATATATATTCTATTCCTCTATCCCTGGCTTAGTTTCCATAATAGGAACAGATACACACTAATTTAATATTTATTCTATTCCTCTATCCCTGGCTTAGTTTCCATAATAGGAACAGATACACACTAATTTAATATTTATTCTATTCCTCTATCCCTGGCTTAGTTTTCATAATAGGAACAGATACACACTAATTTAATATTTATTCTATTCCTCTATCCCTGGCTTAGTTTCCATAATAGGAACAGATACACACTAATTTAATATTTATTCTATTCCTCTATCCCTGGCTTAGTTTCCATAATAGGAACAGATACACACTAATTTAATATTTATTCTATTCCTCTATCCCTGGCTTAGTTTTCATAATAGGAACAGATACACACTAATTTAATATTTATTCTATTCCTCTATCCCTGGCTTAGTTTCCATAATAGGAACAGATACACACTAATTTAATATTTATTCTATTCCCCTATCCCTGGCTTAGTTTCCATAATAGGAACAGATACACACTAACTTAATGTTTATTCTATTCCTCTATCCCTGGCTTAGTTTCCATAATAGGAACAGATACACACTAATTTAATAGTCATAATATTTCATATTGTCTTCTTGGGTCTGTAACAAAATAACAATTGATATTTTAGAGGATTTTTTTTGTAAATAAATTTACTAACATTTAAGTTCATAACGAGCAATTAAAAAAATCATGAATTTTGGGATAAGAAAATAGTAAATTGGATTTAAAAGAGACTTTTACTTACATTTCTTATCAATTTATGTGTACAATTTTAAATCACCAAGAAAACACTGTCTTCATTATTGAGATCTTATTTTGTTTAAGATTAACTTTGTTTTATAATTTAGTCACTTGTAATGTGTAAAGGTTCCTTTAAAAAATGTATGTAGTTCTTTTATTATTTATAAATAGAGTAAGTTTAAGGTAATCATATACATTTTTTTTTGTGTGAAATCGCTTATTCCAACGGCGGATCATCTCTATACCCCCTTTTAATTCTCCAAAACCTTTCTTTATATGGTATTTTTTTGGTTGTGTTAACCAATTTAATATTCTTCTTTGCAGGGAGGTTTCAAAAAAGTTACAGGCTGATTTTAAGCGATTTTTCTATACACTCCC
Source organism: Acartia tonsa (assembly GCF_053477335.1). NCBI lineage: Eukaryota > Metazoa > Arthropoda > Copepoda > Calanoida > Acartiidae > Acartia > Acartia tonsa. The sequence continues at coordinate 13,347,257 of NC_137266.1, read as the reverse complement.
AACCCTTCGATTTCAGACCAACTAATGGTTTTTGGCACATCTGCTATTAACAAACTAAAAAGTATTATAACCGCGTTTTTTTCGCTTTCATAATAGAAAAGAAGGGAAAAATAGTCTATTTTGTCTAATACACAGACTAGGTAATGAAAAAATCATTAAAAGAAGGTGTATCTAATTTTAAAACTTTAAATCATTTTTTTTATATTATCCTTTTACTACAGCTGCTCTATAGCTAAACACTGTTAAGAAGGACATGGAATTCAAATGTCATAATAAAAACAAGGATGACACCATCCATAAAAGCGAAGCACTGAAACGGTAGGACAAACGGACATTAACACTTGTATAGTGTCAGAACTAAATAATCAGAATATAAATGTATAAGAAACGGAGCAAAATTGTAAGTAAATTTGTTGAAACATTGCTTGATACAGGATAATGTTTATGGACATACTTACATTTTTAGGACTTGATTATAGAGTGGCTTTGCTTATAACATTATACTTTGTTGTTCCACGAATCAACATACCAAAAATCAGATCAATCGGATGATTAGATCACATAAAAATTTGTTGTTAAAAAAGTAAAAAAAATCAACAGGTTTAAAATGGACGTACGGACATTCTTGTTATGATTATAGAGTTGCTACGCATTCTAAATCGTACCTAACTACTAAAGGAATCACCATGCAAAGTTTGAAATCGATAGGACAATTCTAACATGCCTAAATTAACGAAAAAAGCTATCCGTTTGTGACAGACGGACGTACGGACGGACGGACGGATGGACGGACGGACGGACCGACCCTAATTATAAAAAAGCTTTGCGTTTAAAAAGACTTTGATGGGTAGATAGAAAGACATCGTTTTTGGTTATTAAAATTTTTATTACAAATAGTTTAATCTATTTTCAATCATTTTTATGGCAGCAATTTGGTTTTCTTTAATTTATTTGTCTGTTCCTCATATTTCAATTATGTATGTATTTATGTAATTCACTCTCTCTCTCTCTCTCTCTCTCTCTCTCTCTCTCTCTCTCTCTCTCTCTCTCTCTCTCTCTCTTTCATTTTCTATCTATCTATTCATCTTTTTCTATACTGTTTCTAATTATCCTATTTTGCCTCAAAAATAATTATGCGGTAAAACGTTGACTTGATGCAAATATGATTTATTTTCGTCTGTCCTGAGTCTAAAAATATGTCTGTGAGTAGGTCTTTCTTTTATATGGTAATATATTTTTATCTACTCATGTTATTGTATATCTAATAACTATCTATCTATTATATGTATACTGTCTCTATATGTATCTATCTATTTATTATTTTATTTATAGATCTTTCAACTTTCTAACTATTTATTCTATTTGTCTATCTATCTTTTTGTTCTCTTAATCTTTATCATATATGTCTAATTACAGCATCTCTCCAGTTTATCTATCTATCTGACTATCTACAATAAACAAATTGATAGCATGTCCGTAAAATGTAAATGGGTAATAAAGAGGACTGGCAAAAAGTTTAATGTCTTTATACAACATTTTTGGAGGGATTCTTATTCTCTCATTCATTACGATCTTTGAATTGCTAAGTATAGGTCAAGTTGTAATTTAAACTTTTAGTATTTCGAAAGCTTAAATTTGCAGATTTTTAAAAACGAAGCTTTTCTATGATTAGGATCGGTCCGTCCGAATGTCCGTACGTAACGGAAATCGTTTTTCGTTAATTTAGGCATGTTATAATTGTCCTATCGATTTCAAACTTTGCATGATGACTCCTCTAGTAGTTAGGTACGATTTAGATAGCGTAGCAACTCTATAATCGTTACCAGAATGTCCGTACGTCCATTTTTTACATGTTGATTTTTAACTTTTTTAACAACAATTTTTTATAAGATATGATCATTCGATTGATCTGATTTCCTATTACAATAAGGTATAATATCATAAGCAAAGCAAATTTAGCAAATTTACATATAATTTTGTCAAAACTAATATATTTAGTATTTAGGTTTTGTATATTCAGTTCTGACACTCAACAAGAGTTAATGTTCGTCTATGATACCGTTTCAGGGCTTCGCTTTTATGGATGTTGTCATCCTTGTTTTTCCTATTAAAAGGTTCAATTAAGCTATACTACTAAAATCCTATATGACGTTTTTCATACATATGTTTTATTTTGTTGATATAGTACCAGCAAAGATGTTTAACAGTTAATATTTTTTTGTAATGAATAATGTTTTAACATAAGAAAATTATTTTTCATTAATTTTAAAGAATTTTGAGATGGGACAAATGGCACTCCCAAAATTATGGATAGAGCTACATATCTGGCTAATTATCTATGGATTATTATATATATTTATGTTTATTCGATACAGAAATTATTACATATAGCATATTACTTTACTTCTATTACTTCATATGGACAACTGAATTATTGTCTTCAAGTCCCAAATTACTTGCAACTGTTTATGGGGAAATCTTACTATTAATATGTAGAAGTAGGTACCATTTTTATCGTCTTTAGCATAACGTGGTGTGGTCCACATACTTCCCCTAAAACGAATCTTGTGTTAGCTTGCAACTGTTGTGCTGTTTATGAACATAATGTTTTCTTCATTGTATAAACCCATTTATAATTTAAGCATGAGACTTGGGACCTATTAATTATCATTGTATGAAATAACGTTGAGTTATCAACAGTATAAAGTGTTTTTCAAACAAATACATAGATAGATAGAAATATAGTCAGATAGGTAGATATTTAGATAGGTTTAGTCGATTTTCTAAACAATATTTGATGAACCGTTGGACGGATAGTCGAATGGACATACGGATTTAGTTATTGAGTGGCTGCGCAACGAAAAAAGGATGGAAGTAAGGCTTTAAATTTGACAGTTATTTAAAATCTTTAAATAGTTTATAGTCTTTAATTATTGTTCTTTTTTAACTTCGAAAGAGACAGATATATAATTAGATAGATGTGAGTATTTAGTAAATAATTGAAATATTGTAAGGTATGGAATTACCCCCTCCCCCCCCCCCCACTCCACCAACCTTAGTAATGCTAAAAAAATTCTCTTGGGGCCATTTCATTTTAGTGGAGTTTATCCACCTTTTGCAAACTATCCTACAACTTGCATTATTAAGTTTTACTGAATATCTGGAACGACCAGTCCAGCTAGTTTTTAGATTTTACTGAATAGGCAAACATACATCCAGATACTTTAAATAATAGCTTGCTAAATTTGCATTTTATTTGAACAGTAAACATCACTTTTTTTCTTGTTTTATTTTCTTACTATACGCTTGATCGGTTTGGTCAATAATGCATTCTAAAAGTACTGTAAATTTAAACTGGAATAAAATATCTGTAAAAAAACATCAATTTTTAAAGCTTTTTATTCACTTCAAGGGTAGTCCCCAAAACAATATATTTTCAACAAAAAATCAGGGTCCGTCCTCAGAAATTATGTAACCACCTTAAACAATTTTAGCTAAATAGCAATATATAAAACCCTATGACTGGAACTAATATCTACAATGTAAAACTTTTGTTATGAACTCTTAAGTTAGCTGCGCTATTTTGGAATCATTCTCTTCTTGATTTAACTTTTATTCTTAAAATTCAGCGTTGCATATAATGCTCTTACTATTGGAGGATTTTAGAGACATTTTATAACCTAACATTACAATAGAATTTCAATTTAAATAGGTGTGCTATTGTGATGTTATTCTACTATTTTAGAAAAATATTAGAAATAGCCTAAACTATTGTTCAATGAAATCAATTTGATTTTTAAAATCGATAAGAACAGTAAAATGTATGTATTTTTAGTAGCGAAGCTACTCTGAAAGTCTAATTTACCCTAGTTTTTACTGTTTTTCCACAATAAGCTAATGATTTGTAGTTTATTTTATGTAAAGCCTTGCTATTTATTTTATTATTTTCCTCGGTATTATTAGTATCCGTGTTTCGTTTGGGGGGTTAGAGCTTGGTGGAACCCCTCACATGGAATGTACCGAAACCGTTTTAGGGATAAATTGTTGCATTCAATATACTCCCATACGGACAGACAAACAGACAGACACACAGTCATACAAATACTTTTCAACATAGTTTTATAGTGAAAAAACAATTATATAAACTGTATGAATTTAAGGGACACTTTGGTGTCCACAAGGACAGACGTACAGGCGGACATTCATACATACAACTGCGTACTTTCTAAGATGCCTTTTAAACAATTATATAAACTGCGTAAAAGAAAAAAAAGTATTATCTCTCGGTTGTACATAAAATGGACATTCCAAACATAACTCTAAAAATGTCCTTTTAGGTGTTTATGAAAAAAAGCTAAAAATGGTTTATTTTCAATATTAGGTCTGTATTAAAAATGTATAAAATAATTTAGAAACAAAGAAATATATAATTAAGGCTGTTAGCGAAAAATGATTATCGACAAATTTGCTAACATGGCTAGTTGTCTATATGGTGTGAACACTGTGTAAGCCAGCGACCCAAGGTCACCGCAAAGTCCTCTATAGTCCATTGTATCAAAACGCAGGGACTATTCTAACAAACAGTCAAGAAAATAGATAGATTATATAAGTTATTTTTGATTTACAATTTTATAAAAGTGGTCATAATTTACATAGTTGTAGCATTATGTCGATTTCAATAGATTTATAGCAAAGATAAAAAGTGGTAATGGCTGACATAATGTCGAAATACCTATATAAAATTCTTATAAACATTTACTTCGATTTACTTCGACTATATGGCTTTAAATAATAGTGATTATCGACATATCAATAATGTAATTTTGAATACTTTCTTAGTTTAATATAAAGAGTCAAAGAAATATAAGTGTATTTATTTTCATATTCTTAAACTTTTTACATTTTATTTCCTTTCTTTAAAGAAAATAATCTTTAAGATTATCCAATTCTAAATCTTGGTCTGAAGTCAAAACATTCCCAAACTAACAATAAACTAAAAAAAGAATAACATAACAAGGACGAGCAACAATGTGCATAAGTAGCGTAGCTTTAACAATCAAAGAACATACTTATGTGCATCTTAGCATTTGTTCTATAAAAAAGCATAAGGGAGTGTTTAAATTTAAGAAGGTTTTAGGCTGTTTTGGTTCCATACTCATTAAAATGCAGACCCTTTAGATTATAGGAGCGAAGCCAATAGGCTGGTCCTATTAAATTAATAATTTTAGGAAAGTTTCTTTTTCGACTTGGGATAGTTTTAGGCTATTTTTATGCCTAACCTCCCTTCATTCTATTAAGTAATACGACAAACATAATACATATATTATTTATAGAATAGTCTTGCTACTAAAAAGTAGAATAGTAAGATAATCACAATAATCACAATAATCACAAAAATATTTTTGCAAAAATCTGATTAAAGAAGACTATTTATAATTTTAAAAATCGAACTTTTATCCGAAAAAAAAACTTTTGCCTCTATAAGATAATCTTTATTATGACAATAACCTAAAAAATTAATTTTTGTTTATTTTACGTCGAATACATTTGAATATTTTGTAAATAGGTTCAAAATTGACTTAGAATTAAGCTTAATATCATTATATTTGACTCAACTTTAAAATTATACATGTGTATACAGATGTGTTTGTTGAAATAAGAATAACCCAAGTATTATGTATGTTATGTAGGGATGTTAATACTAGCACCTAAGTCTAACACGTATTTATACACATGGCATTGTTGGTATATGAATAACTCAAGTATTATAGATGTTAATATCATGACCTGAGTCTAACACGTATGTCTATTGTTTATACAGATGTATGCACTTTTGATCTCTATCACATTTAGGAATGTCTGAGTAGCTTTTGTTTTCATGTAGTTGATAACAATTATATAATTTACTGTCGGTCTGTTTGCTAGAAGCGAAGCTACTATATTATTTTGTCCGTCGAGTTGAATTAGAATATCAGCTATCGATATATATTTTTAATGGTGCATCTCGACTATGGTGTTATTATTATTTGTGCTATCTTTGATAAGAAAAAACTTAAGGATGCTGTTTTACTTGTCTATATAAATTTATAAATCTATCTTAACCTTTATAATCTATATTTTATACTTATAACTTATGTACTTTTAATTTGTAATTTCAATTTAGTTTTACTATAATAGAAATAAATATAAAGTTATATTTCTTTATGTAATTTAAATATTGATCTAATAATATTTTTCTTTTCTTATAGGTAAGTCTATCAATATTGAAGTTAGAAGAAAGTAACTTTGTTTAACCCAGGTAAAACTAACGAACATATCCTAGTTATAGAGTAGCTACTCTTTTATATAAATCAGGAAGGGAGGGGACATTGGACTGTAAATTACACTGGTACCTGTAAGTTCTGCAATACATTGTTTTAGACTTTTTAAATTCTTCATTGGTTGTTACAAACTAGTAGTAATTCGGTATAATTTTGTTTTTCATAATTTGAGGGTTTCATAAGTTAAGTTTATCGTCCAAAGCCTTATCCCACAAGATCCATGACACAAATATAAGGGAATATCCAATAAATGTCATATTTATATTTGTTGTAAAATATTTACAAACTAATTTTAAAAATATACAAAAAGTAGAATTCAACCGTGCATCTTGAGATTTTTATGGTTTTTTCAACAATTTCTTTTTGCTTCTGTATTACAGTTTGTTATTTTTTTGCTTATGAAATAGTGTTGGCTTTATATTGCTGTGTTTCTTACTTGTTATAAAATCCAAAAATTGTCGGTTGAAAGTATTTTTGTTATTTATTTACATAAAAAAGTCATGCAAATTTTGGTTTCAGATACAATATAAATAATATTTGTGCATATAATACAGAGAATGTTTCACATTAGCAAAATAAACTTTCCAATGAAAATGGAAAATTTAGGAATTTATGAACAAAAACTATAAAAAATGTATAATATTGTAAGTGTATATTCTTTCTGAGAACTCAAAATATTAAATACAATTTTTTTTTCTTAGTTTATTAGATTTTTAAGAAATGTCTCAAAAAAAATTGGATTATTTCCACTTTTTTAATTAGAAGATTTTTTTAGCAATATTGTAAAAATATTTTTACAAAAAAAACGCTGCATTTCTTATTAATGTTGTGCAATGTGGGTAGAGTGTGTTTAGGGTAAATTAGGGTTATTTCAGCAAATATATAGATTAGTATGGGGTAAGTTAAGGTGTATCAAAGCTTGGTTAGTCCAACACATTGGCTAAGCATCTGACTAGGCTTTTGAAGCTTTTGTAGCGGGACAAAGTGTCTCAAAAATCAGCCATGTGACTTCATAAAAATGAGGGAATCTCTTTTTTAAGGGGTTTTCTTACCCACTTCTCCTCTCATCTCCCTTATTTCTATGACGTCACATGGCTGATTCTTAAGACACTTTGTTCTTCTACCTTTTAAATCCCATGCGGATGGGTTTTCACTAAAATTGAATATTTCTCTAACTAAAAATAAACAGAAACATGATTAAAATTGATTGAAATAACCCCGCATAACCCTATGTTGTTTAAAAGTTGTTTATATACCCATTTTGTAATTGTTTTTATGCTAGAGTCAAGGACCATGGGAATACCTTCCAAAAAAAACAGGACTGATAAGATGTAAAAAAATCATTTTCATCCGTTGAACATCCGTTCTTCACTTTGTTATAGTAATTTTTAGATTTTTCTATTTTGACCTATTTAATTTGTTTTAAAATCTGTTTTTGTTCTATTTGTTTTTCTGTTTACTTTTTCCTGTTCATGATTATAGAATGGTACTATCACGATTTGTGCCAAAAAAAATCCCGTTTTCCTGAAATAGACATTAAGGCCTTAAAAAGTGCTGTTTTTGGAATTTTGTTGTACAAAAAGTACATAGGACATATTATAAAAATTTTAATATTTACACGAAGGAACATTTTGATAATTATTAATATAATCATTTGGTGCCATATAAAATCTAATTTTCATATTATTAACTAAAGTTTACTCACTCTACTAAAAAGCTACATGATCTTTCATACATAGAAAATGTTATTATTCCTTTAAAAATTCAAATTTCACACAATTAGCGATGGTTCTTTTCCATACTAGAATGCCGGTCTATCATTTTATGCAATTTTTCAAAATTTATTGCACAAAGTGATAAAATAAACAAAAACCGTTATTATCAAAAAAGGGATAAATTTTCCAAAGTTTTCATTTAGTATTTTTTTATTAATGATTTTGATTTAATTTGTAACTCTCCAAATAATATTAAAACACAAAAAAACTACCCACTCCCCCTCATTTATTTCAAAATAAGGAAAATTGGTTTGTTGAGACTTTAAGGGAAACCGTATAAAAAACAAGGATGACAACATCCATAAAAGCGAAGCACTGAAACGGTAGGACAAACGGACATTAACACTTGTATAATATCTGAACTGAAAAATCGGAACATAAATGTATAAATGTCGAATCAAAATTGTAGGTAAATTTGTTGAAAAACTGTTTAAAAATAGGATAATGCTTATGGACATACTTACATTTTTGGACTTGATTATAGAGTTGCTTCGCTTATAATATTGTTCTTTGTTGTCCCAGGAATCAATATACCAAAAATCAGATCAAACGGATAATTAAAACACTTGAAAATTTGTTGTTAAAAAAGTAGAAAAATCAACATGTTTAAAATGGACGTACGGACATTCTGGTAATGATTATAGAGTTGCTACGCTTTCTAAATCGTACCCAACTACTACAGGAATCATCATGCAAAGTTTGAAATCGATAGGACAATTCTAACATGCCTAAATTAACGAATAAAAGCTATCTATCTCGGACGGACGGACGGACGGACGGACGGACGGACGTACGGACGGACGGACGGACGGACCGACCGACCGACCCTAATTATAGAAAAGCTTCGCTTTTAAAAATTAATTATATTAAAGATTATCTATCCATATCGATTGCTAAATTTCTTGTAAACTAAAAATATTTATCAAGAAAATGAAGTAAGCATATTTGTTTTATTGGCAATTGCATAAAAAAATTGCTTAAACTCCTAAAAAAGTGCATAGTTTATTTACATTAAGGAATAACCATGGAGATTAAAAAGTAAACTTTTTTCGACTGACGAAAAATAATATTTTGACTCTATGAAAATTACTCGAAATGCTCATTTTATTTTTGCACATTTTTTGTCCCAAAAGCAATTGTTCAATTTCATCCATATAATATTCGATGCTGTGCTGCAATACTTTTGCTCATAATTGTCCTTGTTCTGATGAGGAAAAGTATTAATAAAACTGATAAAAATCAATAAATTCCTATGCAGCCTGTATAATATCCATAATTTAGGCATATGGTCAATAATTTTAATTCTCGGTCAGATCGTGGTCAGGCTATTAATCAATCTAATTAGTGGCTGCGTGGAGCTGCTCCAATTCATTTTAAACACCACTCCTTAGAGTGGGGTTGTCCTTGCTGGTTAAAAAATTTATCATTTTTAAGATTTATCAAATTTCTTTGTTTATAACGATTATTTTATGATATTATTAAACAACAAAAGCAAAATATATTTTTTAATAATTCAATAAGGAAAAATAGTTTAGAAGGGACGTCCAAACATTTTTATTTTAAGGAGAAGTTTTAAAGGCTTGAGGAGTGTAATCTTATATATTTGGTAAAATTTTGGAGGAGATAAAATACTACTTAGTTTAAGAAGTAAAACTTAAAATCTTAGTATAAATAATTTATATTTTGTTGTAAGAAACCCACAACCAATATCCCTAAAGGAAGGCAGTATGCAAAAAGGTTTTTTAACTAATGCATAATTTTAATATATATCCATATAATTTATTGCCATTTTTTTACTGAAATTTTATTTCGTCATATATTTTTTTTATAGTGGTCGTAGTTGACCTAATATCGACATGCAATTTCAAGAGTTATATTGCTTGACTTTAACAATAAAGTTATGGCTATAATATCTATCATATACAAAACACAATTTCAAAATAGACTTTTAAGTCTACAATTTTTTTTTAACCCATAAAAGTAATCGTTTCCCCCTGTATATTTGTAGCTGTCTATTGAGAACCAATGCATAACCATCTTTCAATTAATCGGGGAGTGGTTTTTGGCACCCTACACTCCCATCCCCACCTCCCCAAGAGTCAATATAAGACCCAAAAAATGATGTTTACTAGGGGGGGAGGGAGGGGGGGGGGGAAGGGGAGGGATAGTCCAGTTTTGGCATAAAATTTGAATTTTTAAAGTTTGAGTGAGTGAGTAATTATATTGTATAGGGGTGAGTAATTACATTGTAAGCGCTGCATAAATTCATAATAACAAGGTCGCTGGAGGGGGCATGCACTCCCCCCCCCCCCCAATCAACAATTGAATATTCATATTTATGCATTTATTGTACCATCTATCTATCTGATTTTGACCAATTTTGATTTTTAAGAACATCTGTATTTTATTACAGTAAAGATGGTTTCTTGCCTAAAAACTGAAAACTTTTAATAATCTACATTAGTTATGAAATTTTATGAACAAAATTGTACATTTTCTTACAAGTAAAGATTGTAAGAATAACATTTTAATAATTTTCTTTTTAAAAATATTACAACATTTGATGATTTTCTTGTTTAATCAACTGCGAATTTAATGCAATTTTTAAAATAATTTTTTATACATTGAAAATTTCAAAACAAACTCACAATTGTATTTTCTTCTAAAAAATGACAACATACATAAAAGCGAAGTTTGAAAGTTTTGAAATTGATAGGACGATTCAATCAGGAAAAGATTCGCGGTTCAAGCCTTATATTTTATAGATAAACCCTGTATGTAAAAGATCTTTGCTATTAGAATGAAACAAAGAAAATTTTATCAGTTTTTTGACCGTTTTAAGTAAACCAAAATTTTAATGCGTTTAAAGTTTAGAATTTAACCTCCCGTTTGTTTTACTTTTGATATTCCATTAATTTCAAGAATTTTTTTGTTCTACATTCTGCTAAAATAACTTAAGATCAATTATAGTTGTGTTTTTGTCCTTTTTATTGACAGAAAGGACCAAAATAGGTTTTCTTGAAAAGCAACAAAAAAATGTATTTTTTCTATATTTATACTCAGATTTATTTTGGAAAATTAAATTGTTCTATCGAATTTAAACTATATATAATTAAACTTTAGAAATTTTACATTGAAACCACCCCCAAATAAATATTTTTGATAAATCTTATTTTTTCTGTTTTCTAAAAACGCTAGATAATCTGAAAGTTTAATCTAAAAAAATTGTTTTAACATACATTTCCGAATCTAACTTTAAATATGTCACATTTTTTCCCTCCCCCCGATTCGTTCCTTTTTTACCCATCTGCTTTTTAAGTGACCATTTTTTCTTTTTTTATACATGGTGTTTCATACAAAAAAAAGACAATAGCAAACATTAGCAAATTTTTAATATTTAGGAAGAATTTTAAATTTTTAGGAGTATTTCACGACCAATACAGAGCTTTCCTAAACATTATATATATACATATACAAGATGCCGCCCCCCTACTATCTAGGGGCTCTATATTTAAAGGGCAGAAAACTAGCCTAAAACCATTCTCAGACTTATGTATAAAAGATAAGATTGCCTAAAACCACCTCAGGACCTTTAAGAAGCTTCATTGTAAAGGAGAACCATATCGGTTCAGCGGTTAGCGATATCCTTTGCTACAGACAAAACCAAGCTTACTATATATTTGTTGAGCCGTTTCTGAGGTATACATGGACAAATAGATTGGACCTAACATTAAAACTACATAAAGGTTAAATTATAATATATAAATGTGCTAAATTTAACAACAACAACAGGACACATTGTGGGAACACCCCCCCGTACTCTGAAAAAAGCCCTGTAAAGTGTCCTCGAAGCGTCCAAGATCTTAAAGCCCATAAATCCTGAGCAGGACCGAAAGTGAAAAATTTCCTTATCGTTGCAAAAAAAAATGGCGGAAATATATCATATCAATGAATTCTTTTTTTTGGTTTGTGGTCAAAAAAAGTGTCATCAATAAGGTCTTTTGTGGTGTCAAAACATGAATAAAAAAAACTCTTTATACACTTCAACATGAAGTGGAGCTTCTCAAAAAAATGACACCATACGTCAACTTGCTTACTATCTGTAAAAATATTAGGTTAAACATAAAAAAAATTACAAAAGCAAATTTGTACAAAAGTAGCGTATTAATAAAAGGCAAAATTATTTTGATGTTAAAAACAGAAGACATATCATACAAAAATATGTGTTGCACTAGCGCAGCAAACCTAAAATATTGAAGGGTGGAGGAGTAAAAAAGCCTAAAGCGACCTCCAATCCCAATTTAACATTAAATCGCATGAAACCATCGAGACCCTTGTGAGGCATCCACAAATCAACTCGGCAAGATCTTAACGCTCAAACAAAGAAACCTTATTACTTTATATGAAAGGATTTGGCCAAAAACTATTTTGTTAATTTTTCAAAGCTGGCCCAAAACGCAAAAATACTTAATTTACAAAATTGTAGAAAAAAACCAATCAAATAAAACCATTACCAAGTGTACTTTAAATAAACACCACTCTTCCCAAAGAAAAAAAACTACTCCCAAAAATTGTCCAAACCGAAAAATGTAGATAAAAGTTACCCAAGGTCAAAATTAAAAACCTTGGTATGTAAGTTTGTTTATGTGACCTAAGTTTTTAAAAGCGAAGCTATACTATCCCAAACTATAAAGTAGTAAGGTTTAATTAGTCTGAATTTAAAGATTTTGGAAATCGCTGGTTCGTACATTTAATAGAAGCTTTATAAATGTCTTGATATGGTTCTAGGCTATTTTCATGACCTCCGCCTTTACTTTTCTAACATTATATACAAAAAAAATCTTGATTTTTTGTTTTAGTTAAATAAATTGAATCAATTTGTTATGCCTATATCTTAAATCTTTAATACTCTTTATGTTTATCGTTTCTCTGTTTTCAAAAGAAAGGGAAAAATTTAATTCCTTTGTTTTTATGTCAAACGCTTTTGATTTAGGCTTTTTATTTTTTTTGTGTTTATACAATTCAGACAATATTATATATTAGCAAAAAAGTGTACTAATATACTTTATATTGAGTGACTTTATAGCACTTTGTTGTTTAATTTCCTTTATAAATTTACTACGAAATAGCCTAAAACCATGGACCAATATACAAACATACTTCCAGCTACTTTTGTATTTAAAACGAATTTCTTAAATAAAAAAACATTTGCTGAAAAATATGAACATATTTTATTTTGTATTAAAAATGAGAGAAAAAAAGAGGAGTGGAATAAAAAATGAACATTTAGAACATAAAGACAAAATATCATTAAATGATCTTTTAGATAGATAGAAAGATAGACAGATAGATAGATTGATGCTAGAGATGCATTCAAATTTATACAATAATGACACGATACATCAATTTTAAACGGTTTGGACAGACAGACAAACGGACCTTTGTTTATGCCTAAAAAGCGTCTTTTATTCATAGCTAATGGGCATTATAATAGTCATAGATATCTTTGAAAAAAGTTATCAGTAATGGTTTAATTATTTTCTTTATCTTTAAATAAAGTTACAGGATGTTTGTGTGTTTGTGCCAACCACTGAACTGATATGGTTCTCCTTAACATGGTAGCTTCTCATAGGTCCCGGGATAGTTTAGACTTTTTTGGGAGAAGGGTACCCCAATCCTCTCAAGAAAAAATAAACCCTCCTGCTAATAAAACTTTTTTCTTTTTAAAACAATAATCTAAAGATTCAAGTGCCAGACCTAGCGGCTACTAGAGATTTTTATAGGAGATCAGTTCTGATTCAGTTTCTTATAATATCAGTTTTAAGTTTGTTAAAAAACAAAATAAAATTTCTTGCTGATTTTGTAAAAAATAAGACAATTTCGGGGAATAGTTCCTTTCGTGGCAATTAAGAGGCGATTCGTCGTATTTTTAAAATGGCTTTAATAGGTTATTTTAGATTAGGTTAGGTTATATTGGGTAGGTGATTGCCCACAGGGTTAGGCAATTGGCCCCGCAGGGTTAGAGCCAACCGCATGAGCTTGAAATAGGAGAAAAGCTATTGTGAAAAAAATGAAGAATCGCCCCTTAAAGAGCGTTGCCACGAAAGGGACTATACCCCAATTTCGAAATCTACATGGTAAAAGATAAACCAATTTACTTATCCTTTTACATCTTTAGCTACGTTGTACGTTCATTTAAATGATCATCGTACAATAATTTTTCATGATATTTCATCTTTAAAGCTATATTTTGATGTGACAGTACCATAAAATGGTGTTTAAAGCTGTAACATTTATGTGATTTTAGATAAAAAAAATTACCAAAGAAATCGCCCAATGTCTTTGGTCGCGTAACACAGAAGTATATTTTATGTTTTATCAGGGGTCTTAATGGATAAGACAATAGTGAGAAAATTTATTTAAACTTATCCATTCTGTAGATTAAAATTTGTATTTGAAAAAGTTGGACACACTGGTAGTTTTTACCAACCATTTAGGATTAAGCAAAAATACCCAAAGTTTTTGAGCAATGAGAGTACATGTTTATAGAACTTTGGGGACCTTATATTCTTTAGTTTCAATACACCCTTCTACTATACAATTATTCATTTATCTTTTAAACATTCTACTATTATTGTATAACTTAAAACTTTACTTTACTGTTCTTTTTTGATCTTAATAAGGAACCGTGGAATTATAGAGTTGCTTCACCATGTTTTAAAAATCATTGAGTATGTGAATTGAATATTAATTTTTCTTCCCATCATTTTCTTGTTTCTATGTCTATCTTTCTATGTATCTGTCTAATCATTTGTCTATCTAACCAATCTATCTTTCTCTTGAAAAAGATTAGTGTTTTTATTTATAGTATCAATACACTATTGATGTGTCGTTATTATGTACCATGTAGTTTACGTAAATATTGGCGCTATACAAAATACTTTTTTAGAAAAAATATCTTTCGATTGTCTGTATGTCTGTCTGTATTTTTACCTACTTTTTTCTGTTTAATGAACAATTTTTTTTATATAAATCTGTATTAGTCTGTTTATTATATACTAGCGGCTTCGCCCCTAGCCTCTAGGGGCTTTGCCCCAGGAGGTTTGATCAAACCAATTTTTCGTATTTTAGATTTAAAATAAAAAAGAAAAAAAAAATTTTTGGGTGGGGGGATTTTTTTTTGGGGGGGGGGGGGGGTAGTCGACCCCACTATTTTTTTTTTTTTTGGGGGGGGGGGGTATTTTTCATTTTTGGGGGGGTTAGGGGTGTCCCACCCCCCAAGAAAATAGTTAAAAACCTTCCCGGGAACTATGAGAAGCTTACCTGTAAAGGAGAACCCGATCGGTTCAGCAGTTAGCGAGATCCTTCGCTACAAACAAACAGACAAACACACAAATACACAAACACACAAACAGACAGACATCGTTCTACTTTGTATTATAGACTAGCGGCTTCGCCCCTAGCCTCTAGGGGCTTTGCCCCAAGAGGTTTGATCAAACCAATTTTTCGTATTTTAGATTTAAAATAAAAAAGAAAAAAAAAATTTTTTTTTTTTTTGGGGGGGGGTATTTTTCATTTTTGGGGGGGTTAGGGGTGTCCCACCCCCCAAGAAAATAGTTATAAACCTTCCCGGGAACTATGAGAAGCTACCCTGTAAAGGAGAACCCGATCGGTTCAGCGGTTAGCGAGATCCTTCGCTACAAACAGACAAACACACAAACACACAAACACACAAACACACAAACACACAAACAAACAGACAGACATCGTTCTACTTTGTATTATAGATATCTCTCTCACTCTATTTTAGTATCAATCTATATTTTCTTTAGATCCAACTATCTATAAATCTATAATAGTATTTATTCATCTATCAACTCATTTCTTCAATTGTCGATTTTTCTATCTATCTATCTAATCTATCTATCTATTCATCTAACAATTTGTCTACCTTTCAATACATGTATCTATCTATCCATCTATCCATCAACATATATGTATATATATCCATCCAACTAATAATCTATGAATCAAACTTTTTATAAATTTATCCATCCATAAATATAATCTATTATCCATCCACAGACTATCATACATTTACCGATCTATCCATCTATCTTTCTACATTTTCATAAAGTATCCATCTATCAATGTATCCATCTATTCATTCATCTATCTATCTTTCTTTCTATCTATTAATCTATCTATCCATCTGTCTATCTATCTATTTGTGTGACTGTGTACGCCATGTTGTATGAAAAATTGAGCATACAGAATGCTCGTTTTGAAATTTTGGATAGGAAGAATCATTGCCACATAATTATTTACCTTGTGTACCTATATGATAATTTACTTTTTACGGCAGTTTGCTTCAATATGTAATACTGGCGGCTTTGGACCTAGAGGCCTCTAGGAGTAATAAATATAAAGAGTGGCGAGATAATTCATCAATCCTTTTTAATTTGAATTTTTTTTTTTTGGGGGGGGGGAAGAATTATTTTTTTTCTAGGGTCGATTTCTCTTGGAAGGTTGGAGTCCCCTTCCCCAAAAATAGTCATAAACCTTACCTTGACATATAAAAAGGGTTGTTGTAAAGAAGAACAATATCAACCTAGCAATTAATGAGATCTTATCCTTATACTAAAGGTTTTTACCCAAAATATTATGAAAGATTTAATTCACTCTCCATAAAAATCGAGTAAAAATCGGCGTTGCAACAATTTTCTAAAACCTAGAATTGCTTTGCTTTTTAAAAAAATGAAGTAAATGATTCATAAACTAACAAAATTTTCTTCCTAACGGATTAGGAATTGAGGCAGACAAACACTTTTCCACCAAAAGACAGACACATAGAAAAACAAATAATTTGACCACACCTGACCCAACCCATCCTTTAACCCAACCTTACAAATTACACACAGACGAACAGACAGACGGACAGATCAACCGTTTAGACACATAAAAGACAGAATTAATTTGATTTTAAACGACTCAATGAATATGAAAAGATAGGGATAAGTTTTCTCCAAAAGTATGTTATCAAATGTTTGAGAAATAAAAGTAATTTTCTTTTTTTTTAATAATTCTGTTCATAAAATTCTTAAACTATTTTAAGATAACATTTTTAAAATAGTAGTAAATTTGTTTAATTTTTACACCATAGAACATTATCTTTTATTATATCCAAGTACAGATACATCATCTATTTATCTTTCTATAATTATATCTACCTAACCATCCATCTATCTTTACATCTGAGAAGGCTATGGCATATAATCCTGAAAAATGATCAATTCTTTTGAAATATTAAGTTTTGCCACTCCTAGTCCTAACTTCTGCAATCATAGATAGATGGATGGATAGATAGATAGATGGATGGATAGATAGATAGATAGATAGATGGATGGATGGATAGATAGATAGATAGATAGATGGATGGATAGATAGATAGATATATAGATGGATGGATAAAAAGATAGATGGAGAGATAGATAGATTGACAGAAAGATATATTAATAATATATAGATGGATAGATAGATAATAGATGGTTAGATAGATTAATATAAATTTTTATAGATAAATGGATAGATAAAAAAATAAATAAATAGACAGAAAGGCTACCAACAAATTTTTAGATAAATACAGAGATAAACAAATAAATGATAGATTTTTCTGTATAAATACAAATAAATGGATAATAAAAGATGATTAAATAGATAGATATAAAAGTTTAACATATACAAATGTAATTATAGCAAAAGACTGGATATATTCAAATAAATAACATCAAATAGATAGATTATAGCTTTTAAAATGACAATGTAAGAAATCAACACTTTGAATAGGTTCAAATTTTGCTCTAATTTATTCACTTCACAATTTGTTCATCCGTTCACAATACCCAAAGTCAACAGGGAAAGGACATTGGAGGAATATTGTATTTTCATGTATCGCTTCGAAACCGATTAATATCCACCGGTTCTCAGCCATACTGAAAACTCATGTATAGCATCGTATTGCAGAAAATTAAATAATAATCTTAAATGAATACCATTTTTTTAGACCGGGCCGTCGGCCCCTCGGTGCGAACAAAACTGGTTTTAATCTTATAATTTTCATTTTAATATCCGCAGAAAGCTGTCTATAATACGATACGATAAATAACTATTCAATGATTTTAATAATGTGTTATTGGTATGTGTTTCTAAGACTCCTAAACTAATTTCAACAGTTTTATCATATAATACACAAATAAAGATTGCTTAGCTTTTTTGAATTTTGAATTTAGAAGAAAATTATCTAACATTGCCCTATCACTGCAGTTCTTAAAGTTATAAGTTCTAAGCCGCACCTTGTGTATATATGTATTTTAACATATGTATGTTTCTTTGAAATATAAGAAACTTGCTATAGAGAAACTTTTCTTAGTACCAAACAAACTGTCATTAAATTGATATTTACTGAATATTTCGTTTTTCTTCATAAAATAAAAAATATAATGCTTTTTAATATGTAGATTGTAATTTCTGCTGCTTTTAAATTATTGCTATTTTCTTATATGTCTTTTACTGTATAAACACCACAGCGTATGTATACATATATGTTCGCACAATGTCCAAAAAGATTAGGATACTAAATGGATTTTACGCGCGCAGCATATTTTCGGCACAATGAGCTATTATGTGATTTTTTGGGACAAAATATGTTATTGATCATTTTTCAATTTTTTTGTATTCCTTTTATATTCTATCTTTCTCTCTCTCTCTCTCTCTCTCTCTCTCTCTCTCTCTCTCTCTCAACCAAATTTATCTTTAGGAATTGTATTAATAGATTTTTTTCTATTTTAGGTATGTTATTGTTTTTGTATAGAATCAGACCATTGTGTTAACTCAATAATAGCTTGACTCCACTGATTGTAAGTTAAGGTCTTAGTAATGGATATAGAATATACGTGGATATTATGACAGGGGGAAAATTGTCGCCAATTTAGGTTGCTAACAAGTAACTCGATTATTGGTCAGTTCGTTTATCCAGTAGAAGGGGAGGGGATGGGGTAAAGAGGGTGGGTGGGAGATATCGTTACTTTAGCCCGCTATAAGTTGCACTTTATTAAAAAACATGAGAATCTGTTGTAAGATCCAAGTAATAATAAATTCATTGTCTTAGTTATCCATCCATCTATTTATCCTTCTGTATAATTCTAATTGTCTTTTTATGTATGCTTTTGTGTACTTTTGTCTAAAGTTTGTCTATCTAAGTCTGTTTGTCTGTCTGTAATGCATTTAAGTGTCCATAAGTCTATCTCACCATCGTTTCATCTATTAGTTTGTCTTTTTGATTATCCAACCATCTATATGTTTTCATCTGTCTTTATTAATTTATCTATTTGTCTTTCTCCAAATTTCAAAGTCTATTTGAATGTATATCTGTCTGTTTAAGTCTGTCAATATATCTGAATGTCCATCTATCGATTAGTCTATCTATATATCTATCTATCTATTTATCTGTCTATATATCTATCTATCTATCTGTCTATCTATTTGTCTGTCTATCTATCTGTCTATCATCTTTCTGTATATTTATCTGTCTGTCCATATAATCATATCTAATTGAAAAAAGTTGTATTATAATTATTTGTATTTGAAGTTGTAATCAAAAGCTCATGCACGTTGTGGTGTGCATTCAATTCAACATAATATCACTTCTGCATAGTGTTTTCATATCTGTAAATAGACACGTGCAGAAACGTAGGCACACCATAAATTGTGTTTGCCTTTGGGGTAGAGTTTAGCTAAATTTATTACATACACAAAATAAACTTCAAATAACTTGGGAGAGAGAAAAACATTCTGGATTAAAAATCCTAACCTTCTAATAAATTCTATGGTAAGCATTTAGTATAATGCTGATTTTTAAAATTATGGCGGCCTTAAAATTAATTGGTTTGTGTCTACTATAAGTCAATAAAAATACTTATCAACATACCACTAATAAATTATTTTAAAAAATTAGGTCAACTATTTATATGTCACTAAATAAAATCCAAAATTAAGCATTGATGTAAGGTATATAATAGTATTAATAAACACATTAAGCTATACTTTTGTCGATATAAAACTTGTAAAACTTTCTTTCAATGCCTATCCCAATTTTAGCGAAAATCTTACTAATTTTTTACAGATAAAGGTGTGTTTTTCTAACCGTTTACATACTGAAAATTTCCAGTAATACCAGGCAGTTAAAGGACATTGGACTGTAAATTTTACTGGTACCCAAAATTTTAAAAGCATTCTCGTTCAATCGTTGGCCTAAAAACTCTTGCCCCCCTAATAAATGTTGATTGGTCGCTTGAAAGTACATTGTAATGTTCAAAGAAGGAGTATTTTTGTTTATCAATATTGGGGATTTACAAAGTACATCAACGTTTTATCAATTGTCGTATTCTTTAACACCCCTGAATTATTTATTGTTTACTTGTTTGAAAGGCCTATCCTATTTTCTTACTGGTTTAGCCTATAAAATTATGTATTATTCCACCAGTTTTAGACATAAGTTTTAAAATACAAATTGAAATAGTTGAATTGTTTAGTGCTGTAGGAAAATGGGGTTAGATGTCACAGCTTTTGGACTACCTGTTCTATTGACGTCATAGTAGAGGGAAAGAGAAAGGGAGGGGGGAAAGAAACCTCTTAGAAGAAAAGAGATGAGATAAAGGATATTTATTGACGTCAATAGAAAAGGTAGGCCAAAAACAGTGACATCTATCCCCATTTGTAAAGAATAACCCAATAGGTTTGCAAAATCTTTCGATACAAAAATACAGATAAGCAGTCAAACATCATACTACTTTTGAATAAGTATATTCGAGTAACTTGTGTTATTCATGAAAATTTCTTTAACCTCAAACCGACAAAGTTACAAAACCCAAATTAACTTTTAAGCATTTGTCTTGCCTATGTTTATTTATTGTATTTTGTTCATTTAACACAAACAATATTACATTTTAGTAAAATTATAGATTCTGACAATAAATATATATTATAATTAATTACAATAATTATATGAATAATTTTTGCGGAGGAAAAATTAAAAATATTGTTTTTCTTCTATTGCATTATATTTTTGCAAATAGCTGAAAATGCAACTTCATTTTGTAATATTGTATGGACGTCCAAACTAACGGATGTTCATATACAGAAAATATCAATTTTTGGTTTAGTCATGAGTTTGGGGTTTTGGGTCGCTTTTCCTTAGGTATAGAATTTCATTGCGTTGTAGTGCTAAGCTACTCTGAAACGACTATCGTTTAATAATTGCACTTAATTTACCATTTTAAACCAGACTATATACTTATTATCAGATTTAATTTTTTATGAAAATTTGGACTCTGTTACTTCAAGATTCATTATAACCCCCTGAGTTTTTAATCTAACGAATGGACGAACAAGTATTTAAAGTGCATTGTCCATTGGAATATAATTGGTATACAACACATTATTATAAGCTTTCTAATTACAGTAATTCATTATAACTAAATTGAAAATTATTATTAGATGGCTAAATATATTAGTTTTAATTTCTTAAGATATGGGAAAAGGTTGCAAGGTAATCTAGTGTCCAAAGTTTTATAAACACGATTTCTTATTCGTCGGCTTATATACTTTGAGTTTTTTTTATCAAATTTTGATTTGATTTTACACACCTTCAGTGTCCAAACTTTTTAACAAATTATCTAAATCTACAGAAGGGGTATTTTTGTTTATCGTTATTGGGGTTTTTCATCAATTTACCGTCCATTGTCTTATCCCTGAACATCTTTGAAAACAAAGACGTTTAAAGTGTATGTCTACATATACACTTAGATATTGCAATAACAAATTTGAAAATTCCAAATTACCAAAATTTTTCCTTTGAATGGCTAAAGCCGACGAAAATTGACCCTACCTAGTTTTTAACTGTTTGCTTTTTTATTTCAACATTTTTTTGTATTTTTTAGCATAGCAATGAAAGTTGCTTTAAAATGTATGATAAAACAAGGATGACAACATCCATAAAAGCGAAGCACTGAAACGGTAGGACAAACGGATATCAACACTTTTATAGTGTCAGAACTGAATAATCAGAATATAAATGTATAAGAATCGGAGCAAAATTGTAAGTAAATTTGTTGAAAAACTGCTTGATACAGGATAATGTTTATGGACATACTTACATTTTTAAGACTTGATTATAGAGTTGCTTTGCTTATAGCGTTGTACTTTGTTGTCCCAGAAATCAACATACCAAAAATCAGATCATTCGGATAATTAGATCACATAAAAATTTGTTGTTAAAAAAGTAAAAAAATCAACATGTTTAAAATGGACGAAGGGACATTCTTATTATGATTATAGAGTTGACTAAATTAACAAAAAAAGCTATCCGTTTGTGACGGACGGACCATCCCTAATTTTAGAAAAGCTTCGCTTTTAAAAAGACAGACTTAAATTTAATTGCTTTTTAAGGTAGGTTATTAATTTAACCATGAAAAATGCGATTATTTGGATAACTCCTAATGTTACAATTGAAAACTGTTAATTTTATTCATAAAATTAATAATTTACCCTAAAACTTTGATTGATTTTATCAATTCTTTGTATGTTTGTTAAAAATATCAGTATCCAAAAATTACCAACTAATAATTTCAATCTGTGTAAGGTGAAATTTTATTCATTATTATTGTGGGGATGTAAATCAATTAATCGGCCATTTTCTTTTTCCTTAAGATCCCCTGATAACAATGTTTATATACGGCATCAATTTACATGACATTTAAATAGGCAGACAGACAATCATACTATTACTTTCTTATTGATATATTGGCCTGAACCAACCCAACTCAGCTAAATAACCCTTTTTCTGATTGAGAATTAATAAAAAGCTTTGGCACCGAGCAAATTCTTAATTTAAAATCAATTGTGTATTTTTATACAGTAACACCTTCCTTTGTATTGTTTGGTCATTTATTTAGTATGAGAAATTCAAGGGATAATGGATGTAAATCACCAATGATGTTACAAAAATTTACCCCTTCAATTTAGTAGTTGAAACGTTTCGACACTTAATGAACCTACCAATAAAAATTCAATAGAAGTTATTAAGTCAACGAATAAGAAAACGTGATTAAAAACTTTGGAAACCAGACAAATATCACCAGTCTAGTACAGTTGATCTAGATAATTCAAACGTGTAAAACTATCAAATGTTTAATAACAATTAAGAAATGTAAAAACGTTTGTGGATATACTTATATTAAAATAGGCATTCCTAATTCCTTATTTACTATGCATTTGCTAATCTATGCTAATTCTAACTTCAAATTATTAGTCTTTCTACTTCACAAGTATAAAAATAGATTCAAACTTTATTAGAAAAGTAAAAACTTCGAGATATGAATACATAGATAGATAATTCAATGAACAGGTATATAGATAGATAATTCTATAGATAAATAGGTAGATAGATCGTGAACTTTGTGCATATTTCATTCAAACTCTAAATTGTTATATGAATACAAAAACTAGAAACGAGATACAGTGAAAATTTTAAAGATTTTTTTTTATTTTGGAAAATTAAAATTTTTTGGAGATTCTCATATGTGAAAAATTTATTTACAATTTCCAAAAAAAATTAAAACAATGATTTTGATCCTTTTTATCCAAATCTCTTGTTTACGGTACTCATTGCTCAACTTATGAACGTAACTGTTCCTTAAAATTCCAATTTTGCAAGTTTTTTCCCATAGTGTGGGTGGTATATGACTAAATTAGCAAGAAAGATAGTCTTCGCAAATACACAATGTACTTCTCAATAATAGATATAGAAACTCTAGATGATCAATCTCTTAATGGATCAATAGTAACAGTACAGCAGGATCAATCTTACCACATTTTTAGTTAGAAAGTTTACACATTTGATACGAAATTATTATTTTTCCATTTCAACTATTTATAGAAGAATTTCTTAGGTTTAAGCGTAACTTGGAGAAATTCTAATGCCAAAACTTTTATTGCTATTAATTTATACTTTATATATAATTGACAAAATGTAATTTACGTCTGCTAGAAATTGTTTTTAAAGTTGAACAGATTTTTGTGTTTTATATACTATCTAGGAATATAAATCTATTTTATTAGTTGTGTGCATCAACTTACACACTTTACTTTTAATCATTATAATGGATTTATTATTATTTGTATCCTACACCAGAATATCATGTACTCTAGTAAAGTTAAACTTGTAGCGGGGTAAAATAACAATCCACTCCATACCCTCCGATTCACCCAATCCCTTCCACTTCTACTAGATTAACAAAGTGAACAATATATGGCAGAATAATTATATGACCTAAAATTTTTGCCCCTGTCATAATATCCACGTATAGCAAAGTTTTTTTTATTAAAAGACACAGGAAAAGAAAAAAAATATGCTTAGTTGATGGGACACCCTGTGTTCTAAGGGTGTTTACACAGAATTATTCACCAAAATTTTCAATCTATTCACGGAATCAAAAGTCTTATATGTGGAAGGTTAATAGATAGATAAATATACATATATGCTTTTTTAAAATTTATGTTTCCATGTTAAATTTTTTATCGGATTACTTAGGGTAGTAGTCATTTAATTATTCATATAAATAAATATAATAATAAATTGTCATTACTAGATGCTTTGCCCTTAGCCTCTAATGGAGGGCGGGATCAGGAAAAAAGCCTAAACCACTTCAAGATATAAAGCTTTCTTGAAAAGTACATACAACTCAGACTATATCTTACTAGATCATTAGCGTCATACAAAAAAAAATCCCTACTACTTTAATATCGATCATATGTCTATTCTACAATAGATGATTTGATAGATAGATAGCAATATATTTATAATAAAGAGATAGATAGCTATAAAGATAGAAAGATTGTAATATGCAGTGTATGTAACATGTATTACAGATTTGGTTAGAATATACAACCAAAAAAGTCGGTTCCCTAACTATTAAAATAGTAAGAAACACAATAGAATTTAAGTCTCAAATAGTCTTTTGTTCACTACCACACTAAAGTTTTAGGGTCTTTAAACCCTGCTAAATATATTTAAATTAATGGGGTGTATTATCTAACTTTAGGGGTTAATTAGGGTCAACTTTTGGTTAGTAGGATAATTAAATCATTTTAGGGGAAGTTTCAGTTACTTAACAGTCTAAAACATTATTAGTTAGAACAGTACATTTTCAGTTATATTATCTTAAAAGCCATTGAAGCATATTGAGTATTTTGAGTAAAAAATACAGCAAAATTTTCAATAGGTAAAGAATAAAGTATACCATCTAAATCAACAATAAAGGGTTTAATGTCCTTATAGGGCTTGAATTTAATTTTATATCAAGCATTTTTTGTAAAGAAAGCTTCAAACTTCTAGGAAAAGGGTTAAAAAAGAGAGCTCTATCCGATAAAAAGGGTTAAATAATTCCAATATCAGCCAAAAAGGGTTAAGGATTCAATTGTTGTTCTTGGAACAAATATGTTTATGTCATGAACTGAGAGAGATAATTTTAAGCTTAAACCATGAATACACATGCGTTCTTACAATAATGATAATATGAACTTATTAGCAAAGTAAAGAAGAACAAGCTACTGCATCCCTAGCATATAACAAGGTTTGTCAATTTAAGAATGATGTAGAAAATAGTTTACTCCAACCAAAGACTTAAATCTAAAAATAAAACAGTCTAAATACACACTAAGAACAATATGAAGCTTCAATAAGTAGTAGAACTAAATCAATTCAGTAGTTATTTAAATATTAAGCTTTAGACAAAAAAAATCGTATTACTTTATCAAATAGGATAACAAATTTATGTTTTCAGCAGCCGTGACATTCACGTTCCCCAAATATCTGTTTCTAAAAGGACCAACACGAAAAAACGAATAAGTCATTTGAACTTAAAGTTAATTTTTAGCTGCTGAAATAGAGAAACATATCCTAATAAATGATATGTCTATTTTGACTTTTCAGAGTTTATTTATTGTTACAGAAAAATCTATTAAATACAAAAGTAACTCTCTAATAGAATTGAACAAAAAAATCCAATTGTTAGGATTCGAAAAGTACTTTAGCTTTTATTAAACTAACCAATCAAACTACTTTATTAAAGGGTTTGTTTGTTTTTTTTGCTAGTTTGAATAAACATACTATATTTGTCTCTTTCGCTCTTTTGTTATTTCTCAGAGAGCTCAATTTAAGACTCATTATTCTAATCAACAAATTATTTTATTTTTATGTAGCTACTCTATCATTAAATTTGCCACTACGATGGTTTTTGGACTGTCTAAATACACCATATTTAAATCTTGATAATTATCATAATTATTAATTAGTCTAAGTTATTAATAAATTTCTTTTTTTTTTAGGTAAGTGTAAGAAACTTTAACTTATAAAGTATCTAAATTCTAAGAAATCTACTATTGGGGTGGTAAAACACATTTAAAACCTTCCATGAAAAACCTCCATCCCCCCCCCCCCCCAAAAAAAAAGGATAAATGATTTTTTAAGATTATGTCTTGAGAAACGCGAATTAAATTACAGGCTCGCCATATGTAATTGCTATTTAAATATACATTTGCTTCATGCTTGAGATAGAAAGATACAGATGCTAATTTGATTTTACATGTCAATCATTTTACTCCTTATTAATTAATCCTTTTTTGAGCTAACGACTTTTTCCACAGACAAAGAGACAGAAAGACGAACAAATACCTATAGAGTATCTACCATCTAAAACTAGCAAAAAAAACAGTGGCCTAATCTGTTATAACAAGGCTTAAATTTCAAGTATTACATTTCAATGCAATAAAGAAAAAAATAAAAGGATTGGTAAACCGTCTGAAAAATTGACGATTAGATTTAAAAACAGACTTCTATCTGTATTAACAGCCAAATTAAAAAATATATATGAAGATTTCAGCCAGACTATTTAATATATTTATTTATCCCTTTGTACGTGGATAAAACAAACAAACGAACAAGCAAAGATTTTTATCAATTAGGCTAGACATATTTTTATAGAGTTTCTTTAGATTAATTTACATTGATTTTTTAAAGTGAATTGAAGAATGATTTTAAGTATTATTTTCTTTACCTATGAACCCTAGAGCTAGAGGTTGACATACAATTTCATTGATCTTTGTCGGCTATAAAATAATAAAAAAAACATTTTAGAATTACATAACGACTCTATCTTAACTCCAATGTAAAAAAAATGCTTCGTGAATTTAAGCTAAATTGGTCTTGTCTATGTAAACTGTTTTAGAAACGTGGTCACTCTAAAACTATATTTCTTAGTATATAGATAAGTTATAACTATCTAATCATAAGGGTTTACCTATTTAATTTTAATAATAACTTTGTCTAGTTCAAACAAATTTCAAAAAGCTTTTCTTAGTATTAAGAATTCTTTGAAATTATTATTTGTAAGGATTGAGCTTTGGCCAAGTTAATAAAAATGGTCAAAGTTTTGACATCTTTAAATCCTTAACATGTAGTCCTTTAAAATAAAACACATAAAGCTGTTTTTGAGTATTTTTAGTACCAATAGTTTTGAAATAGAAATTGATTTAAAAATAATAGTTGCTACTTAAAGTTTATTTCTCTCTATCTTAAGCAAATTGAAATAAATGTGTTTTGCTCCAGGGAGGGAGGGAATGTTGAATTGTAAATTATATTAGTACCAAAAGTTCTCTCTCTGGTTGGATTAAAAACATTTTATTAAATCTTAATTGAATGGTTCAATCTAGCAGTGTCTAGACTTCTCAACCAATAATTCTTCTCTAAAGATTATGGATGATTTACAATAATTTATCGTACATTGTCTTATCCCTTAGGGTCCCTGGTTTATATGTGTGAATAAAAGAATGGTCACATGTGTCAAAAAAGCTACAGGTCCTTTTAAAGCGAAAAAAAAACAAGTACAATTGTGTCTAAGGTTTTGCAGCTGTAACTAATGTAATATGTACAAAATGATGTTTTAACATAGTTAAATTACGAATCTTTAGTTTTCTAAGAATGTACGTCCGTCTCAGTTAATGTGATCAAAATGGAGTTAAAGAGTAGCTTCGCTTCTATAATCCATACAAATATTTGAATTTACACTTAATTTTATTATCAACCAACTGATAAATCATGAAACTACTATTTTACTATTTTATTTAAATTCTTTTAGATAATTTGACCCTATTAAACTTATTTTCACATGCTATTTCAATGGTTTATGTCGAATATATGGTATAACCTAAAGTGGTCATGAATGAATTTTTAAAGAAATGCTTTTTTTTATAAGATTTTACATTGCCCATATAAGCATTAATACTAAAAATATAGATCTACAAAACGTTTTATATTGATACAACAACAGCACATAAATATAAGAAGGATTTTATTATTCACCACACACACACATCTTTTTGTTTACATTTGTGTCAATCAATAAATAGAGGGCTTCGCAAAAATTGTATGTTTATACAATTCAGAAAATATAACATTTGAGCGAACAATAAAATATAAAGGATATTTTTAACAGTAATAGTACATTAGAATAATGCTGACGATTAAATATGTTCATAGTTTAACAGTTATGTCTCTTTCATAAAATTCTAAGTAGTCGAATATACTAAGCCATCAAATTTTAATTTATTACTTAAATTCGTGTGGTTTTTTGTTTGATTACAAAAACATTGGTTAAAAAAACCTAACGTCCTGAATATTTTCACTGCAATAGTTAAGCAAGGGTCGTAAAAAATTGGCTAGTTCAACAAGACAAAAAAGTTTAGTAAATAAAGATTGATAGACAGATACACTGTAAAAATTTTATTCACTCTAATGAACTTTTAGCAAACATTAAACAATCCTCTCATATCCCTTATGATTAATCCCTGCGGGGAGCTCTAACCCTAACGTATTTTTTTTTAAAAGCTTACTAATACCTGTAAAGATATGGTAAAGTTTTTGTTCCAATCATAAAGAAACGCTAATTGTTTTAGCATAAAAAAAATCTTCGAAAAACTTTAAGTGTTTCACCCACGTTTGAAAATTAAAACAACGTTTTTAATAGAATACTGTAAGATATCTTACAAGGGTTAGCAATCCAACTATTTTTTATATCTTAATGCACAGACAGACAACCATATATGTAAGTTAAAATATAGGCATAATTAATGAATATAAATTTCAAATCATTTTTATTGATTAGAGCATTAGTAAAATTAGTGACTCTATTTCTTTAATGAGGAATTACTATAGATTCAGTTTATTTATGGTTTAATCAATGCTGATAAAAAAACAAGGATGAAAACGTCCTAACTTTAGTTTTTTGACATATTAGCAAAATAAAGATAATCGAAATTAGTAAATTTGTTATTAATTTTCTGTCAACTTTGTCTTTTAATACTAAAAATTAAATGTTGCGATATCATAAAAATAGACTGTTTTACTTAAACATAAACAATTATTGTTTCAATTAAAAAAAAATCCTTTATGTTAAAATGAATAGAACTTTTTTTGTTATTCATTGAAGATAATGAAACAATGTTTGATCTTAATTGCTCATTATTTGATTTTTTCAGTGTAATATCTTTACACAATAGATGAAAACCTTTAATCGGAGCCTTTTATAGTAATTTAATCTAATAAAATTTATTATTTTCTGACATATAAAATAAGAAAATGGTTATAGTAAACGTGAATATTGTAAACGATTCTCACATACCCTTAAAAAATGTATCTCCTAGCTGGCCAATATAACAGTATCCCCATTATTATTTTGACTTTATCTCATCCCCTCCCAATTGACCAGTATATAAGGACTATATTAGCAACCTAAATTGACAACAAAAATTCTCCTGTCTCAATATCCACGTATTCTGCATCCATTAGTAAAGTGTACCTTTTTTCCTTAATATATTGGTTTAAGTTTGCATCCTATTCTACATAAGTTCATATTCGCAAAACATTTCATATTTGCAAAAAAACGCAATTGCAAATAGATTATAGGGGATGTTTAATGATAGGAGTTAGGCAAAGTGGAAGTGGCATTTATAGATTGCTGTAGTAATAGATTGCGATTCTGAAAATTTAATAATGTCATACTTAAGTGGGAGTGATAGTACAACAGGTGGTTATATTATGTCCTAAAAGTTTACACGCCAGGGAGTTTCCAAGAATTACCCAAATTTGTTTGACACATGCACGATTCCAAGGACAATCAAGTACAACAGTGACTTGACAATTTAAGCTTATATTACAAACTAATGGTGTGTTATCATAAAGCTTCCAAAGAACCTTAAAACCATCTAAAAGCAACTTTTAAAGATGTTCTATTGTAGAATGTTTATACTTTTCAGACAATATTAAGCAAGATTAATAAAATTTTTTCCGACTTTTAAAGCATTTTTAAACAACCTATTTTAAGAACACGGGTTTGAAAGTTTTGTAAGCAAATATCCATTCAAGAGAAATGATAGAAAATAAAATATTTTCTCGTATTCATTCGAATCCGGTGGTTAGGAACCGGTTCTCATCCATACGAAAAAACTATGTCTAGCATCGTATTATATCCAGTTTTCTACGAATATAGAAATTTACAATCATATCCGCGGAAAGCCGTTTATAATACGATACGAGAAATAACTATTACATAATTGTTTTTTTTTCTACGCATAATTAAGTATTTTTTTGAAAATCATTTCTCTTGAATGGCCCTGTATGATAAATTTGTTTGTATCATAAGTATAATTAATAACATACATTTCATTTTGCAAATTTAGCTAAATCTAAAAATAGTCTTTTGGTAGCTTTTCAGAACAGCAACTTTTAGGGTTTGTCTCTTATAGGCAGAGAGGAAAAAAGATTGATTGGTGACTGATACTTAAAAGGATACTTTTATACTTTGTTTTTTGAAAAAATGTTGAAAAAATATAGTAATTTGATTGTCTAATGACACAATTATATTTTATTAACATAAATAGCTTACGAGGTGCCGTTTTGAGTGATTTATTGGCAAAAACTGATCCAAATTGTTCTAGGACTACACTTACTACACTTATTATAAATACAATTGTCCTTGATGAATTTAGATTAATACTTTACTTTTAATGTTAAAATTGAAATAAACTCAAAGAGAGTAACTTTAAAGATTTGAAGTTATAATCTTTGTTTTTGTAAGAGTTTGTAAGTGATTGAAATATTTCTTTTTTTTTTTGAAAATTTGGATTAAGAATAACTTACTATTTAATGAAGATAGAAAAAAAATTATAAATAGGTAGAAAAAAGTATTTAGATAGTTAGATAGCAAGGAGAAGACAGCAAACATTAAGCTTTTATTTGCTGTGACAACCCCACTCTTAAACACATGTAGACAATTGTACGTGTAGTCGAATCAATCTTTTATACCTGTCAAATAGACATACAGACAGACAGACCAAAGACAGAGACAAACATTTACAAAGTCAAACTGTAGGCGAGGGCATACAATAAAAGCAATTTTCAGTATGACTTGCAAACTGATTAATATATTTATATAAAAAATCATGAATAACCAATTTTCCACGAATATTAAAATTGTTATTATATCATTTAAGACGATACCGTTGTAAAGTCATTATTAGGATATCATTATGTAGTAGGTTTTGATAAGTTTACTTTACCAGACAAATACAACTGTATATCAAAACGTATCAGCCATGCTCAATTTTGATTTATGAAATTATGCTACGGTCTTTGTATTAGAATTTTTTTAGAATACTTTGCCCTATTCTTTATCTTTTTAATAATTCTTGGCTACTTCTTAAGTTTCATAGGAGGCATGGTTGACATACAGATAGACTGATAGATAACAAGATGGATATACAGTTGGAGTTTACATGTGTTTTCAGATTTA
Source organism: Acartia tonsa (assembly GCF_053477335.1). Lineage (NCBI taxonomy): Eukaryota > Metazoa > Arthropoda > Copepoda > Calanoida > Acartiidae > Acartia > Acartia tonsa. The sequence continues at coordinate 13,315,199 of NC_137266.1, read as the reverse complement.
CATTTTCAAATCTTCCTCTATCATACATACTCTGTTTGCATAGTTATTTATAGCGTATTGTGTTACAGACAGTTCTCCGTGGATAGAAAAAAATATAGGAATAATTCGAAATTTGTTGGCCCCGATGTGCATTCCAGCTAAACTGTACATGACTGAAGAGTGTGCCATGTTCACCGAAATATATTTCGAATAAATAAATATTAGAAAAACCAACTTTTTCGCTCCAGTGAATTTATTATTGATTAGATGGTTCAGACTTGGTGTCTAAACTTTTAAACCAATAATTTGCCTAAGAAAGAGTAATTTGCCTATCATTTGGGGATGTGCATCAATTTATCATTCATTGTCTTATCCCTTAATCTTTATAAAACAAGGATGACAACATCCATAAAAGCGAAGCACTGAAACAGTAGGACAAACGGACATTAACACTTGTATAGTGTCAGAACTGAATAATCATAATATAAATGTATAAGGGTCAAAGCAAAATTGTAAGTAAATTTGTTGAAAAAAAAACAGCTTGATTCAGGATAATGTTTATGGACATACTTACATTTCTAGGACTTGATTATAGAGTTGCTTCGCTTATTACATTATACTTTGTTGTCCCAGGAATCAATGGTAATGATTATAGAGTTGCTACTCTTTCTAAATTGTACCTAACTACTAAAGGAATCACCATGCAAAATTTAAAATCGATAGGACATTTCTAACATGCCTAAATTAATGAAAAAAACTATCCGTTACGGACGGACGTACGAACGGACCTACCCTAATTATAGAAAAGCTTCGCTTTTAAAAAACTAGAACTATAAAATGGGTTCAGATTTTTGAAAAGATGTTGGGTTTAATTTTTCTTTTATTGTTTCTTTTTAAATTGCTGAATAAAAGATAATCAAAACGGTCCCAATTAATCCGTGAAGAAGACAATTAAGAAACATCATAATGCATGTATAGAATAGTAGATAGATAGATTACAAAAGAAATAGATAAACACTTTTATATCTCAAACTTTTCTACCAATATAGAAAGTCACTGTTGAGATCTAAAAGTTTTAATGCACTTGAGTCCCCATCCTCCTTTAGTTTTTTAATCTTAAATTAAATCTCAGTCTAACCTGCTCTTGTGATAATTATACAGCATTTTGCCAGAAATTTTGCTTTTATTCTTTAATAGTAATAATGTTTGTATACAATTGGAATCTACAAAGCAACAATGTACAAACAATTTTCTACTAATAATTTCAAACTACAAGAGTTATTTTTTAATCATTTGTGTCTGATTCTACATTGTCATTTCCATGTAACCCTGCTAGACAATATACAAGTTTATCATATCCCAATGGATATAGAAAATGTGCATCCCCATCCTCTCCCCTAACCCTGGGGGAAGGTATTGACCAATATCTGAGGACTATATTAGCAACGTAAACTGACAACATTCCCCTGTCAGAATATCCACGTATTCTATATCTCTGTATCCCTGCTACAATATTGAAGACTAGTGGCTTTGCCCCTAGCCTCTAGGGACTTTGCCCCAAAAGGTTTTATCAAACTAATTTTTCTGTTTTAGATTTTAAAAGAAATAAAAAAAATTGAGGGGGGGGTTATGTTTCATTTTTTTAGGGGGGGGGTAGGGGTGTCCCACCCCCCAAGAAAATAGTTATACACCTTCGCGGGACCTATGAGAAGCTACCCCTAAAGGAGAACCCGATCGATTCAGCGGGTAGCGAGATCCTTCGCTACAAACAAACAGACAGACAGACAAACAGACATCCTTCTACTTTGCATTATAGATTGCCCCTCCCTATTTCATCCCTTTTATGAATACCGTTGTTGGGATCAATAATAATTTTATGTTCATACAATACACAAAACATTACAAAGTCAAACTTTGCTATTAACATGAAGTCATAATATCAATTTAATTTTTACAACGACATGTCGATTATACGTCAGCCCAGAAAACTTCGTAAAACTGCCAGTATTTTGTCTTTTTCTAAAATGGCCATGATTGACATATTATTGGCAGTCATTGTTCAATAATCCATATTTGTGTTATTTATCTCGACTAAAAGTAGTCATAGCTAACATATTATTGAAATAGCTTAATGCCTACTTTGACTATCAACTTTTTAAAACGTTTTTATTAGTTTACATTTTTAAAACTTTTTAAACTGCTTTATCAGAACATCTTTATTTGAAGTTGAATATTAAGATAAATTCATAATTTAATACGCCATGAAATTTTTGGTCATTATTTTTCATAAACTTATCATTTTCTGGCCGCTATGCCAACTTTGGAGGAGGGATAGGTACTCAGAGGATTATAAATAATTGGAGAGATTTCCTTTATGGCCCTGTAACATTATGTTGACTTACATATTCGATTATTTATCGAATTTAACAATGGCATTTAAATTGCTTGTCGTATATCAACTAAATTTTTCATACAATCTTACTTAATCCCCATGGATCAGAAGGGATAAGACAATGGCTGATAATTTACTGTACATCCCCAATGATTATACACAAAAAAACACCTTCTGTAGATTAAGATTAGTAGTTGAAACATTTAAAACCCTTTGCTTAATGAAATAACCATCAAAATTCATTAAATGTCCCCAAAGTTTTTTAGTCAAACGAATAAGAAAATTTGGGGGGTCAAGTCCCAATGCTTAAATCACTTTATCCCCCCTCCCCTCCCCCCACCCCCTCTTCCAAATAAAACTATTTACATGGTACCAAAGGCAGAACTTAACACATTCAAATTAGATAAAGATTAATTTAACGTCCATTGTCCTATATCATTTATTTTTCACATTACTTGTGTCTTCCCGAAGCCCAACTATTAAAATCCTTTTTTTGATCAAAGGTTATAATTTTTAAAGACTTTTGTATCTTTTACAGAGACAGGTAGATGGAAGTTAATTTATTTTTCCCGCATTTTTTCTTTTTTGATTTGATTAAATATCTTATATTGACCTAAAATCCTAATAAATATGAATAGATAGAAAAAGCTTTTATTTTAATACTCATAAAAAAATACATATAGAATTTAAAATTGTTGTAAAATTTTAGGTCAAAAATTGTTTTGTAATGATTAATAGTCCTATTTTAGATACAAATATCGGCAACAATCATGTTTGGGATTTGAGCATTTTATTTAAAATATGGATAAAGATTTAAGAAAAAAAACATCGTAAAGATAAAGTTTGTTTTTAAGTTTATGCTACATTATTCTTACATCTTATAATTTCTCTTAGATATTTGTTTGCTAATAAAACTTTCAAATAGTGCAGCTACTATAAAACTTATCTTTATGTCAAGGCACTACAGTTTCTACGCAGTTCCTTCTATGCCAGAGAGAGAGAAGGGATAAGGCGCTGTTTATCACACTAGTCCAAAAAGTTTTATAAAAAAACGATGTCTTATTCGTTGGCCTAACACCTTTGGGGACTTGAGTGAATTTTGATTGGCTGCTTTAATATGATGATATACAAACGTTTAAACCAGTAATTGTAATTTACAGGGGTAATTTTGTGTATCATCACTGGGGATTTACTTTAATTTATTGGCCATTGTCTTATCCCTGCTTATATAAACAATTTAGACAAAGTTTCTACATTATTTAAGAATTTGACAACAAAATGTAAATGTATTATAGTTTGTTGTTCTCTTTTATCTATAAGTTTAGCAAATTGAAACAATCTATATAAATCTTAAACATAAAACTATTGAGTTTTTATAGATGCGCTTTTCATATAAACTTAGATAGCCATATATATTAAGCTTTTATTCAACTAAAGCAATAGGCAAATTAGACAAAAATTTTCTATAAACACTAAAACCATAACACCATAAACTATAATTTACCAAGTAATTATTATAATTATTATAATTTTGATAATATGTCGTCTTTTAAACTTGTATTCTATAAAATATAGTGATCATTATAGTTAAAATGTAAGCAACGTCCAATTTTTTAAACTAATATCAAAGAAGATAAATATTTGGGGTTTTCAATTATATTCTTTATCTTCTTTGACTTATGTACATATGACTTTATTTTAGTTGTATTAATAGTATATAAATGTAAAGCAATTGTGTATTATATTTGAGGGTAGATAAGCTACAATTCTATTATGTTTATACATTCCAACCAGTAAGTTGTCATTGTATAAAGAAATAGCTTTCCACGAATATTAATATTAAAAATTATAAGATTAAAATCAAATTTGTTATCCCCTAGGGGCCGGCAAACAAAACTGGTATTAATATTATGATTTTTATTTCAGTATTCGTGGAAAATTGTCTGTAATACTATGCTATACGTGATTTTTCAGTTTGGCTGAGAATAGGTTCTAATACTGACATAGGATATTAATCGGTTTCGAAGCCATACTAGAAAAAAATAGAGATTTAGCTCACTTTTTTAAAAATTTTAACTTACTGGACTGATTTAATTCTCCTTTTTAGGGGAGATTTTTTTTATATATATTTTGGGAAAGTGTTAGAGAATACACACCAACGAAAGACAGCAAAGATTAACATTATCCGTTTTATATAAACGTATATTACTACAAATGATAGCACAAAATAAATCATAAGAATTTGAAGAATATCTCAATGTTTTATCTATGGTACGGAAATAGTATTTCAATTTCAAATATGGGTCAGTATCCTTTACACTTTAAATGACTCTAACATAAAAACCTCCCTTATAAGCGATGTCATTATTCTTGTTTATTATTGAACTTTTAAACCTTACATACATTAAAAGTCTATATACTCTAAAACTCTTGTATGAATCAATCTATCTATCTAAAATTGATATGGCTAATAGGGCAATAGACTATTTATCTATCTACCTAAAACTGATATGGCTAATAGGGCAGGTTGTCTGACAGCCGTCTTCCTGTCTTTATTATTCTGTACTGTAAATCACGAATAAGGGCTATAAGCTAATTACCCAAAAAATCACATAATTGAATTTAATTTTTTAATTAAATCAGTTATGGTAAATAAGTATGAATTTAAATTTAATTTCATTTTAAAAAGTAGAGTGAGAATTAACAAATTATTGGGAAAAATAGCCTGATACCATCCAAATTACATAGAATTTTAGCCAGTTAACTTTCCATCTATTTCTGATACTTGAAATAGATTGATAGATAGGTTCTATTGTTTCTAAAAGTAAACAATTTTTCGGTTATGGGTAAATTTTGTAATTTTATACAAAGATAGCTTATGTCTACGCCCCCTTTTTTAGGGACTTCTTATTTAGGAAGTTTAGGACACCCCAATCGTAAGGATTAATATTTGTTTGGGGTTAAATCTTCCTTCTCCAAATATAGTTTAAAACCTGCCAAAAAACTCAGTATATATTCACTAAAAAGTATAATTATTTTATTGACAATCTATATGTTTATGAATTGAATAATACCTAGAAATAATGCACATTATAGTTATACCATTGCAGTGCATTTATACTAAAGGAATTTATCTATTTTAGCAGAAAATGCTTAAGTAGCTTAATGCTGTATATTGTTGTTTATCAATAATGTGTGTCTTCTTGTTTTCACGCCAAATAGCCCAAAACCTGGCATTGAATAAATGAGTTATATTGCAAAAATATATAGAGATTTTAGTGTGTATTCGCTTTCGCATAAAACAACAATAAAAACCGCATATCATTACAACAGCATAAACTTTTAATTACCTTAAAATGTGCTATAATAAAGGAACACCATGTAAATCTTATTGAATAATTGTTTTATGAATGTTAAATTGGTCACGATTAACTTCACTAATGATTACAGAGGTTATACATTTAACATTTGGTAATTACCCAGCAAATTGAGTTGGACCAAAAAGTAAATATCATAGTTTAGGTTATGTTAAGTAAGATTTAGGAAAGCCCCATGGGTACATGGCCCCGAAATTCTTTTTTATATTAATTTATGTGTTTTTGTTTTAGTTGGCGTGTGTTTTATCAGTGCTGATAGTTGCAGCCAACTCAGCCCCCCAAATTTCTGACGGCTATGGCGTTCCATCCGGTCCAGTAATCGGTCCCAGGTCAGAACTATTACTTTTCTTTATTTTTTTTTCTCGTTAAAATGTCAAAAAGATGATAAAATAGCAACAACAAGGAGGGCAGGGGGACATTGGACTGTAAATCAATTTATACTAGTACCTTAGGTTTTATAACCACTTTATCTTACTTGTTGATTTAAAAGTTTTGAATCTTTTTTATTGCGTTTTGATTGGTTGGTTCCATTATTGCAAACCAATGATTTCAAACTGAAAAAAGGGTAACTTTTGTTTATCATCTTTGGGGATGTATATCTTTTATCGTCCACTGTCTTATCCCTTAGAATCACTAAGTAATAATATTCTTTTTCTGAGGGATTTGTTTGTATATATCATCTTCTCTATTTATCAAGAACCAAAGTAAAACTTCCTTGAAAATCTATCAATCTATGAAATTTTGAGACACATTACAAACTTTCCCGATTTTGTATTACTTTTGAGGAACATGATTCCAGTTACGTCATATTTTTCTTTCCCGAAAAAGGGAAGGGGGGAAGAAAATCTCTTCAAAAGAGATGGGGAAAACCCCCTTTTCTCCCATCTCTTTTTTCTTACCCCCTTCCCTTTTTTTTCTTTCCCCCTTCCCTTTTTCGAAAAAGAAAAATATGACGTAACTGTAATCATGTTCCTCAAAAGTAATACAAAATCGGGAAAGTTTGTAAAGTGTCAAATTTTGATGGTAAAGTAAACGCGGAATAGAAAGGTATCGCAATACAAAAACTATACCATAACTTTAAGAAACTTATAAGATCTGTTTGTTTTGTATATATCTGCTAAGATCTCGTAAACGGCTGGACCGATCATAACATGATTTCAGGGAAGTTTTATATAATTTCTGGAATTGTTTAAACTTTTTTGTGGAGGGAAAGGGGGGAGTGGATGGTTAAATAAAAATACTAAATTGAAAAAACGTATTTAATTATTTAGCTACGGCGGCGGAAGTTCTGGAGGCGGCCCAAGACCACCGCCACCTACCTATGGCGGCGGAAGTACTGGCGGTAACGGCGGCGGTCCCAGACCACCACCACCCACCTACGGCGGCGGAAATACTGGCGGTAACGGCGGTGGCCCTAGACCACCACCACCTACCTACGGTGGTGTAAGTACTGGCGGTAACGGCGGCGGTCCCAGACCACCTCCACCTACCTACGTCGGCGGAAGTACTGGCGGTAACGGCGGCGGTCCCAGACCACCCCCACCTACCTACAATGGCGGAAATACTGGCGGTAACGGCGGTCCCAGACCACCTCCACCTACCTACAATGGCGGAAATAATGGCGGTAAGCTTTATTGATTTATTCCTAAAATCCTCTTGTCGAGCAAATTGCCTAAATAAAAATCGTGTAGACATATAAAAACCTGCGCCACTACGAAAGAGATTCAAATAAAGGCATGGGAAAGAGTAGGACATAATTTGATAACGATTGCAGGTGGAAACAGACCTACCTATGGCGGAAACGGCGGTAGCAATGGCGGTAAGTATTAAGTTTCACTTTTAAATGAATATGACTCATCACAGACATACACACACACAAGTCGGAAAGGGAGTAGGTATTTTTTTTTAAATCACAATGACAGGGATCTTAGGGGATAAGACAATGGAGGTTAAATTTATGCACACCCTGAATCGAAAATTTAAATATTGGTATAAGTACCCAAAGTTTTAAAAGATAATAAGACTTTAATGGCCAGTATAATCCATTTTGCTGTCCCGCTCTTTGGGTTGGTATCAAATCTTTAAAATCAAGTAGGCGAAAGACAATAGCAGTCAAATAAATCTTATCCCCGATATTATACAGATGAAAAAAGCAGAAAGTCACTAAAATAAATGAATGAATAATAATTTATCCTCTATTGTCACATCTCTTTAAACATCGCTAAGTAGCCGCGCGTCAGCAACGTCTAAGCCTGAAATTTAAACCAGTATGGGCGCTTTGAAACAAATTTAAAGAGGGATTACCATAATTAGGTCAGGTTTAAACTTGTTTCTAAAAATGTAAAAGATTTATTTCCCGAGGCTTACAAGTGACAGAGCGCAGCTTCCGAATTCTGGCGGTAACCCTATAACGATTTTTCAAGCAATAATATTTAATATTTGTAGGTGGAAGCAGACCTACCTATAACGGAAACGGTGGTGGCTCTAACAAACCCAGCTATGGCGGTAACGGTGGAAGCTCCGGCGGCGGTAAGTTTTAACATTTAATACCATTAAAACAATAAACAATTAACATGTTTTACTCTGTTTAACACTATAATATTATGTTGTCACAAAGTTCAAATAAACCAAAGATTTTAATTGTTTTATAAGGTTTATTAGACTAATAGTTCTATGAAAACCATGGAGAAGTAAATGAAAGATTAGTTATTTCTTTCATCGTATTATAAACGGCTTTCCGCGGATATAGAATGTACAATTATGAAATTAAAGTTTTTTAGCCCCGAGGTGCCAAAGGCACGGGCTAAAAAAACTGGCTTTAATCTTATGATTGTACATTTTTATATTCGTAGAAGGCTGGATATAATACGATGCTAGATATAGTTTTTTCGTATTGATGAGAACCGGTTCCTATCCACCGGATTCGAATGAATACGAGATAAATTAATATTTTCTCCGTCTCTACAGAAAAAATACCTGAACATAAAGAGTTCTTTTATTACTTTCTTGCTATTTTGCTACTAGCTACAAGGGTATGGGGTTGGAGAAGTCAGTAAAATAACGTAAAACAATAAGACCACCCAAAGGCATTTTAAAAGCTTCCCTAAAAAGCACAACCCTTCGGATCAGTACTTTTGGAAATCTTTATTTAAGACAAAAATATTCTTTTTTAAATTCATATTATACGATAATGACTATAATTCCTAATTTCGAGGGGAAATTTATTTTATCTTTTATTTATCTATCCCTTATCCCTGAGACTAATAGACCCACAAAACCCTAATTTCCTCCGTTTTAAACTTTAAATGTCAGACAAAAAAGTTTTAAAAATAATCCTCAAAAAAAGATGTATTTCTTTAGTAAAAATGCTTTGCCTCTATTTAGCAAGTGCATCCTTTTTTGCTAATTTTCCTTTGATTTTTTTCGCTCATTATCTTTCAAAGGCTACTTTGTCATAATTTATAATAATTTTCCCCCCTATGATCTTTTGAAACCTTTAAAAAATGCGCTTTTTAATGTTTTTACAATACGGATAATATTATCAGGTTTGATTAATATGTGTACATCCTCAATGATGATACACAAAATTACCCCTCTGTAGATTACAATTAATAGTTGAAACTTTTGGACACTTGACCCAACCAATCAAAATTCAATAATAGTCCTCAAAGTTGTTAAGCCATCGAATAAAAAAACGTAGCTTGTACCTTTAACTAAAAGTAATGACTTACAATATATTTACAAGTAATAAGATGCATATTATATAGAATTATAGTCACAATATCATTATTAGAAAATAGCATTATTGGTGGGATTTAGGACTTTAAGAATGTTTATTATTTTTTTTTTTCATAATGTCTTACATACTTGAAACTAATATTACTATAATTTTTATAACGCATTTTTTTGCAGATTTTTTGCAACACATTATTGCAAATGAGTTTCTCAACTCATGATCTTTTTCAACCCAAGTTGAAAATATTTTTAAAGGGCGAATTTTTAAAAATTATTAAACAACACAATCACATTGTGGAATGGTGTATATTAGTCGAGTATTCTACTGTAAATTTGTTATGTGCAAAATATAAAAAATCCGCAAACTCTAATCAGCCATTTCCGCACCTTTTGTTTTATCAACTTTATAGTAAATAGTGTTTTTGCAAACATCTTTAATACAATATTCTAAAATACCTAAAAATTATAGGAAGTCGGCGGCTAAATGGCACCCGATTTTTATAAAGAAATTTTTTGCTTCAATATCCGGTTATCCGGCCAGATATTCAGTAATTTGCCGGATATGCGGCGTTGGCCGGATATCCGGCCCAAACCTAGTCTAAGTCATAGACCCTTTCTATAACCAATAACAAGCTTCCCTGAAAAAGTGACTTTCAAAACTCTTTAATGCTTAATTATCAGTTAAAAAGTTGATGTTGAGACTTAACTTATTATTTTAGTGCATTTAATTTTTTTTGTTACTATTTAAACAATAAATTGATAAAAAGTAATTTATTGTTTCCTGTAAAACATTTGAAATTTACCTTATTTGCCTTTTTTGTTTAAACGTATAAACATATAAAAAAGAAAAACAATGATTTTGTTGTCGTTAGTGCATTTTTCAGTACAAACAGTAGAAAATCACCGAGTACAGTATATATGTAGTGCACAGTGTGAATGTTTTGTATGCTTGTTACTTCTTTCTCTAAAATGGCTTTTCCTATAAGTTCAATATTCCGAAAAATAGCTTTGTAGGAGTTACTTTTTAGGTTGATATTTTGTTTATATAATGTTGGACGAAATAACGATGTAAACATCGCTAAAATTATCATATATTTCAGTAACAATGACTTTTAATTATTGTAGTAATGTCGAAATAAACTATTTTAAAGTTAGATTGTTTTTCAAAACCTATTTTTAATAAAATTTTTGATGATACACTAATCTAATACTTAAAGATATATTTTGATTTTAGCAATCTTTTTTAACTAATTTTGTCTCTTGTAGAAGTGAACCAAGCAATATTAGCTTGGTCGTTCTAGACTACCAAAATAGAATGTCAACTGTAGGTTTAACAAGGATAAAATCCTCCAGTCAATATTTTCTGGAATTAAATGCATGTACTGGCTAAATTATAATTATACGGCTATGAACTTTTCAGCAAGCAATTAGAAAGGTCTAACTAACAACTAAGTTCAATATTTTATGATTAGAAAATTTTCTTATTTTGCAAATGTTTCTACAATAAAGACAACTCACATTGTCATAGTTGGTATATCTATGTATTTAGCCGATTATTGAAGTACCGGAATAACCCCACCCCCTTATTTTTTTCTTTATAATGTGTTTATTACTTTATTTGTAGGGTTTGCTTCCCCCCAAAAAAGCATAAAATATTTTTGTTATAGTTTGTTACTGGTCCGTTTTTAGTTAAAACAAAATTCCTTAAAATTTAATATCCTTTAAAACCCAACAATTTAGGCTTTTAGCATATTATTGTCATATTTAAGACATCTACACGAAACAAATATATAATCAATAATTTTTTTTTCAATTTTGCCGCAATATTTGCTAACATGCTATTAGTATTGTCTGTACTGTATAAACACATGAACATGCAAATTATGTTTTCATTGTTGTGTAAAAATGTCAATTATATTCATAAGCAGCGCAGCAATAACAAAATAACAACATTCAAAAAGAAAAGTAAACCTATATACAGCAAAATTACGCGTTAGAATTCTTAAGGTATATTTAGCAAATTATAAGATTTATAAATATGATATTAAGAATCACTATTTTGATATTTTTCATTTTAAAAAAAACACACTGTACCATATTATTGAGTTGCTGCGCTGTTAAAAATGTTAAAACCACACTCTGGTTGGAGAAAACAATGCCAGAAATTTGTTTTTGTGTCTTTTTGAACCAGGGTTAAAGGATCAACTAATTTCTTTGGGATCAACTACGAATATTTAATATTTTTGTTGTCCTTTATTTTAAAAATTTTTTTTTAAAGGTCATAAAAAGGATTACTTTTGTTTTGCTGACAACTTCCTTTTATCTTTGTAATTTTTTTCTATATCCTTCTTTTTTATTTTATCTTATTTATCTTCTATTATTTCTCTCCCTTTTTATCTTTCTTTCTTTCTCTCTTTCTTTCTTTCTTTCTCTCTCTCTCTCTCTCTCTTTCTTACTCTCTCTCTCTTTTCCTATCTTCCTCCTCTTTTATTTTCTTTCTTCTATTGGAAAACTAATTTTTCCATTTATTACTGAACGCAGTCATGGGGTATAAAAATGTCAAAAAATAAGAACATGCAATATTCGAATTAGAGTTTTTGTTGCTTGTCAAGCCGTTTTCAAGATTTTATTTTGATCATAAAAACACAGACTTCTAATTGTTATCTGCTTTCACTTAAACCTCTTTCTTGACCATCGACTTATTTTACTTATTTTATTTTGAAGAGGAAGATATTTCTAGCCCCTTCTGTAGGGCATAATTTATATGGGGTACCATCCAAGCGGTGCTCTCATAAGGAAAACTGACAACTATTTGGATAATATAAATTTCAATTAATTTTTTCTAGGCGGTGGATTCAACCCATTTGGAATCTTCAAAGGAATCTTTGATGTTAAGAAGGTAAGGATTTTTATTTATCTATTCATTCATTTATTAATCCATTATAGTTCTATCAGAAACCACCAATCTATTCATCAATCTATCTATCCATCTATCTATCTATCAATTCATCTTTCCAAATGTCTATTCATCCAACTATCTATAAATCCATTTTTCTTTTCCTACATGCATTAATCTATCTACTTATTATTTTATCCTGTAGATGTATTTATCCATCTATTCAGTTATCTATTTATCAATAATCTATCAATGTAACTATAAAGATAAATATTTACATTTGTTCCTTACAAGTTAAGTGTTCTACAAGAAAAAGATAGATAGAAAGATTGACACAAAAATAGATAGATAGACAGATATTTTGGCACTAATATATAGTTAGGGAAAGGACCATAAAGGCCTTATTTCATGAAGAAGCGACCACAGTAAACACAGATAGATATATAAAAAATAATTATTGGAAAAGTTAGGCATGCCATTGGTCAAAATGTAAATGCAATATAGTTAAATTGAGACAAGTCAATAATCTCGCTATTAAGTCAGTCATGACCTAAATTATTTAATACCTATAAACCATCGTAATTTCATGTCGACTAAATGCCAACAGCCAATCAAAAAAGAGGTCGTAGCTGACATATAATCGAAATGATATAACAGTTAGGGAGTTGAATCCATTTTTATAGAAGCAGAAATATAATCTATGATTATGGTTTGGACCCTCTAAAACTGTAATCTACCTTTCCACTTTCCCCTCTCTTGGTGAAGATATCTTCAACGCCGATACGATTTTTGAAATGTAAGATTCTACTTTCCCCTCTCTTGGTGAAGATATCTTCAACGCCGATACGATTTTTGAAATGTAAGATTCCACTTTCCCCTCTCTTGGTAAAGATATCTTCAACGCCGATACGATTTTTGAAATTTAAGATTCCACTTTTGCCTCTCTTGGTGAAGATATCTTTAACAAGAGAGACAAAAGTGGAATCTTATATTTCAAAAATCGTATCGGCGTTGAAGATATCTTCACCAAGAGAGGGGAAAGTGGAAGGGTAGATTACAGTTTTAGAGGGTCCAAACCATAATCATAGATTATATTTCTGCTTCTATAAAAATGGATTCAACTCCCTAACTGTATAATGTACACAGCCCTGAATTGATCAAATGGCATTACAAATAATTTTAGAGTAAACTTATCCCCTGTTTAAGTTTGTAAGCATCTTCTTATGATTATCTTTGTGTGTGAGGAGGGTTTGTGCAGACTGGATAACAATAATGCTAAAGAAATCTGTCAAAATAGTAAAATTAGTATCATAAATTATGTACAATTTATGTTATATCATTTTATTAATGGATTTAAAAAAAAAACTTTAATAATGTTGCTAGTTCCTGTAATTAAATTTAATTTTTGATAATTATGCTAATTATTTAATTTCTACATTATGTATCAATACTGCACCCCTATTATAAGTGCAACAATATAAAAGTTGATTTCAAAGATTTTTCTGACAGATTAATTACCTCACTTTAACAGTACAGCCTAGACTGTAATTTAATTGTGTTACTTTACTTTTAAAAAATCTTTTGGACCAATTCACATAATGAATGTGGACACCCATTATCTAATATCAACAATTATATATGGTTGATATCAGGGATTTAAAGGGATAAGACAATGGCCAATAAGTTAATGAACATTCCCAATGATACTATAGAAAAATTACTCCTTCTATAGATTACAATTAGTGGTTAAAACATTTGGACACTCAACTTAATGATTCAACCAACAGAGTTCAACAAAAGTCCCCAAAGTTGTTGAGCCAACGAATAAGTAAACTTTATTAGAAAACTTTATTACTATTACTTTATTACTATTACCTATCTATATGTCTGTGTATCTATTTACAAACTACAATTATATATGGTTGATGCCCATCTATTCATATAATTTGAACAACTGTAAATGATGATTTTAAATAATGTCTTTCAATGGACATTTAAATTTGAAGAAATAAAAGAAAAGATATGGATAACTATCAATCTATCAATACATCTATCAATCTATCTATCCATACATCTACCAATCTATCTCTCAATAAATCTACCAATCCATCTATCAATCTATCTATCAATCTATCTATACATCTATCAATCCATCTATCAACCTATCTATCAATACATCTATCAATACCCACACATATATATCTATTTTTCTTTCTGTCTATCAATCTACCTTATAAATCTATTGATTATTTATCTAATTAGTCTATTTATTAATGCATCTATCAATACATCTATCAATCTATCTATTAACCCATCTATCAATTTATATAAATATATTTATCATTCTTTCTATGAATCTATCCATCTATTTATTTATTTAACAATCTACCTAATAATATCAATCTGCCCATCAATCTATCTTTTACTATATAAATCTACCTCATAGTAGCAATCTATCTATTTATATTTCAATCCATCTATCGAATTCAACAATCACTATAACTATTTACTAATCTATCAATCTATCTAGGCTATCGCCGGAGGAATCCTGAATGCTGTGAAAGGAATCAAGGGAGGTATCATTTCTCTCGGAGGTGGAATTCTCTCAACCAAGGAAAATAACATTCTTAACACAATAAATAAATGGATATAGAATATGTGGATATTATGAAAGATTCTTGCATACTCTGATAAAATGTTTCTTCTAGCTGGCTAATATCACGATACTTTCCCATCCCCCCTTATTACTTCACCCCATCCCCTCCCCTGACCATGGAGGAACGTATTGAACAATATCTAAGAACTGTATCAGCAACCTAAATTGAGGACAGTAATTCCCCTGTCCCAATATCCACAATAAATTATTATTTGGCAAAAATTATAATGTTTGCAAATCTATGAATGATTAAGGTAAGCTACTTTTTTTATTTGATTTATAATACAAATCAGAAAAAAACCGTGTCATAACTCAAGATGTTGAAAATTGTTCCACCTGCTCTTAGATGCTCATATTAAAAGTATCAGCAGGGGAAATGCCTTGGTGCAATCAGGACTTCCTGACAACAGCTAGGCGGCAATTAAAGGAATTGATATCTGCAATATATTGAGTAAATATAACCATTAAGAAATTAATATTCAAATGTTTTGTAAAGGATAATTAAGACAAAGCCAATATTGTACTGTTGTGACGTCATAAACGTATAGGGAAGTGGGGTTCTCCTTTCCCTTTTCCGTTCTCTTTCCAGAAATTTATGACGTCACAACAGGACAATATTGGCTATGTCATAATTAACGACAAAAATTAAAGCCATTTTAATCATTTTTATGCCTCTTTATTCATATTCTTCCTAGTTAAAATGCCTAATTTTTATGTGTTTGAATAATAATGTTCAAAAAGTCAATAAATAAGCTCTTTTAGAAAAGAAGGGATTGTCATTTTAAAAGTTAAGTTTTGCTTTGATGTTTTTAATCCCTTTGCTTATAGCTAGTTTTTATACCCTTAACTTGATGATAAGGACTTTAATTGCAAACCTACTCTACTCAACAAGTTAGCACATTTAAACTTGACTTTTTTTCAATATTTAGTGTAAAAGAAAATAGTTTTTATATTTTATTGACATGCAGTAATAGGCATATTACAAACTTTTATGTGTTTAAACTTTCCAACTAATGATTATAATCCGCAGTAAATGGTAATTAATGGTATAATTGATTTATTGTCCATTGTCTTATCCCTTAAGATCCATGAGTTTTAACAAGAAATATAAAGGACAAACTACTTTAATCATTTATATTTAAAATGTGTTATCCATTTTTAAAATCTACTAACCCAAAAGGACAAAAATGCAACCATAACCAACATAAATAAATCTTGGCCTAAAAAATGCATTATATTACAGCATGGTTGTGAAAAAAATTATTTTAAAATCAATTTAACCGATTAAAACAATTTTTAAAAAAAAATTTATATCCTTTTATATGATTGAAAGTTTTGTCCTAAAAATTTTAAAATCAAAGTTATACGGTATTAAAGCTAAATTCTTAAATTCCCATTTGACCAAAAATTCGTAAATTCAAATAGAAGAATCACGAAACCATCTAAGCTAAAGTATTTTTAAGTAATACGAACATACATGCAGAATAACTCTAATTATATTGTAGATAAAATACCAAAAAAAACGGCAACCTTTTTTACCACAAAAATCCGCCAGTGTACTGCGAGAAGCTTAATAATAATTGTAGATTTCCAAAGGCAAAAATTATGTAATATAATAGAATACTTGAAGACTGGGACAATATATTTTATAGTGTAATTTTGAAGATTTAGAGCTACTCCCAAACCCGCTTAATGTTCTTTTATAATCTTGAAAGATGCACCTTTTGAATTACTATCCAACAGATAGATAGATTGATTACAGATAACCCCTGTCAAACTTGCCAGCTGCTATTATATCAACAATTCACGTTTTATAGCGGCGCCCCCTTGCCTCTAGGGGTTCTGAAATTGGGAAGAAATAATATGACATCTATAAACACTTTTTTAAAATGTCACCAAAAATTGAATTGTATCTCGTGCCTATGTATTTAGTTTTAAAAACGGGATAGAAATCGTAATATATCTAGCTTTTGAATTACTATTTTTTATATAGCAAATCCATATTGCTATGTGTTACCTTACAGTTGAAGTCTAAATTCAAGCTGTTGTACTGTTTTGTTAAATTTTCAAGCACTATGGGCCCTATCTAAGATAAGTTGGATGATTTGTTGGCTGTTTATCACAGTGGGACTCCCCATAGTGTTATATTACACACTGAGGCAGAATCAGAATTTTCTTACAGTACAAAAAATAGAATATGACACTTGTAAATTTCATTTTTTTAAGCTGATTGTATAACAAAATTTTTTAATTGGGTATTCTGTCTTTAGGAAAGACAATCCTAAGATATTTTCTTATATCATATCTTTATATGATTTGACCTGTTATGACCCAATGTGGAATTAGCTAGTCCAAAGGTGTATATGCCAGAAATGATGATACATGTAAAAAAAAACACAAGGAAAAATGAGCGTTTGCTTTTAGAATAATATAATCTTAAAGTAACTACACGATCCTCTGTTGAAAGAAAAATAATTTTAAAAGGTCAGCTAATGATAAAATTGTTAATGTTTTTTTTAAATTAATCACTTAAAAAAAAAAGTATTTGTCTATAGAAAATCAATAACTACTATTCAATTTTCATCAAAAATGTAGTTAGCTTTAATTCAATGTTATATAAATTAATATTTTTCTTTATATTTCTGATTATACAATACATGGTTTGTAAGATGGGGAGTGAGGAAGGGTGTTTAGTTCCAAGACAAATATCAAATTTGATGATCAATTTCCATTTTATATTTCTACGCCCTTAATGTCTGTCCGTCCATCAGTCCGTGTAATTCCATACCTCTTAGTTTCTATTTGAGATAGACATCGAAATTTTTCTTACAACAATACTTAGTTTACATCAATATTTATTGGATGTTGTTGTCCTTATTATTAAGCTGAGCTGTTTTTTCATTATTTTAAGAAGTTGATCGTGTATTTGAGTAAATTTGAATAAAAAAATACGTTTGAGCGCCAACAATTTGACACATTGTGACATAGGATATCATTATAACCAGGGATAAAAAGATAATCCAACCCCCTAAATATGTATTATATCTATAATACAAAGTAGAACGATGTCTGTCTGTTTGTGTGTGTGTTTGTTTGTCTGTTTGTTTGTAGCGAAGGATCTCGCTAACCGCTGAACCGATCGGGTTCTCCTTTACAGGGTAGCTTCTCATAGGTCCCGGGAAGGTTTATAACTATTTTCTCGGGGGGTGGGACACCCCCAATCCCCCCCCAAATTTTTTTTTTCTTTTTAAAACTAAAATTAAATTAGTTAGATCGACTAATCCCCCCCCCCCAAAAAAAAAAAAATTACCCCCCCCCAAAAAAAATTTTCCTTTTCTTATTTTAAATCTAAAATACGAAAAATTGGTTTGACCAAACCTCTTGGGTCAAAGCCCCTAGAGGCTAGGGGCGAAGCCGCTAGTATGGGATAAAGAAATAATTTTTTGACCTAATAATCTTATAATATTCATGTATGTATTGATAATTCTTTAAATAAGTAAAATCTTCAGGGATATAGGAATAAATCTTGCCCAAAAAATATTTAGAATATAATTGATGATTTTCAAGGATAAAAGGATTATTCTTCCATTAATAAATATTTTATCCAAAAATAGGGATAAATGGAACACTTTTTGTCATCCAAAAATATCATATATTCTTATTTTCTTAAGGATTATTGTACATCCGTTTTTCCCTGACTCTTCTTATATATCACACTTTACATAGGTTTTATTATGGTTTTAGGCTATTTTATTCTTGTTTTAATAGAATTGTCCAACTATTCAATACTTCAATATGATCAAGTTAGAATTAACATTCACTTTATTCAGGAATCCTTTTCATAGACAGACAAGTAGATTTATACATTTTAGACAGTATCAAAACACAAATTCTCTAGTTTTAAAGGGTTATTCTTTTGTATAAAGTAGTAAGGTTTTTTGTTTGTTTTTTCGTTAAGATCTCGTTAACAATTAAGTTTATTATTTTTGATAGTTTTAGGCTATTTTAGGCTCTCCTTAACCTGTTAAGTGTAAACATTGGATGATGTAAAGATAATATTTTATATCTAAGTTTTCATTAAATGCCAAGTAAATGCTAAAAGTATTGAAATTTGCCAAAAAAAAACCAACAAATTAGTTCATTACATTTTTTACGGATTGACGGCCACATGAACTATTTTTTTATAGAGTATCTGCGCGTCTTGAAACCTAGGGGTTTAAATATAATTTGTAACATGGGCTAATGCCTAATCATGCATATTTATTGAATAATTTTAGAATTTGGACAGATTAGTTTGGACATACGGGTGTGCCATTCTTATAGAGGAGCAGGGATCATTTATCTGAAAATAAAATATCTTTATAAATTTTGTTCAGAAGCTACACTATAAGTATTTGGAACACCTTCTCTCATTCATTGGAATAAAAGTTTTTGGTTATTATATCATTTCTTTATTTGATATATTTTACTTCTGAATCAATAATTTTTAACTAAAGATTGTAGTGTGTATATAACATAGTCTTTGTTTTGAAGCATCCTTATACCTGTACGTCATAACTTTACCTTTTTTAAACTAAATTTACTAGCTAAATGAATTCTTTAATTTTAAGTTGCACTGCCACTTCAAAAATCTAGCTTGTAGTTTAATCAGTCAATGTTACATTATTTTCAATTTTTTTCCACACATTTTTGTGTTCTTTTTCTCTTCTCTTTCTACTAATTAACCCTTTCCTCAAGAGCCTGTTATTTAGACCACTTGTTTGAAATAAACAAAGCTACATTTTGATCTCAACCCCAAAAAAGCTTCGCTAAACAAAGAATATTATGGTCCTGGTTTATTTGAATATTTTGTCAATCATTCCCGCGTGTCAAAAGTAATAGAAAAAGTGCCAGAAAATGAAGAAATGTGCCAAAATATCAACAAAACAGTTCCAAAATTATTCAAAAACGTGGTTTGGTCAAATTTTGTACAATTTTTGTCAAAAATAAATTTTATATTTATAAAAAAATATGATTTGTCAGTCATAAATATTAATTTATTTTTAATTGACTTATCCATAAGTCCTTTAAAATAGGATTGACCTAAAATGATAGTAAAAAAATAGAAATTATTGATAATGTAGCTTGATCTATCCCTTATATGTTAATTCCACAAAAGTGTGTTACTATAATTGGGAGCCAATTGGGGGAAGATTAAATCATCTTTGATTGACCTATCTATGTAGAAGGCTAGATAGAAGGTGTGACCCAAAATGTTGAGTTAGTGACTAGTGACCATGCGCGCATCAAAAATGGTCAATCTTTCGGTTAGCAAACAAAACAGCTACATTTAATTAGCTACATCCATAAGACTGGAGGTCAGCAGCTGTGATAGGAGTTGAATTTATTTTTTCTAATGTTTCTTAAAATTCATTAATTTCTACCTTACATTATATTTCATAATGATTAATGCATGAATCCCTTTAACAATTGTTAATTTATCAGAATCAATCTTTAAAAGAGGAGAAAAGTGCAAACAAAATTGTTTTCACATTGATTTGTTTTGGTTTTGCATATCTTTTTGGTTCACTAGTATTTCCCCCACACACTGTTTTTGAGATCTTGTGCTTCAATGGTGCTGATTAATAAAAAAAATTAACAGGGGAAACTAGTAAGCAAAAGATGCATCTCCTATTTATATTTACTGTAAAATCATCCTAAATGAATAAAGCTGCTTTTCTGAAATTCGGATTTGCCTTTCTTTTTTAGTTCGCAGTGTTTATCTATTACAATAATTTTGACTAAAAAAATAATACATTTTTTCTCATTTTTGCATGGACACAAACACACCTATATTCTAATAGCATAATATAAATAATTCATTTTTGTTAACGGATTTTTCTCTACTAGCTACTTTGCATTATAATTAATTTGAAACAGTCCTCTTTTTTTGAGCATAAATCAGAAGTTTAAATAGATTTACATGCATATAAATAATTAAAACGCACAAAGATCTCTTACTCTAAGGTAAACTAATATAAAATAAAATAAAAATTCTCTCTCACTCACTATCTAACATGAAAGTAAGGTTTTTGAAAATATGAGAGTAATTTTAAAAATATAAAAGATTTGAAAAGAATGTTATTTGCGCCACTAGGGATCTCTGATCAAGGCCAAGGGTGATCTTCTTCAAAGCATCGGAGCTGCTCTTAAAGGTAAAAACATAATTTGCGATACCTTTGCTAACAAACATAGTTTGTCTATCTTGTAAATTACGAGCTTATAATTAATTCAGGTAGATGCCATTGCACTGTAAAATTATACTGTAATCCCAAATTATAAAAACATGTTATCCTATTTTTGGTACTTTGATTGAACTGTGTTTAGTTAGGTCCAGGCTGTAAGTAAGTGCTCATTTTTTTACCAATAGTTTTGGGATCTAGAAGAAAAATCTATAAATTTTAAAGGCTGCTAGCTGCAAAACGGCTGAACGTAAAGATCATACCCGCATACCATTTTAAGCGGCATAAGAAGACCTACAAATAATCTGGAATAGCCAAAATCCAATTATGCACAGGGAAAGCTACAAAACAATGGGGTCATATTTTATATCTTATGGGAAAAAATTTCTTTTTTAAAATCAAATAATTCTTAAACGACCAAGCTAATATTGCTTGATTCACTTCTACAAGAGGCAATATGAATTGAAAATGATTGCTAATATCTTCATGTCTTAGAATAGTGTATTTTTTAAAAAATAGGTTAAAAAACATACTAACTTTAAAATGTAAAATCAAAAAAAATATTTTTCATTCAGGAAACGGTGGAAGCTCTGGTGGAAGCTCCGGTGGAAACGGCGGTTCTTATGGCGGTAACGGAGGATCTTATGGCGGTAACGGCGGATCTTATGGCGGTAACGGTGGATCTAGCTACAGACCCGGTAAATATATTATTATTCTTTAAAAAGTTTTAGGCTATGTTAGACATATGTGAAGAAAGTGAAAGTTTTTTTTCGGGGGGGGGGGGGGGGTTGAAAGCATGGAGAAATGGATAGAAAGGTTAGATATTTAGTAATTTAGCTGTAAGAAATCCCCCTTTACATAAATATAGCAAATACTTTGTTATTGTGAGTAGCTTAGGGTAATGATATTTCAGGGGATAACAGCAGATAATTTAATCTACATCCCAATCATTCCCCTAAACTTCATAATAAACTGTAGGCACCATTTCAAAGAAAGTAATTGTCAACCCTATAAATTAACGGTACATAAAAATATAATTATTATGAATTTTTTAACAATTTGTTATAGGAAATGGCGGTAACAGTGGCTACAGACCCGGAAACGGCGGTAACACCCCCAGCACTGGTTACGGCGCACCCGTTGCTCCCGTCCTTGGAACAGTTTCTTCCGGTATCGGCGGTTCCGTGTCTTCCGGTTATGGCGGTGCCGTTTCAAGCAGCTCAGGTAAAGGGAATATATGGAAACTTGGACATTTGATATAGATAATCCTATTATATAAAGTAGTAAGGATTTTTTGACTGAAGCTTAAGATCTTAATAAACGCTGAACCAATGGGGTTTTCATTTTAGATAAACTTTATATAGGTCTAGTCACGTTTTTAGGCTATTTTATTGTTAGGTTTAATTCCTGGGAAGCTATTTTCTTCCTCTAGATGCTAGGGTCTTAGCAGCAGGTTTTAAATAAGTAAAATCTTTGGAAAATAAACAGATAAATTTGTTAAAATATTAGTTTTAGTCTAAAACATCCCAGCAATTTGAAGCTAAAATTGCTCATAAAAATTATTGGCGTATAAGTTAAAACACCCCATCTAAAGGGTGTTTTGATGTTAATAAGTCATTCAAAATCAAAATTTAAAACCCATCAAACACAGACTTTAGTGGAAGATTATCTATAATCTATTGGCCCTTGTTTTCTTAAATTCAGATAATAGTCTATATTATAAAATTTCAGGAAATGCCAACTACGGTAATGGTCAAGGAGTTGTTGGTCAGATCTCTGAGGGTTATGGAGCTCCCCAGGCCCCCGCTCTTTCTGTTCCATCCAATGGATATGGTCCCAGCTCTGCTGTCTCCCCCATAAGCAACCCTGCAGGTTTGTAGTATAGTTTATGGACACAAGGCGATACTTTTTTTAATTGTCAAAGTTATGAGCGTTGGATTGTAGTTTTTGAAACCATTCCAAGTAAAAATAATGATACATAGTTATTGTTAATTTACAAATTAAAATGACAGGTCATTATTTAATTCCCTCTAATTCAACTGCAATTTTTCATGTTCTTGTGTCATGGCTATTAGAGTTCTGAATATAAAATACATCAAAACCTTGCCATGCTTTATCAAAGAATCTATGAAAAATCTACCTAATAAAGTTGTAAGTTCAGCCAACCAATTATAGATAACTGCTTAAGAATGTAGAATTGTTATACAATTATGTTTTTCTTCAGGTAATGGATATGGTGCCCCCGCCGGCGGTAACTTCAATGACTACTCTGCAAGCAACGGCTATGGCGCTCCCGCCGACTATGACGATTACAGTGCCGGTAACGGTTATGGTGCCCCTAATGACGACTATAGCAGCGGAGCTATTAGCGCCGGTAACGGTTATGGTGCACCTAATGACGACTACAGCAGCGGAGCTATAAGCGCCGGTAACGGTTATGGTGCCCCTAGCGCTGCCCCTGTCGATATCGGAGGTTTCGGTGGTGATCCTCGTGGTGCCCCATCAGCCGCCTACCCCTCAGCTGGAGGAAACTTTGCCGCTGCTGCTGCTCCCGCCGCCGACTCTTATGGTGCCCCTTCCGCCAATCCCATCGGCTCTGGCTCTGCCGAGGCCGCTATTGACAGCTATGGTGCACCCGCCGCTGACCCGATCAGTGCTGGTTCCGCCGAGGCCGCCATTGACAGCTACGGAGCCCCTGCCGCTGACCCCATCAGCCTTGGATCAGGTATGTTGTAAAGAAATATTTGGCAGGGACAAGAAAATGCTTTTAATGGTTGATTTTCAACACAGCGAAATAAAAAGCTTAATAAATAATTTTTCAGATAGGAAAAAACTTTAATCATTTTTATAATAGAACTAGCGGGTTCGACACTATCCTCTAGAGGCTTTAAAAAATTAAGTACCTCTGGTGCTGCAACCACTTATTTTTAATTAACTCTCAAAAATAAGGGGGGGGGGTGTTTAGGATGTTCCACCCTCAAGAAATAGCCTAAAACCACCACAAACCAGTAGGTACATTCCCTGTATTATAGATTAATTGACTCATTTAAAATCGTTAATACTTTTAGGAGAATCCGCTATTGACAGCTATGGCGCCCCCGCCGCTGACCCTATTGGTCTCGGAGACGACGCTGCTTTCGCCGCTGCTGACAGCTACGGAGCTCCTGCCGCTGACCCTATCAGCAGTGGAGCCACTGCCCCTGTTGTCAGCGCTGCTGATGATTATGGAGCACCCCAAGGTAAATACAGAAAGCTATTTAAAGAAAAAGATACATATCTGTATAGGGGCAGGAATTGCCTATTTTTATCAATTTAGAGCCCTCAGTATAAATCTTCGGTCAGGTTAAGTTAGGTAATTATTGGTAGTGGGTGGCCCCACAGGTTTTAAACATAAGAAAAAAATACCCCTCCATCAGGTTTTCAAATAAAGGCGAGTTTTTTTGTACTCTACAAGAACTTTAAAAAAACTAATTTTGTTTTTCATAATTGGGTGTAAGATCGTCAAGTTATTACATCTCTAATGTTTACAAAAAAAAAGGCATTTTGCTGCACAATCAATGTATTCTGGTTATCTACAATTTATAATTCTATTTATCTAGGCGATGCCCTGGATACCTTTGTTACTCTGGATAACTCCGCCTCCGACAGCTACGGCGCACCCGCCTCCGCCCCTGTCTCTGTGGGTAAGTAAACGTTTAATTTGGAGTAACGTTTACTCCACCTTGGGGATTTTGGGTAAGTAAAGAATATTTTTGTATTAAAAAATTCGAGAGTAGTCCCTTTCGTCGCAACGCCCGTTAAGGGGCGATTCGTCGTATATTTAAAATGGCTTTTTATAGGGTATTTTTGGTTATATTGGGTTAGGTGATTGCCCCACAGTGTTAGGCAATTGGCCCCGCAGGGTTAGAGCCACCCGCAGGAGCTAGAAATAGGAGAAAAGCTACTTTGAAAAAAACGAAGAATCGCCCCTTAAGGTGCGTTGCCACGAATGGACTATACCCAAAAATTAATTACCGACTCACCAAACAATCATAGTTGAAGAGAATAAAAACAATTTTGACCATAAGTACCGCATAACAATAAAAAAGAACAGACAAATATAGTTCAGTAATAATGTAAGTTCTGTATTTTTCTTTATTTTCTTAGCAATCTGACAGACTTACAGATGTAAAGAGCAAACTTATTTTATATTTGCTATGAAGTTATCAATAAACTTTTAAAAACAATTGTTATCAGAACGGATCTTTAACCAATGATAAATCTATTTTAGCCGACAGCTATGGTGGTCCCGGAGCCGTCAGCAGCTACGATGCCCCAGCCGTTCCTGCCGGTTATGCTTTCTAAGCAGCCAGCCAGCTGCTACAATCAATAATACCAAACCATTTTCCTATCAAACCTCCATTTCAAACACAAATCTATTAAAATTATTTCCTAAAAAGCTTTAAATACACAACTTATATTTTAATTGGTAACATTAAGCTTTAATATTTTTTTTTCATAATCGTATTCCTTAGCTTTAAATAAATATCCTGTAATTTTTTCATTATTATTGTTAAACTCCAAAAATATGAAAAAATTCCCATATAACTTGTTTTAATTTACATGTATAATAAGTACAAAAATACCTCGAATTTAAAATGTCCTGAAAATAGCACAGAACCTGTCCTTTTTTATATCAACCTTAAGTAATTAAAATAATAATTTCCTATGCAAAAATCTACCAAATATTCCCCATATTAAACCAAATAAATATTGTTAACCCATATTAATTCTATCCAAAATTACAATCCTAATTAAAATAGCAAATTTTAGTCTATAATCCTTTAATTGGACGTAGATTTCAAAAACAACAAAAATACAATAACAATGGGCATTTCATTAGTCTTAAGATTTATCTAATCTTATCCTATCTTTCCCTCTAGTTTTTCAAATTCCTCCAATTAGTATATCCTTATCTTTGTAAAAAAAATTATTACAAATATCATCAAAAATAAAAATGGTAAAGAATTTTTGTTCAATAAATCTACAATTTCAATAGTTAAAAATTCAATAAATTCTTTCCTTTAAGCAAAAATGATATATTTGTTGAATAATTTTTCCCTGATAATTTTTATTGTTGTACAATTCAGTTGTTTTTAAATTAAATTAGTAATGTTAAAGTTCTAATTAATTTGAATGTGTTTCCATGTTCTATAATTGTCATAACTTTCAAAGAAAACTTCCCATCATATTCTTTATCAAACTATTGATAAGATACCTTATGCACAATTTAATAAAAAATTAAGCATAACTTAAATTTTTGACTCAATATCATATGTTATAATACCAAATTAATGTAAAATGACTAAAAATAATTATATATTTTATTGATTAATTTGAAGATATTGATCAAAAACTGAAAAAAATTTCTCTAATCCCCAGAAATTTTCTTCATTTAAATTCATTCAGAACACTTTTCCCCCACTTTTCCTCAAGATTTTGGTAAATGTTATCAAATCTAGCTCCTGCCATATTTCAAATAAAGATATTTAGATTCTGTATTAAATTGTAATATAATATTTAAATATCTTAATTATCTTTAATAATAATAATTTACATGGTTCAATGATATTTGATATTTTCAAAATAAAACTTTGCTTTACTTATTTATATTTAGCTATAAGCTTAATAAATTATCTAAAGCATAGATAAAATATTTTTCAAATAACAAATATTTTGAAACCTTTCCAGTGCCACACAGATAACTGATTAATTAGCTATTAATGAAATCAGCCCCTGATTTTTAACACAAATAATATGCAATTATTATAGAACCTGTTGTATAATTTATTTTATTTATTTACTTATTTATTGAAAATAAAAATAAATATTTCATCATAAATTAATTGTTTATTTTTATGATTCTTCTTATTCTACTGTTACAGATTTTGCCAAGTTCCTTAAATCATATAAATTTAAATTTATATAATTACTAGCGGTGTGAACCTAGCATTTAGGGTTCAAAAATAATATAAAACATCTTAAGATTTAGATAATAAATAACAACATAAAACAATCCCAGGACCTTATAAATCTAAAAAAAAGTAGTTCTCAAACGGATCAGTAACTACCGAAATCTTAGGCTACAGAAGAAAAACCTTACTACTTTTTATCAAAGGACCACCTGAATCTCTCTACATCGCCCTTTTAAAATATTAGTCTAGATTTGCTACGCTTTCTAAAGATGTAATTGTTCGTTCTCGTTAGTTAATCCTATTATATACAGTAGTAAGCGTTTTATGTCTATCCCGAAGGGTCTCGCTAACTGCTGAACCGATATTATTCTCCTTTACAGAGAAGCTCTCATGGGCCCTGGGAAGTTTTTAACTGTTTTTGGGGAGGGTGTGTTCATCCACCTCCCCCCCCAAAAAATTTTTTTTTACTCTTTTGAAACTCAAATTTAAATGGGATGAGGTCAACTTTCCCCCCTCCAACCTTAAGTGCCCCTAGAGGCTTCAAGGAGCGTAGCCGCTAGTACATAAATATTATAATATGAAATAATAAATAAATAAAAATTACCTTGGACAATCAACATTACATCCCTACATAAATTGAATACATATTTCTTCTAATTAAATTTGATTGTCAGTTGGTCAAATGCTTTGTCATAGTCAGAAGTACGTAAATTAAATGCACAGGGGCGTCCAAGCTTTTTTTATGGGGGGGAGGGTAAACATTTTTTACAAGGGGGGTAAAGCGCGCCGCAATTTTTTTTTACCTCCCCCAAAATTTTTACCCCGGGGGTAAAATTTGCTTTGGGGGGGGGGGGGGGTATTACCCCCCTGAAATCTGTTGGCAGGGGTAAATTTTGTTTACCCTCCCCCCCAAAAAAAATTTACCCCCGGGGTAAAATTTGGGGGGGGGTAATTTAAATTTTATTTTTATTAGAGATTTTAAATTTTGGGAGGGGGTATTTACTATTTACCCCTCCAAAATTGTTTGCGGGGGGTAAATACATTTTCTAAATAATAAATGGGGGGGGGGGGTAAAATGAAAAAAAAATTTGGGGTGTCTTCGGCACCACCAAATTCGATGGGGAGGAAGAGAATCCCCACTTTACCTCCCCCCCCCCCCTGGACGTCTATGTAAATGCAGGTAGCATAAGAAGCAGTTCTTTTCTACAAATAGTTCATCAATATATCAAAAACAACTAGGCTGTTCAAAATTATTAAACTTTATGTTAACAAGAATAGTTTTCATCCAAACTGATGACCTTTTGAAATTATAAAAAAATTACTGTCCTTTCGTGTAAAGACATAAAAAGGCATAAAAATATCATCATAAATTATAATAAGTGAATTATATTTTTAAAGAAATATATATTTTTTAAGTACAGCCATGTGATAAGCTAACATCTGCATTGGTATGATTTTCAGAATACCCTACAAATAATCACAATATAAAAATTGTTTGATAGATATACAATACAAAACATAGATACTATCAACTGTAGGAAAATTGATATGCTTAAAAGATAGGCAGACAATCATTAGATAGACAATTGATTGTATAAAGTGCATAATATATTTATGATTTATTGGAAATAATAAATATGCTTGACAGACAGACAGACAAACATCAGATAGACCACTAGTTAAACAATTAAGAACAGATGTTATGTTTGTAGATCTGACAGCTCTGGTGTGCTTGATAAGACAGACAATCATAAGAGAGATAGATAAAATTTAAAAATAGTCAACTCTGTAAAGAACTTAAATATATGTATATGATCTTGAAGATAACAGATGTACTGGATAGATAGACAGACAACAGATAAAAAGATAGATAATAACAGATATATACCTGTATGAGGAACATGAACATGAAGTAGATCCTGGAACCAATTCCTCAGTAGACGAGTCTCCTTCCACACAAATTAAAATTGGTTTTCCTTCCCCATATATATGCATTACTTATATATCAATATTTTAGTGATATACTTTATTATTTGCAATTTAGACTCAAAAGTTGAGGATGGAAATTTATAATTTTAGAGCTCAACTATTCTATAAATTGTCAAAGCAACTTGTGTAATAAATAATACAAAGTAGCTAAACTTTAAATCTTATTAGAAAATAAGACTTTTATCATTCTGTAGATTGTTAAGCTTTGCTTTAAGGTATGTTTTTAAAACCAGCAGAAATGTATACTTAATGACTAAATCACAAATGATAATTAGAATAGTTATTTATCGAATCGTATTAGAGAGCGCTTTCCGTGGATAGTAAAATGAAAAATTATAAGATTATATTCAGATTAGTTGACCCGAGAGGACGAAGGCCCGGGCCTCCGGCACCTCGGGGCTAAAAAAACTGGTTTTAATCTTATGATTGTACATTTCTATATTCGTAGAAAACTGGATATAATACGATGCTAGACATAGTTTTTTCGTATGGATGAGAACCGGTTCCTATCCACCGGATTCGAATGAATACGAGAAAAGAAATTACCTTGCTGTTACTTGCAGAATAGCATTCATACATTTGTCATACACTGGACTCCTGAATAAGTTTTAACATTTAAAGCAGTTAAATATATTATAGCAGATCTAGATGGCAAAACTAAAAAGGAAATTATAGCAGAAAAACACTTTCTAACCAATAATATAGCCGGACTGTTCCTCTACTCTTTTCCTATTGGTTGATTTAGAGAGCATGTATCTAGAAAATACCTATTAGCAATTAAAACAGTATCAAGTCTAATTGCAATCATATTTATTTTTCTGGGTCAAATTTAAACTAAATTATGTTAATGCTAACTAAATCTTGGCAATCGCCAATTTTAGGAAAATGGAATGACGGCTGAAAATTTCTATAAAAAAAAGGAAAATAGCTGAATTACACTATTTAATATTTATTGCTCGATTTTTTTGGCAACCATACTTTTAAAACTGAACAAAAGTATTACGTTTACACTATCTATGATGTTTTTTTCTACAGCGGTCAATTGAAAATTAGCATTATATGTTGAATATAGTGAAAAAATTTCGGAGGCAAAACCCTTGAATACTTTATATACATGACAAAATGATAACACTGTATAGTAATATAACAATTTTTTATCAATAACTTGTAATATCCTATATTTAAACTTCCACTATTAGTAATAACACTAAACATTAATACTGTAGTTATAATATTTAGTTTTATTTATATAATTTCAAAAGTTATCAAATGGCGGCGGCGGCAGATTCAAATATGATAAAGGTTAGATGAATTAATAATTGTATGAAAGGTTGCGTGATTTTAACCCCTTAAAGGAGCTGTAACTTTATACTCTGTCCAATTGGTGAAACTTATTATTACCCAGGGAACTAAAGAGATAAGACAACGGCCAAAAAATCGTTGTACATTCCCAAATGATTATATACAAAATAATCTCTTCTGTATATTACAATTAAAACGTTTGGACACTGAACTTAATTATCAAAATTAAAAAGTTCAACGAATAAGAAAACGGTTATAAAATTTAATCAATTATCACTAGGGATCTTATGGGATAAGACAATGGATAATAAATTGTTATAATACTAATGATGATATACAAAATTACCCCTTACAAAGATTAAAATCATTTGTTGAATAGTTTGGACATTACCAGCTTGTAAACAACCAATCAAACTTTGATCCCAAAGAATAAGATAACATGGTTATGAAACTTTGGGTTCCAATGTAATTACCAGTCTAATGATACTCTCCATTATTCCCAACAAGGGGGAAGCTGGGAGAATGCATTGTAAATGTTAGTTTTGAGTTACAGGAGACTTGGAACGTTACCACTTAGCTACATAGCCCAAAATAGAAATTATGCCTGTAAAGTAAATCCCAGTTGGTACGTCAGTCAGCTAGATCTTAGCAACAGTTCTTCTTTGTATTTTTAGCAGCATAAAGTTTTACTTAAAACTACAAATATAAAAGTGTTTGAATTAAACCTGAGCTGGATCTTTAAATCATTTCAATGGTGCGCCAAATCGGGGTGAGCCAACTTTCCACCAATGAGAGCACAGCATTTTACGCTGTGATTGGCTGAAATTCGGCTTGCCCCGATTTTGCGCACCATTGAAATGATTTAAAGATCCAGCTCTGCTGTATATAACAGAATTTGCTTCGTGACACTTTACATTTAGATAGTTGTGGTAGGGGATGGAGCAGTGGGCAAAACTTGCCTTCTCATGGCATACACACAAGATAAATTCACTGAAGAATATCTAGCTACAGGTACGAACTGAGGGAGGGAATAAAAATTTGATAAAATTTAGAAAACTAATAGACACTGTATCTATTGCTCTAATAAGAGCTTTAAAAGTTCTCCCGCATATAAATAAATGGAACAAAACCTCATTCAAATCACATTTGTAAACTTCAGTTACTCATAAATAACCCGAAATCATGGATCAACACGTAGCGCATCCGCTCGTCGCCGAAGAGGTGATAGGTTTGAATCTCAGGCAGACACCAAATCATAACTAAAGACTAAAAAATCGTTTCTACTGCTGCTGTGTCAGGTGCACAACATAAATAGTAAGAGTATTGGGAATGCTTTGGCCCATAAACAGGCGCAACTCACCACCATGCACAGTTAGAACTTCTCATACAATGGTCGTGCAATCAAAGGGTTGGTTGTCTGATGGATGTTACTTAACCTAATATCCTTGGGTGTTAGAGTATCCTACCTTTTACACGTGGATGATGCTCTGGATTCTCTAAATGATCACTTAAATCGAAGGAGAATCTCGCCCTTACGAGGTAATGGTACTCATAAATATCTTATTTCCATCAAAGCCAGCAAATGCAACACAAATAATATTATTCAGAAAAAAACTTTGTATTTAGGCATTTTATGGGTTAGATTATTCTAACAAGGACAATTATAAATCAAAGTATGCTTTATATATTAGAATCTACATATTTGAAATTAAATAATTCATTTTGTTTAGTGTTTGACAATTATCAAGTAAATCTTGCCATTGGAGACCAAGTTTACACTCTGGCATTTTTTGATACTCCAGGTGAAGTAAAAATTAGGATGTACACTATGCTCAAGGGGTGCTTAATATCCAGGAATGTAATTCAGATTTAATTTGTTTCATAGAGGATGTAGAAAGATCAAATGGCCTTTTTAAGGATATGTATTGAAGATGAATAGTTATATAAGATAGTTGAAGTTCTAACATCAATAAGAGTTAAAAAGTTACACTGTTTAATAATAATACAAAAAAGTTAAATTTAAAAGATATTTTAAATAATTGATAACCAATTCATTGTAAAAATACATTTAGATTTATTTATCACCTTCTATTGAGATAATATGAATACAAATAAGTAAAATACTAAGGAACCTATAAATTGAGATCTAGAGAAATGTAAAATATTGCTGGATTCTAGCACTTCCAAAAGACTAAGAACTTTATGTCGTTGTCTTTACAAATCTTTGCAAAAGTCCATAGAAATAAAGTTATCTATATTATTTTCTACAGCTACTTTACAGGAAAGAAAAAGAAAATTTAAGAAATCAAATCAACTTGATATTTTGGACCCATTTTAAAAATATCAAAATAGTAGTTTCCTGATTGATAAAAGAATAAAAATGAACTGACAGCTACCTTATAATTAACTAAATCGCTTTCCCCTGTTAAAAGAACTCTTATAAAACATGTTTCCACACTTAAATAAATTGCAATTAAATTATTTACTCTATTGTAATTAACTTTCATTTTTATTGGAAAATAAAAATTATAAAATTGCCATGTCAAATATAGTGTTTTTTAATAAGAAAATCTCTATTAAATAAATTTCAAAAAATGTAAGGCTTTACAGCAATATTTAGGAAAGGGTCAGTGTCAAGGAATATGGACAGACAATAGCCATTTCCGAGATATTGCTCGCTACAGAGCAGACATCCTCTACTTCCCCAGTGAACTAGGCAGTGTTACGAATGCTTGTTTATTGAACAAACCATGAAACATATGCACCTAAAATAATATTAAAATTATTACATAATTTTATATATTGTTTTTAGATCAAAAATGATGATTCAAAAAGATTAATTTTAAAAATCCGAATACGATAGGTTTCGTGATTTCAAAATAATAAAAAATATTTCAAAGAATTCAAACTTAAAATTGCATAATCCATATAAAAACATAATAGAATGAAATGGCAAACGAATAAAATTATCATAAATGCACATAAAAATAATCACATACATAATATTTTCAAAAATAATTGGTCTTCCTTTGAAAATTTAAAGAAAATAAAATTGTATTATTTTACTCAACCAAAAAATATTCAAATATTAAGTTTCCTATGTAAAAGAAAATTACCTAGATTTTGAACACATCAAGCCAGGAAGTATTTGAGGGAAAATACAGCACGGCTAACAACACATTTCATACAAAACATGAGTTTTCATGATCATAACAACAAGCTTGTGCGTATATAAACAAAAGAATGCGCTTTGTTTATGTTTGGTGCGCGTCTCTTGGGAGAGGTGCCACATAAACGAACAACACAAAAAGTCATCTTCGTGTGTGTCACATTAGGAATAAAGGGATCCTGGGGTCAAATCTAGGAAGGCAGACATACACCACATAATTACCAAGACAGTCAGATAATCTGACAATTTAGTTTTAAATTAATAGCTATTATCTATATAATTAAGGTCAAGAAGATTATGACAGATACAGACCTTTGGTGTTCCCAAATACAGATATTTTTATAGGAAACATTTTGAAATTATTATCAAAACTGAGTAACAGGAGGTTTGTCTGATAGTAACTTTATGATAGATCCATGATTAAACACACCAAAAGTAAATATCATTTAATGATTTTAAAGTGTAAAACATATTTCATTTAATTTTTATATTAACTTTATAAAATTTTTCAATGTTCTATATGAATTTAATCTCTTGTGATTGCAACCACAAACTTTACCCAAGATCCTGAAGGGTTCCTTAACCTTGCTATGATTTAACTGCCTAACCTAACCTAGCTAACTACCTTTCAAGATACATTGAGAAAATTCTGAATTATATAATAGACTTCTTTGGGACTGAGAAGTCGATCCAACCATTTTCAATTTTAGTTTTCAAAAGAAATAGATACAAAAATTGTGTTCATCTTTTATTCTAGGGGCGATTCATCTTTGTATCCTCCTTCAAAATAGTTATAAACCTTCCAAAGACTTATGAGAAGATATATTTTAAAGGAGAACCACTTCGGTTCAGCGGTTAGCGAGATACTTCACCACACACAGACAGACTACTAGACATCCTTTGTTATAAAGACTACAATGAAAATGTTTTTTGACAAAGTGTGCTTCAGTGTTGTGGACCCTACTTCATTTGAAAATATAGAGTAAGTAAAGAAAACTACAATGAAAACTATATTTATAATATTCTATTTACTTTATCATATACTATTTATCTATAATACAAAGTAGAACGATGTCTGTCTGTCCGTCTGTCTGTCCGTCTGAAGCTTAAGATCTCAGTAACCACTGAACCGATTGGGCTCTACTCTTCAGGGAATATACCTACTGGTCATGTGATGGTTTTAAGCTATTTTCTTGGGGGGTGGGACACCCCCAACCCGCCCAAAAAATGAAAAATACCCCCCCCCTAAAAATTTCTTTTTTTTACTTTTTCTTTTTAAATCTAAAAAACGAAAAATTAGGTTGATCAAACTTCTAGGGGCAAAGCCCCTAGAGGCTAGGGGCGAAGCCGCTAGTAATTATATAAATTAGTAGGTTTTTTAGTCTGTTGCTTAAGATTCGCTTATACAGAGTTCTCCATTTTGTGGTAGCTTCACATAGGCTACGGGTTGATTGTAGACTGTTTGATTTTTAGTTTTTAGTCCTGGGCTGGTTTTTCCGTTATTTTTATGCTTTACCTACCACTTTGACTACAGAGCTTCTAGATGCTCATGGCGCTACCAAAGTAATGTATAATAGTTATTTCTCGCATCGTATTATAAACGGCTTTCCGCGGAAATAGAATGTACAATTATAATATTAAAACCAGTTTTTTAGCCCGTGCCTTCGGCCCGTGCCTTGTACATTCTATATCCGCGGAAAGCCGTTTATAATACGATGCTAGACATAGTTTTTTCGTATGGATGAGAACCGGTTCCTATCCACCGGATTCGAATGAATACGAGAATAGTTATTTCTCGTATCGTATTATAAACGGCTTTCCGCGGATATAGAATGTACAATAATGATTGTACATTTCTATATTCGTAGAAAACTGGATATAATACGATGCTAGACATAGTTTTTTCGTATTCATGAGAACCGGTTCCTATCCACCGGATTCAAATGAATACGAGAAAATACTTTAAAAATATTACACATATAATTTTGCAATAAATCCCCACTTAATATTTGTCAGGACAAGATGGATAAATGAGATACATGAACATGCAAGCAAAGACGCAAATATCTTATTAGTAGGTAAAACATTTTACAATTGGGACCAGTATTTCTGCTAAGGTGGACCTAAAAATAAATAAATAAAAATCCGTAGGATTTATAAAAGGTTCCTCTGAAAAATGAAAACCAGCGCCTTCTTACGTAGTACTTTGGTGCGCACTAAAAACCTCCTCCTCTTAATTTGAAAAATAGTAAAGAAAGGGAGGCACTTTTTTTATATTTTTTGTCTGTTTTTACTTTAGGCCAGGTTAGGTTAGGTATTGGATAGTATATAGCCCCTCATGGTTAGGGAATCGAAGATATTGACTCTGTAGGGTAATAGGGGAAAAACTATACACACCCTTATTTTAAATTTACTTTGAAAATAAGAAGGGGATGCACTTCAACTCCATAAGTGCACAAACGCACTTGTGTGAAAGCACAGGAGATCTAAATCAGTCAAGTATTTTAGCAACTACTAGCGGCTACGCCCCTAGAGGCCTCTAGGAGCACTTGAGTAGGGGGGAGTCAAATTTGATAACCCAATTTCTTATATTAGATTTTAAAAGAAAAAGTAAAAAAAAATATTTTGGGTGGTGGAAATTTTTTATTTATGGGGGGGGTGCCCGGGTGCCCCCCCCCCCCCTTCATCATTTTTAATTTTAGTTAAAATTTTTATTTCTGGGGGGTTGGGGGTGTCCCACCCCCCAAGAAAATAGTTATAAACCTTTACGGGACCTATGAGAAGCTACCCTGTTAAGGAGAACCCGATCGGTTCAGCGGTTAGCGAGATCCTTCGATACAGACACACAGACACACAGATACACAGATACACAAACATCCTGTTACTTTAGTATAAGGATAATTAGTTAGAACAGACACACACAAAGAAGAAATATTCTACTTTACAGGAACTAAGTCAGATCTACGAGATGATCCAAAAATCCTGGAAAACCTGCAGAAGAGAATAAAGAAACCTGTATCTGAACAGGCGGGCAGAGATCTAGCCAAGGCAGGCACAAATAATTTATTGCATCCTATTATAGACAACTTTCCGCAGATATTAAAATAATAAAATAAAAGATAAAAAAACAGTTTTGTTACTCTCGAGGGGGCCGAAGGCCCCGGCTAACAAAACTGCTATTGAATTTATGATTTTTATTTTATTGTTTGTTGAAAATTGTCTGTAATACGATGCTATACATGTTTTTGAGAACTGGTTCTAATCCAGCGGATATTAATCGGTTTTGAAGCCATACTTGAATACCACTTATGTGCACAAGTTGCGCACCAATATCAATAATTAGGAATTGATATTAAAAATCTTTAGAAATGCAAGATAAATTATCACTGTCAGGAATATTATTTAGCCAAGTATGTAAATAGTAATGTATAGAGTATCTCTGTTTCAATAGGGTTTTTAAGAGAGTAAACGAGCTTGACGGTCATATGGACGGATAATCAATAGCTAGATAATTAACATAATTGTTACAAACTTTTTTAAATTTCGAAACAGTCGAAAAAACGACATAAAAATTATTAATTCTTTCTAGAAATGTTAAAAATCAACTTTTAAGGTAATACATAAATAGGGTTCCAGGACAAACGCAGGAGTCCCAAACGTCGGAGTGGACAAACGCAGGAGTGTTAAAATATTAATTTTATTAAGTATTTCTTTACAGATTAGGTTAGGTTAAGATATTAATGAACAAATAAACCCCCCGCAGGTGTTAGGCACTTAAAAGACCTATAAGATGGTCTAAAATAGGTTAGGTTAGGTTAAGTGTCAAATCCGACGTTTGTCCACTCCGACGTTTGGGACTCCTGCGTTTGTCGAAGGACCATAAATAGGAATTATGTTTGTTTAGAAATTGAATTGTAATTATGGAGAGTGCTCGTCATTCACAAGGAATATATCAGATAATCCTATAATATAAAGTAGTAAGCTTTTTTGTTTGTCCCGAAGGATCTCACTTCTTATAGATCCTGGGAAGGTTTTAAACTATTTTTGTACCCCTAGAGGCTTCTAGGGGCGGAGCCGCTAGTCTTATAATATAAAGTAGTAAGCTTTTTGGTCTGTAGTGAATTGTCTCGCTAACCGCTTAACTGATATGGTCCTCATTTACAGTGAAGCTTCTAATAGGTCTTTCGATGGTTTTAGGCTATTTTATTTTTATAAATAAGTTTGGGTATAGTTTAAAGCTATTTTTTCTGCCGTTTCATAAACCTTTGAATAAAGAGCCTCAAGATGCTAGGGGGTAGCCGCTAGTAATCTAATAAGTGACTAAATACATTATTCTACATACATGCCACCTTAAATAAAGGCTCTCTCTAACACTAAATCTAAGAAATCTATTTTTTAAAGTCAACTTTAGGTTACAATAAGCGTTTAAAACCTGAAGACTTTAGGCCTACAATATATATATATATAGAAACTATTTACCAAAATGATTTTGTATTCATTTGCACTATAAACTGGGGAATTTATCCTAGAAAAAAATAACCGATTGACTTGGTTAGGTTAAGATAGTTACGAGTTAGCACCCAAAAGCTTAAAATATTATAATCTATATTCTTTACTATCACAAATATGCAAAGGACATAACTGTATATTGGTGCAAATAGTCAAATAGGTCTGTAAGCTCCGTGCAAAAACGAGTTGCGCATTTTGCAGGATTGAACGTTCAACTACATTAGATGTATTTAATTAGATAGATCATTAAAAATCGGATAAATAATGTGTACAGAGCTGGAGTCAATGAAGTATTTAACAATGCTGTTATGGAAGTTTTAAATGCAGAACCTGATAAGAAAACTGGATGTAAATGCTCCATACAATAGAATTATTTATTATCAAAAGTTTTAGACTTTTGGTGACTAAGAAACAGTAATTTTAAACTGTTGATTTTCAAACTTTGTTTTTTATCAAGATTAATAATAAAATGAATTCTTAGTTATTTTTATATTTTTTTTAAATACTAGCGGCTTCGCCCCTAGCCTCTAGGGGCTTTGCTAGAGAGAATGAGGGGGATTTTTTTTTTTTTGGGGGGGGGGAGTTGGGGGTGTCCCACGCCCCAAGAAAATAGCCTAAAACCATTACAGGACCAGTAGAATCCGATCGGTTCAGTGGTTACCAGATCTTAAGGGACAGACGGACGGACAGACAGACATCAAGCTACTTTGTATTATAGATGTATTCCCAATCCGCATAAATATATTTGTCATAGGATTAGCCAATGTCCACCAGTCTATAAGAAATATAACTATCTATAATACAAATTAGCTTGATGTCTGTCCGTCTGCCTGTCTGTCTGAAGCTTAAGGTCTCAGTAACCGCTGAACCGATTAGGCTCCACCCAACCTCCCCATAAACTAAAAAAAACCACCCCTCAAAAAAATGTATTTACCTTTTTTACAAAATCTCAGTAACCACTAAACCGAATGGGTACTACTCTTCAGGAAATATACCTACGGGTCCTCAGGTGGTTTTAATCCCCATTTTCAAAATTTTAATTTTTTTTATTTTGTAAACAAAAACCAGTAATTGGGATTGGAGAACATTTCAAATGTTAATTTTAAAGATTTTTATAATTCATTGAATCATTACATTTTAGTTTTCTCTTTTGCATGATGTTTTCTTTTTACCACAGCTACTCTATTATTCACTTTGTCTGTCTGTCCATCTTTGAAGGAAATCGACAAAAAAGATTGCATCTATTTTTTCCACGAGTTATCATGTATAAAAAGATCA
Source organism: Acartia tonsa (assembly GCF_053477335.1). Taxonomy (NCBI): domain Eukaryota; kingdom Metazoa; phylum Arthropoda; class Copepoda; order Calanoida; family Acartiidae; genus Acartia; species Acartia tonsa. Next base: position 13,275,742 of record NC_137266.1, on the reverse strand, counting down.
GTTTGGTAAATAACAAAAGGTCATTAGATTATTCAGTTCATAGGATGGTTTGAAGCTATTTTTCAGCGACTTTCTAGTTCTACTCCTTTTCCTATTTAAATCCCTAGATCATAAGGGTGCAACCACTATTGTTCGTAAAAGTGTGCTGCCTCTATCATAAAATTACAATCATTATATTAAATATCATAAATTTATGTTTAAAAGTTGGTAAAAGTTTGTATCCTATGAGAATGTTGAGATAGTCTGCAGGGACTTTCAACAACAAATTCTCCTCAATGTGGATAAATTGTCCAGGCATCTCATGCAAAACTACAAAAAAACTATCTCAGCTTAACATGGATGGCAACTTCCATATTAAGTAAAGCACAGAGAAATAACAGATGACTAAATGAGTTATAGAGTAGAAGCTTGTGTAGAAGTCTTGCATAGGTTAAAGCGAAATCTGAAACAGTGTACAATATATAAAACTTGATGCCAAACAGAAAAATGCAGACAGTCCGACAGACTAAGAGCACTATAGAGAAGATATTCGTTTATCAATGGAATTTTCAGGGGGAAAACACCAGTAACCTTTTTAAAAGCGAAGCTTTTCTATAATTAGGGTCGGTCCGTCCGTCCGTCCGTACGTCCGTCCATCCGTACGTCCGTAACGGATAGCTTTTTCCGTTAATTTAGACATGTTAGAATTGTCCTATCGATTTCAAATTTTGCATGGTGATTCCTTTAGTAGTTAGGTACGATTTAGAAAGCGTAGCAACTCTATAATCATTACCAAAATGCCCGTACGTCCATTTTAAACATGTTGATTTTTTTACTTTTTTAACAACAAATTTTTATGTGATCAAATCATCGGATTGATCTGATTTTTTGTATATTGATTCCTGGGACAACAAAGTATAATGTAATAAGCGAAGCAACTCTATAATTAAGCCCTAAAAATGTAAGTATGTCCATAAAAATTATCCTGTATCAAGCAGTTTTACAACAAATTTACTTACAATTTTGCTTTGACTCTTATAAATTTATATTATGATAATTAAGTTCTAACACTATACAATTGTTAATGTCTGTTTGTCCTACCGTTTCAGTGCTTCGCTTTTATGGATGTTGTCATCCTTGTTTTTATATTAATTAACTGAGAAAAAAATGTTTTCCTTTGAAATTTCAAGAATATTACAGTCAAACCTCCGGACCAAGTGCGTTTTGGAGTAGATGCTCAATGGTAAGCAAAATCTTCACAAAAAAATCAACTGTCTTAAATAACAGCCGAGTAAATCACAATCTTGAATAGGCAAACAGGGACAATTTTTGTTTAAGAAGTTTATATTTTTTTAAGTTGGTTACAATTCTCCCATCTCCAAAAATACAAGAACTATTGTACTAAACACATTGGAAGATTTTTTCGTATGGATTTGATAACGATTAATTTCCTCTGGATTAGAACCGGTTTTTATCCATACTAAAAAATCATGTGTAGCATCGTATTACAGAGAATTTTTCCACAAATACCTTTTTAAAATCATAAATATATCACCAGTTTTTCCTCAAACAAACAAAACTGGTTTTAATCTTAATATTTTTCAATTTAATATCCGTGGTAAGCTGTCAATATTACAATATCGCGTGACTTTGTATGAACATCCTAAATTGTTATTTGCGTGTTGGATACCTCCAGAGGGCCATTACACAAATATTTTAATATTTCAAATATATTCTAAAGATTACTTTTTTATCCATAATATGATTTCATGGGTGTTGAAAAATAGTAGTATTATACATTATTAGAAACTTTCTGTAAATAGCACTGGACATCCACAAAAATGTATAATTGTATTTAGAACATTTACCTAGTAATTCTACCCCCCCCCCCTCTTCCTAATGAATTAAAAGTGGGTAGAGAAAATTGATCCTCATATAAAAAAAAATAATTTAGTTTGTGTTTTTTATATCATTCTTTTTTGTTTGTTTTTTAAAGTGAAGCTTTTCTATAAATAGGTTCGGTCCGTCTGTCCGTCAGTGACAAATAGCTTTTTTTGTTAATTTAGGTATGTTAGAATACTTTATCTTCTTTGGTTAGAATTGTCCTATCGATTTCAAACTTTGCATGGTGATCCCTTTAGCAGTTACAACAATTTAGAAAGCGTAGCAACTCTATAACCGTTACCACAATGTTCGTATGTCCATTTTAACATTTTGATTTTTCACTTTTTTAACAACAATTTTTTATATGATCTAATTATCCGATTAATCTGATTTTTGGTATACTGATTCTTCGAACATTATTCTGCATCAAGCAACTTTTCAACAAATTTACAATTTTGCTTCGAATCATATACATTTATATTTTGATTATTCAGTTCTGACACTCTACAAGTGTTAGAGCTCTTTTGTCCTACCGTTTTAGAGCTTCGCTTTTATGGATGTTGTCATCCTTGTATTCTATTAAAATAATTTTTTATTCTTAATTAGTTAGTCATAATCAAAATAAAACTTTAAAAATATTTGATATTCTACATTCCTAAATGTTTCTTGTATTATAAAATATTTTGAACATATAAATATTGGCCTTTAAATAATGAGCAATTTAAAGTTGAACAGAATTTTAAATAAAGTTTATAAAATTTCCTACTTCTTCTGCTTTGACTAGTAACTTAACAACCATAGCATAGGCAGAGAAAGAGGAGACAATGGGCTATTTATTACACTATTCCCCAAAGTTTTATAAAAAACATTTTCTTATTCATTGGCTTAACAACTTTGGGGAAGTGAATTTTGTGTGTTTAAAAGTTTCAACCAGTAATTTTAATATACAGAAGGGTCAATTTTGTGTTTTATCATTGGGCCGGGATGTACATAATTTAACAGTCATTGTCTTATCTCATTATATCCCTGGCATATAGGGGGTGGAGCCACAATAAATTTTTGGTTACTAGAAATAGTAACCTATCCCAATATTGAGGTTATGTTTGAGGTAGAAAAAGAAAGGGGGGGGGGGAGGAATATTCTCCCTCTTCCCCCTGAGAAATTAAGGTTTAAAGAGGTAGTTATTTTCAGCAGATATGAAAAATTATTGGATTTAAAACTAGTTTTAGCCCTGAGGTGATTTACAGTTTAATTTACAAGAACGAAGTTTACTGAAGCTCACTTAGTGCAGTGCATCTGTTTGTGTGTTTAGTAAGATCTCAAAAAAACACTTTTTTATATTTATTATAGTCTGAATAAAAAAGTTATAAAGTGAACATTTCAATCAGAAAGGAATTTGAATAAAAATTCTTTTCAAATCAAATCTAGAATAATAGAGGCAATTTGTAGAAAATTGAATTCACTCTTCTTTTGTCTGTTTGTACGAGTAATATTTATAAAATCATATCAATATTATTTTATCCTAAAACATCAAATGAATAATAGGTTTAAGAAAGAATTGTGTCGGCGTTCTGCAAAGGGGTGTAAGGGGGTGTTAATATCCCTCTTAAATTTGAAAGACTTCCCCTTTTTACCCCCACTGGTGCTACACCCCTCTAGTGAATCACTGTGTGTGTGCACGCCACTGGTCATGTCGAATTACGGCTGTAAATTTTATAAGAATTCAAATTTTTTTTTGTAACAATTAGCGGCTGCCACCTATCAGAAAAGCAGCAAAATTTCCTAAAACTATATTCAGACTTATTTATAAAAATAAGATAGCCTAAAACCATCTTAGGGCCTGTAAGAAACTTCAGCGGTTAGTGAGATCCTTAGCTACAGACAGAAAAGCTTACTACTTTATATAAAAGGATATTAATGGTCTGAATTTGACAGTTATTTAAAGGTGTGGTAGCTGACATTGATACATAATATTATCTTAACCCTTACAGATCGGATAAGAGGGGGGGGGGGGGGGGTAAATCAGTAATTTTCTGTAAAAAATGCACATGAACAACCAGAAAATTTTTTATGTATATATCTGTAACAGGAACTACGAGGGGGAAGGGCTAAAAATAGCCCCCCCCCCCCCCCAAGTGCGAATTGGGACCCGATGTATTAGGGTTAAGATTTATGTAATAACAACAAAAGATTGTCATTTATTTAGTGTAAATACAAAAAAATGGCTTACAATAATCACGCAACCTTATTGAAATAATGTTATTATGTATCTATTGTTTCATGGCTAATAGACAGTTCTTTCGTGTCTTTTATCTTAAAAGACGCGCAATTCTAACCAACCTTTTTGAAAAAGTTGCCAAAAGTATTCATTATTGCTAGCTTCGATTTGTATGCATATCATCATCTTTGTTTAAAAGGAAAGGCATTTTTTCTTTAACTAACAATCTACTTAGCACTATATGTTTTCAGGGATCTAAAGGGATAAGGTAATGGCCGATAAATTGATGTACATCCCCGATTATAATACACAAAATCACCCATTCTGTAGACTTCAATTAGTAGTTAAAACGTTTTTACACTCAACTTAATGAACCAAAATCTAAAAAAGTCCCCAAACTTGTTAGGCCAACGAACCATAAAGCGTTATTTTAAAACTTTGGGGACAAGTGCAAAAAAAAAACAGTAGAATGTCCCCTCCTTCCCTGCATATGTTTTAAAACTAATCCTAAATCCTTTTAGAGTTAAGTATTCTCTAATCCGACATTTTTTCCATTTAAACAAGTATTAGAGAGAGTACTAAAATTCTTTTTAAAAGCGAAGCTTTTTCTATAATTAGGGTCGGTCCGTCCGTCCGTCACGGTTAGCTCTTTTTGTTAATTTAGGCATGTTAAAATTATCCTATCGATTTCAAATTTTGCATGGTGATTCCTGTAGTAGTTAGGTACTATTTAAAAAGCGTAGCAACTCTATAGTCATAACCAGAATGTCCGTAAGTCCATTTTAAACATGTTGATTTTTTTACTTTTTTGACATCAAATTTTTGTATGTTAAAATTATCCGATTCATCTGATTTTTGGAATACTGATTCCTATTACAACAAGATACAATGTTATAAGTAAAGCATCTCTATAATTAAGTCCTAAAAATGTAAGAATGTCCTTATATAGTATTATGTATTTATGCAGTTTTGCAACATATTTACTTACAATTTTGTTTAAACTTATGCAATAATAATCTGCTTATTCAGTTCTGAGACTCTACAAATGTTCATTTTGTCCTTCAATTTCAGAGCTTCGCTTTTATGGATGTTGTCATTCTTGTTCTTTAGAAGGTATTTTATAATCCAATGCTGTAAAGCGAAGCCAATCAATAATTGATAAGTTCTGCTGTACATCAACACATACTCTTTTGTAGCGAAGCTGCGTTTTAATTATAAATGTCCGTTTGACAGTTTAAGGGGAAAGATGATTTTCTCGGCTGTTACATCAGATGCTTAACACGTCTGATTTGTTTAAATATTCCTGTTACTTAAAAGGTTTCGTGATCTTTTTATCTGTTCTCTCTCTCTCTCCCTCTTTCTCTCTAGCTTTCTCTTACTTTATCTTTGTCTTTTCTAAAAGAAAAAAAAATAATAAATATGCCCTGCCGTAAGATATAATTAATTGTCCTTGTTCTATTCTTAATCTATTATTTCTGAGAACAGGAGAAAATTAAAAACATTCCTTGAAAATTAAACAATTGATAGATACAAAATTGTTTAATACTACTAAATTACCATTATTTCACATAATGTGTAAAATAATTTTTTTTTTTTTGGGGGGGGGCAGATAAAAACGTTGTTTTTACTAAGAAGTGTTGCCCCCAAAAGTCACGAAACCTTTACGAATATTATTTTTTTGAATTAATTCAGGTTTTAGTTACAATTGTTTTAATGGTTCTAAAGTATCTTTATTTCTAATAATATGTAGTTTAATGGATTTTTTACATCTTGAAATAAGGAACTGCTTTTTGTAATGGACTTAAAACCTGAAGTATATTTGAATATTTAGGCAATTTAAAACCTATTTATTACCGTCTAAACATATTACTATTACTATTTAAGTATTTTTCCAATAACTAATTATAATAAATGTTATCTTTTCCCATAACTATGTAAAGATATAGAAGGAGAAAAAAAGATGCCTAGTATTTTTATAAAAGAAAGACAAAATGGAAATAAAAAAAAGGGTAAATGAAAAATGATATTAAAGACAAAGAAATGTTAAATTATAAAAAAAAACTTTATATATCAAGAAAGTTATATGAAAAAAGAAAAGAAACAAGACCGAAATCGTTCATAGATGTATCATAGTTGAAATGATTTAAAATATATTAAAAGGTATGTATATTATATATTGTTATAATTTTCATTATCTAATGAAAAGTTCAAAATAGTAAATTTATTCTGCTACTACCAAAAGGGTACCTACTTAAAAAAAATTACATCTTTATGTTATCTAACACTAATGTACTCTAATAGTTTTGACTCTGATGGAACTCTAATAGCATGTGCCCTAATAGCAGTAAACTACTTTTATGTTAGAAGGAGTAAAATAGTCAGTAAAGGAAGCGGGTACTAATAGAGATGCTATGCATTTAAAAACAGTTTTACGAAAGAGCTGCTTAATAGGCAATTATATGAGCAGTTTCAACAACATTTACATGCATAATGGAAAAAAGTCTGACAATATCATTTTAGAGGTAAATTAGATATCTCAACAACAGAAAACAAGAATAGTAAACCAAAAAATCAATAACTCAACAGAAAATACTGTTTTTGATCAGACTTCTATGAAATAATGAAACAAGAAAGATCATTGCCCTGTGTGGTGGTACCCTTCAATAGAAATCTAACCCAGAATAAATGCCACTAGTCGATTTTTTTTCCTTTTAGAACTAAATTTCCGACCTTCCCTCTCCCCCATTATAATAATAAGCTTTTTTTTTCTCTGTAACGAAGGATCTCTAACCACTTAACCGATTTAGTTCTCCTTTCAAGGAATCCTCCAATTTCTCCCAGGATGATTTTATGCTATTTTATTTCCGGATATATGTCTTGGGATAGTTTTAGGCAATTTTTTTGCCATTTCCTAGCTCTTGAAATAGAGACCCTTGATGCTAGGGGCGCAGCCGCAAGTTAAATTATAAAGTTTAAAGCTATTTAAATAATTTTCTTCAGAATTTAGAACTAAAACTTAAAAAATATAATGAAAAAAAATGCTGATTCTAAAATTATTTTTGTCAATTCGTAGGTTTATTATGCCATTTTAAGACCTATTTCTTGCGGAAAATTAGATATTTTGTATGGTTGAACAAATTGATGTATACTTTCTTTACATTTCTTGATTAAAGTATACAACAAATTGTCTTGCAAATGTCTTTCAGGTAATTTAATTTCTCATAAAAGGGATGTAAATGTTTTTTTTTGTGTTGTACATGTTTTCTGTACATAATAGGGCGGGCTAATTATTCTTGTCAGGTTAGGTTATGTTAGGTACGGGGTAGCCAGAAGTTCAAGTGTACCACAGGTATATGCCCTAAGGCGGGGTTAAGCCCCCTACAGGGGTAAGTGACAAAAAGAAAAAAATACCCTATTTCCAATTTATTTTTAAAATAAGGATGGTATTTTTTTTTGCTTACTAAGCACTTTGAGGGAAAGCACAACCCATATTGATACTTCATTTTTACGTAACAAGGATGACAACATCCATGAAAGCGAAGCACTGAAACGGTGGGACAAACGGACATTAACACTTATATAGTGTCAGAACTGATTAATCAGAACATAAATGTATAAGAATTGGAGCAAAATTGTAAGTAAATTTGTTAAAAAACTGCTTGATTCAGGACATTGTTTAAGGACATACTTACATTTTTAGGACTTGATTATAGAGTTGCTTTGCTTAAAACATTAAACTTTGTTGTCCCAGAAATCAACATACCAAAAATCAGATCAATCGGATGATTAAATCACATAAAAATTTGTTGTTAAAAAAGTAAAAAAATCAACATGTTTAAAATGGACGTACGGACACTCTGGTTATGATTATAGAGTTGCAACGCTTTCTAAATCGTACCTAACTACTAAAGGAATCACCATGCAAAGTTTTAAATCAATAGGACAATTCTAAAATGCCTAAATTAACGAAAAAAGCTATCTGTTTGTGACGGACGGACGGAACTATAGAAGCTATAGAAAAGCTTCGCTTTTAAAAAGCAATGAAAATGTTTGACTGGTGATATAGTTAGTATCACATACAATTTAAGATCCAAACCCCAGATATTAAATTACGCTGTACCTGGAACCTAATTAAATATAAACAAAGAAAATTCATAGAATACATTTTTACTTTTAACTTTAATGACAAACCCAAATTTCTGTGGAAAACATAAAACAAAGGCACAGGAGTTGCAGCCGCGCACATTTGAGAAGCAGCCGAAGATTTTTTTTTTTAGTGTCATAGACAATAATCGAAATCTTATTTTTCGTAGCCGTATGCATTAATAAAAAAATTCCCAGCCGCAAAAGTTTCCTTTTTAAGATTTATGCTTTCATAAAGATGATTAAAGTCCTTCGACAGATTTTGACGTCATACGATATAATAGCCAATGAGAGGACAGTATACACTGTAATTGACCAATGGTAAAATTAAAGCTGGCCTCTCATTGGTTATTTTATCGTATGAAGTCATTATCTGTGGAGGGACTTTAATCATCTTCTGCTTTCATTTTTTATAAGTTTTTAAAAAGATGTTAACGCGCGTTATAGAAAAGCTGTCGTGCTCAACCGCAGCCGCGCTGTTGAGAGCGTGGCTACCGATCCTTGTATGACACTCATAATTTTTACTGTAAAGTTTGAATTGTCTAACTTTGTGTTGACAAATTTGATAATTATTCAAAATGCAAATAAAATCACACGTTATTTGACAAAAAAGTTTTATAATTGTATTGGAAAAGTTCTACACATTCTATAAAATCTGTAATTAAATTTAAACATATGTCCGTCAGTTTGTAATGCTATATGGGAAATGTTATTTTCTCAGATGTTATTCAATATAAAAGTCTGAATTGTTTTGTGAATATTCCATTTATTATCCAGTAAATAATTTTCTTGGTCTATCGTTCTTAGAGTTATGCTACATGAATAGAAATATTAAACAGATAAGAACACACATATGGCAACTTAATATCTGCTTTTAAAATATATCATTTTGACTGCAATTGTTATACATGATTCTTTGTACTTCAGTACCTATGCATGAAGTCATCCTTGTTTAAAAATTAATTAGAATTTTTGGTGGAATGTATATTGTGTAATATAAATCTTCAGTTTGAAAAATGCTCTTATTTAATAAAGAATATAACACAATTTAAACTTGGTTTACCCTAGATTTTAAAACTTAATAGGGTGCCAACAGTATATTGCATTAATGTAAAACTAGATTATAGTAATTTTTACAAAATATATTTTATTGTTTTGTTTTGAATAATACCTTAAAGAAGTAAAATTTTAAAGGCGAAAAAAAGATGCCCAAATTTATTTTCCTATAGGCAGAAGTTAAAAAGTTCTTCAATCTATAATACAAAGAAGCTTGATGTCTGTCTGTCCGTCCGTCCCTTAAGATCTCGGTAACCACTGAACTGATCGGATTCTACTCTTTAGGCTCCATACCTACTGGTCCTGTGTTGGTTTTAAGCTATTTTCTTGGGGGGGTGGGACACCCTAAACCATCCCATAGCCTAGAGGCTAGGAGAGAATCCGCTAGTAGTAAATAATGCACTATTTAAGTGTAATTTTAATTTTAATCATATGTGTGTCCTAGTTCTCATTTGATTTTGTTAAAATATCTTTTATATTGTAGAATTTGTTTTCTTAAAATTGTATGTTTGTTCCTCTAGACAAATAGTGAGGTTATCTATAATACAAAGTAGAACGATGTCTGTCTGTCTGTCTGTCCGTCTGTCTGTCCGTCTGAAGCTTAAGATCTCAGTAACCACTGAACCGATTGGGCTCTACTCTTCAGGGATTATACCTTCTGGTCCTGTGATGGTTTTAAGCTATTTTCTTGGGGGATGGGACACCCCCCCCCCCAAAAAAAAAGCCCCTAGAGGCTAGGGGCGAAGCCGCTAGTTTCTTCAGATAAAGGAATAAGCAATTTATATCCTTATACAATAACTAGCAGCTTCGCTCCTAGAATCTAAAAGCTATGTATTCGAAGGAGTAAGGAAAGTAGGAATATTGTCTTAAACCAAACTTAGATATAATGATAAAATAGCCTAAAACCACCCAGGGACCTATAAGAAGTTTCCATAAAATGGAGAACTCAATCTGTTCAATAGTTATAGAAATTTTAAGCTACAAACAAAAAACGTTACTACTTTATACAATAGGATAGCAGGACGTCTGTCTGTCTGTCTGTCTGTGTGTGTCTATCTTTCTGTCTGTAACAAAGCATCTGCTATTAACCGCTAAACCGATATGGTTCTCCTTTACAATGTAGCTTTGTTTAGTGGGGGTACCACCTAAAAAAAAAGAAATTCTCCCTCCCACATCAAAAATATCTTTTTCTAATTAAAATGTATGTCTTTTATAGCCTGACAGAAAGACCAACAGACCAAGTAAATTGTCATACAGAATTTCAGCCGGCTATTTTAGCAGCTGAAAATTTCCCCCATAACGTACAAGGACATACAGGCGGATTTTCGGAAATTTCGAACTATCGAGTACCTTCGCTTTTAAGACCATTATTCCTCCTCTGTTTACTTATTCTTCTGGTGCTGTACTGTAGATATTTGTAAAGGTATTAAATTGTATCTCCAGGCTTTATAGTTGTAATTACATATCAAACTTTACAAACACACAAAATATTTTACAAAGTAAGTGGAGAGGGACATTAGACTGTAAATTACACTGGTACCCAAAGTTGTATATCCAAACATTTCAACCAATATAATCTTAATCTATGAAAGTGGAAATTTTCATCATTGGGAAAGTACATCAATTTAACGTCCATTATCTTATCTTTAAGATCTCTGAAAGTATTGACACTTATGGAGAAAATTTAACACAAAAAAGTATGATAAGAGAAATAAGTTAATTTTGTATAATGTTATGAAATTTTTATGACTTGATAAATTTTTAATGTGTTGTTAAGGTCCAAATTAAACTTAGGTTATACGGTCAGAAAAATATTCACAAAACTTTGGAGACTAGTGTATTAAACACTAAACAGCCTAATGTCCCCTCTTCCCTGGGTTGAAAAAAATATAAATTATTTATATGATTACAACCAAACAATCTAAGTTGGGAGCTTTTTAGTACAACTTTAAAGTAGGGTAGTTTTGCTACTGAAAGAATAGACGATGAAAACAAAATATAAAATTGAATGCAAGAAAAATAGATTCACGAGAAAACTGAAATATTTTCAAGATAACAATATCTTTCTTATATATTTCAAATACTTTTCTCGCTGCAAAATTTTTCAATGATTGAAAAACTTGAACAAATATTTTGTTTGAATTGTAGTAGAGCAGTGCAAACTAAAAGCTTATTCTCTCAAAGTGTTGAACACTGAACCCCCTCCCCCCCCCCCCCCCCCCCATATACACACTTATATATTCAATAAGGGGTGGGTAGTTTTTCAGTTTTTTTATTACTTTTAAGGAAGGTTAGGTAAGGTTATATTGGAAAGATAGCCTCGCAGTTTTGGGATATCCCTCTATATTTCCATTTTATTTTAATAATATGGTTTGGGGTTCAATGTTCAAGAGGCAGTTTGAGGTAAAGCATCAATTTTATTTTACAGTTTTCTGCTTTGTTGAACATGTAGTTTAATTGATTTCTCTTTCTTTTGTGCTAGTTTTATACGTGAAGAACAAATAAACAAGGATGATAACAGCCATTAAAGTGAAGCTCTAATATGAGACAGTATGACAAACGAACATAAACACTTGAAGATTGTCAGAACGTAATAAGCAGAATATTAACTTTTAAGTATAGACAAAATTGTGTATAGATTTTTAAAATACAGTACTTTTTAAGGACATACTTACATTTTTAAGACTTTAATATAGGAAATGCTTCGCCTAAAATATTGTTGCCATTAGATGAATAGACTAATTATATCATACGTAAAAAGTTCTAAAAAGTTTAAATGAGTATGTTTTAAATGGAAATACGGATTTTCTTATGACCATTATAGAGTTGCTGCGCATTCTAAAACGTACTTAACTGAAACAGGAATCACCATGCAAAAAGTTTGAAATCGATTACAATAAGAGCCAACTGTTACATACGGACATACTGGCAGATTCTATTAATAGAAAAGCTTCGCCTTTAACTATACATTTCTATATTTCAAAATGCTGGTAACTTTTCCCACTTTTTTGAGTTGCGAAACATCTCTACAAAGAACGTGTCCTAACTTTTGTGATTTTGTTTTAACCTATTCGTGACGAGCTCTCAAAGTTCAAAGTTTTGATTCGCCGGGCTTCAACAAAATAGATTTTTTTAATAATTACTCAGAATTACAGAATTTAAAAAATGGTGTTAAATTAAAGATATTACTATTTTTGTTCATAATGCTAATTTTCATCTTTTTCGTTGCGTTTTAGTACCTTGAAACAATTTTTTTTATGAAACTTATAGTACTTCAAAAATAAGAAGTCTACAAAAAAACGATTGCATATCTAAAGTCTATGGATCATTTTAATTTACTACTTACTAAAAGCACCGACTAGCTATTTTTAAATAAAATCACAAAAGTTATAAAAGAATAAGTACCTTTGCGCCTAGCCTGCAGGGGATTCAGTACTCAGAGATCAGAAGGTATATTCACAAGTATTTATTATTTTAAAGTAAAGAATGAATAATTCGGTTAAGGAATTTTTTGGTCTATCCTATAATATAAAGTAGTAAGCGTTTTTGTCTTTAGCGAAGGATCTCGCTATCCGCTGAACCGATGTGGTTTCTTTACAGGGTAGCTTCTCATAGGTCCTGGGAAGGTTTATAACTATTTCTGGGGAGGGTTTTACCACCCCCCCACAAAAAAAAATCTCACCCCCACAAATTTTTTTACTTTTTATTTTAAATCTAACATAAAATATAAGGTTATTGAATTCAACTCCACCCTTTTCAAATGCTCTTAGAAGCCTCTAGGGGCGTAGCCGCTAGTATGTTTTAAAGGGATAGGCGCAACTTAATACTTTATTGAATGTGAAAAGGACACGGAAAAGCTTTCATTTATTTACAGATATGATTTTTAATTTTGAAATAATAGACTAAAATAGTATTTACTTGAAACGACAAAAAAAGTATAATCTATTACCTTACACTATGTATATGAGAGCTGTGTTTGTGATAGCTTTAAGAGGTGTGTACTTAAATATATACATAGTATTAACAAAGGAAGGGATTAGTTATTTATCACATCGTATTATAAACACCTTTCCGCGGATATAAACAAGTTCAATTATAAGATTGAAACCAGTGTTTTAGCCCCAAAATGTCGAAGGCCATGACTAAAAAACTAGTTTTTATGATTGTACATTTTTATATTCGTAGAAAACTGGCCATATGCATAATTTTTCAATATGGCTAAGAAACGGTTCTAATCCACCGGATATGAATTAGTTTCGAAGCAATACTGAAAAAAATCATCTACAACCCTTTCTTTTCCCAAGCATTTATAAGCTCTAAAGAAGTTGTATCAACTTTTTTGCTTTTTATTTAAGATAGCTAGCCGGTCCTTTCAGTAAGTAGTAGATGTAAAATTTTTCATAGAATTCAGATATGCAATCGGTTTTTTTGTAGACCTCTTATTTTTTAAGTAATTTAAGTTTTTTTAAAAAATAATTAAGTCGGTTTTAAGGTACTAAAACGCAACAAAATAAAAGAAGAAAATGGCCAGTATGAACAAAAATAGTAAGATCTTTAATTTGACACCTTACTTTTAAAATTCTGTTGAGTAATTATTGAAAAAATCTATTTTTTTAACCTCGGTTTAATAAAAACTTTAGACCTAAATATTTTCTCAAACAGACATAAAAAACATGGGTTCATATATACCTTTAGAATCAGAAAAATATTACGAATCTATTCTAAGCAAAATTGAAAAAGTTTTATAAAACTATAATAAAAAAAAATAAGTTTATTTTAAGATTCATAATTTTCGGCTTTAAAGGGTTAGCTTGAACCAAACCTGAACCAAACCTAAACAAAAGACAATGCAATGTAGCAGATATTTTTTAAACACAAGAAACAATAATGTATTTTTAACTGCATTGTTTTGAAGTTTATAAACAGACTGATGCATATTTGTTCATAATTTTTCATTCTTTACATGTTCTTTATTATCACTATATTTATTGTAGTATCTATTGTATATATTGTATGAACCTTCTCCTTTTTTTCTGGCAATTCTATAGGTTAATTTTATAGATTAAGCTTCCCGATTCGTCAATTTTTGTGATTTGTGATTGGCTAGTTTAGTAGTTACAATTCTTAAAATAACTTTTTTATTTTTTCTATTTTTTATTAAAATTTTTTTTAACTTTTTCAATTTTGCTTACAATGGATTCATATTATTTTTCTCATTCTAATGGTATATATGAACCCATATTTTTTATGTCTGTATGAGAAAATATTTAGATTTAATGTTTTGATTAAACCGAGGTTAAAAAAATAGATTTTTTCAACAATTACTCAACAGAATTTTAAAAGTAAGGTGTCAAATTAAAGATCTTACTATTTTTGTTTATACTGGCTATTTTCTTCTTTTATTTTGTTGCGTTTTAGTACCTTAAAACCGACTTAATTATTTTTAAAAAAAACTTAAATTACTTTAAAAATAAGAGGTCTACAAAAAAAACCGATTGCATATCTGAATTCTATGAAAAATTTTACATCTACTACTTACTGAAAGGACCGGCTAGCTATCTTAAATAAAAAGCAAAAAAGTTGATACAACTTCTTAAAAGATTTTCACATAAGAATTATTGGAAGATTAATTATAAAATCCGTAAGTCCCTGATGACGCGACAATGAATGGAAATATATTTACTAAACATATTATCCTGTTTGTAAAGACTTTAATTTTTTAGAAGTATAATAATAATCACGATTTAAATACAATAACTTACCGCGGATGCAGCCATATATCCGTGGCGTGGCAACTACCCCCCCCCCCCCCAACTATTATTTTCAGTTTTTAGTAGCCCCCTGTAAAGGCTCTAATCTTGATGGCCCCTAGGTTTCCTTTTTACAAACAACAAAATATTTTTTCCTTTAAAAAAGTTCTTTCTTTGACCAAATGGAATGCGACTGCAGATTTTGGATAAAACAAAGTAGGAACCTAGTAATAGTCTAACTTTTTATCTTTGTGACGTAACAAAAAATCGAAGGATGAGAGGGGAGGTGGGAAAGAAAACCCCTAAAAAAGAGATGGATTTTTGTTACGTCACAAAGATAAAAAGTTAGACACTATTACTAGGTTCCAAAGTAGGCTCGCTTTATACATATGCCGAGCACTTATTTCTTATAATTCTAGAGTACTCGATATCTTTAGAAACAGCCTAACAGCACAGAAGTATGAATATGTATGTTTATCACACCAGTCCCCAAAGTTTTACAATAAAGTTTTTTAATTGGTGGACTAAACAACTTTGGAGACTTTTATCGAATTTTGATTGGTTGGTTAGTAAAGATAAGTGTCCAAACGTTTCAACGACGAATTTAAATCTACAGAAGGTGTAATTTTGTGTATCATCATTGAGTATGTACATCAATTTATCGGCCATTGTCTTATCCCTTTAGATCCCTGGGACAGAAGTATGAATATGTATGTTTATGACAAGTTGAATTATATATCATCTAGCAAGATGTTTTTCCTATATTCTTTACAATAAATTATCACAGCAAAGGTGCCATCTAATGGATATAGAATATAGACGTGGATATTATGACAGGGGAAACATTGTAGTCAATTTATATTGCTAACGTGGACATCATTTATTGGTCAGTTCGTTCATCCAGTAGAAGGTGGGGAAAATGGGATAAAGAGAACATAGGAGAGGTGGGGAGTCTGTATTTTAGCCCGCTGTGATTTTACTTTATTAGAGAACATGGAAATCTGGTGTAACATCTAAGATAAATCTATCTAATTCGTGCCATCTAATACATTTTTTCACAAATAATACGATCCACGATTTTTCCAACAGTACCAAATGATTTATGAATATAGAATACATGATTTTTTTCAGTATGGCAAAGAATCGGTGTGATACATTCTGGGATTTTCAGGTAAAAGTGAATGGATGAAAAATTATATGCAACCAAATCACGATAAAAAAACTGCTTCGGTACAAAAATAATATTATTGGTGGAAAAATTTGGAAACTGATAGTTTGCACAACCCAATCAAGTCCTCAAAGTTTTTAGGCAATGTATAAGCAGTACTCAAACTTACTTATAAACTTTGGGGAACAGTCAAATTAACAGTCCAATGCATTCTCCCTCCATGGATTCCAACCCTTTCTACTTGAAGTAAAATGTGATTCTATTGAATACATATATACTTTTATTGCAATAATAAAATAAAACAGAATAGAATATATTCATTGATAAATATGGTACTTCCGCATTCATATCCAATTTTATTTCAGGGATATATCTGATCTAAAACGAACAAGGATAAAACGTCCATTAATAGCAAAGCACAAAAATATCTTGAATTGACAAACACTTTTTAGGTGTCTTTCTCAAATAAAAACCGAGAAAATCACATTTTCCCCATTAATTTACATCAAAACACCCTAACACGAACAACCCCCTGACCATAAAATTACTCTGGTTTGCACGCCACTGATCTTGTCTAGAGAATAGAAACTAAAAATGGCTGATTTAATTAAATTGTTTAATTCAAAACAGGCTACAATTGCACTTGGGTGTTTGGAGGTAATATGCCGCCGTAGCGTTTTTAAAAGTTTTTTTTATAATGAGGGTCGGTCCGTCTTTACGTCCGTCTTTAACGGAGCGTTAGTTTAGGCATGTTTCAATTGTCAATTTGAAATATTTTTTTTCACTTTTTTACAACTAATTTTCTTATTATATAAATATACTTTTAATCTGGTTTAAGTGTGAAATTAAGTGTGAATTACAAATAATGAAGAAAATTCAGTAATGGCTCTATTTGTAAGGGAAAATTCTGGGCAAAAAGGAAAAGTATTTAAAGTCATTACAAAATTAAATTTATAATTTTTAGTTAATATCTGAAATTTTTCCCACCTAAATCTAAAGTTTAAAAATATTTCTTAAATGAACTCATTTAATTTAATTGAATACATTATTTTGAAGTAGCTCTTTGACTTAAGTATGTATTTTATTAATTTATTATTCGTTCGAAAAAATTCGTAATCATCTATATAACAAGAAATGATTATATCTGAAAAAATGACGTCATACTGACCTACCATTGGTCAATTCATATGTATACTGCATATCATTGATTAATTGTATTATGTGGCATCATTTTTTAGACACTATCATAAATTTCCAGAGAATGATATGAAAAATTAATTTAATTTTTATAAAGTTTTGCCGTTGTGATATTTCAACATACAACACTAAGTTAAACAAATCTTACTGCGTAGGTATAGACTAAAAAAATTTTATACAAAACCACGTAAAAAAAGTTTTCAAAATGGAATTTTTATTAAGAAAAACTTTTATATGTTTGTATATATCAATAAATATAAAAAGCTTTTGTTAGATATAGATAAAGTTTTATTTGTGTTTTATTCTTTTGACTGTTTTGCGCTGAGTATGCTAGGTTAATATAATCCAGAGAAAGACAGTTTGACAAACAGAATTAAAAGTGTCATATTTATTAATTTATTATCCATACTATCTTTAAAAGTTTACTGTCTGTTACTGAGCCAAAAAATGTGATATAACCTTAACAAAGCATTTGAAGATAAAAGATTACTAGAATATCAGAATTTTGTCTGAGGGGGACGTGTGAGCTTTAGGGGTGTAAGAAGACAACAAGAGTGGTGTTGGAGGGTGGATCCCCAAAGGTGGTATATCCAACCACCCCCCCCCCCCTTAATTTTGTGGATACACCCCCTTCTGCACTCCTCTGTGTCCAAGCCAATTTAAGGTTCCAGGTATGATTTTTGTGTTGTCCAGATTCCTTGGGTATCCAAGAAACATTCAACAACACCTTTGGCCACAGGAATTAGCTGTGTGGCCTACAATCTTAACTCTTATCTAATTTTACATTGTTTAGGATAATTTGTAATTTCGCGGTCTTTTAAAATAGTCTTGCTTTGTTTATAAATCTATAAGTTTACATTTTTATCAATTATAACCTCACTAATCTATAAAAATTAAAGATGGTGGAGACCCCTTTTCGTCCGCCAGCAAATTGCTTTCTGTTCTTTTTTTTAGGTGCTTGGCTGTTTTTTATATTTTTCTATTATGACACAAAACAAAATTGGGGCAGGGTCTCCACCCTGTGGGCAGAGCTCATGATCCTTCTTTTCCTTACTAAATATATCTAATATATAACGTTTTATTTCGTTTACCGAAAAATAAAAACATCTAGGGTATCTATACACCCAATATAATATACTTTTTGTACCTGGCTTTTGTAAAAGTTTAAGACTTTTGTCGCATCATTCAATAAGCAAAGAGATTTCTTGTGTGTCCTGGCTTTCATAATAGAGATACAACTAAAGAAACCCTTTATACAGATCATTAACAAGGCCCTATACAATCAAAAGTAACAAAGCTTTTGGAAATGTAAAACTAAAAAGATGCCTTCGGAAAAAAAGAAAACACAATGACAAAAAAATAATAAGATGTATTTTTCTATTTAAG
Organism: Acartia tonsa; assembly: GCF_053477335.1. Lineage (NCBI taxonomy): Eukaryota > Metazoa > Arthropoda > Copepoda > Calanoida > Acartiidae > Acartia > Acartia tonsa. The sequence continues at coordinate 13,256,961 of NC_137266.1, read as the reverse complement.
GCTCTAAGATTTATTTTTTTGAATGTTTCTTTTGACTAACAAAGTATACATTTTCTTTTATAGAACGTAAATCAAAAGAATTTTATGCCTTTTTATGCATCTTTCTTATTAGAATTCAGAAAATAACCAAACATAAATGATAAATTCATAAGAAAGTTTATAAGGACAAAACCATGTATGATACCTCTAAGGAAAATCTATTGGTTTCCAACCAAATATCTTGGTATTTATTTCACAAAAGTAGACACACAAATTTTTCTAAAAACAAGGATGAAAACATGAACCCAGTAAAAGTGTCGGACTGATTATGACGTAAAAAAAATAATTAGCCAATGAGAGGCCACTATAAATTTTACCATTGGTCAATAATCGCCTTCCATTGGCTAATTTTTGTTTACGTCATAATCAGTGTCCGACACTATTACTGGGTTGTGAAAACATCGATAAAAGCAAAGCTCTGATATGTTAGGACAAACGAATGTCAGAACCGAATAAGCAAAACAAGTCTTAACAAAGTTGTAGGTAAATTTGCGGCAAAACTTCTTAAATACGGGATATTCTTTAAAGACATACATAACATTTAGGACTTGATAATAGAGATGCTTTGCTAATAACAATCAGTATTCCAAAAATCAGATAAATAGAAAAGCTTCAATTTTATAAAGATTTTGAGTATCAGTATTTATATTAGCTGAATATTTTGCAATAAATACCAATAGAACCTAACCTTATACGAGCTAAAGAAATAAGCGAAAAAGCCCAATACCCCTCCAACCTATTTCAGATTATTTCAAAATAGTGGGGATGAGGTTATCAATTCTTAAACTGGTACTTAGTTGGAAAGCCCATTATTTATATCCAATTCTCTTAAGCATATTCAATCTATTAATGTTAGATATAGATATATTGGTAAATGTTTTTTACTTTTTTTTTATAGAAAAAAATCCATTAAAAGAAATCATGTAGGTACATTAAAAGTATTAGCTGATTGCAACTGCATTTGTAATGAATATAATGGGTCAAATATAGCTTTGTATGGAAAAAAGGGTCATTGAATTGTAAATTAGACTAGTACACAAAGTTTTATAGCAACAGTATCTTATTCGTTGGCTCAAAATTCTTGGGGCTTTTATTGAAATTTGATTTGTTGGTTTCAAACTAGTAGTGACCAAACTTTTCAACCAATGAACCAATAAACTACTGAAGCGATAATTATATTTATAATCACATAGATGTGTATCTATTGTCTTATCCCTTAAGATTCCTGATATCTAGCTTTGACAAAACTTTTTTACATTATCTATATCAATGACTATAAAAGAGTATTTTTATTTAAAGCTATAATATGACAATGCAGAAGTTTTTAATATAACAAGGATGACAACATCCAAAAAAGCGAAGCACTGATACGGTAGGACAAACGGACATGAACATTTATATTGTGTCAGAACTGAATAATCATAATATAAATATATAAGAGTCAAAGCAAAATTGTAAGTAAATTTGTTAAAAAAAAACTGATTGATACAGTATGGACATACTTACATTTTTAGGACTTGATTATAGAGTTGCTTCGTTTATAACATTATATTGTGTTTTCCCAGGAATCAATATACCAAAATTCAGATCAATCGGATGATTAGATCACATAAAAATTTGTTGTTAAAAAAGTAAAAAAATCAACATAATTAAAATGGACCTACATACATTTTGGTAATGATTATAGAGTTGCTACGCTTTCTAAATCGTACCTAACTACTGAAGGAATCACCATGCAAAGTTTGAAATCTATAGAGTAATTCTAACATACCTAAACTAACTAAAAAAGCTATCCGTTACGACGTACGGACGGACGGACGTTCGGACGGACGGACCGACCCTAATTATAGAAAAGCTTCGCTTTAAAAAATAATATATATATCACAAACACAAATACAGGGTGTCTATATGGTATTTTAATAATTAAAGTAAATATTCAATTATTAAAAGAAGCTTTTCTTTAATTAGGGTCTGTACTGACGTTTGTCCTTGGATTGTTTAATGATAACAATAATAACTGTATCAAGGCAACTCTAAAAGATGTAATTTAGGCCTTTTTGTTATCTTTATGCTTCTAAATGATTGTATAACAATTTATTTTTAGTTTGGCCAAAAGGAATTTTTTTAAACTTGTTTGTTTTGATCTTTTCGCCCTCTTTTATAAAATTAACAATTTTGGCGTTAATCCTGTAAGTTATTTTGTATTTGACTGCGGATAAAACATGTCATAGCAAATATTTACCTTTTATACTACTTTTCTGTGTTTAAACTTGCATAAAAAACAGGTTTCAGCAGCCGCAACTAAAAGCTTAAGGGTTAAAGTTATATTGATTAATTATTGTTTTACAAATTTCGAAACAATATCTATGGGTTAAATAAATGTAACTTATCTTTGATGTCATACAGTCAGATAATAACATAGGAACAAACCTTTCTGAGACTTATAAAAAATTACCCTTTTAGCTAAAGTCATCTCAGTCAAGCGAAATCATTTGTCACAGAGGGACACATAAACGAGCATCCTATTACTTTTTTATAAAGATTATAAATTTATGGCATGCGCCTGGATTATCCTGATTAAAAAAACAAGCATGTATCAGGGAAAGAGGGGACATTAGGCTTTTAATTACACTATTACAATAGTCCTCAAAGCTTATTAATAATGTTTTCGTATAAGTTGACTCAACCGCTTTGGTGACTTTTTAAAATTTTGATTGGTTGGTTCATTAATTTGTGGGTTTAAACGTTTTAACAACTAATTGTAATCGTTTATTAACCTTGGTGATGTACATCAATTCATTGACCACTGTATTATCCCTTTAGATCCCTGGTGATGTATTCTTTTACCATAGAATAAGGAGGAATAGAAGTGAAAACCCTAAATATTTCTGGGAAATTTGAAGGAATCTTTGACTTGCGCAGTAAAGACAATAATGCTAAAGTACAAATCACATTGACTAGTTGGACAAAATTAGAAAAATTTAATTTGAATCAAAATCTAATATATACTGTTAAAACTTTTATTGACCTTCATGATTTAAAATTTTGTTTTGAAACATAATACACTTGATTTAAATTTACTTAAATGTTTCCTGTGAATAGAAGGTAATTATTTACCCATACAAATAGATATCTGATTGAGGCTAATGCGTCTGATACACACCTCTCATTGAAGTGAAGACAGCATTTGCTGCTTGGTCATATTAGACAAAGACAATAAGTCACTGAACATTATGTTATTTTAATTTTGGTAATTACAGTTGACCACATTTGTAATTTTCGAGAATCAGTTATGTGGGTACAGCCCCTTCCTCCCCCCTCCGCCCTTACCACAAGTTAATGTATGGATGTAGTTGCTAGTATGTATAATCAGCTGTTTCAAAACATACATAAGAGCGCAACCTAGTTTTTTATAATATAAATACCGAGACCAATATTTTTGTAAATGTTCTTACATGATTAAATTTTTTAAGGCTTAAAATGCACATCAAATTCATTTTTAATACATTGTGAATAGGGAAGAGAAAGGTGGAAGCTTGGCTACAAGGCTTTTAGTAAATTATTGCAAAAGGAATTTATTTTGAATATTTTTTCAGAATAATTACTGAAATCATGTTATTTACTAACAGCCTTATAGCCGTTTTGGTCTTTCAAATGGTCCAATTTTACTTCAGGCTAGCCAGGCAGAATCTTCTACCTGGATTCTATTCTATACTTTATCTTCTTTGTCTTTTACTCAAATAAATTAGAAAACTTTATCAAATGTTTACATTTTTTCTGATTAATAAAACTGTAATTCAGCAAAATGCAACTTTTGTTGTTTTTTACTTTGGAACTTTTATCATTTTTTAATTTGAAATTGGTACTGTCACTAAAAGTGTCCGTCGAGCACTAAAACTCTACCCACTCTCCCATATTTTTCAAATTAATTAAATAAAAAGGTTTTTTCTATGCCTAGCCTCAGCAAGTTCTATATACGTGCAGTGCTCTAAACATGAGGGGGATCTTGGACAAAGTAGCTTCAGACAAAGTAGCTTCGGACAAAGTAGCTTCGGACAAAGTAGCTTCAGGACAAAGTAGCTTCAGGACATTTACTTAAGAAAAGTAGCTTCCTAAGAAAACTAGTCTCCAATATGGCCGCAGCGCTCAGCCCCCTGGCCTTCCTAGCCGCGGGCGCTCGGCCCCCTAGCCTATAACCTAACCTAACCTATGTTAGCCTCAGAACATTTATTTAAGAAAAATATCATCAACTGATATTACATAGGTGGTTTAGAATTTCGTGGATTTTGCAAAAAGTTGTTGATAGATTTTTCCAATTTTTGATATTGTTTTTACGAGTTTTAAAAATGTTTTTACAATTTTTTGGTTAGGTTAGGTTAGGTTATAGGCTAGGGGGCCGAGCGCCCGCGGCTAGGCAGGCCAGGGGGCCGAGCGCTGCGGCCGTAACCTTTATTAACAGTGGAGGCTACTTTCCTTAGGAGGCTACTTTGTCCTGAAGCTACTTTGTCCTGAAGCTACTTTGTCCGAAGCTACTTTGTCTGAAGCTACTTTGTCCAAGATCCCATGAGGGGCCACTCAGTGCCCTATATATTTCTCCTCACTACCTAAAATCTGCATCAAACAATGTTTATGGCTAGATATTAAATAATTACTGAAGTTGAACCAAAGTAAACAAAGTTTAAGATACTACAGGCGGCTACGGCACTAGTGTCTGTGGGAATATCAAAGAGGAGAAGGATCATGCTATCGAATCAAAGTAAAAACTTTTTTGGTAATAGCCGATGTTCTTTGGTGTTTCAATATATTTTCTTCCTGAAAACAGATATAAAAAGCCTACCTAAAAGAATTTATATAAAGCTTCAATGTAAAGTTTAATTGTTAACAAGAGATATTTAATGACCGCCAGTGGCCCTTCCTTCCCTGGTAAGATCTAGAGTATACCTTTATGCATCATTTCAATGGATATATGATATACTTGGATATATCAACAGGGAAAAATTGGTCGTTTATTAAGCTTGCTAATATGGACCACATTTATTGGTCAGTTTGTTCATCCAGTAGAAGAGGAGGAAATTGGGTAAAAGGGGTGGAAGCGTTAAATCTTTATTTTAGGCAGCTGCGAACAGGGACGTCCAAGCTTTTTTACTTTGAGGGGGTAAAATTTGTTTAAGGGGGGGATAATTTGTTTTTTTGGGGGGTAAAATGGAGAGCGAAGTGAGCCACAAACTTATTTACCCCTCCCCCCATAATTTTTACCCCTGGGGAAAAATTTGCTTGGGGGGGGAGATAATTACCACCCCTGAAATCTGTTGGCAGGGGTAAATTTTTTTTACCCTTTTTTTTAGCTGCGAGTTTATCAGAGTACATAGAAATCTGGTGCAACATCCAAGTAATAATATAATATCCATTATCGTTTTCTAAATACTTATTCCAAGACATTGAATGAATAATGTTTATCCTTTTGTTTTGCACTAGGAATATAAATGATTCATAATACATATTTATTGTTTATATCAATTTACTTTCTTACTGCGCTACTAGCCTTTACTGATTATTACTGAATTGAACAATTAATATTAAATAATTAAAAGTGCAATCTTATTATGGGCATAATTAAGTGGATGATAGTCGTCATTATTATTTAATTTTTAACATTAATAATTTTACAATAATCAACTATTTTATTTGTTTTTTTAGGGGGGGGGGGTGGTGTAGGTTTTTTTTATGAAGGAGTGTTACATTACCAATGAAATAGCTTAAAACGATCACATTGCCTGAATGTGCATTAGCTGAAGAAAAAAAAACAAAGTCAAATCTCTGCATCTGTTACCATGATCTTAAGGGACGAACAGACGGACAAAATGTTGAAATATATGTAGAAAATTACCATAGTAGACAAATTTTGAGGTTGTAGAGGGATCTAAAGCGATAAGACAATGTTCGATGAATTGATTTACATCCCCAATGATGATACACTAATTTAACCATCTGTAGATAAAAATAGTGGTTGAAACGTTTGGACACTCAACTGAATGAACCAACCAATAAAAATACTATATGTTAAGCCTACTTATAAGAAAACTTTATTATAAAACCTTGGGGACTTATTTAATAAACAGCCAATGTCCCCTCCCACCCTGGTAAAGTTGTAAGTAGTTGCACATGAGGGGCCTACTTTGAGAATAAATCATAAGTATTATCCTACAACATTTATCTAAACTTTAAACAACAGAAATTATGATATATAGTGTTCCTGCACCAAGAATTATTTAAAAGTACACTCATTTAGCAAAAATTTTAGGTATAAATAGGAGGCAGGAGAAAATTGTTGAAGGAGTATTTAAAAGGACCATTATTGAGAAGAAGCTATAGACATTTCTTTCATTAAAATCTTAAATTATTGACTATTACATTGGTTACAAAAAAAACTTTTACTACCAAATTTATATTTTTTATGCATACGTATGGGGGGGGGGCGATCTAACACCTTTTCTTAATAGTACAGAATATGTTTAAATTACATTTTAAAAGTTTCTTTAACATAAAAAGTTTAAATGATGAAACATAGTTTATTAAAAAGGTAAAGTATATATTTAAAAATTAATTGAATGACCAATTTAAATTTAAATCTACTGAGATCTGCATTATACAAGACTAGCGGATACGCCCCTAGAGGCCTCTAGGGGAACTTGAGAAGAGGGTAGTTGAAATCCAACGGCTAATTTAAAAAGAATTTTTTTTAAAGAAGGTGTATCAACTTTTTTTTTATAGCTAGCCGGTTCTTTTAGTAAGTAGTAGATGTAAAATTTTTCATAGAATTCAGATATGCAATCGTTTTTTTTGTAGACCTCTTATTTTTTAAGTAATTTAAGTTTTAAAAAAAAAATTAAGTCGATTTTAAGGTACTAAAATGCAACAAAAAAAGAGAAAGAAAATGGCCATTATGAGCAAAAATAGTAAGATCTTTAATTTGACACCTTACTTTTTCAATTCTGTCAGGTAATTATTGAAAAAATCGATTTTTTTAAACCCACGAGAATAAAAACTTTGAACTTAATTTTATCATTTCACAGGTAAAAAAATATGGGTTCATATATACCTTTAGAATCAGAAAAATATTACGAATCCATTGTAAGCAAAATTGAAAAAAAAAGTTTACAATATAGTATATAAACTACAATAAAAGGAATTATATGAAAATATCATTTTATATTATACAGGCAACGTCTTAATTCTTGAATTGAGTATAAAAATGAGAAGGGGGTAAAGAGGGGGTAAAAAAGGGAAGACGAAAGTGTTGCCTGAACAAAAAATATAATTGGCCATTTGTTTATTTTTTATTTTTTTTACTTTTTTTCAATTTTGCTTACAATGGATTCGTAATATTTTTCTGATTCTAAAGGTATATATGAACCCATATTTTTTTACCTGTGCAATGATAAAATTAAGTTCAAAGTTTTTATTCTCGTGGGTTTAAAAAAATCAATTTTTTCAATAATTACCTGACAAAATTCAAAAAGTAAGGTGTCAAATTAAAGATCTTACTATTTTTGTACATAATGGACATTTTCTTCCTTTTTTTTGTTGTGTTTTAGTACCTTAAAATCGACTTAATTTTTTTTTTTAACTTAAATTACTTAAAAAATAAGAGGTCTACAAAAAAACCGATTGCATATCTGAATTCTATGAAAAATTTTACATCTACTACTTACTAAAAGAACCGGCTAGCTATAAAAAAAAGTTGATACACCTTCTTTTGCAATTTCTATGTTGCGTTCTACGAATATTTTTAAAAATTTCGATTTTTTTGTGATTTATCTTGGAAGGGTAGTGGTACCATCCCCAAAATAGTTATAAACCTTCCCGGGACCTATGAGGAGCTACCCTGTTAAGGAGAACCCAGTAGGTTCAGCGGTTAGCGAGATTCTTCAGTACAAACAAACAGACACACATCCTGTTACTTTATAATCTTTAAACTTAAATTGACCAATAATTCAAAGATTTTTTCTCTTTGATTTGGAAGATTTTTTATGATTTTTATTTTTAATGTCAAATAAAAACACAACAGTGAAAAAAATGAAAATTAAATGAAAAAACGTTTTATGATTTTATTCAAGAAATTATTTGCTAACATCACCTTTTTGTTGCAATAGAATGTTATTTAAGCAAACAAAATTTAGCATAAATGGATATTTAAATCCCTCGGTATTAAATGATGAGCTAACGCTCGATCATTTAATACTTTGGGATTTAAATATCCATTTATGCTAAATTTTGTTTGCTTAAATAACTCATTCCATTGCAAAAAACGCGATCTTTGGTTTGTTTAAATTTCCATTTATTTGGCATTTTTCAAGAATGTCAAGCGTGGGAAAATTTTTTGAATGTGGGAACCATTTATTTTGATTTAAATGGTACATATGATTTTCATTTAAATTCATTTTTTGGACCCGTGAGAAAATTTTTTTAACGTGAGAACCATTTAATTTTCATTTTTTGGAAGTGTGGGAAAAAACGAGAGAAAAAATATGTTTTAGTATAAGGCTCGATCATTTAATACCTTGGGATTTAAATATCCATTTTTTATGTTAAATTTTGTTTGCTTAAATAACTCATTTAAAGTGCCACTAGAGGCCTCTAGGGGCGTAGCCGCTAGTATAGGAATATTGTACCTGAAGATAAAATATTCTTCTGCTACCAATAGCAGTTTTTTTTTTGTCAAATTATGATGTCCATCAAAAAGGAAATAAGTCATATATCTTTTCATTTTCCTTTCCGTGGATAACTGACAAGATAGATATAAATTATCGAGATACATTACCAAACAGTAAAAAAATTGTTTTTGCCGAACATTCATTCTACGTTGAAGAATTAAAAGCTACTTGACATTTAATATTTTTTATTAGCGACAATAATTCTAAAAGAAAATTGTAATTTGCTCGACTGCTATTTAAGATACACTGCTGATTTTTGTGAATAAAATACCTTACCAAGAAGCATCCAGTACAACTTACTTGGTCTATCGGTCATGAAACAAAAGATAAATATACTTCTTTATAGACAAAATTTCGTGATTTTATATTGTGTATCAAATTATTATCTTTATAACAAATGCTTTATAACCCGGGATGTAAGGGATAATACAATGGCCGATAATTGATAAACATCCCTGGTAATGATAAACAAAATTATCCCTTCTATAGATCTTAATTTGTAGTTGAAACATTTGACCACTCAACTTAATTAACCAACAATCAAAATTAAATAAAAGTCCCCAAAGTCGTTAAACCAACGAATAAGGAAACGTTATTTTAAAAACTTTGGAGACTAGTGTAATAGACTGCCTAATTTCTCCTTTCTCTCTGCTTTATAACTTACTTTGTCAGTTTGTAAATCCTGATTTTTTGTGGTTTATTGAAAGTTCAAACTAAGAAAATGGGATTCCATACGCAAGGTTAAATTTCATCTTTAAATGATAGTGCATAAAATATTTTAACTCAAGATAAAGTTTCCAGAGCAGTTGTATACTGCTAAATTACACCAAATTTCTGCCTATACTTGCATTAAACTGAACTGTAATATGTTGAAATTATATAGAGAATAACATTAAATGATAAGGTTCAAACATCTTTTTATTCTGCATACCTTTTTTTTACATTTTTTACTACATTTACATTTGCATACTTGAATTCAAATTGCATATATTAATTATGAATCAAATAAGAAGTTCACGAAAAAGAAAGAAAAATTACCTTATTTAAAAAATCATTTAGAATTTTAGTACCGAATCTACTCAATAAGTCTTTAATGATTCGGGGGCCCGACCTTACTTACTTATTTAACATTTACGTTTTACAACCATTTGATGTCTTGCTCTTTAAAACAAGGATGACAACATCCATAAAAGCGAAGCACTAAAACGGTAGGACAAACGGACAATAACACTTGTATAGTGTCAGAACTGAATAATCAAAATATATAAGTGTATAAGAGTCAAAGCAAAATTGTAAGTTAATTTGTTGAAAAACTGTTTGATACAGGATAATGTTTATGGACATACTTACATTTCTAGGACTTGAATATAGAATTGCTCGATTATAATATTGTACTTTGTTGTCCCAGGAATCAATATACCAAAAATTAGATCAATCGGATAATTAGATCACATAAAATTTGTTGTTAAAAAAGTAATAAAAAATTAAAATGGACATTCTGGTAACGATTGTAGAGTTGCTAAGCTTTCGCATCGTACTAAAGAAATAACCATGCAAAGTTTGAAATCGATAGGACAATTCTAACATGCCTAAATTAACGAAAAAAGCTATCCGTTCCGGACGGGCGGGGACGGACCGACCCTAATAATAGAAAAGCTTCGCTTCAATAAAAAAAAATCAGTAGCTGTAGTATTCTGATATTAAGAAATATTTTTATAAAATTGGTATTCTCCGCCCTACCTAATAGTTAACAAGATAATATAATGTTCCAAAAAGTTTAGATAGAAACTATTATCATTCTTATCAGCGCAGTTACTCTATACTTATGTCCGTATGTCCGTATTGTCTAGATGAACTTGCAGTAGACCCTTTCATTTAAATTTGAATTTTAAACGGGAAAACGGAATATTTTTTATGTCAGAACTGGTATTTTTTCTAAGGGGGATTTCTTTTTGGAAAGTGATTATACCCTCCCCCTCCCCCCCCCCCCCCAGTCTAGCAGACAGATATACACATATAAATCCTGTTACTTTTTTATAAGGATAACTTTAAAATAACATTTCAGAATCTTTACTAACGTGGATATAATCATCCTTTTTTTCTTCCCCTTATATTTGATATTAACATTTAATGTCCTAATTGTTATGTGGAGAAATAGGTTTTTCGGATCTACTGCAGTTCACGGTAAAATATTGCTAGTAAGCAATATTTCCAAAAAATCTATGAACTTTAAAGGCTGCTAGCTGCCAAACGGCTAAACGTACAGATCATGCAAGCTCACTGTTTTAAGCGGCATAAGAAGGCCTACAAATATTCTGGAATAGCCATAAATCAATAATGCATAATTATCTCGCAGTGTAGAGAAATGCGCGAAAAGGGCCTATTTAACGCATTTTTTTTTCAGTAAAGCTTTCCCTGTGCATAATTGGATCTTGGCTATTCCAGATTATGTGTAGGCCTTCTTTTGCCGCTTAAAATGGTGTGCGAATATGATCTGTACGTTCAGCCGTTTGGCAGCTAGCAGCCTTTAAAATTCATAGATTTTTGGAAATATTGCTTACCAGCAATATTTACCGTGAACTGCAGTAGATCCGGATTTTCTAACTTTTGTCTGGATGATATTTTATATCTGTGTATATTTTTATAATAGTCGTCTATACCTTTCTGTTTAAATTATGTATACCAAATGTATTCATTAAAATATTTTTAAAGTAGAAAAAAAAGAGTATAGATTTGTAATAATGTCCAAACCTCAATATAATAACATTTTATCACTAAATTCAAATTTCATAGGTTTTAAAGTGCATAATTTCTCCTACTATGTCATATGTGCAACACTAATAATTAGAGTAGGAGGAAAACTTTGGCCCTAAACAGGCACAACTCACTACAATACCCATTTATAATTTCCAGATAAAGGTCGTCCAATCAAAGAGTTGGGTGCTACTTAAGCTAATACCCGGACAGTTTGGAAAGAAATTAAAGATTAGCTCCTCATAGTAATCCTTAATTCTTGTACATGACGTAAAAGTGTCATGGACTGCAGCTCGCGTCATTATGATATATTTACAATAATTTTTCAAGAAGTTCTAACTGTTCTAGGTAATTAGCCGTTTATTGTCAAGGCATTCCAACACTTTTTTTTATAAAAAAGGACTTAACAGCAGAATATAATATTTTAAATTAAATAATAAAACTTTGATAAATCTTTCCGGTTATAATGTTTACCTATCCAAACTTGTGTTAAAGTATGGTAACAATGTGTGCGTGGAGAAACTTTTATTAAAACTATATCTCACCAAACACTTTCTATATTTTTACCTAACAAAATAACAAGGATGTAACTCAATAGGAAGGCGCAGCATTAGAGTAAACCACTAGAGGTTGAAAGGGTTAAATATCCCCATCGCTTCAACCTTGTGCAACCTTTATGTTTGGTCATTGAAAATCAACCAATGGTGTCGCTTATAGTAACACAACCAAGTAGCAGTAAATGAATTAGAAGCAGACGAAAAGGCTCATTGAAAAAGGAAGGAAGGTAGTTGTCTGTGTATATATATATATACTAAAGATCTGTTGGCGCAGCAAAACAATTAGAAAAACACTCTGCTAACATTAGCTATTGAACAGAGACTGTTCATTATTAAAAACTTGAAGGAATAGTAAGTCTTTTGTCCACATTCGCTTCTGGTTTAAAAAATTAAACAATTGGAGTGGGTGGATGCTTTCTAAAATGGTGCAAAAAATGGTGACAAATTTCAAATTGTTTTGGCGTGTGACGTCATACCCCCATCTCTTTTCTAGGGGGTTTCTTTCCTCCTTCCCTTTTCTTTCCCCTCACTTGTGACGTAAATAAACAGCCCCGTCAAATCAATTTGAAATTTGTCCCCATTTTTTGCACCATTTTAGACAGCATCGAGGGGGTGGGGGCGATATCTATTGGGAGGGTGGCGTTATCCTCCTTCAAAAAAGTTATAAACCTTAACTGGTTCTATAAAAAGCGTCATTGTAAAGGAGAACCATATCGGTTCAGCAGTTTCACAACCACACATACAGACAGTTAGAGGTCCTGTTTCTTTCAATAAGGAAGGTTTTAGCTTCCATGAAACGGCATGTCAAGTCATAGTGTACTTGAACGTGGACCTAGAGCAATGCAAAAGTGTCTCATCCTACTCCATGACTACTTAGGTCCAAACAATATGAAACTATGAATACACGCACACAATAGAAGCAATATTAAGTACAATTATAGAGTAGCTGTGCTGCTAAAAATTTAGTGGATACGGAACAGGAAGGGAGAAAAATTCCGCAGAGAATTGAATACAAAAAAAGGTAAGAAATTCTATGTAAAGAAAATAAAGGGGGAAATAGAATATATTATATACATAATACATTAGGCGAGTTCACAAGAGGGGTGATCTAAGATTTATGTATGTTAAAATCGTCATATCCTATGCGAACCTAGTGAAAAGATTCATATAATGATTAGGAATATTATTTAACTATTCATTTAGGAAATTGTACATATAAAATATTATTAAATATGATTGATAAACACTTTTGATTAAAAAATATAGTTGGTGATTGCTATGATAATTGGTAACTATTTTGCTACAATTTAAAAACTAAGGAGGTATATTTTCAGTATAAAACTGATTGTGCTATTAGCAGATAGGGGCGCTCTATTCGAATTTGAAGGGAATTATCACTAGAAGATAGCCTAAAACTATCCAAGCCTAATCAGTTAAGTGGTTACAAGATCTCAACGGACAACTTCTGCTGTAATAGACTTTCTGAAAACCATTAACAGATCTTATAGATCTTTTTATCTTTTGTCCTATCAATTTCAAATTTTGCATGGTGATCCCTGTAGTAGGTAGGTACTATTTAGAAAACGTAGCAACTCTATAATCATTACCAAAATATCCGTATGTCCATTTTAAACATGTTGATTTTTTACTTTTTGACATCAAATTTTTATATTTTAGAATTATCCGATTCTTCTGATCTTTGGAATACTGATTTCTACTGCAACAAGGTACAATGTTATAAGCGAAGCATCTCTATAATCAAGTACTAAAAATGTCAATATGTCCTTAAAGAGTATTATGTATTTTTGCAGGTTTGCAACAAATTTACGTATAATTTTAACAAAACTTTTATATTCAGTTCTGACACTCTACAAGTTTTTTATGTTCGTTTGTCTTACCGTTTCAGTACTTCGCTTTTATGGATGTTGTCATTCTTGTTTCTCAAAAACTTGGTTAGGTACGCCTCTGAAAATAAAACCTACTACATTATTCAGAAAATATAGGAAAAGAAAGGGAGAATTATGAACCAAATATCAAAGTTTGAGGAAAGTATATTTCATCCCTTTATTATTCTATATGGTATTATAATTGAAAAGAGAATTATCTATTATATTATCAAATGCTTTATTACATTCAAATATTAAAGTTGTAATAGATTTTATTGAATTATTTTCTTTGGTAAAATATACCTCTTTTAATGTTTCACGTTTATATCAAATGCCATATCAAATTTAAAGGAATCTATCTATTATGGAAAGTATTATTCATCTAGAAATAGAAATTGTAATTGCAGATTGGTTGGTATCAAATGCTTTGCTTTAGTCAAAGAAACAATAATATATTTTCCAGTGCATCTTCGAAGCCGATTAATATCCGCTGTATTAGAAGCTGTTCTGAGTCATACTGAAAAATTAAGTATTGTTTCGCATTACAAACATTTTTTCACTAATATTAAAACAAAAACGGAATTAATCTTTTTCATTTTCCATTTAAACTGTCCATAATACAATGCATTAGATTACTATTATATTGTACAAGATAAAAGCATCTAATGTAGGAAGGGTTTTAATAATCTCGGAGAAGAAGGGCAGTCAAACAGCTTAAAACCATTCTTGGACCTATGTGTAGCTTCCACACGAGATCTTAATGAAAAAAAAAACAAAAAAATCTTTACTAACTTACACAAGAAGATTAACATTTTGTATCTAGTAAATAAAGATATAAGCTTGTAGGAGAGGTTTTTTTACAACAGACAACTAACTTTTTGCTTTACGCATTTTGTTTATTTCAATGCATAAAAATAACACATTGCAACTGTTTATTGTTCAAGGAATCCCCCCAACTCTATAACTATAAAAGTCCCACACTGTTAATGAAGGTGTCAAGGTAAAAGATATAAATATTTATTTAAAATATATTTTGTACAATGTAATCTTAAATTTTCTTCACACTTACATGATTTTAAGTACAGCAGATGATAAAGAGGGCACTTTCATACAAAGTGCTGGTTGAGCAATAGAACCCCAGTCTCATATCTTATTTTGAAATAATGTAAATAGAGAGGGAGGTGGCTGGGTTGATTTTGAAAGGGCCCCAAAATTGTTACCCAAAATAACTTAATCTAAAGCAATAAACTAACAAACGAAAAAATACCCCCCCCCCCCTGTGTATTATAAAGAAGACGCTAAAAATCGCTCAATGTGACGTCAAAAAAATAAGGGATTATCCATCTCTTTTTTAGTTGTTTTCTTTCCCACTCCTCCTTTCCTCATCCCTCATTTTTATGACGTCTGCATTTTGTTTTTGAGGTACTTTTTTCGTCTTCATTATAAATTTGTTTTAAAATAAAGGGGTGAGGGGTCTGTGCTATACAGGGTACATTGTGAGAAATTGCCGTAAAGAGATATAATATGTATGGTTATACTTACAATACATTTTCAATATACACACAGGGAAAAAGGATCTGGTTCTCTGAAAAGTAATGCTTTTGGGCGATTTTAATGAATTAATCAACGCCGATTTCTTATTTTTCTCGATAGATTCCTATAGCAAAATTAGGTTTAACTTGACTTTAACCCTACATCCTTATAATAAAGTAACAGGATATATGTTTGTACCAAAGGATCTCGCTAACCGCTGAACCGATCGGGTTCTCCTTAACAGGGTAGCTTCTCATAGGTCCCGGGAAGGTTTATAGCTATTTTGGGGGAGGGTACCACCCTTTTAGTTTTTAAACTAAAATTGAAAAGTGAGGTGCATCTCCCCCCCCCCCAAAAAAAAGTATTTTCTTTTAAAATTTAAAATAATGAATTGGGTTATCCAATTCGACTTTCCCCTTCTCAAGTTCCCCTAGAGGCCTTTAGGGGCGTAGCCGCTAGTAATAATTAAGTTAATATTTTAATTTTGCTTGTCCGGCAAATAAGCTTCAGGTAAAAAGGTTTTTTTTAGTTTTGAAAAGAAAATGTAAAAAATAGTTATAAACCTTCCTAGGACTTATGAGCAGCTATATTGCAAAAGTAAAACATTCGGCTAAGCGGTTAGCGAGATCCTTCGGTACAGACAGACAAACAGATCCTGTTACTCTTGAGGAATTCATTTAAGTAAGTATCGTACTAAAAGTGTATGTATAATTATATATCCTGAGATAGGTCACTGGACAATATTCTAATCATTCCACAAAATCGCATGTCTTAACATGCTATTTGTAATTCATATTTATTTGGGAGAGAGAGGTATATTTATTCGCTAGTTTCCTCCCTGTTTTAAAACACTGTCCTGTAGCTATAGTAGAATATAATGTATTCAAGGAACACAGTAATAGTGTCTGACTGATTATGACGTAACAAAAAAAATAGCCAATGAGAGGCCACTATAAATTTTAACATTGGTAAATAACGGCCTCTCATTGGCTAATTTTTTTGGTTACGTCATAATCAGTCAGACACTATTACTGTGTCCGTATTCAAGGTAATTTGAATCCTGGAAGGTTCCAATACAATTTCTAAATTTGGCCACATTTATCTTCCATAATAGATTTTCAGATAGAATTCTTGTACAAGATGCTGCCGTCAAGGTTGTGATATGTTTCTTAGGTTTCCGTCAAATTCGACTGTAATTAAATCAACATAGGGCTGTAGTAATTTTTGATTATTTATGACAGTTGTAAGTAACCATCAAACATATTAGTTTTACAACGACGTATAAGATATTTTAAAGTGCCGCTTTGGTTATAAAAATAAATAAACAAAAAAATTGTGGGGTAATTTTTTTCAAGGACTGATTCTGTTTAGAAGAGTGGAGGTACCCTCATCCAAAATAGTTGTAACCTTCCCTGGACATCTTTTACTTTTAAATAAGGGTTGCTTATTTTATTTATAATACCCATATAAACAAAAGGCATATTCAACGGCAGCTTCTTTTTAAACTAGGAGCTCATATATTAGAACGGGCTTACATACTAATCTTTTTATGCATACCAAACAAGGTAAAAGGTAGAAAAAGAGGAATTTGGCTTATCTTTTTTTTTAAATAGATCATCTCATGAAAAAGTTCCATTCACTTTTTAGCATAATAATCAGTAAAGGTCGCTGCTATGTCATGACGTCAATACCTACTTTTAAAATGTAGGAAAACAAGAAAAGCTAGAAGACCAAGATCTTATAGAGCACCCAATAAGTATAGGACCCCCTCTGCTCCCCCTCCGCTGCCCCCCCCCCCCCATTCCTCCCATAGGGCCTAGAATTATCTGTTTTACAAATAAAAAAAAAATAAGGAGGGGGGATTCGATGGTAAAGAAATAGATTTTACTGAAAGATCCATGCTTTTTGTTTTAATCAACAGACATTACTTATTAATTAAAACTTGCATGGTGATCAACAAACTCTAGTTTTCATTAAATGTTAGCTTTCCTTGTCTTTTACTAACATGCACACACACACACTCACTCAAACACACACACACACAAACCTCTCGTTCTGAGGTAATCCAAAAGTGGATTAAGTTTTCAAAAACATTTTTCCATCAACTTAGCTCATCTAACTGAAGAGATATTTACTTATGGTTAGCAAATTTCAAGTTGATGATGGTAGATGCAGATTCAGGGATCTCAAGGATAAGACAATGGGATGATCTATTGATATATATTCTGGACCTAACACTGCGGCATAATTAAATACGTTAAAAAAAGATCATTCTGCCGTTTCATTTATAAATAGTTAGATTAGGGGGAATGCCTTGGCCCAGGTGCAACACATTTTCATCCACAGTTTGAAATTCCCAACGAAAGTAGAACAAAGGGTTGGTTGTCTGATGGGCATTAGACCAAATTATCAAAAATTATACCCATTATTAAGCAATATTTGGTTCAGACACACACCAAAATGAGATCTCGTGGTGTATCCTGAAATGAAATGCAATGATTCAAAATTTTTTTAAATTCGATATATAATTACTTGGATGTTGCACCAGATTTTCAAGTAACTTATTGTGAAACTTGCAGCTGGATAAATAATGATACACCCCTTTCTACCCCCTTTACTCCATCCTTTCCCTTCTACTGGATAAACGAACTGACCAATAAATGAGGTCCATGTAAGCAACCTAAATTGACGACAATTCATCCCAAGTCCCTATATTTCCATTACCTTATATTATACTCCTTGATAGTGACTGATCTAGTTTAGGCGAAAGGATTAAAATGTTTATCCTTCAAATTTAAATTGAAAATTTGATAATTTCAAAAATACTTCTGTCTTAATCTTGAAAAATTATCACTTTGTATTTTACAGTACACATATATAGCCTAAAACCCAAAAGTGTTTTCCCTGAAGAGCAGCACCAAATTGATCTAGCGGTTAGCGAGGTATTAAGCATCAGACGAATAGATGGACAGTAAACCTTCTATGTTGTATTGTAAATAAACAAGGATCACAACATCCATAAAAGCGAAGCTCTTAAATGGTAGGAAAAACGAACATTAACACTTGTATAGTGTCAGTACTGAATAATCAGAATATAAATGTATAAGAGTCGAAGCAAAATTGTAAGAAAATTTGATGAAAAACTACTTGATACAGGATAATCTTTAAGGACATACGTACATTTTTAGAGACTTGATTATAGAGTTGCCTCGCTTATAATATTGTTCTTTGCTGTCCCAGGAAGTAGTATACCAAAAATCAGATCAATCGGATAATCAGATCACATAAAATTTGTTGTTAAAAAAGTAAAAAAATCAACATGTTTAAAATGGACGTATGGACATTTTGATAATGATTATAGAGTTGCTACGCTTTCTAAATCGTTCCTAACTACTACAGGAATCACCCTGTAAAATTTGAAATCGATAGGACAATTCTAACCTATTTAAATTAACGAAAAGAGCTATTTCTCTGTGACGGACGTACCGACCCTAATTATAGAAAAGCTTCGCTTTTAAAAACAGACAGACAGACAAAACAATGTATAAATAGTTGCAAAAATTATATAGGAATCTTTGCGTGAAATTTCAGCTGTCTATCTTCAATAGCAGCCATCAAAATCAAATTTGCCCCATTTCGTTCCGGACTGACAAAGTGAATTATAGAGTAGATTCACAAATAAAACTAACAAATAATATAGATAGATTAATTTTTTTTCTAGAATAAAGAAAATGCTTCAGCATGAAATAATAAGTAAGTATGAAGTTTAAACTTATAATTTGATTAATATAATACCCTGAGATGCTATATTTTCATGAAATGATTACTTTTTATCAATAAAATGGAGACTTTTTATTGATAAATTACCAATCCATATTACAAAATCAGTATGAATTATAAAAATATAATAATAAAAAAAAATAGTTTAACTTAAAAGCTAGATATGCCAAAAAAAAGATAAACTTAATAGCTTAAAACCACTATAGGTATATTACATAAGAATCAAACCTATTTCCTAGATTTTTTATACTTATTTAAGTCAACAAAGAAGACATTTTGAGAAGGGCGGACATATGGACAATAATATATGTATATAGTTGCTTCGCTCATTTAAAACTAGAAAAATGGATAAAAAATACAATCCAGAATTTGAGGTTTTCAAAAATAGCTTTAATAAAATTCTGTCGCTTCCTATTATTTTATACTATAAAAGTTTTCTGTTTGAACAATTTAACCGTACTCTTATAAGTAGAAGCAAATTGTATGAAATGAAATTATTGGATAATAATCTTTGCTTGAAATGTAACGTAAAAGCAGACACTGATCATTCAATTATGGAATGCTACTTCCCTAGTTATTTTACGCATTGTCTTGCATTATTTCTTGATAATTACTACAATGATGGTAAACCAGATTTTATTTTTTTGAAAGAAAACTTTTATCTGTTCAATATACATTTTCCAGTATATCAAAATGATGAATATATTCAAATTAGTATTTTAACACTTATAGCAAAAGACAGATCATTAAAAATAAGCAAGGATGAACAAATATTGAAATTCAGCGATTTTAATTGTTTTGCTCAGACAATGTTTATTGCTCAATTTGCTTCTAAAATTCTCAATAACACTAGAATTAATAGTAACTTAATTGATAAATTTATTGATTATTTGATGCTCAGTAAAAATAATGTCCACTTATTTCGCATTAGTTAGATATTATAATTTACAATATTGTATTATCATAACATGATAATTATACCAAATATTAAATGTGTTTAATTTGTTTCATTGAAATAAATTTTAAAACAACAACAGAAAAAAACTTTTTTTTGTAATTTTATGTAATTAATTTAATGTAAACTTTTAAGGACCCTCGAGAATAATAATCACAAAAGTTATGCATAGTCAAGGAAAAATAACGACATGAAAAGAAAAACTAATTTATATTTTGTATACTTTATTATGAAGTGAATTCAAAAGAACAAAATAATTACATTCGGGTATTTGACTAATAAAACTAAATTAATCATTGGATTTTCATTTTAATTTTCGTGGAGCAATCTATAATACAAAGTAGAACGATGTCTGTCCATCTGTCTGTCAGTCCGTCCGTCCCTTAAGATCTCGGTAACCACTGAACCGATCGGATTCTACTCTTCAGGGAATATACCTACTGGTCCTGTGGTGGTTTTAGGCTATTTTCTTGGGGGGTGGGACACCCCCAAACCCCACAAAAACAAAAATCCCCCCAATTTTTTTTTGTAGAAGATTTTGTAGAAGATTTCATTGATAAATGAAGCATTAGACAACTGATTGTTTTCATCTGGTAGATCTAAATAGACAAGAACAAATTTGTCCATAAGTAACAATGTGCAAATCGTAGATGTAGTAATTATATCTATAATACGAAGTAGAACGATGTCTGTCTGTCCGTTTAAAGCTTAAGATCTCGATAACCACTGAACCGATTGCATTCTACTGTTCAGGGTATAAACATATTGGTACTGTGTTGGTTTTAAGCTAATTTCTTGGGGGGTGGGACACCCCCAACCTCCCAAAAAATGAAATTCCCCCCCCCCCCAAAAAAAAAAAATTGTTTTTACTTTTAATTTTTTTTAAAACTAGCGGCTTCGCCCCTAGCCTCTAGGGGCTTTGCCCCAAGAGATGACAACAAAAAAAATTCAAAACAAAAAAATAAAAAGAACTAAAGAAATCTTCTACAAAAGAAATTTTCTACAAAAGAATTCTTCTCTTCTACAAAAAAAAAATAAATAAAATGGGGGGGATTTTTTTGTTTTATGGGGGGTTGGGGATGTCCCACTCCCCGAGAAAATAGCTTAAAACCACCACAGGACCAATATGTATATACCCTGAAGAGTAGAAGAGTAGAATCCGATCGGTTTATAGGTTACCGAGATCTTAAGCTTCAGACGGACGGACGGACAGACGGACAGACGGACAGACATCAATCTACTTTGTATTATAGATTACCTCTTGGAGCAAAGCCCCTAGAGGCTAGGGGCGAACCCGCTATTAATATTGTATAGTTAGTGAAAACGTGATACAAAAATTTAAAAAAAAAATAGAGGGGGCACGAGCTATATGTAACTCTACTAATAGGGTTCAGACCCTGTCCCGATTTTGAATTGGGTATTTGAGATCAGCTAATAGCGTAGGAAACGTGAACACAACTGAGTCCCTGTCATATAATACAACATGGCGGTCCGTATGGACATCCCCGAAGTGTATAGTAGCTGCACTGCAAATATGAGGAAGTATAGAAACTAATTCTGTTATCCTAATTCCAAAACTGACCACAGAGTAATCTAATAATATAATTGATTTTCTTCTATTTCAATACGAATTATCCGGATCATTGAAAGAATACGAAGTAACGGGTTTCGTCGTATTTTCACAGTAGCCTTTGATAGGTTATATTTTAGGTTAGGTTAGGTAAATATTAATTAGTGCCCCTAAGGGTTAGGAATATGAGAAAAGCTAAATAGTATGAAAATGCAATATAACCCGCTACTTCGTTTTTTTTTCCATGATCCGAATTTACTTGTAAAGGAAAAACAAGTTTATCTCTTCCTCTGATTGGCTTATAAAAGATTTACTTTAACTAAAGCTTAATACACTGTGTATTCTAGAGAGAAATAGACAATTAGTGAATTATAAAGACAGACAGACAAAGTACATTGTAGTTAGTAATTTTACAGACCGATTTCCTAATTTTTGCACATTTTTTTTTATAAATATGAACTATAAAATATCTTCGAAACTTATAAATATCGGAAAAATTTCTTTAACAAAATATGCAAATGTTTGATGAAAATATCAATTTATATTGTATTTTTCTGTTTTAATACTGTATTTTAAAATTAATGCTCTTGCAAAACTTATTATTTGCATTATTTACACTTATAAGGCTACTTCTTTAATTACTTAGTGTCAACTTAGAAAAATTATTCCCATAACAAAGAAATTAAAATGTTAATATTTAAACCATGGTTGCTTTATTCTTCAGTTAATATAGATACTGGTTCTGCGGTGGTTTTAGGCTATTGTCTTTGGGGA
Organism: Acartia tonsa; assembly: GCF_053477335.1. Taxonomy (NCBI): domain Eukaryota; kingdom Metazoa; phylum Arthropoda; class Copepoda; order Calanoida; family Acartiidae; genus Acartia; species Acartia tonsa. The sequence goes on along the minus strand of NC_137266.1, from coordinate 13,234,399 downwards.
TGGGAGAAAATTACAGAATTACACCCCAATTTTTCTTTATTTCTCCTTCTGTAAAAATAACAACAACTGGGTATCTTGTTGTGAAAATTTCCTTGATTTCTCAAAACTGAGAGACTAGAGGCGAAGCAGCCGCTAATATTTGTTTCGCATATTAGAAACCTAGCGCAGGTCCAACTTGTTAATTAAATTAAATTAGATAATACCTAGCTTGATTACATGACCATTTTCTATAAATTCGTGATAGTTTACAGTAATAAGTTTTGTTTATGAACCTAGACATTCTTCTTAATCTTCTTCTTGATGCTGGATATGGTAATTGGAGTCATCATTTTTAACATCTTTAGTATTAGGCGGTATGGCACTTCATGTCTGTCTGTCCGTCCGTCTGGTGACTACTTAACCGTTGGATTCTATTCTTCAGGGGAATATCTATAGCAGTGGTTCTAAGCTTTTTGGGGGCGTTTTGTAATTTTTAAAATTGACATTTTTATGTAGTAAAAGTAGGTATTTAAAAAAATAATACTTAAATTATAACACACAGAACAAAAAAAAGTCCTTCCCATCGCGAAGCCCCAAAAGGTTAGGGGCGAAGTCGCTAGTGTATACTGTATACATATATAAATGAAAAGCTATCATATATCAAAAGTAACTCCTTGATTCATGCATGAAATTAAATCTGATTTAAATATGCAGAATTGACATTGAAATAAGTTTAATGTTCAAGTTAAAAGGACAATGTGACTGGAGCAAACAAACAAACCTACCTACCACTATGGCATGTAACAATATCCTTTCTCATAGTTGTCAACATATTTATTCCAAAGCCGAATTTGGCGCTTTCCATCAAGGTGCCTTGTTGAGCATATAATCCCATCCCACCTCTTTTTTTAATAAATTAAGTTTGCTTGTTTATTGCATTGAGTCAAGTTAGGTTAGGTTAGATCACATTGGGTACTGGGAAGCCCTGCAGTACAATAAAGAAATAGGTCCCGCAGGGTTAGGGCCCAAAGGGGTTAGTCAATGCATAGAAATAAATTACCACCTTTTGTTGGAGGTTTTCAGTGCTCGACAATACATTGAAGGAAAGCATCACTAATTTATTTTTCAAAGTGCTATAAATATATTCCATAGGTTTTTCACTACTATTTTGTCTAAGAAGCATTGTATAAATATTAGAATTATGAACACAAACAATTTATAGTAAAGATAGATGTATTGAAGATATAATCTAATAATGTTGTTAGCTAAGAATCTAAACAATATAATCAAAGACGAACACTTTTAGCAGAGAGGGGTGGGAGGGGACATAGCGCTGTTTATAACATTAGTCACCAAAGTTTATAATAACGTTTTCTTATTCTTTGGCTTAACAACCTATGGGACATTTATTGAATTTGATTGGTTGGTTCATTAGGTTGAGTGTCTAAACGTTTAAACAACTAAGTGTAATCTACATATAGGTTAATTTAGTATATCTTCATTGGATATGTACATCAATTTATCGGCCTTTGTCTTATAGAAATGCTACGTTTAAATGAAGACGAAGAAAGTAAATAAAAGTAAGTAAAAAATCAGCATGTTACGTCATAAAAACGAGGGATTATCCATCTCTTTTTTAGAGGTTTTCTTTCCCACTTCTCCTCTCATCATCCCTCATTTTTATGACGTCATTGAGGGACTTTCTTCGTCTTCGTTTAAAAGAATGAGATAAAAATAAAATGTCAAAGACAAAGGCAATAGACAGCATAATGTTTGTATTTGTTCTGACAACCCCAAAACACACACACACAAATAAACACACACACTAACACACACATACATACACACATGCATTTAGTGCAACATAAATGGGTGTCCCGTGAGAAAGGGGCAGGCGAATGGTTACATGATCAATGAACAAAACAAATTGGGGGAGAGTGGGGGGGAGGGAAGTATTACCTGAGTATTTAAAAGAGAGAGCAGAGAATGGGGAGAGAGGGGGGGGGATGAAGAGTGTGTAAGGGCGTAACGGAGAATCTCTCGGATTTTGGTAGTATTTCTCTGACTTCTTTAAGAGAAGGAAGACGCACAATATTTTTTGTTGAAAATATACCAAAAAACCTATATAACTCATATTTATGAAAACCGCAGTGAAGTTAAATTCTATAACATAAACATTATTTTTAAAAGACTTTGAAATCAATTATTGAAGAAAAACGCCACTTTTTAAAATGCAATAAGAAATATGGTGCTTGTTTAAATTGTTTATCTCTTAAGATTAAATTAAGATTGTTAAAGGCTTTGATAATGTCAAAGTGCTCTTAATTGGCATTTGCATATTTTTTACTTTTCGTTAATTTTTTTTAATGAGTTTGGATTTTTTTTATAACTTTGACGGATTTTTTGCAGAAAAAAAATGACATTGAATTTTTGGTTCTTTTTCTACCTGGTTTGTTGTGTGAGTAGGTAAATTTTATGTTATATAAACAAAGTAATTTGGGGACAGCGGAAAGTGTCATATGTGACGTCATAAAAATACGTCTCTTTTTAAGGGGAATCCTTTCCCACTTCTTCTCTCACCCTTGCCTTTTAGACGTATATATATGACGTCACACATGGCACTTTCCAGTGTATGGTATTTTTGTAGTTTTATGACTAAATCAATCCAAAAGCTCAACGTTAAAATTATTATCGTTATGACAGTCAAGACAAGAATTACTAAATAATAATCCTTCCTTTTCTTTCCACTTCATGATATTCGACAAAGCAAAGAGCTCTAGGTTAAAATAAATTTAGAATCAGTAAAATTAGAAAATATTTTTTAAAACTTTTTGTTACGACTGTAGTAAAAAAATAAGATCATTACCTATACTCCAAAAAAGCTTCATAGCTTTAACTTTTTAAATATTTTATGAATGGTTTAATTTTTTGTACATGTAATTGAATTAAGCTAAACTACCATTTGTGATTAAAACTTTATTCCCTAAACGCTCCACGCTTTCAACAGGAAACATAAAAATAAAATAATTTCATATTTCTATAATTGAGTTCTTTTGAACTCGAAATTGTATTTTCATTTTTCTCTTCAACAAATCAAATTTTGTTGAACAAAATAAAATTGCATTTAATCCTTTCTTTTAAAAATAGCGAAGCTTTTCTATAATCATTTCATGTACGTCGGTGGCATTAACATCTTATGTAGTATTATACTAACTCGGCATGAATATATGTTTTTTGTTTTATCGCATCGTATTATAGACAGCTTTCCGTGGATATTATAACGAAAAAGTTTAACCATTTTTGTTATTTATTATAGGCGTGAAAATTAAGATTTTTTATTCCTTGAAAAATGGCTATTATACGATGCTATAATGATTTTTCAGTTTGGCTAAGAACCGGTCATAATTCAACGTATTTTAATCGGGTTCTAAGCCCTACTGCAAAAAAGGTTCCTACAATAAATCTTGCATTTCTTGGTACAGAAATATATCATTGATATTTTCGGCTTCGTTTTTTTATGGATGTTGTCATCCTTGATTTTCTGTCAATAATAATATAGGCACGTAAATATATTGATAGAGATGATAAAATTATTGTAAAACAAAGATGACAACATCCATAAAAGCGAAGCTCTGAAACGGTATGACAGGCGAACATTAACTCTTGTAGAGTGTCAGAACTGAATATACAATATATGAATATATTTATAGTTTTGACAAAATTTGTTGCAAATCTTCTTAAATACAGAATTCTGTTTAAGGACATACTGACATTTTTAGACATAAATAGAGATGCTTTGCTAATAATATTGTAATAGGAATTAGTACACCAAAAATAAGATCAATTGGATGATTATATCACATAAAAACTGTTGTTAAAAAAGTTAAAAATCACCATGTTAAAAATGGATGTACGGACATTCTTGTAGAGATTATACAGTTGTTACGCTTTCTAAGTCGTTTGAAATCGATAGGACAGTTCAAACTTAATTAACGAAAAAAGCTATCCGTTACGTAAAGAAAAACGGACAAATGGACGTACGGACCGACCATAATTATAGTAAAGCTTCGCTTTTAACACGGATGTCTTTAACACTCATAAATAGCGAAGCTTTAGAATCAGAAGGAAGTATAAACGAACGATAACTCTTGAAGAGTGGTAATATTTTAAAAGCAATAGATTAATTTGTCTAATAAGTCGAAACCAAATTTTTCATTAATTTTGTGCAAAATTGTGTAATTATAGAATACATTAAAAGGACATACTTTCATTTTTAGAACTTGATTATTGAGATGCCTCGCTCATAATATTGTATGTCCTAGTAATCATTATTCCAAAAATCAGATGAATAGGTTAATTAAATTAAATCAAAAAAGTAAAAAAATCACTTACAGTTAAAAGTACAAATTAAACTTTACAAAGTGTTTAAAAAATCAGCCATGTGACGTCGTAAAAAAGGGCCTAATTAACCAATTGCACCAAAATACAGTTAAGGCCTATATTTAAATGTTAATAAGCTCAAGGCGAAGCTAAAACATTCTAAGCTATGTGGTGCCAACTCGGCGCTTACTTAAACACATGACATTTATAAAGGTATAGCATCTTATCATGGATATAGTTACCCTTGTTTGAATTGTACCTTTTCCATCTTAAATCTTAAGCCAAATAGCAAACATCGCTGGCACAAGTTTTACAAAGTTAAATTTGTTTATATTTTCTTTTCAAATTTTCTTGGAGTTGTCAAGATGCAAGTTAGTTCTATTTTCAACAGCTTAGCAAAAATGTCAACTGTTTTAATTATTCAAATGCTTCCTTACTAGTTTTAAAAGAAGAAACAAGAACGACAATTTAACAATATACAATTAATCGAGGCTGAAAAAAATCAGACATACGTTTACTTTTTTCCCTAAATTATCCTATTTAAAATTATGTGTAGTACTATAGCTTTAATTTTTAATAATGTAAAATGTATATTCTACCCGTTTAGTTAGCAGTTATAACATATGGACTAATTGTAATATTATTTCTACACTGTAAGAATAGTTAAATTCGTTGTTTTACAAGGATAACAACACCCATAAAAGTGAAGCTTAAATTCCTGTAGAGTGTCAGAACTTAATAAGCAAATATAAATATATAAGTTTTGACAATATTGCACGTAAATTTGTTGCAAAACTGTTTAATACAGGATACTGTTTAAAGGGCGTACTTACATCTTTTGGACTTGATTAAAGAGATGCTTCGTTATACAAATGTAGGTAAAAAATCAACATGGTTGACATTCTAGTAACAATTATAGAGTTGCTACGCTTTCTTTATCATACCTAACTGTTAAAGGAATCAGCATGCAAAGTTTGAAATCGATATTAAGGTTCCTAGCTAAACCTGGTTAATAAGATTGAAAATCTAAGAACAACTTTAATTTCCGAAACGGGCATTGTTAAAATTCAAATATCTACGTGTAAAATGATAAAATGTTTTGCTTTTGGTTTTTGTCAAGAGTATGGGGTATAATGTATCTGTAGAATTTTTTACCCTTTTTTTCTACTAGCGACAACGCCCCTACTGTAAGGAAAAAAGGGGGGCAAGGCGAATCTTACTATAATGGGTATGAGGTATTTCTTCCGTACATTCTAATTTTTGTCTGAAACTTCTTGACACTCAAATAGATTAATTTATTAAACAACACATCAAAATTCAATGAAAGTCCGCAAGGTTGCTAAGCTAACAAATAAGAAAACGTTATTATAAAACTTTGGAGACTAGTGTAATAAAACAGCCCAATGTCACCTTTCACCCTGGGCTGTATCTCATAAATCCGATGTACTGAATTTTAGTTTCCGAAAGTGTACCTACCATCCGCGTTCTATCTCAATATTTACTACTAGCTAAAAAAGCTTCAAACTTCCCCCCCCCCAAAAAAAAAAAAAAAATAATTTAAAATTAAAATTTTGAATGTTTAATGCATAAATCGTTTATACATTATATCGCTTTTATCTTTGAACGGAGTCGCTAAAAATAGCGTTAGCAATAACTGAGTTATCTGCTGTACAACTTATGAAATTAATGAAGAAATAGTCAATCTATTTTCAGCACATCTTAAATCCATGGTTGATGTTTGTTAATAAAAGTAAAAAACATGTTTACACTCCATAACATATTTATATATCAACTATGTATAACCAGGATAAGGACAAACAAACATTGAGAGCCAATTATAGAAAAGCAATGGTTTTAATATTTAAACCATTATAAAGATAACCGCTGGACCGATTTGTTTCTCCTTTACAGCAACGGCTTTTACAGGTCCAAGAAAAGTTTATAACTATTTTGTGAGATTTCACCATTCCAGGAGAAACCGTCCTGGAAAAATATCCCCACATGTTTTTTTTTGTTTGGAGGCGTCGCCGCTAGTAAAATAGATATTGGTTCAATTATAGTTAAAATAGTTTCCTCGCCCTTAACCTCTTTGGGTAGTGTGGTGCTATAAGGAAGCAAAAACTTCTTCAAGACAATTATAAAGCTTCTCTTAAGAGATCAAGACCTTCAGCAACATTAAAATATACTAAACTTGATATTAGTACTGTTCAAAGTACAAGATTTCGAAATACTTATCTTTAAAGTTCATTAATCAATAATTATACCAAATGTTACTGGAATAACCGATTAAAATTGTATCAAAAGGTTGCATTAGTTCTAAAATAAGAGTAAATTTTATAGTAAACTTATGGCCTATATAACATACATTTACATATATTAGATTGTTTTTCGGGAAAATTGTGAATATCCTAGAAAATAAATAGAATCTGGCTTACCATAAATGTATAAACCTGCATGATAAATAAAATAAATAAACATAAACAAGGATGAAATGAATGCTAAGTAGCACACCAAAGCAATATTTATTTACTCAACTTATTATTGTATATTTGTCTCTTTGTGATTTATGGTTGTTGTATAAAAAATACATTTAAGGTTTTTAAGGATTTCTCTATGCAGTAGGCGTCTACTATAGTACTTAATAACTTTATTTGTCCGTTTAGCCGTCTCTACAGCGATAAAAGTAAATAATCCTTATACTAAAGTAACAGGATGTTTGTCTGTCTGTGTGTCTGTACCGAAGTATCTCGCTAACAGCTGAACCGATCGGATTCTCCTTAACAGGGTAGCTTCTCATAAGTCCCGGGAAGGTTTATAACTATTTTCTTGGGGGGTGGGACACCCCCAACCCCCCCAAAAATAAAATATTTTTTACGTTTTTTAACTTAAATTGAAAATAATGGAGGGGGGGGGGGACCCCCCCCAAAAAAAAAAAAAATTTCCACCCCCTAGATATTTTTTTTTTAAATTTAAAATCTAAAATAAGAAATTGGGTTATCAAATTCGACTCCCCCCTCCTCAAGTGCCCCTAGAGGCCCCTAGGGGGCGTAGCCGCTAGTAATTAAATAAAATAGCTGATTACTTCATGAATAATCATTATATATTTAATCCATTTCTTGTTAATATTCTACTAGCCATAGTGCTTCAACTTTATGTCTTACACTAGTTTTGATGTTCTGAATGCTTGTTTGATTTCAATACTTCTATGCTTTTTACCAAAAAGAAGTTAAATCAAATATTTTATTTCAGATGCGAGTTGACCGCTGAGAAACCAGCCGCGGACGCCGCTACACAAGTTTTCTACTCGCAGTTCGGACAAATTGACAACTCTATTACCACAGGAACTAAACATATACCAATACAATAACATAGCTGTTATATCGGTACACCGACAAACCTCGTTCAGGGACAAAGGTCCTAAAGGGCACACGTTCTAAATTCAAATCTCTTAAGTAAAACTTGCTAATTATGCAATAAAAAAATCTTCCAAAATTTAAGAATAAAATCCACGATCTCTCTCTCTCTCTCTCTCTCTCTCTCTCTCTCTCTCTCTCTCTCTCTCTCTCTCTCTCTCTCTCTTCTCTCTCATTCTTTGTTATTTTATCCATCTTCTCTTTCCCTTATCAACCAACTATTTTCCATTTTTAATGATAAGCTTGCGACACTTATGGACAAAATTGTCTTTGTTTTTTTTAGCTATTCAAGCTCATCTCATTGCATGTAAAACTAAAGCTTATTATAAAGTTAAATAGTAAACATAATGTGTAGCAGTATTTTTCATATAATAATAATGAAAAAGTAATGTAAAATATACCAAATTATACTTACTTTCAAAGGCAGGGTAAGATATTCAGTATTGTACTGCATTAAAACTATGCATTATTCTTATCCTATAATATAAAGTAGTAAGGTTTTTCTGTCTGTAGGTTAAGATTTCGATAACTACTGAATCGAATGGGCTCTCCATTGTATGGAAGTTTTTTATAGGTCCCTGAAAGGTTTAGGCTTTTTTCTCATACTTTCCTTACTCCTTCGAATACAGAGCTTCTAGATGCTAGGTGCGCAGTATGCGCTAGTATTATAAATAACGCAGCAATAGACAAGGTCTGCTCTAAAGAAAATATCAAAGTATTCTACAGAGTTATTGGGGAAAATATCTTTTTTTAAATCTTACTGTATGCAATAAATTTACACCGATTTTCACATGTAAAGTTGCATGCACTATTAGTCAAACATTACATTATTACAATTTATGAATATTTATCAGAATTCCATTTGATATTACAAACCACCACCAAATTACTATTGTAAATGAAATGAAAAAGTTGGGTAATAATGTGTCTGCTTTTACTCAGGGTGTCAGGGACAAGTAAATCAATAGGAAAATATTTTCCCAGTTTGGCTTCGAAACCGATAACTATCTGTTTGATTTGAACCGGTTCGCAGCAATACTGACATGTTTATCATCGAATTACAGATAATTTTTCACACATGTTAAGATAACAATCATAAATTTTATACCAGTTTTTTTAGCCTGGGCCTTTGGCCTATCAGGGTTGGCAAATCTGGCTTTAACCTTAAAATTGTTCTGTTTATTGTCCGGGGAAAGCTGTCTATAATACAATGCGATATATAACTATTACTCCCTCCAATTTATTTAGCCTAAGATAAGCTTTAGAGAACGGTTTATACCAAGAGCTCGAACCTATCACCTTCCCGATAGCTATCGGAATCGCTACGTGTTACGCCACAGTCTCGGTTTAATAAAGGCATAATTTTATATATAAGAATTATGAGATTTTTCTTACGCCTTTTCTCCCTGGGTTTTACTTGCTCAAAATATTCAAACTTTTTCCATAAAACTAGGCAAAACTAAAAACTGTATAAAAGTTTGAATACTCTGTGTGTTGTATGTGTCTGCCTTAATTTTTATGTGTGCAACAACCAGGGTGGGAGGGAGGGGGCATTGGACAATAAATTACAATGGTAAAACGTCGGTTTAAAAACTTTGGGTACATTTGTTAAATAAATAAATGTATGAATAATGTATATCTTACATTAATGTTATATCCTTATTGTTTTTGTTCAAAGGGGTGACTTTGTTTATTATTAATAGGCGGTTACATTTTTTGTTCTATCCATTAGTACTAGTTTGTTACTCTTGCTATTGAAAAGATCTTTTACTTTTTTAGAATAATCTTCCCTCATACATGATGAGTGTAAAATTTGCTCATGTGTACAAATTAAACTCAACACGTAGCGCATCCGCTCGTCGTCGGGAAGGTGATAGGTTCGAATCTCGGTCCGACACCGCGTCATAATTAGAGACGTTAAAAATGGTTCCTACTGCTGCTATGTCAGGTGCGCGACATAAATAGTTAGAGTGGGGGGAATGCCTTGGCCCAAAACAGGCGCAACTCACTACCATGCACAGTTAGGACTTCTCAGACAAAGGTCGTGCAATCAAAGGGTTGGTTGTCTGATATGGCAAATGGACGCTTTACACCGCAATCATAGGGCTTAGGGCTGACAACCCTATCCCATATCCATATAAAGCCACATTGTTACAGAAACACTGACAAATTGTCAGCGGCCTATGCTCCCCCTGTGGAATGAAAAGGGCTTGTTACTGTTTTTTTTTTTTTAAATTAAAGGGAGATTCTTTGCCTTCATAGATCTGGCATTTAATGATGTTTTATCAAACTGGCTATAACGGGTGCGAATAATTACTTTCCAATAAATGTATAATTATAGATGCATAACCCAGATAACTGCCTGGTTCAAGTGGTTGGGACCTTTATCGTCTGCTATGAAATTACTGTTTGATCTTTTGTAACGACTTTGCTGTGTTAATTTTTTTTAGTCGCTATTGGCTTATTGAAAGTCGGCCCAGAGTCCCATCCCATGGACATACAGTTACTCAACTCCTGCCCCCTCTACTCTTTTAATTTAATGTCTCTCCCACCTTAGAATAAACTGTATAAAAATTTAGGAGGGGGTTAACAATTTACCAGGGGCCATACATAAACCTTCCCCCAACATTGATTTGAAAAAAAACTTATCCAGAATTTAAAATACAAAATTCCTTCAAAGGACATTTTTTTGGTACAGTAGTTCTATTTTTGTAAACTTTAAAGTTAAGCTGTGCAACTGTTTATTTATCTTATTCTGTTTATAATGTTTCATTTTGTAGGATTAGGGACTTTACTTTAAAAGACAAATATTCATTCATTAAAAGAGCTTGTACTTTATTTTAAAAGTACAATTTTACATTAACAAGTGGATGGGGGATCTTCCCATAAAATGTAGCACTTTTGAAAATTTTTGCTGAAGAGAGTAAGGAATAAGAACCTAAGAATAAATTGAAGCTTTCCCAAATGTAAGCAATTAGAAAACACATCAATATTGTATGGCATATATCCTATAAAAAAATAATACAAATAGAGAAGAAAAAAAACTACCAGCAAAAAAGTGTAATGCTTATGCCTTGGGTAGCCCTATGATGGGCATAGGCTACGGACAAGGTCTCTCCAATTCTTCTTTTCCTTTGCTAAGGCAACAGCATCACTCCATTCCATCTTCAAATCAATCATCTCTTTCTCCAACTCTCTCCTCCAGGTGTTCCTTGGCCTTCCTGGTTTCCTTTTCCCCTGGTGGGGATTAAAGTGTAAGGCCTGCCTAGTAATATCTTGGGGACTTTTTCTTAGGGTATGTCCTAACCATCTCCATTTTCTTTGCTTTATCACTGATCTTATATCTTTCATGTCACTTCTCAGAAGCAAATCTTTATTTGATATGATATTAGGCCAGAAGATTTTATGAATCCTTCTCAGGCATTTGTTGATGAAAGTCTGGAGCTTAGTCTCATGGGTTTTATTTAGAAACCATGTTTCAGCTCCATAGAGCAGAACAGACATGACATTTGAGTTAAAAAGTCTTAACTTTGTGCGAACAGAGATGGTTCTTGAGTTCCAGATATTGTTTAGGCAAGCAAAAGCTGATCTAGCTTTACATATTCTAGCCTTAACATCTGCATTTGTTCCACCATATTCATCAATTTTACTGCCTAAGTATTCAAATGTGCTAACATCTTCCAAATTAATGTCGCCAATCTTTATTGGTTCTTGAGATGTGGCATTTATTCTAAGGATTTTAGTTTTGGGAACATTTATATTTAATCCAATTTTCTTGGAAGTTTCTGCAATCCTATTCGTCTTTCTCTGCATTTGATGTCTGGTTGTAGAGAGTAAACCAATATCATCTGCATAGTCCAGATCATTAAGATGATCAGTAACGGTCCACTGAATACCATCTCTTGCTTCACACTGTCTCATGATCCAGTCTATAGCAAGGAGAAAGAGAAAAGGGGAAAGGAGACATCCTTGTCTGACCCCAGTTTTAATAACAAACAGATCAGACAGTTTCCCCTTGAACATCACTTTACCACCACCATCTTCGTACATAGATTTGATAATGTTGATGATCTTGATTGGGATGCCATAGTGTCTCAAGATCTTCCACAGTGATGTTCTGTCCAGTGAGTCAAATGCTTTTTTGTAATCTATAAAGTTTACAAAAAGCTGAGAGTTCCATTCCTTAGATTGTTCTATTATTATTCTAAGTGTTGTAATTTGATCAATTGTTGATCTATTTGATCTAAAACCAGCTTGATTTGGTCTAAGCTTTTCATCAACTTTAGTTTTGATCCTGCTTAGAATAATTCTGCTTAGAATTTTGCCGGGAACTGATAAAAGCATGATTCCTCTATGATTTCCACATTGAGTCAAATCTCCTTTTTTTGGTAAAATGGTGATGTGACCATTTTTCCAGTCCTCGGGACAAATCTCATTATTCCAGATTTTGTGTATGAGGGGTAAAAAGGACTTGGCTGAGAGTTCTATGTCGGCTTTTAATACTTCAGCAGGAATATTGTCAGGACCAGCAGCTTTGTTATTCTTGAGAGTCTTTAACGCTTCCTTGATTTCTTGCAGGCTAGGGGGCTCAGTGAGAATATCAAGTGTATCTTCAGAAGGTGGGATATCAACTTCTTCTTCAGAAGAGGGTACATTTAGGATATCATTGAAATGTTCAGCCCATCTGTTCAGATTATCTTCATCAGTTTTCAACAGATTACCTTGTTTGTCTCTGATGTGTGAACTAGATTTGTTAAATTTACCAGTCAGTTTTCTGGTGATATCATAGACCTCTTTCATCCTATTTTGTCTTGCAGCATTCTCAGCTTTTGTTGCAAGTTCTTCAGTGTAGGATCTTTTATCTCTTTGAGCGCTCTTTTTTATGGCCTTGCTAAGTCTATTGTAAGAAGCTTTGTCAGCCTCATTTTCTGTATCAAGGACTTTTTTTCTCAACTCTTGTCTTTCGTTCATAAGGTTGATGGTATTTTGAGAAATCCATGGTTGCTTTTCATTTTTCTTGAAACCTAGATATTCTTTACTGACTTCATTATAGACAGTTTTGATTTCTTCCCAGGATTCTTCAACAGTATCATCTTCAGTGGGTGTCAAGGCCTCAAAACGATTATGAAGGTTAAGCTTAAAGGTATTTAGCTTGTCTTGATCTTGAAGAGCACTTATGTTGTATTTAATCCTTGGGTTTTGGGCTGATTGTTGTTTTTTAAGTTTTAGCTTAACAATGGAAGAGAGTAGAAAATGATCCGAGCTTACATCTGCACCTCTTTGTACTTTTACATCAAGAAGGGATCTTCTGAACTTCTTGGAGATGCATATATGATCAATCTGGTTTAAAGTAGCTTGATCTGGTGATTTCCACGTGGCTGTATGAATCTTCTTGTGAGGGAAAAGGGTTCCACCTATCACCAACTTATGCTCTGTACAAAAACTTACAAGTCTGTCTCCATTATCATTCATGGAACCAAGTCCATGTCTACCCATAACTTCCTCCATGTTTTCATTGTTATCACCAACTTTGGCATTGAGATCACCGATGAGCATGGTAATGTCCTTCTCTTTTTGACCATCCCTGTAAACTTTGTCAAGTTGGTCATAGAAGTTGTTCTTGACATCATCATCTTTATCCTCAGTTGGGGCATAGACTAATATTAGCCGCAGATTTATCCTCTTGTTAGAGGTTTTAAAATAAGCTTCCATTATTCTTGGGCCATGTGGTAGCCAACTTATCAGAGCCTTGGAGGCATCGGCTGTTAGGATAAGTGCTACTCCCTGGTGGTGACCTAGTGCCTCATCTTGTTGGCCAGAATATAGTATTCTCATGCCTGAGAGATGTTTGAAGTCACCACTTCCAGTCCATCGTGATTCAGTGATGCCTAGAACATCAATCTTGTACTTCGTCATTTCTCTAATAATGTTTTCTACTCTTCCTGCCTGGTACATTGTTTGTACGTTCCATGTGCAAATTTTGGTTGATCTACTAGAGTTGAGGAGCCTCGGTCTACCTGGTCTGCTAGCAGTTTGCCAGCCAGACGTCATATTGTTGTTGCCAACAGCCTCAGTCATTGGATCAGAAGAATTTCCCATACTTTCCTCTGTTACAAGGGTTGTATGAGGGGTACCTTGTTGTATTTCTGTAATAAAGTTTTTCTACGGGCAGAGTTATTAGCCCTGCGCCAACCTCCATTACTGTGGAGTTTCAGGGATGACTGTTAGACTGGAGCCTCATCACAAACCCGTCTGACATGGTAGGACCTTCTCAGCATGGCTCTGGAACTCATTGACCCTCGGGCAGGTGGAACTACGTGCAAGCCATCATCCATCTCCACCTAAAAAAGTGTAATGTTTGATAGTTAATGGCCGTGTACAGTATGGGCTTTGGTTTGATTAAAGTTTTCTTAAGTGACAAAAAAAATATTCTCTTTTTAAAAATTAATTTCATCTTTGCCGTTTGCATTTTATTTATATTTTTTCATGATAAATTTACTGTTATTTCTGAATTTATACTAGTTTATATATTAAAAATTTTAGGAGGGGAAAGAGAATGGTATTAAACCACTTAATTAGATAAATATCTACTGATTTCCCCCACTATAAGACTGGCTATTTGTCTGTATATATACTAAATACTAATAGCGTATTATAAGCTTATACATTATAGACTATGAGAATCCTACTGGAGATTATTAACATAATAGATATAAAAAAATATAGCAATAAGTCTTAATAGATAAAAATCAACCTTAAAAACCTTTTTTTATGTTAATATTTTTTAATTTTTAGCGGCTGTTTATCTAGCATTAGGGCTGGTCTTTATTAAGGGGTAATGAAAAAATATACAAAAAATATAATTTTAAACAAGGATGACAACATCCATAAAAGCGAAGCACTGAAATGGTAGGACAAACGGACATTAACATTAATGTTTATAAACATACTTACATTTTTAGAACTTGATTATAGAGTTGCTTCGCTTATAATATTAAACATAAAACATAAACATAAACATATTTATTTGGGCATAAAAATTAAACAAAAAAAAGTCATAAAATCAAAAAAAATATAATATACAATTAAAATTACTATAACAATAAACAACCTAAATCCTAATCAGTTCTGCCCGGGTAACCATGAATAGATCACTATGGATCTGTCTACTTTGCCCAAAATATATCAAACAATTGCTCTTTGTTGTCCCAGGAATCAATATACCAAAAATCAGATCAAACGGATAATTAGATCACATAAAAATTTGTTGTTAAAAAAGTAGAAAAATCAACATGTTTAAAATGGACGTCGGGACTTTCTGGTAATGATTATAGAGTTGGTACGCTTTCTAAATCGTACCTAACTACTACAAGAATCATCATGCAAAGTTTGAAATCGATAGGACAATTCTAACATGCATAAATTAACGACTAAAAGCTATCTATCTCGGACGGACGGACCGACCCTAATTTTAGAAAAGCTTCACTTTAAAACAATCACTATTTATCTGAAAGAACCAAAAGAACATTTTATACACTGCTAATATTTTGTCTATTTGAATTAAACAAAAATAAAAACAGTTGTATGACATCAAAAAAATAATAACTAAATTTTTGTTAATGATTACAAAATGTTACACTTAAAATGATTTACCTTATAGTTACAGGACTCGACATAGTATGAATCAGGGCTATCTACTATTTATTCAAACAAACTCCTTTGGGAATAGTCCCTTTCCTAACATCGCCCCATAAGGGGCGATTCGTCGTATTTTTAAAATGGCTTTTTACAGGTTATTTTATGTTAGGTTAGGTTATATTGGGTTAGGTTTTTGCTCTACAGGGTTAGGTAATTGGCCTCGCAGAATTGAAGCCCCACGCAGGGGCTAGAAATAGGAGAAAAGCTACTGTGAAAAATACGAAGAATCGCCCCATAAGGCGCGATGTTACGAAAGGGCTATACCCACTTCTTTTAATTTTATTTTATTTCTGATACTTTTTATAAATCTTTCTAATTATGCTAAGTCTATTGTCTATAAACCAAACAAACTTATCTCATTACTAAGAGAGATATAATATGCTTTATATGCTTGCTCAAAGAAAGGAATCAATAATGTACAAAAGAATAGAAGAAAGGACTCATAGAAGACAATATACTCCTTTTAATGGTTATAATTATCCTTTTTTATAAAAAAATACCTGTGGCTTCGCCCCTATCCTCTGAAGGACCAGTGCAGTGGCTGTATTACTAAAGAGTAGAGCCCAATCGGTTCAGTGATTACTGAGATCTTAAGCTTCAGACGGACAGACAGACAGACGGATGAACATTGCTCTACTTTGTACTATAGATAAGGATATAGGGTTTTAAAGACAGTAAATCACATAAGATATGTTTAACCTATAGGTTTGTTGAGATTATATTAATTTATTTATCAATAGAACCAATCTTATGTATAACTTGTTAATTACTTTCCATTAGTAGAGAGATAATTATTTCACTAACTCCCTCTGATAAGAAACTTTACGACACTCTAAACTTAGGTAGCAACAGGGTTATTCAATTCTTTAAGAGACCCTCTAAGAATATCTTAAAATTCATATTACATATGTCAAATAGATTTTCAAGCAGTTTATGATTTAAATGACAGACAAAACTTTTTAGTTATAGACTTAATACTTATTGATATGGGGAATATTCACAAAAAATCATAGAAGCAACCCTAAAATTATTTCCCCCTTAAAAGTAACATTTACATCAAACCTATAACGTAATCAAAGACCAAAGACTAGTCTCACTACTGTTAACTTAATACAAAGTCTGTCTGTCTGTCTGTCCGTCTGACGCTTAAGATCAGTTAAATTCTGAACCGTTTATGTTTAACTTAAAATAAATATAACCTATAAAAACCTAGTGGATCTGCGATGGTTTTAAGCTATTTTAAGAAACTATGCAGAGAGCGCAAAGTGGTATGCTTTTATTATGAATATTGATATGCATGGATTACTCTCCTGAGGTTAATAATTTAGTAATTTAGATAAAACTTTGTTGCAGGGAATTTAAAAGGTTGAAAAGTATCTCATCATAATCTCTAAGGAGCACTAATAATAAATGAATGAAATCATAACAAGGATGACAACATCCATTTTGAGAGAAGCAAAGAAAAAAAATAAAGTGATTTATAAAGCAGATGTTTAGTCGTCAATAAAAATGATTGATAGGCCAATTCTAACATTTATAAATTTACTTTTTAAGGATTATAAAATATTTTTGCTTTTAAAAATATTGTAAATTGTAATTATAACAACAAAGCTTAACCATATTTATTTATTTATCTCATTGTACTATAGACAGCTTTCCGCGGATATTCAAATAAAATATGATAAGATCAAATAGGGGGACAAAGTGACTCCAAAAATCATCAATGTGACGTCAAAAAAATGAGGGATTTTCCATCTTTTGTTTTAGTGGTCTTCTTTCCCACTTATTTCCCTCATTTTTATGACGTCACATGGCTGATTTTTGAGTCACTTTGTCCCCCTACTAAGATCAAAACCAGATTTGTTGGCCCTGAGGAGCCGAAGGCCCGGGCTAATAAAACTGTAATTGAATTTATGATTTTTATTTTAATATTCCTGGAAAATTATATGTTAATACTATGCTATACCTGATTTTTCAGTATGGCTGAAAACCCATTGCAATCTGTTTAGAAGACAAACTATGATATATGTGGTGCATTATTTGCCAAATGTACCACTTTTCTGCACTACCTCTCCGATTTTGTTAATACTCTATATTTTGGTCCGTTGGGTCATTCAAGGATGCTGGATGGCCAAAAAAAAGTTTCAGAGTCCCTGGATGTCTAGATATCTAGCTATCTATGAAGGTAGGTAACAAAAATGTAAAAAACACCCATTTTTTCACAATTTTAAAAATTAATTTTTTCATCAATCTTACATCCAATCTATACATTTTATACTCCAAAATGATCGTTTATTCATGTAAAAAGCGCACATAATGCTATTTTGGCCAAAACTCTAATTATACAGGGTGTCCAACAAAAAGTGTATTTTGGATATCTAGCGTAATACCCAAAATACCTGTCCGAAAAAAATCATTTTTTTTGGCTTAAATCCTGTGTTTTATCTGTGTGCATATGTGGTATATAACGGTTCGGACCACCCGGGACTATAAGGTTGTCAAATTTCACTTTGGGACACCCTGTAAATGTGATTTTTGCGTCTGTAGAGCTAAAACTTGGTCCAAATTGGCTATTTTTTTCAAATTACTCTAATATGTGTCTTAATATGTTTGGCCATAGTGTTTTCTGACCAGATCAATAATTTCATATTTTTTGGACACCCTGTATTTTCAAAAAAAGAGAAAAAATTTTTTTTGTTTTTTTTATAATTTTTTTTCTATTTTTAAGTTACTTAAAACTGTCATATAGAAACAGATTTTGACTAATAACAATAATATTTGCCTATTTTACAAATTTTTACACTTTTGGGACACCCTGTGCATGTTTTTGAAAAATTATGGTTTTTGCCCATTTTTTTGGGGAAGGAGTTGTTTTAGGGCCATAGACTATTTCTTCATTTTTGTAGAACTTTTCAAGACACATCATTTGTTATTTATGTAAAAACCGCAAAAACCGAACCGTTTTGCGGTTATTCACCGCCAAAGGCAGAATTTTTTACGTTTTTTGCCGTTCCGGAGGTTGTAATGGGCATTTGTGGTAAGAAAACGTTGATTTATCAAGATCCCTTTTAAATACTTTTATTTAGGTAATTTAATTTACTAAATTTCATATAAAGTAAAATTTTTTGTGCATCTAACCGTTTTTCGTCGAGATGGATTTCAATTGTTAAAACAAGAAAATGAAGTTAATATAACATAAATAATTGCTATGACATAAGTGATAAAAGAAACATAAATCATGTGCATTTGAAATTCCTCTTGACTAAAATCGGTTGGATATACAAAAAAAATTACTTCACATGAAATTTAGTAAATTAAATTACTTAAATAAAAGTATTTCACAGTTATCTTGATAAATCAACGTCTTCTTACCAAAAACGCCCATTAAAACCTCCGGAACGGCAAAAAACGTAAAAAATTCTGCCTTTGGCGGTGAATAACCGCAAAACGGTTCGGTTTTTGCGGTTTTTGCATAAATAACAAACGATGTGTCTTGAAAAGTTCTACAAAAATGAAGAAATAGTCTATGGCCCTAAAACAACTCCTTCCCCAAAAAAATGGGCAAAAACCATAATTTTTCAAAAACATGCACAGGGTGTCCCAAAAGTGTAAAAATTTGTAAAATAGGCAAATATTATTGTTATTAGTCAAAATCTGTTTCTATATGACAGTTTTAAGTAACTTAAAAATAGAAAAAAAATTATAAAAAAAACAAAATTTTTTTTTCTCTTTTTTTGAAAATACAGGGTGTCCAAAAAATATGAAATTATTGATCTGGTCAGAAAACACTATGGCCAAACATACTAAGACACATATTAGAGTAATTTGAAAAAAATAGCCAATTTGGACCAAGTTTTAGCTCTACAGACGCAAAAATTACATTTACAGGGTGCCCCAAAGTGAAATTTGACAACCTTATAGTCCCGGGTGGTCTGAACTGTTATATACCACATATGCACACAGATAAAACACAGGATTTAAGCCAAAAAAAATGATTTTTTTCGGACAGGTATTTTGGGTATTACGCTAGATATCCAAAATACACTTTTTGTTGGACACCCTGTAAAATTAGAGTTTTGGCCAAAATAGCATTATGTGCGCTTTTTACATGAATAAACGATCATTTTGGTGTATAAAATGTATAGATTGGATGTAAGATTGATGAAAAAATTAATTTTTAAAATTGTTTAAAAATGGGTGTTTTTTACATTTTTGTTACCTACCTTCATAGATAGCTAGATATCTAGACATCCAGGGACTCTGAAACTTTTTTTTGGTCATCCAGCATCCTTGAATGACCCAACGGACCAAAATATTGAGTATTAACAAAATCGGAGAGGTAGTGCAGAAAAGTGGTACATTTGGCAAATAATGCACCATGTATATTAGAACATCACCATATTTGTTATTTTTTATTCCCCATCAAAAACAAATACATTAACTGATTATTTATATTTTTAACTTGGCGAATAAATGGTTTATATTATGAGGAAAACAAGTATAATACAATTCACAAATAGTTGAGCGAAATAACTTTTTTTAAAACAAATATTAAGATATTAATGATTCATTTATGTTACGGATAAGTTGGTTAAATAAAAGCGACTGTAAGGCAACCTTTAATCAGTTGATTGTTACATTATGTTTGAGAATACATTACAATAATAAAAATATGGACAGAAGAGGCAAATTTCCCTTTTTACATCCCCTTACTTATACTGACAGACATACGGAAATACCCTTGATGTAGAGTAGCAGCGCTGCTATAAAAATATTATTGTCCGTGACATGCTTGTGACGTTAATATGATGTTGTGCAGAATAATGCATATATAATATTTTTCAGAGCATGGCAACTCTAAAACTCTTTCTTTTTGTGATTTCACACAAAGTGTCTGTTGAGCAATAAATTAACCCCCATCATTTAGAAATAAATGATAATTATGTTGGGGGGTATTATGCCTAACAACTACGCCTAGCCCCAAAACTGCGAAAACTGCAGGGCCTTTACCTGCAATGGCCTCAACGTGCGGGGAATACCTTATATAACCTATCCTAACCTGACCTAAAGCATGAATAATGAATAAACAAAGGAAAAATTATCAATCCTCAAGTACTTTATGTGAAAGCATAAAAGGGTTGAAAAGGATTTAGGAAGTAATGAAATAGCCTAAAACATGACTAGGACTAAAATTGCTTCTTTTAAAACCTATTTTTTTTTAAAGTCATCAACATAGCATTTGATATCAAAATAAAATAAAATTATTTTGCAAATTAATTAAAATGTAAAACAAAGAAACAATAGAATATGCATATATTTTGAAAATTCATCTTTTAAAATTATTTTTATAAATGTTTATTGTTTTGACATAAAAAATCTAGTATTATATTTTTGCAATAAGTTAAGAAAACTTTTGAAAAAGATAATTTTGTTCTGAAGTTGCTATAGCTAAGCTGATAAAAAAGCGTTTACTAAACTTGAAATGTAGACATCCTATTATATAAAGTAGTAAGGTTTTTCTTCTAAAGATTAAGATCTTTTCTTCTTGAGGCGATTTTTCATGGGAGATTTGTGGTACCCTCCCCTAAAATAGCAATACATCCCGGGACCCACGAAGCAACATTACAAAGAATAGATATATCGATTATGTGGTTAGCGAGATCCTTTGGTACAGACAGACAGACTTTTCTATAAGGATAAAACAGTTTTTGTCGTTAAATTATTTGAAATTAGCGGATGCGTTCCTAGCATTTAGAAGCAGACAACTAACTTTTAACCATCTCAAAACTTCAATCTGAAAATAAAAAAGCCTACAAACATACAGGGCCAATGTAAATCTTCCCTTTAATGGAGAAATCAATCGGTTCAGTTATTATCTAAATTCTAAGCTACGGACTAAATAACCGTACTAATTTATAGTCAAATTTAAGAAAAAAAGTAAAGGGAGAAATATTGGTATAAAAAGGAACATTGCCGAATACTGTGATTAAATTAATTTTGATGAAATTCCACTTCCTACGTTCATATTTTCAGGGATCCTCTACATTGCATTATTGGAGAAAGAAAAAGCTGTAGTTAATTTACAAATGTGAAAGATTACATTTAATTTACAACCATTTTTTTCCCTATGCCAAAGTATTCCCACACTAGAATATTTTATTATTGTCCTATCTAATTCCTGGTCAATTTTCGTTTCCTATAATGATATTTATACAGTCATCATAATGAATATTATTAAATACAGACAATGAACAAAGAAGGGCATTAAAAATGCGTACATTTTTATCATACAATAACTTTTTTATCATATAATGTTTACTTTAATATGTGCCTTTCACTTGTTTCAAATTTAAAACAAATATTTTAGAAAATTTCGATTCAAGAAAAGTTTACCTACTAAACTCCTTGTACTAATTGTGTGGACTAAAAGATGCTTTAGACTAATTCTAAGCTTGGACAAAAATGTATCATACATGTAAAATAACACTTGCTTTAAAAAATTAAAACTTAAATGGTAGAACTATATTTTGTTCACTGTTAGTATTGATCATGAAATGGGTATATTTATTCCTCTTATTCACACAAAATTCCTCACAAATTCCTTATTATTATGATTACTATTTATTAATTTATACACCTCAATTATATCAAATATTCATAAAATACCGAAAGCACAATTTTAAACAAAGAACTAGAAATTATATTTCATTTGTGGGAAGGTTTCAGAATTTTTAGGTATCATTTGTATCCTAGAAATTTGAAATTTGCAAGATATCAAATGTTTTACAAAAGTCAAGCTGACATAAAATTGTATTTTTTTCTTTGCTAATATAATTTTATGAATATATTTTTTTGTCTATTTAGTGCATATCAATAAAAAGAAATCAAAATTTTGGATAATAACAAATATTTCAGTAGTTGGTAATAAAAGTTATGTAAATTTTCATCTTTTTCTTCTTTACTAGCACTCTCTCTCTTAATCTCTAACTATACTTCTATATTTCTCTCTTTCTCGCTATCTCTATTCATTGGAGTGGGGACAAAACACCTAATTTAAAAATGCCTAATTTTATAAATGTCTAATGTGACAAAACGCCTAATTTATAAATACCTAATTTAAAAATGTCTAATTTAAAAATACCTAATTTTAAAAATGCCTAATGTGACAAAAAACCTAATTTTAAAAATGCCTAATTTTATAAACACCTAACTATAAATACCTAAGTTTAAAAATACCTAATTTTAAAATACCTAATTTAAAAAACCTAATTTTAAGCATATCTTAAAACTGTTGTTAAATATATTAAACCTGGCGGCTCCGCCCCCTAGAGGCCTCTCGGGGCGATTGCAGTGAGGAGGGGAATTAAATGTATTCTTGGGGGGGGGGGGGGTTACAACCCCCCCCCTCCCCTCCACAATTTTTTTGCGGATAGTTAAATGATAATTGATAATTTATGTTTCATTAGCTCTGAGGGGATAATTTTAGTTGAGATGGCCCTAAACTTACATTGATTTTATAATTTTTATTTTATTATTCCTGAAAAATTGTCTATAATATGAATCAATTCATGATTTCACATCATACCTGTCTTGTTTTCCCTCCAAGAAATGTTTTTTTTACTAACAACGAATTTAAAGTATCCTTAAACCTTGAAATATGAAGATTTAATGTAAGCATACACCTGTGAGTTATGAAATGAAATCAATAAAAAAAATGTGTAAGAATCAAAGGAGGTATACAATTGAATTAATTTTGAAGGGACTACAAATTAATAGACAGAAAGAAAAATCTAAAATGATGATATGAAGTATGTAAAAAATATAGATAACTAAAAGGCTTTTAATGTTGACAACCCCTGCCAAACTGTCAATTTGCAATTTCAATGTTTATGTACATTAAAATGACTTTGATAAAGAGTGATTATAAAAAAATTAAATTTTATGATTAGTTTGTGGCACCTCACGTGACAAATGAATTTTAATTTTAATTGGTTTCTTCTCTAACCTACAAAATCGTCAAGGGGATGGCCTGTCAGAGGGAAAGGTGGGAGTAGGTTGATTTTTTTCTTTGGGGGTGGAAGTTGACCACCCCCCATTTTAGTTCTAGTGTTATAAAAAAAGATTGAAGAAATGTAAATAAAAACGGGGGGGGGGGATTTTTCCAATTGGCTATTTCCCATTGGACGGTGTTGGTGACCTCCCCAAAAGCGTTATTAACCTTTCCATGACCTACGGGAAGCTTCATTGTAAAGATGAACCATATTGGTTCATTGACTAGCGAGATCTTTCAGCAAGAACAATCAGCCAATTGGATAAATGTTATCAAAATTTTAGGTATTTTAGTGAAAAAATTAGATATTTTAAAATTAGGCATTTCTAAATTAGGCGTTAGATAGTTTAGAATTAGGTATTTTTAAATTAGGCATTTTTAAAATTAGACATTTTTAAAATTAGGTATTTTTAGTTAGGCATTTTTAGTTAGGCGTTTTTAAATTAGGCATTTATAAATTAGGTGTTTTTAAATTAGGTGTTTTTAACGTAGGTATTTTTAACATTAGGTATTTTTAAACTTAGGTGATTTTAGTTAGGCATTTTCAGTTAGGCATTTTTAAATTAGGTGTTTTGTCCCCACTCCTATTCATTGTCTATAATTTTCTTCTGTCTACCTTTTACCTTGAACTAATCCCATTTTATCTATCTATCTCAATTAGATTTATACAGACATGTAATGAGAGATAGTGTTTCACTGAATCATTTACTAAGTATATTTGCGATAACTTTTATTTAATGAAATCTTCCAATTTTTAACATGTACAAAACGGCCTGCTTAATTGCTTCAAGATCCATGTCAGATCTATATAGGAAATAAATGTCTATAAACGAGCTCAAGTTTTCCAAGAAATATTTGTTTAAAACTCATAGTGCTCCAATAATCCATAATAAACTCTCATTGCCCAGAACGATAAGACCCATTATTTTACTTTATTAAAAATAAATTCCTTTTTTAAATTTCATGTTGCTATTTACCTTATATTAATGTATTTAATTTCTTATCATAAAAAAGAAAATTTAAATTTATAATATAATAAATTTAAGAAAACTCTGTTTTAAAAGAATTCGATTGTGGCGACACTTTGTGTGTTCAAATATTAAACTAAAATTGTAATCATCATCATTAACCCTTTGGTGATGGTAATGTAGAGAAAAAAATATAATTTAAAAAATCTTTTTAAAATCATTTAAATTATTAAATATTTACTTTCTTTTAGATAGTAATGCCGGGTGAGGAAAATAGATTTATTGAGAAATAGATATGCATATAGAAAACTAGCCAATAGGGAGATAATTATATCGAGCCAACTCTAGTAGATAAATATTGTTGCTTTCCCTCAAAGTGCCTTGCGAGCAAAGAAAACCTCCACCTTATATTTTGAATAATTGAAAATATTTTCTATTATGACTAACCCTTTTTAGGGTCTCTATTCATGCGGGGATATCGTGTAACGATTATAACCTAACCTAACCTGACCTTAAATAAAATCCTGAACCCGACCCTATTCTAAGGGGGCTGTTTTTATGCTCGAATAGCAGCATAAATCTTTAACATAATTCTGCCTTTGGAATCTTTTTGGCAAAGATTTTCAATCTATTAAATGCATAATTCGTTTCATAAAAAAAATGTATTGTCGAAGCTCTTCACAGTGCCTATAAAAAAATTACGTCAAACAATCCAAATGACCAATGATAGGCCAATACTCAGACAAAATCACCAATAGCAGGCCAGTATACATTTAATTGATGAATGGTAGGCCATTATGACGTCATTTTTATAGGTATTTTGTATTTACCCTTTATCCCTGTAGAGAGACAGCCGGACTAAGGAAGAATTTGTGTTCCTAAGACTAATTGCCCTCAAGAGAAACATAAATATAAAAAATTTAGGGATCGGTAAACGTACCAAATATTTTGAACATAAAAGAAATTCTAGGATTCAAGAACAATTATAATTTTTCCAGTACGGCTTTCAAAGCAATTAATAACCGGTTTTGAGTTGTACTGAAAAATCATTTATCGTACTGCATATAGGACAATTTTCTACTAATAATAAAAAACAAAAAATTGGATTGATCTTATGATTTTCATTTTACTATCCGCGAAAAACTGTCTTACGATGCGATAATTAACTGCCAAATTAATAAAAACCTCTGTGCCTCTAAGTTTTTCGCTAGTCTAATCTTCCTTTTTTTATGACATATTTTACTGTTATACAAAACTTATAAGGATATATCTCTCCGTGATAAATATCTTATAATGGTAATAGGTCACAGTACTTTTACACTCAGGGAGGAAGGAAACATTGGATTGAAAATTATACTGGTACCCAAAGTTTTCATTCGTCTGCTTAGAAACTTTAGGTACTTTTCATTGAATATTGGTTAATTAGTTTCATCTAGTTTTATCTGAGTTTTGCTATTAATGAGTTCAGACTACTTGTACTACTTAATTGAGGATGTACATCAATATTAATTCAATTGTCTTATCCCTTAAGATCCCTGTCTACACTGCATTCAGATTTATTTCATAGATTTTCTATATCTATATATTTAAGACAATATAGACTGATGTGTTTGACAGGGCTGTGAGAAAAATTGACATTAAAGTTAATCCAAACCTTCAAAAGCAAATTTAATTGGCATAAAGAATCAAAGTAAAGTGTTAAAAAAATCCTCGTTTTATATTAATCAAGCAGTTATGATTATAAACAGATTTGTTTAAAAACTGTTCCGAACTAATGCTAAGCTTTCATAAAAGATTGTAAAGAGTTTTTTGAGGTCTTGAGGAACTTGAAGGGTAAGTTTGATATTCATTTTCTTTACACAAATTTAATAAAATATGATAGGCATGGATTTTCTTTAATTTTTACCCTATAAGATAACGTATTAAGTTTTTACTGTCCGATTAGCTAACCAATGAACCGATTAAATTCTTAATTTTAGGGAAGCTTCACACAGCTCCTTAGATGATTTTAGGCCGTTTTTTCCATGTTAAACCTTTTGATGGTTATAGTTTTTTTCCTATTCAGATACAGGACCCATAGAAGACACTAGTAAATATAAAAGAATTTAAAAAAATATTATTTGAGTTATTGCAATTTTTATATTAAATTGTTATTGGTATCGTTTAAAATTAGATAATGGGGATGATGATGACAGCATAGAAACCAAAATTATTCCTCCAGATAATACAAAAGGTAAGCCCTTAGCTGGTCCTTTTCCACAATCTAGCCATAACCCAGCTGGGCTACCTGCACCCAATATAACCTACCCTAACCAATATAATATTTGAGTATATTATTTTTTCCTTTTTTATTAAATCTAAACATATTAAGAAAAAAAGAATAAAGAAAGTTTGAATTATAAAGCGAATCAAGAAAGATAAAAAGATCAAAACATTTTCTCTTTTTCCAGGACTCAATGGATAGTCTAAACAAAGATAATTACATTTTCTTTACAATATTAGCTTCAACATTAACATTTTAAAATTATTACTCGAAAATTTTGTCGTTATTACGTCAACAAAGTCTTATAGTTATAATGCCATGAGATGGTCGATATTTGGAAGTGTATAGTATGTCAATAACGACCACTTTTTTTTTATAAAATTCCTTATTATTATATAAATATTTTATGAATAAAAATATGGTACGTGTCAAAGACGTCCAAGCGCATTGGTAAAGGGGCATTTTCCTACCCCAAAAACTCTTAAACCCCCGATTTACCCCCTTAATATTATTAAAATGCAGTAGAATACATCCCTTAAACATTTGAAACCCCTCATTCTACTCCACCCCCCCCCCCCCATAATTTAAGGCTTGGACGTCCTTTGTTTGTGTATATATATTTTTACTCGTCCATATCATTGATTTGGTTTTTAATGTCTTAACTCTGCTGGATTGTATCTACAAATTTAACTTGTGTATAAATAAGATAAGAAGGATAATTCTTTATTTTCCAACGCACTCTCCCTGAAACTCAGTCCTTCTCTGAAGATTTTGATTTTCTTGATTGACTAAAACTAAAGTTGTCTGGGATTAGTCAAGGACTACAGAGATAGGACATTGGGTGATAAAGTATGCTTGATCCTAAATCTTAGAAGTAAAATTATGACTTGGATAAATACTTGTTATATTTGGGATAAGAGAGGTTTGTAATTTAGTTTCTCGTATTCATTCGAATCCGGTGGATAGGAACCAGTTCTCATCCATACGAAAAAACTATGTCTAGCATCGTATTATATCCAGCTTTCTACGAATATAAAAATGTAGAATCATAAGATTTAAACCAGTTTTTTTAGCCCGTGCCTTCGGCACCTCGGGGCCAAAAATACTGGTTTTAATGTCATAATTGTACATTTCTATCCGCGGAAAACTGTTTATAATACAATGCGAGAAATAGCTATTACATGTCATTACCTACACCATCTCAGGATTTAAATATCAAGGAAAACATTTAGTGGAATAAAATTATGTGCTTTGTTATACCCTTTTAATCATAGATAATGGCATATACTTGTATTAAGTTATTTTACTTTTTTATTAAAAAAAAATAATAATCAAAAGAGACACGATAAAAAGGGATTTCAAAGGTTTGAGGAGGTAATCTAAAGATTTTTAACATGAGGGGTTTTAAAGTATTAGGGGGATAAGTTTTACCCCACAATTGGACGTTAAAGGCTGTTATTGATATTCAAAAATTCCACAATTCAAATAGACTTATTTGGTTTGTTTGTATTCAAAATTTCTTTTCAATCCGTTTTCAATTTGAATGTGAATGATATATATGAATATGTAAAAGATAACCAAATTTTCTATCAATATTATTGTATATTTTATAAGACCTTTTATCAGGTAGGGAGTGTACATTAGACTTTAAATTGTAATAGTACCTAAAGTTTTATAAATAGAAACTCTCAATTTTTAGAACTTAAGATTAATTTATTCACTCTGTATGGGATTGTCAGAAATTTAATTGCCCAAATTTTTCCACCAATAATGTTAATCTACAGTTGGGTTTATTTTACATATTCAGGGGTTTGCATCAATTTATCTTTCATTTTCTAGTCCAATAAGATCCCTAACTTTTTATAATCTACTAACTGATGCGCCCCTAGCATCCTGAGACCTAAATATAAAAATAAGATAGCCCAAACGAACCCGGAACCAATATGATGTTTAAATCATGGTAAATTGTTGTTACGTAATAAGTCTGTTTGTTATGACAATATATTTATCTTTTATATTTTTGCAAATATTTACCTCTGCTTTTAAAGTATCAAAATTTATCTATACAAATTGAAAACCTAACAAGGATGACATCATGTCTGAATCAACGAAATATTAAATTTGTTCGATTAAAATGGACATACATATCTTTTTTGTTAGAATTGTAGTGACGCTTTTCTAATTAAAATAATACAGAAAATAGCCATATGAAACATTCAGTGGTGTACACAGGAAAATTTTGACACCCTCTAAAACCTAAATCGGGGGTGTTATAAAACAGACAGGTTAATTTTTTAAAGCGAAGCTTTTCTATAATTAGGATCGGTCCGTCCGTCCGTCCGTAACGGATAGGTTTTTTCGTTAATTTAGACATGTTAGAATTGTCCTATCGATTTCAAATTTTGCATGGTGATTCCTTTAGTAGTCAGGAACGATTTAGAAAGAGTTGTAATTCTATAATTATTACCAAAATGTCCGTACGTCAATTTAAACAATAAATTTACTTTTTTAACAACAAATTTTTATGTGATCTAATCATCCGATTGATCTGATTTTTGGTTTATTGATTCCTGGGACAACACAGTATAATGTTATAAGTGAAGCAACTCTATAATCAAGTCCTAAAAATGTAAGTATGTCCATTAACATTATCCTGTTTTTTATACATTTATATTCTGATTATTCAGTTCTTACACTATGTAATGTCCGTTTGTCCTACCGTTTCAGTGCTCCGCTTTTATGGGTGTTGTCATCCTTGTTTATTTATAGGGAAGTGGATACGCCTATGTAATCAATATACTAAAAATTTCAAACAAGAGTCCTTTGATTGATAATTTTTCTTAAATGTAGGGGTAGGACACTTTTGGATGATATTACCTATTAGATTACCTCGTACGGGCGGGATTACAGTCCAGGACCTTTTCGACTTGGTGTACTGTCTAGGTCCTGGTGCAGCAATCCAGGAGAACTAGGGATGACTGTTGTCTGTTACGCACCCTTTTCTGTCCAAACACCCAAGGATATTAGGTTAAGTAACATCCAACAGACAACCAACTCTCTGTGATACACGACCTTTGTCTGAGAAGTCCCAACTGTGCATTGTAACGAGTTGCGCCTGTTTTGGGCCAAGGCATTCCCCCTACTCAAAATATTTATGTCGCGCATCTGACATAGCAGCAGTAGGAACCATTTTTAACGTCTTTAGTTATGACGCGGTGTCGGCCCGAGATTCGAACCTATCACCTTCCCGACGACGAGCGGATGCGCTACGTGTTGAGTCACGGTCGCGGGTCTAATGATATATCCAACCCCTTTAATTTTGTCAATGGGGTAGATACAGTCATGCAGCCTGCCTCTGAAACCATAAAATTTAGTAAAACATTATATAAAGCTAACATACTGACGTACACAACTATATCATAGAAAAGCTTACCTATTTAAAATTGAGTACACAGTAAACATCTGACACAAAATTGAAAATATTTTTCTATCATATTGAAA
The DNA here is from genome assembly GCF_053477335.1 of Acartia tonsa. Taxonomy (NCBI): domain Eukaryota; kingdom Metazoa; phylum Arthropoda; class Copepoda; order Calanoida; family Acartiidae; genus Acartia; species Acartia tonsa. The sequence continues at coordinate 13,204,147 of NC_137266.1, read as the reverse complement.
GAAAACACAAAACATACTTTCTTTGGTTCAAATAGTTGGGCAGATGAACACATTGGCCTTTATAGTTCTCAAGGAGGGAGGGGACATTGGACTGTAAATTACTGTGTAACCCAAAGTTTTAACCCACGTTTCATTGGATCTTTGGGTACTATTATTGAATTTTGATTGGTTTATTCAATAAGAAATAACTTTTTATCAAATATCTTAATCTAAAGAAAACTGAAAGTTTCAGTACTTTTGGTATAATTTTTTTAAAGCGAGGATCAATACTTTGCCTTTAGGGGCTATTACCAGCAGCGCCTATCTCAGAGGAGTTGGACTTGGGGGGGGGGAGGGGGGGGGGTGCTTTTACTTTACCCTGAAACTTCATCCGCCAAGTAGCTTCAAACCTACCCTTAACCTCCTACATTAAGTTGTAAAAGGATTGATCCAGCTGTTTTGAGATCCATCTTGATTTCAGGTTTACTTATAATAGAATATAAAAGTGTTCAGCTTCCAAATTCTTAAATATTTTCTTTTTAAAATGTATCTTGTGACATCTCTTGACAAATTTTCAATTCATCCTTCTTCACTGAGAAATCTTTTAGTGGTGAATACCAGGGATCTAAAGGGATAAGACAATGGTCGATAAATCAATGTCTTTAATGATGAAACTCAAAATATCCTTTCTCTAGATTACAATAAGAGGTAAAAATATTTGGATACTAAACTTAATGAACCAACTAATAAAAAATTCAATAAATGTCCCCAAATTTTTCAAGCCAAAGAATAAGAAACCGTTATCATAAAACTTTGGGAACTAGTGTAATAAACATTTGAATGTCCCATCCCTCCTTGATTATCAGGGTGTCAGGAGACATACATCTTAGCACATCCCAAATGCTACCAAAGACACATGTATGAGAATTGTTTACAATATTAGTTTATTGCAAGTTGCCCTATCCCCGAACAAGAGTACATTTATGCAATATGCAGATGGATTCTTAAGACAAATTTTACTTGGAAAAATGTAAAAGAAAATTGAATTTTTTATAAAAATTATTGAATAAAAGTATTGGATTTGACCTTCATGAAAAATTAGGGTTATTATAATGCAAGCTATTAGGATGTTAGGTTAATTAACATTTAACAGACAACTAATCAATTGATTTTGTATAGAAGCCCTCACTGTGCGCGCATGGTAATAATATGCGCATTACCACTATTATATTCACTATATTTAAAATCAAGGATGACAACATCCATAAAAGCGAAGCACTGAAAAGGTAGGACAAACGGACATTAACACTTGTATAGTGTAAGAACTTAATAATCATAATATAAATTTATAAGAGTCAAAGCAAAGTAATTTGTTGGAAAACTGCTCAATACAGGATAATTTTTATGGACATACTTACATTTTTAGAACTTGATTATAGAGTTGCTTCGCTTATTACATTATACTTTGTTGTCCCAGGAATCAATATATCAAAAATCAGATCAATCCGATGATTAGATCACATAAAAATTTGTTAATAAAAGAGTAAAAAAAATCAACATGTTTAAAATAGACGTACGGACATTTTGGTAATGATTATAGAGTTGCTACGTTTCTAAATCGTACCTAACTACTAAAGGAATCACCATGCAAAATTTGAAAAAGATAGGACAATTCTAACATGCCTAAAACAACGGAAAAAGCTATCCGTTACGGACGGACAAACGGACGGTCGTACGGACGGACCGAGCCTAATTATAGAAAAGCTTCGCTTTTAAAAAGAGGTGCTTGTTGCGCCGGTTTTCCAAAAACAAATTATTTTGCATTTCAGATGATTCCTTATTCATGCATGTTTTTGTGAATCTTTTTTGTTATTCCAGATGTTACTTCGTCTGAAAGTCTATCATTTTTAGTAAAATCACAACTTTATGCACTTGTTGAAAAAATTCAAATTGTCATCTTTTTTTAAAGTTGGTATTTTTGTTTTCTAACTTTGAGCTAACTAGCCATGCAGGGTTCTTCCCACCCTCACTTTACCTATTCTAAATAAAAATAAAGTTAAGAAATACAAATTGCTTAAAGTAAGTGTAGATTTGTATTGATAATGCCAGAAAACTATTCGTTAAAAATGATTGCAAAAATCCAATCTCAAAAAAAAATTTTTAGGCTCTATATAGATACTGCAATTCTTGTGAACTTGAATCTAAAGTCTTTGAGGACATACAGTACAATTTTACAATTTGAGAGATATATTACTTTTGATGATATTCTAATATTCACCTATATGAATAATATGTACATAAGGTGTGCTTCACACGAACTATAGGGAAATCAGGGAAAAGATAATGTGATTCTGACAAACAACTCTAAAGGAAAATTTCCCCACAACCCTCTTCCCCTTTTCCTCCAATTCTTACCCACCCCTCTACAGCTACAAAAAAAACAAGATATACCCCCACTCTACTTTTAAAGGTTTCGTGATTTTTTTGGAGAATTGATTATTAGAATAGCTAGGCCTGTAGAGAAATAGCAATGTTTGATATTTTAATTTTTCCCCCAAAATATCTGTCGAATTTATGTCTAACTAGCGGTTGCAGTTCTAGAATCTAGGGACTCTGTCTTCAAAGAGTTAAGAAGGGGGCAGACAAAATAGCCTAAAAATATCCCAAGGCCTAAATCTAAAAATGAAATAAAATAGCTTAGAACCATCTATGTACTATGTGAGGCTTCCCTAAAAGGGGGTACTCAATCAGTTCTGAAGTTATGAAAATCTCTAGTTTCTGACAAAAAAAACTATGTAGATAGGATAGGAGGAATAAACGGGGAAAACCCGGTTGTAGATTAATTAAATAATATCCTTTTCTTTCCTGGATTAAAATATGTATTCCAATTTTACAGCTGTTGGATCCATTTTATGTACATTCCAGGAAATGCTGGCAGGAATACTTATATTTCGCGCATAAAAAAATAAGGGGAAGATTTGTCTTCAATCTAAGTTGCTAATAAGGATCTCATTTATTGGTCAGTTGATTTCTCCTTTAGTAGGGTAGGAAAAGGGATGGAACAGATGGAACGGGGATATCGTTGTACTAGCCAGTTGGAATAATCACTTTATTAGAGTACAAGAAAATCTGGGAATAGCCCCTTTTGTAACATCGCACCTTATGGGGCGATTCTTCGTATTTTTCACAGTAGCTTTTAGCCCCTGCAGGGGGCTCTAACCCTGCGGGGCCACTTACCTAACCCTGTGGGGCAATCACCTAACCCAATATAACCTAACCTAACCTAAAATAACCTATAAAAAGCAATTTTAAAAATACGACGAATCGCCCCTTAAGGGCGATTTTACGAAAGGGACTATTTCCGAAAATCTGGAGTAGTAATTATAAATCGATTTTGATATTGCATTTATTTTCATTTAATTGTAGGTTTTGTACCTTCTCTTTATTTGAGCATTATTAGGTTTTTTTCTGAGGTGGGTGTCTACTACCGTTTAGATACTAGCCTAAAACCACCCAAAGACACACATTATTTCGGTACATGGCATTTTACGACTAGCACAAATACATCCAACCTATAAACACAGTAGATTGTCTGAATAGATTTATAGTATAGATGTATATACACATAACTACATGCATTCCTTATCCAAGGACCTAAAAATTTGTAGACGGTTGGTTATTGATAGAAAATTTTGCTTTCTCACTTAGCTACTAGAAAGCCTTTAGGCTGTCATTGGTATAAGGTTTGAAGAAATTTTACTAATTTACCAAAACCACCAAACTGTTTGGTATAAGGTATAACTTTATTTGTGACTGCCATAAATACAGTTTTGTTATCAATTCACACCTAAATTTTTAAGGTATGTGACAAAAATGCAGTTTTTGCATAATTATATTCGCAGTTTTGCTGTCAATCATACACTTACAATTAAGTTAAGATGTATTTTAATTTACAGAAAAAAAAATTTTTAAAAGGCGATAGATGTTGCTTTTAATTAAAGCCACAAATTTTTAGTTTAACCCTGAATGCAAATACAAAAGCATATATCTCAATATTCTGTAAGTGTGAATCCTTTTAAAACACGGTTGTCAAATTACATAAAAAGAAGAAAAAAAACACAAATCATATTTTGTAGTATTCAGGTTATAATAGAAAAAAATGGTTTGGAGCAAAATCAAATTTATTGTGATTTGTTCTTCCAAAGGTTTGATTGTTCTTACTTTTTTCAATAGCAAAACTTACTTTCATTTGAGTATGCTATAATATATGCATGAGAAAAATCCCTTTTTTGGGGGGGGCGGGGGGGTTATAAAAAATATGAAGGATCAACTTTCTATTCTCTGCTATAAATAGTCAATTTACTGAAATTATAATAAATACGAAGTCTATTGTTTTTTTACTTCCCAGTTACTTTTAGCAGTCCTTGAAAAAAGCATAATTTTAAAAAGCTTTTAGATAACCTTGATGTGCAGAGTCCCAATCTATTCTTTATGTTTTACTAGGAATTGCATTTAGCTTTATTCAAAGCGAGTCTTTTCCATACAAGTCAGTTTAAAATTGTATCTAGTTTGGCATCGAAACCGATTAATATCCGTTGGATTAGATCCGGGTCTCAGCCATACGAAAAAATCCTGTATTATAAACAATTTTCCGCGAATAATAAAATAAAAGGAACTGTTAGCCTGGACTTCGGGGCTGCCAAAACTGATTTTTATCTTACAATGTTTCATTTTTAATATCTGCGGAAGGCTGTCTATTAATGATGCAAATAACAATAACTATCATAGATGGACTAATCGAACTATTGAAATTCTTTTAAGATTGGTAAAACTTTTTTTATTTGATTAAATTGCCACTATTTACCAAAAATCGATATATATTATTACTTGGAAGTTACACCAGATTTTTATGTACACTATTTGTAAAGAGATACTTCCATCTGGCTAAAATAACGATATCCCCATCCCCTTCTACTGGAGGAAGGAATTTACCAATAAATTAGGTTCAAACTAGCAACCTAAGTTGATGACAAATTTTCCACTGTCAAATTCCTTCGGATTTAAAAAAAAATTAGTTATGCCCGATATCTGCCATAAAAAATCAGCCGGATATCCGGTATCCGACCGATTATGTATCCGGCCCAACCCTAAACTGTTACTAGCGTGTGCACAGTTACATGCTTATTAATTTCAACCCAAAAAATTATACTTTAATTAAAACTAGCAGCTACGCCCCTAGAGGCCTCTAGTGGCATTTAAATGTTTTTTTTTTTATTTTAAATATCTAATTTGAGAAATAATTTGTCTATTTTATCAGCTGTTAAATTCATGTCTCTACGCAGCACGACTACGCTAGCGACACTATGCGGCGGAATTATTTCAAATTTTTTTGATTTTATTGTGATTTATCTTGGGAGGGTGGTGGTACCCTCCCCCAAAATAGTTATAAACCTTCCCGGGACCCTGTTAAGGAGAACCCGATCGGTTCAGCGGTTAGTGAGATCCTTCGGTACAGACACACCGACAAACAGACAAACATCCTGTTACTTTAGTATAAGGATATTCTATATGTATTGTCATCCTTGATAATGTTGAGTGTATTTATACACATTATTTTGTGCATTTATATCTTTTTATATTCATATTTAGTTTAGTACCTACCATTCTTTATTATGGCTTTACTTTACTTTTTTTCATTATTTAGTGGAGCAGCTACTCTATAACTAACTAACAAATATTTAACATTATCTAAATAACATTAACATTACGAAATAGTCTAATTTATCATCCATTGTCATATCACTTTACTTTTGGTTATTTCAGGGAGTGGACATAGCTTTTAGTAAATTATTGCAAAAGGTATTTATTTCAAATATTTTTTCATAATAATTACTGAAATCATATGATTTACTATATATAGACTTTTTGGTCTTTCAAAAGTTCCAATTTTTTATAAGACTAGCCAGGCAGAATCTTCTACCTGGATTATATTCTATACTTTATCTTCTTTGAGAAGAATGGGTAAATGACCGCAAGCACGAGAGATAGTTTAATGGTTAGAGACACAAAACTTTTCTACTTGAGACAAACAATTTTTAAACAATTTTGTTCATTATTCCTTAGCAGACTTTTTTACAATTTAAGCTCATACAAGTAACAAGCTTCTTTTTGGGATTTTATAAACTTCATAAACTTTTTCATTTAATAATTTTAATAAAATCATTTTTTGTTTTAGATTTGTTCTGCTGTAATTTGATTAGAAGAATATTAAAACTATAGATGTTAAATTATAACCAATTATCTAGCAGTCTTACATTAGAGATAGGATCATTAGTTTTAGAATAGAAGATAACAGAAAATTTTATGCAGAATTAAAATAAAGAATAAAAAAATATCTGCTCAAAAAACTTTTTTAGCCTTTTTTTTAAGTTGAAGTATATTTTCTATTGTTTGAACTTTTCTGCCCTTGTTTTGAAGATTTGTTGGAAAATTTTATTTTGTGTTTGTTTGTTAATTGCAGGTAGGCGTGCATAAGGGTGTATAGTTGACTCCCCCCCCCCCCCTCCCCATTATTTGATTGATCTGTTTTTTGAAATACCCATTCCTTGGACAACAAAGTACAATGTTATAAGCGAAGCATCTCTATCATCAAGTCAAAAAAACGTAAGTATGTCCTTAAACATTATCCTGTATTTGAGCAGTTTTTTAACAAATTTACTTACAATTTTGATTCGACATTTATACATTTATGTTCCAATCGTTTAGTTCTGACACTCTACACATGTTAATGCTTCGATTTTATAGATGTTGCCATCCTTGTTTTAAATTTAGGGGGGAGGAGCTTTTATGCCCCTGGCAAACATCTGTGCACGCACGTAACTAATTGCATTATTGCAACTGCGCTTTTATGTTGAAGAATTCTAAGTCCACAAAATTTCAACTTAAATCAATCAAAACTTTGGAAAATTTTGTGCCGAGGGAAAAGTTTTAATCTTATTGTTGTTGACAACTTTTTATGATTGATAATGTGGAGAACATTTTATATGTGCAAATTAGAATAATATTAGTAGTTTTTATTGGACTTTCTGCAAATGTTTTAATTGTTTTCTTGTTTTCTATAATTAGGCTCGGTCGGTCCTTCCGTCTGTCTGTCCGTGACGGATAGCTTTACTCGTTAAAATTGTCCTATCGGTTTCAAATTTTACATGTTGATCCCTATTGTAGTCAGGTACAATTTAGAAAGCGTATTAACTCTATAATCGTTACCAGAATGTCAGTACGTCCGTTTTTAACATGTTGATTTTTTCACTTTTTTAACAACAAATTTTTATATAATCTAATTATCCGATTGATCTGATTTTTGGTATACTGATTCCTGGGACAACAAAGTACAATATAATAAGCGAAGCAACTATATAAATAGGTCCTAAAAATGTAAATATTATACTGCATCAAGCAATTTTTCAACAAATTTACTTACAATTTTCTTCAACTCTTATACATTTATATTCTGATTATTCAGTTCTGACACTGTACAAGTGGTAAAGCCCTTTTGTTCTACCGTTTTAGAGTTTCGCTTTTATGGAGGTTGTCATCCTTGTTTTTTATGTTTGTTTTGACTGCTAATAAATATAAAAAAAAATCCTTTAGTGCTTTTCATCTAAATGCTTGTTGAGCACTGAAACCTCCTCTGTATTAATTTTATAAATTAAAAATAAGAAAGGTGGCATATGAGTAACCGCTGCAGGGCGGCAAAAACACTGCGAGCTTATACCTACATTGTCCAAACCCATAGGGGCTACCCAGTGCTCAAAATAACCCTAACCAAATCTGACCTAAAGTAATATCCTTAAGTAATTAGTTTTACTAAATGAAAAATTTGCTAAAATAAAATGATTTATAAGGAAAGGTTAACTTTTAGTGTATAGTTCGTTCTTTTATTTATATTAAAAGAAGTTGATAATGCTAGTTTGATTAATTTACAACCCTTATTTCCCTCCAAATATAACACATACAAAAGGCAAAGACTATGATACGAATTATTTATCCTTCTATTCCTCATCCCAATGGATATAGACAATTTTGACAGGGGAAAAATTGTCGACAATTTAGGTTGCTACAATAGTTCTTATTTATGGGTCAGTTCGTTCCTCCAGAAGGAGGGTAGGGGATGGGGTAAAGGGGGTAAGGGGGTGGACAGGGGGTATCGTTATATTAGCAAGCTGGAAGGAATAAACATTTTATCAGTGTATTATATGATAATCCCTTCAAATATCCACGTATTCTACATCCATTCTTATATTACCTGAATACATTATTTTCTGTAGAAGCTGTAATGTAATTTTCTGAATTATTTTTGTAAATTTGATTTCAGATAGTAGCAAAGTCCTTTTGATCTATCAATCCATCAAGTTCTAAGCCAATATTATGTGCACATCTCATGGTATTGATAACCAAAAGTTTTAATTTGTTGTAGAATCTTGGAAATGTTCGTTCCCCGCGTTGTCTAACAATGGAACTGGAATCCTGGACTCCAGGAAGTTGTCACATGTCACATCTGTACATTTTAAGGTAAACTTTTACAGGATCAGGTCTATTATATGTATATGAAGCAGATTGTAGTGCATAATAAAAAAGACGTCATGCAATACACATAATTAATTATTGTAATTGACCAATAATAAAATGTATACTGGCCTATCATTGGTGATTTGTATTGTATGGCGTATTTTTTTATTAGCCACTATAAACTGCTTCTTTTATATCAAAAAATTTTATATTGTGCATGATTTCCTTTTTTATTGACAGATTTTAATAACATTAAAATCATTATTAAATGAGGGGAATTTGTCAGATGTCCCAGAATTTTTCCGTTAACTTTTCTACTAAAAAAAGCTATTATTTCTGAGACAAAATAGTGTTTCTATGATGCCCTTATGATATATCAATCGATTTTAATGCTTTTTCCTAGATTAGATGACCAAAATTCATATTACGCCAGGGCAATAAAAACCTCAATCAACCATAATTCATCAAGTTGTTATTTTCTGTCCGTCCGTTACACTATGGTACAAATACGATTTTCTCAGCTCTTATTTATGATAGACAGCCTTTTTTTGTGAAGATAACGCTATCAACAAAGCATACAGTATACTACTTACTTTATACGTCGGTCTGTCGTTCATACTCCCAAAGAATTTTAAATTTTCACAAAGATTTTGAGATTTTTTTACCAATCACAACCTTCTTTCCATCTATTTCTCTCTTTCATTTTTCTTACTTCTCATCCTCTAATCAATAGATCACCCGGTCCGTTTTTAAATACCTGACTTTTTGTGCTTAATTATGGATGATGCCATACTTGTCTTTTTTTAAACGGAGGGGTTAATGTAAGGAGGTTACCTAGATAACATAAAAATGGGAAATGTTTCTTTTTTTGAGCAAAATATTCCAAGAGATGTTTTGGACCTGATCCAACTTTTAATTTCCTTGAATCTAACCTACTTACATGTCTTAGTTTTCAAGGTTATACACTTCATTTTCTGGGAAGTCCTGGGGTCAACAAGGACGATTGCGTCTAGTATTTGCGAAGCTTTTGATCAAATGTATGATTGTTCTTCTTATGAGAGAAGGTCTGTCCATGACACTGTTACCTTATGTCCAAGTGCCAAGGAATTTTAAAGTCTCTTTTGTGACGTGGTGTGGTTCGAAAAATCCAATTCCTAGCAAGCTAATGCTGTGGGTTTCTATAAATCACCCCCCCCCCCCCCCCCATTTGTTTCGGTTTTTTTGCTCAAAAACACATTTTTGGGGCAAAACGCAAATTTAAACCTCTAATCTATATTTGTTTTTAATTAATGGCTTTCTTTTAAAAATCATTGGAATTATTAACCAAGTTTGAAACCAAAAACGAAAAAAGTCCCCCAAAAAAATTCTGACCTCATAAAAATGAGGGAGGAAAGAAAACTCCATCATCCCTCATTTTTATTATCTCACATGCTGATTTTTTGAGAGACTTTCTTCGTCTTCGTTTGTTGAAGTAAATATTTGACGGTGCGCTAGTACTTCCGCTAGAAATGTCACACTCAACTTGTCCGAACCGCAAGTTATTATTACAGCACATATTGTTTCCTCCCTTTGCTCTAGCTTCATCATCAAATGCTCCCCCTATATCACTTTGGTGACACTATGGTATGCAGAAATGATTGTACACCACATAACAAAGTAGGTATTTAGGTTATGTTATTGTTCTATAAATTCAATTATGCGACACTCTGTTTCATTATGGTATTAAAATATAAATTCAAATATTTGATTTGAATATCTTTTTTACATTTTAATATTAATTCTAATAAAAAGAAACAGTTATAACAGTTATAAGTGAGGGGATAATTTTTTTTCTAGGGATAATTTAATTTTAATTATAAAAAGAAAATTTTCAGGCTGCTAGCTGCCAAACGGCTAAACGTACAGAACATACCCGCACACCATTTTAAGCGGCATAAAAAGGCCTACAAATAATCTGGAATAGCCAAGGTCCAATGATGCACAGGGAAAGCTTCACTGAAGAAAAACCGCGTAAAATAGGTCTTTTTCGTGCATTTCTCTGCACTGCGAGATAATTATGCATTATTGATTTATGGCTATTCCAGATTATTTGTAGGCCTTCTTATGCCGCTTAAAACAGTGTGCGGGCATGATCTGTACGTTCAGCCGATTGGCAGCTAGCAGCCTTTAAAATTCATAGATTTTTGGCAATATTCGTTACCAGCAATATTTTACCGTGAACTGCAGTAGATCCAAAAGAAAAAACAAATAAATGGGAGGGGCGTTTTTTCTTTGGGCGATTTATCTTGGAATGGTGGTGTTACCATCTCAAAAATAATTATAAATACTTTTAAACCTTCCCTGTACTTTTGAGGAGCTTTACTGCAAAGAAGAACCATATTAGTTTATAAGTAAAAGGTTTTCAAGCTTTTTTCTAATCTTGATAACATTCTTAAACACTACCATACAAATTTAGAAGTTAGAATTATCGACCATTAGATGATTAACTTAATAAAGGAACCATTTGATACAGAAATTAGTTAATTATTCTTCATTCTATAATTCATTAACCTCATTTATAAATCAAAAGTTAGTCAAATTCCTTTAAAAAACTATGGATATAGAATAACGTGGATACTATGACCGGGAAAAAATTCTCATCAATTTAGATTGCTAAAACGGACATCATTTATTTGTCAGCTTGTTTATCCAGTAGAAGGGGATGGGGTGAAGGGGGTGAATGGGGAGTATTGTTATTTTAGCACGCTACAATTATTACTTTAATAAAGTTCATGATAATCTGCTGTAAGATCTAAGTAATAATAATAAATCCTTTAAGAGAAAAATATTTAATTTAGTAGCAAAATACTAATTATTGCTATTAGAAATAGAATGATTCTCGTTCAATAGATAGATTTATACCTATGTGTTTATTTTATCCTGTGTGTAATTAAGAGTAACTGACGTACGCACATATCTTAAGTTTAGAGAAGCTTTGCTTTAAAAAACCATGTATATTTTTTTTACCTTTAATAACTTTTTCAATTAATTAGCATAAATTCATTCAGATATTTTCTGCAAAGCATATCTATTGAATTACCATGCAAAATTGATATAAATAGTATTGTAAGATAATGGAAAAAAATAGTGGAAACATGAATAATTTTTCATCCATAGATTGTTTGCAGTTTTTTTGCATCCTAAATTAATGCAACTCTTGGATATGCAGTTTTTACACCAGAGAAAAAAGGAGAAATACATAAATTTTTTCTTAATTTAAAAAGTTTTGGTATAGTCCCTTTCGTGGCAACGCACCTTAGAGGGCGATTCTTTGTATTTTCACAGTAGCTTTTCTCCTATTTCTAGCCCCTGCAGGGGATCTAACCCTGCGGGGCTAATTAACTAACCCTGCGGGAAAATTACTTAATCTAACCTAACAGACCTAAAATAAAAGCTACTGTGAAAATACGAAGAAACGCCCCTTAAGAGGCATTGTCATGAAAGGGACTATACCCTATTTTTCTACAAAAATAAGTTGCTACGCCCCAGAAAGATAAAGGGGAAGAAAGAACTAAGAAAATAGCCTAATACTATCCTAAGACTTTGAGTTTATAAATAAATAGACTTAAAACATATGAGAAGCTTTCCATGAAAAAAAACAAGAACTCAATCGGTTTAGTGGTTAGTGGGATCAATACGAGTTTATAAATAATTTTGTTAATTAATAAGAGTGAGTTAATTTAGTTTTTGTAAGATAAATTAAAGTTGCATTATCAACCGACATACCATCTCATGTAAAGAATATCTAAAACAACATGGATGAAAACATCATAAAAGCGGAGCTCTGAAACGGTAGGACAATCGGACATTAACACTTGTAGAGTGTCATAACTGAAAAAGTATAATATAAATATATAAATCTTAACAAAATTTATGTTGCAAAGCTACTTAGATAAATGATACTGTATATGGACATACTTACATTTTTAGGACTTGATTATAGAGATGCTTTGCTTATAACATTGTACCAATTGTTGTAATAGGAATCAGTATTAAAAACTCAGATGAATAAGACAATCATATAACATATAAAATATTGTATAAATGGTTAAAAAATCAACAAGATATTCTGGTAATCATTATAGAGTTGCTTTCTAAATCGTACCTTACTGATGCAGTAATCATCATGCCTAGTTTGGAATATAAATGACAATTCTAAAAGGCCTAACGATAAGAGCTATCCGTTACGGACGGACCGACCCTAAATAAAGAAAACGCTTTTAAAAATATACAATGAACAAATTTAATTTTGTTGAGTTTATTTTCTGTTCTTATATCTCTGAAATTGAATTTGATACTTACTCCATTCTTTTCCTAATCCTTTTTCCTTCCTTCTTTTTTTTACTAGGAACACAGACTAATATTCATAAAGAACGTGTCCTAACCTTTGTGATTTTTTTAAAAGTAGTAGATGTAAAGTGATTCATACAATTTAGATATGCAATCGTTTATTGTAGACCTCTTTTTTTTGATGTAATTTAAGTTTTAAAAAAATAAAGTTGGGTTTCAAGGTACTAAAACGCAACAAAAAATTAAGAAAATTGAAATTTTGTTGAGTAATTATTGAAAAAAATCTATTTTGTTGAACCCCGTTGAATCAAAACTTTGAACTTTAGGAGCTCGTCACAAATAAGTTAAAGAAATATCACAACAGTTAGCACACGCTTTTTTTTATCAATTGGTATCTTATAACTTTTGGGTATAACCGCTGGTTTGCTAAAATAAAGAATGGTTGTTTCGTTTGTTTGTTTAATACTTTAGGTCAGGTTAGGCTTGGTTTTCTTGGGTAAGTAGCCCCACAGTGTTAGGGCACTGAATGGATTAGGGCTTGCGGGGGCATAAGAAAAAAAACTAACTCCTCCCTAAATTTTATTTTATTTCAATGCTCAATAAGCCTTTTGAATTGAGGTAAAGCGCCATTTTCTTCAAACAAATTTTACTTAATAAATTTAGAATATTTGTGAATGTCTTTGATATTTACATGAACATGAAGCTTTAAAAGTCTTAGGATAACAAGAGATTTTACATCAGATTATGAAAGTAAAATAACTTTGAGCATAAAGATTTATTTTAAATATTCTATCCTATTGTATAAAAGATTTATTTGTTTGTGCATTAAGATCACTTTTATATTAGAAAAGCTTCAAATAAGTCAAGAGATAATTTTGGACTATTATTCTATCCCTACCCTCCCTCTTTAGAGATAGAACCCCTAGAAGCTAGGGGCACAGCATCTATATTAAATAAGTAAATAATGCAATTGACTTTTTTTCAATTACAGTAATAACCTGCTTTTAAAAAGAAAAGGTTGATGAGTTTTTTTATAGTGCCTTTAAAAAAATTACAAATGACCAATGATATGCCGATATTCAGACTAAATTACCAATGGCAGGCCAGTATACATTTTAATAGGCAAATGGTAGGCCAGAATAACTTCATTTTTAGAGGTCACTAAGAAAGCTTCGTTCTTTTCATACAAATGGCATAAAACCTTACGTTATAAAGATTACCTGATGCTTGTTATCTATAAATTAAGTAGTTACTGAGATCTTAATTGAAACATAGAATTAATAGAACAAGGATGGCAACACGCATAAAAGCGAAGCAGTGAAACGGTAGGACAAACGGACATTAACACTTGTATAGTGTCTGAACTGAATAATAGGAATAAAAAGTGTAATAGTCGAAGCAAAATTGTAAGTTAATTTGTTGAAAAACTGCTTAATACAGGATAATGTTTATGGACATACTTACTTTCATAGGACTTGATTATAGAGTTGCTTACAATAATGTTCTTTGTTGTCCTAGAAATCAATATACCAAAAATCAGATCAAACGAATTTTTAGATCAAATAAAAATTTGTTGTTAAAAAAGTAGAAAAATTAACATGTTTAAAATGGACTTACGGACATTCTGGTAATGATTATAGAGTTGCTACGCTTTCTAAATTGTACCTAACTACTTGAGGAATCATCATGCAAATCGATAGGACAATTCTAACATGCCTGAATTAACGAATAATAGCTATCTATCTCGGACGGACGGACGGACGGACCGACCCTAATTATAGAAAAGCTTTGCTTTTAAAAACTATTTCAATTATATTTTCATAGCTAAGTATATTATAAAAAGTGTCATTTTAAGCCTGATTATTTTTCTCACTTTTTTGCAAAACTGCAAAAATAAATCCGTAATCCTTCTTTGACACCTCACTATATATAAATTTATTAACAATGAAAAAGAAACACAATGATAAAAATAATAAACAACACAGGATTAGTTTTTTTACTTCACTATTTTTCTTCCTTAAATCAAATATTTTGGTTAAATCCTTCCAATATGCAGATGAACTTTATACTCCACCCCCATTACTTTTTTTCATTTTTTACGTATTGGTAAGTTTTGGGGATTGGGTTGGGTCTCAGCAATCCTTAGGAATAAGACAATATGAACGATGAATTGATTTACATCTCCAATGATGATAAACAAAATTACCCCATCTGTAGATTAAAATTATATATTGAAAATATTGAACCCTTCTAGCTTAAGTAACTCAATCAAGATTGAATAAAAGTAATCATTGAATGAGATAACGTGTTTTTATTTGTATTGATACACTATTATTCATCTGCAGTTTTCAGGGTTATTTTGTAATGAACAATTGTATTAATAAAAACGAGGGTGGGGTATATTTATGTTTTTTACAAATTCAGGAAGTATATATTGCTAATAATTTTTGCAACGCATTGCATTAAAGGGGTGCAGGGGTAGGTGCAAAGGGAGTTGAAGTGAGGGGGTGGAAAAGGATTTGGTGGATACATGATTAATGCAAGAAAAAAAGTTTCCATTTTCTAACAAGATGTATGCCTCATAAAAATGATAAATGTACACTGAGCAGTTTTTTTGCAATATTTTTTGCAAAGCTACTATACATTTTGACTATACCTGTCTGTTTATTTTTTGTCATACCCGTATTCAAAAGCAAGATTAAGGTAAAAACAACAAGCGAAATAAATCTTAAATAATATTTGAGGGGGGCGGATAAAGGTCGTCAATTGTACAATGTGTTGCCCCCCAACGACAGCTGAAAAACACATATAGTTTTCGTGATTTTAAAAAAAGTCCTAATTGATTAAGTTATTTTAACATTTATATCGACGTAATGAGTCATAAATGAGACATTAAATAAGGCAGTCATAGTAGACTTATTATCAATATAAAGTAATTCTAACGACATTATGACTTCTGATAGGGTTATTTTATTTATCTTTTGTGCTTCTTTGCAAATTGATTTATTTATACTTGTTATAATTGCACTCTTGTATAGTTATGTAAAAAATGTAATTGACATCATTGAAAGTTTATAAAAATGCAGAATTTTTAATAAATAGTAGATAATATTTTTTAAATACAAAAAAATATTAATCTATTAGCCTAAACCCAGGATCTATGTAAAATGTAAAGCTTCCCTAAAATAGAAAACTCAGTTGATTAAGTGGTTTGCAAGATCTTAAAAACAAATAAACAAAAAACCTTGTTCATTTATATATCCAATATAACCTAACCTAACTGATAACAATCATTTAAACCTATCCTCCTGATTTTCAAATTTATTCAAAAAAAAAAGAAAGAGAGTAGTTTCTATGCTGACTTGGCACTTGAGATTTGTTTTATAATTAAATTGCAAAATAAGTATAAATAATGTTAAAGTTAAATAACAGTGAATCAAATTAAGTCTTTCTGTATTAAACAGGAAGATCCAAGAAAATAATTTCGTCTTGAATAACTTTTGTTTATGGGGGAAAACGGGTTGTAGACTAATATTTTGCTCCTGCAAATATGTTGCCCGGCTTGATTTTAATTTATTTTCGATTTTTTTTAGGGTTTTTATAATAATTCAAATTGTTCAAAGAACTAAATGTTTTTTATTCATGTGATGAGTTACAGTTTTACCTTTGACAGCTGAAATTATAAAAAATTTAATATAACTTTTAAATGACTGCACTACATGGCCAGTCTATTAAATAGAATATTTTACAGTCTCTTCACAAGCAAGGCCAGTATATCAAATAATATTTTATACACTACAGCCTCTTTACAAATAAGTCCAGTCTATTAAATAACATATTACATATTCTCTTTACAAATAAGGCCAGTCTATTAAATAGCATATTACATAGTCTCTTCACCAAAAGATGAAAGCGTTTCATGTCATTTCAAAATTGGAAATCCAAACTGAGTAAAGTCAGGTTCAAGCCAGTCAGGGAGAGAAAATTAGCAAGGAGAGAGGGGACATTGAGCTCTTTATTGCACAAGTCCAAAAAGTTTCATAAAACGATATCTTATATGTTAGCATAAAAACTTTGGTGACTTCTTTGAATTTTGATTAGTTGATTCATGTAGTCTAAACTTCTTACCACAAATTGTAATCTACAACAGGGAAGAGGTTTTTTTTTGAGTTTTTTCATTTGGAATGTACATAATTTATCGGCCATTGTCTTATCTCTTTGGATACCTGAAAAACTTATTTTTAAAAACATTATAGTCTAC
Organism: Acartia tonsa; assembly: GCF_053477335.1. Lineage (NCBI taxonomy): Eukaryota > Metazoa > Arthropoda > Copepoda > Calanoida > Acartiidae > Acartia > Acartia tonsa. Next base: position 13,187,010 of record NC_137266.1, on the reverse strand, counting down.
CTACTTTATATGTATGTTGTTTTAATTCAGGTTATGTGATTTATACAAATAATACTGACAAAAAAAATTGTAAAAATTCTATTTTTTTTATTTCAGGTGATTGAGGAAGGAAAAACTCAGAGTTGTACATTAGAATGCAGGAATTGTGTCCACAACACATACATCAATATTATACTTTTTATAACCAATGCAATATAAAAAAAATCAAAGAATCTTTTTTAATAAAAATACGAATTACAAAAGTAAGTAGGTGATTTTCCAAAATAAAAATACATTCAAGGGTTTCGTATGGGGATTTAAATTAATACCACAATGGCCGATTAATTGATGTATATCCCCAATGATGATACACACGATAACCCCTTCCGTAGATTAAAGTTAGTGGTTGAAACATTCAGACACTCAACTTAATGAACCAAGCAATTAAAAGGTCTCCAAAGTTGTTAAGCCTCTGAAAAAGAATACATTACTATAAAACTTTGTAATATTTAAGTGATGAATTACAAAATTAGGTAGGTATTTTTTAGAAATTAGAATATATGCATAGGGGTTTCATATTAGGGATCTAAAGGGATAAGACAATAACCTATTTATTGATGTACATCCCTAATGACGATTTACAAGATTACTGTTTCTGTAGATTGCAATAAGTGGTTGAAACGTTTAGACACATAATTGTACAAAAAAAAGACTTTAGGATTTATTTCAATCGGCTTATTCATGTAATAAAAAAAATGTCATGGATACTTTTAAGAAGCTTAATTAAGTTTAAAATTGAATGGAAAATTGTTTCATAAAACAATTAAAGATTATGCAACTATTCATTGTTTTACCTATCCACTTCTCCATGTTGTATATTGAAAGTATCAGTGTATGACCAACCTAAACCACAACACTTTACTCTCAGGGATACAGGGATGATATAATGGACTATTTAATACACCCCCCAAAAAAAAATATTAAAAGGAGGGATGGAAAGGGGGGGTCGGAGGGGTGTAGTTATATCTCCCTTAATCCCTTACCTTTTCACTTTATTATTTTATTATTTTTACTTTATTACATTTGTTTGATATTAAAAATCTTGCGGGGGGAGGGGAAGGTTGTATATTATAGCTCCACTGTCCTTTCCCTCCTTGCACCTTACTACATCTATGTATTGGAGTAAACAATTATCCCCACCTACTCCATAGAATACATAATATTTACAGCTATTGTCACTTATATTCTGCTATTTTTGTAGCCTAGCAATTTTTTCAAAGCAAAACTTTTCTCTATTTAAGGTCAGCCCATCCGTCCGTCCGCTATGGTCAGCTATTGTCTTATCGCCTTATCGGCAATATGTCCATTTTAAACATTTTGCTTTTAACCATTTTTTTATTATATTTTGTTATATAATGGATAATAATGATTCCTTGGGCAAGTAGGGATAATGTTTTAAGCAAACTTACTTATCAAACAATTTAAATACAATTTATTTTTATTCAGTTTCCACAAATCATATATAAAGTTTACAAAAAGTTTTGTGTCAAACTTTAGCTATGTATGGATGTAATCTAAAAATAAAATTTCCACTAGATTAAACAAAATATAAATTATTACTTTCAGGAAAATGAAAATTTAATACATCCTAGGTGACTTGACATTTTAAAGTTTAATAGATTTTTTGTCTGTAGCGAAGGATCTCGCTAACCGATGAACCAATATGGTTCTACTTTACAGTGAAGCTTCCTTTATTTCCAGGGAAATTCTAAAACTATTTTTGGAAGGGTATCTTCAACCTCCAATAAAATATGACACCCCAAAAGTGTTAAATTTCTTTTTAAAAACACAAATTGAAAATAGCGGGGGGTTGGTCGATTTTTTCCCTCTCACCTTGATCATCCCCGTAGCTGCTAGCCTAAAAAAGTTTGAGAAAAAAATTGTAAAAATTACATTAATAAAATAACTATTATGATGATAACTAATGTATAATAAAAGTACCATTTGGAAACTGGGTAAATTTGATATCTAGGCTAATTTAAACATTATAGTTTAGTTTCATATTTCCTTGGACGTTTTACTCCTTGTTTTTTTCGTACCTGCATCTGCATAATTTTTGTACTTGACAGAGTGACAGCAGAGTAAAATAGTGTGACATCACTTTCGCATAAAATCATCATATCATATTAGCCTTGTTGAGCACAAATAATACATTTTGAAACAAATCAAAAATAATAGGGACGGGGGGATTATATTTTCTTTTGCTTGTTTATCAATTTAGGTCATGTTGGGTATTGGGAAGACCTGCAGGGTTAGGACACCGCAGTTTTTGCCCCTCGGGGTTAAGCATAAGTGGGAAAATAACCTCATCCCCCTTATTCTTTATTTATTGAAAAGATGTTTTTGGTGAATTTTAAGTACTCGACAGGCACTTTGTAAAATCAGCTCAATGAATTATTCAATTTTAGCATTGTGTTCTTTTTTGCTAATATGAACCACATAAAATTATGACAATTAATGTGGAAACTATGGCACAGCCCGTAAAATAAGTGCACCTCAATTTTAACTTGATTAAACTTTCAAACTTGCATTTTAATTATTAAATAACTTTGTCAAAATTTCTTAATTTCATAATAGTTAGAGGAATTTGCGTTGGCCTTGTAGGTTTACTATGGCTATTAGGAGAAGAGTTTGCCTGTGCATTTTCTAAAAGTGACAATCGAGCACGGAAACCCCCCTTATTTTAAAATGAATTTTAAAAAAACTAACATGACTTAAAGCAATAAACAAATAAACAAAAAACTACCGATTCCCCCTTTCATTCTAAACTTTTTTCTAAGTAATGGGGTTCTTTTCTATGCTCTAAAATGTAGTTTAAGGAAAATAACCGGATTGCCCACAAGCTATATGTAAACAAAATGGTTAATTCTAAAATTAATAACTAAAACTAAGTAATTTAGCTTATTACTGTTGCGCTACTTATCATTCTTGTTAATTGTATAGTTTGATTTGATCTTATCCAAAAATAGGCCAAATTTTGTCATATTTTATGTATAGCTAGTAATGCGGTATATTATATACTAATGATTTTTACATTAATTAGGATGTGCTGAAAATGGATTGCCTATTTCTTCAATAATTTCAAAATGTGTACAGCATGCAGATTACCCAATTATTGCAAACGCTATTTTCAGCTACTCCGGTAAAAAGGAAAGTGATATAATGTATAAACGATTTATACATTATACATTCAAAATTTAATTTTTCAAATTTTGATTTTTTTTGCGAAGTTTGAAGCTTTTTTAGCTAGTAGCAAATATTGAGAAAGGACGCGGATGCTAAGTACAATTTCGGAAACTAAAGTTCAGTACATCTTAATTAGTCTAGTCCTTAACAGGGATATTAAATGATATGACAATTAATGAAAATATTTTCACCCCCAATGATAATAAACAAAATTACTCCTTCTATGAATTAGAATTATTGGTAGAAAAGTTTGTACAGTAAACATTTAAGAAAAGTCTCCAAACAAGAGAACTTGCTTTTAAACTTATTAGATCGGAGGTGGATTCTTTAAAAAAATTTGCCCCACTAATCGCTTAGTGGGACAAAATTGTTTTCGTGAAAAATCCTCCAAAATCACATAAAAAATCTACAAAAATTCAATAAAATCTTATGTTCATAACCCTTCTCTATTTTGTCTAATTTTTGTAGATTTTTAATGTGATTTTGGTGGATTTTTCACGAAAACAATTTTGCCTCACTAAGCGATAAGTGGGGCACATTTTTTTAAAGAATCCACCTCAGTATAATTACAATCCAATGTTCCCTCCTTTCCTGAGTTCTTAATGATACATATTAATAAACAAGAATAACAAAATCCATGAAACTATATCTAACAGAATAGATACAAACATTTATAATTATAAAGTGGCAACGCTGTCCAATCGACAGTTTTCCGCGGATTTGAAAATAAAAAAATTAAACAAAATTGGTTTAAATTGAATTATTTTCATTTCTCATTCGTGGAAAGCTGTCTATGATATAAAGTTATGCATCATTTTTAGTTTGACAGAGAACCGGTTCTAATCCAGCGGATATTAATCGGTTTCGAAGCCACACTGGAAACTATCTTACGAGATGTACTCATTGCTCATAGTATTGTTCCACATCGTTTTAGAAATCCTTCCCACTTTTTAAATAAATCATATTAATTCATATCAAATTCAAACCTGCATAACTTAACACTTAAATCATTCGTTATAAATAGAAATATCAATACACCATAATCTTAGAAAAGGTTCGCTTTTGGTGTAAGTAAATGTTTTAGCTGCATAAATATTTATATTCTTATCTGTCTCTATATTAATATTATACGACAAAAAAGGGACTATCATGATCCTTAGAACAGTAAAAAAAGCAGAATATTTTTGGGAAATTTTATTTTATGATTTTTAGATATTGACCATTAATAGTCAAAATGTTATTTATTACGGGTTTTGATAATAAATCACAGTATATGACATTTTAAATTTTGATTAATCCTAATATTTTTTGTTAATATACATGCTATTGATATATTTTTGGCATTTAAAAATGATATTTATTGTCAAAAACTTGCTTGCAGGGATGAAAACGTTTTCTTCTTAAATTATGTGAGATTTATGAATAACATTATAATAAAACTGTCAAGCCATTAATTTAAGAAAGGTGATTCAATGAATTGTTAGGTATTTGGCGCTTTTACTTTTTTTCTTTTGGGGTGGGTTGGGGGTGTCTCACCTCCAAAGAAAATAGATTAAAACCATCACAGGACCAGTAGGTATATTCCCTTGAGAGTAAAGTCCAATCAGTTCAGTGGTTGCTGAGATCTTTAGCTTAAGATAGACAGACAGACAGATATCGTTAAATTTTTTATTTTAGAAGGTTTTCCCTTATGTCTTTCCTTGTGTGTTGACGGATATTGAGAATGTTTATTCCTGTCCCATCCGGGGTTCTATGTGTGATCATTAACGATGACAGACGGACCAAATATGATTTATTTTTATACACATTGTCTCCTCTTTATACCCAGTTCACAAAAATATTCACTTTTCCAGTATGGCATCGAAACCGATCAATATCCACCGCTGGATTAGAACCGGTTTTTAGTCACACTGAAACCTCATGTATAACATCGTTTTACAGACAATTTTCTACAAATATTAAAATAAATATCTTAAAATTAATACCAGTTTTGTTAGTCGGTCCTGCAGCCCCTGGGGGCTAACAAAACTGGAAGTATGTCCTGGGAACATAACGGATAAGACAATGGACGATAAAATTATACATAACCCCACTAATGATAAACAAAGTTTTCCCTTCTGCAAACAAAAATCATCGATTGAAAAGTTTAAAAATTACTTTGGAACCAACTATTCTAATTTATAAGATCAGTAAAATGCTTTATTGGCTATCTTTAGCCAAAAACTTGTTAAATATATTTTAAAAACCTGACCTCATTATGTTCTTTATATGTCTACAAGGCGGTGTACTTTAACTTCCGCAAAACTTCCATAACTGCAAAGTTTTTATATCAACTAAATAACAGAATGACATAAATATAAAGGAAGTTTTTAATAATATGACTAAAGTTATTGTAACTTTGTGTACAGTCCCTTTCGTGACAACGCCTCTTAAGGGGCGATTCGTCGTGTTTTCACATTAGATTTTCTCTTATTCCCAGCTGGGCTAATTGCCTAACCCTGCGGGACAATCACTTTTTAGGTTAAAATCATTCCTTGTCCCTTCCATAGCTGAATATTGTAAAAACAAGAATTTATGTTGAAAAGATGTATCAACCTACAATCCATTCCTTACATAAACTGTTATTTTCCTTTATGACAATACTAGGTTTGGTAGAATTGTTTTTTTTATATAAGAGAATAATAATATGTCTTTTTTTTTACAGTATTGCTGGTATAACGAAGTAAAGTTAGGTTAAATTAAATCTCCAGATGAAAAATTGCATGCTAAGGCTACTACTTAAAAGGCAGCTGCTAATTGATTAATAGATGTATAACCAATACAACTACCTTGGTTCAGTGTCGGGGACCTTTTTCGTCTGCTACCAAATTGCTTCCTGCTTTTTTGTACCGACTCAGCTTTTTTTAATATTTCCGACTGATATTGACTGATATTTAAATTCCTAATTGAAAGTCGACACAGAATCCATAGGGTGGGGACATACAGTTATTTAACCCCTTTCACCTCTATTGTTTTACTGTAATGTTTGTCAATACATAACTGCTTCTGTTCATGTCTATATCAATCATGGTATTATGATTGTTTAAACAGTTGTGGAAATTTATAAATCAGAGCAACTCTATGATTAATTTCAGAATGTCTGTACAACTATATTAAACATGAGGATTTTGGCCTTTGGTACTCCATAATTGAAAATGTTTGTTTGTCTTACTTTCAGATTCATTGGGCTTCTTTTTTATAGATGTTGTAATCCTTGTTTTTTTGTATAATCTAGGCAACCTTAACCTCTTTTCCATTACCTTTTACTATTGTTACAAAGTATTGCATTACATGTAAGGTAAATTCTTATTTATGAGGCCTAATGTCCTTTATTTGGCTAGCTTGGTCTTGTTGTATGTGTGTGTGTGTGTGTTGTCTGCTTTTTTGTGTGGATGTCATTGTCTGTTAGTGACTTTTTCAATGTTGCATTCCAAATATGAGACCACAGATACTTTGACTGTCCTTCAAAAGTAAAAATTGTAATCTTGTTTTCCTCCAATCTCACTTTCTTTCATCTTAATGAACTTGTTACAATAATAGTTATTTCTCGCATCGTTTTATAAACGGCTTTCCGCGGATATAGAATGTACAATTATGAGACTAAAAATATTTTTTTTATCCCCGAGTTGCCGAAGGCCCCGGCTAAAAAACTGGTTTTAATCTTATGATTGTACATTTTTATATTCGTAGAAAGCTGGATATAATACGATGCTAGACATAGTTTTTTCGTATGGATGAGTACCGGTTCCTATCCACCGGATTGATTCGAATGAATATGAGAAATGGATATAGGATGTATTGACAGAAGAAAATTTATTGTCAATTTAGCTTGCTTATATGGATGTTATTTATTGGTCAGTTTGTTCAAGCAGTATGAGGGGAGGGGATGGGGTAAAGGTGGTTGTGGTTTATTGTTATTTTAACCAGCTAGCTGAGAGCATCACTTTATCAGAGAACTAGAAAATCTGCATCCAATTAATAATCTATCGATTGAAGACGAAGAAAATCCCTAAAAAAATCAGCATGTTACGTCATAAAAATGAGGGATTATCCATCTTTTTTTTAGAGGTTTTCTTTCCCACTCCTTCTCTCCTTATCACTCATTTTTATGACGTTATTGAGGGACTTTCTTCGTCTTCGATTTTTCAGTAGCTTACTACATAACTTTCTTCAGAAACTCTATTTTCAAAATAAATGATGCAAATTTTGTTATTTAGTTTGCAAACCATGGAAACAGACAAACAAACACTGATAAACAACAAGAATGTAAACAAACATGGGCAGCGTTCCCAATGAATATTTCTAAATATTAGAAATATAAGTTTTATTTGTCTTTTGACTTTCGGTAAGGGCTCAGGACCCGGTCAATTTTATTGCTATGGAAAAATATTATTAAACGTTTCGGCCACGTACAATGTCAAAAAAAAATTACCACTTCGCTGCAAATTGTTGACTAACTTATTGCTGCAGCATTAGGGTATCCCTAATTGAGCTGCCAAAGGAAAAAGGAAAGCTGCCAAAGTCCTGCTTACTTGATTTTTACATTAAACTGGACGGACGTACAAAAAAAATATTTAAGAGAAGCTACGCTACTAAGACCTGCCAACATTAATCTGGTATCTTACTACACTTTTCAATAAATGTATTTGCAAAGAATAACATAATCTGTTAAGGGACTTTGATCATCTTCAATTATTTACTTTTAAAGTTTTGCTCGCTATAATTAATTCTGTTCATTTGCAAATTTAATGATGTATGGCTTTGTATTAAACCATATTATATTCGTAAAACAATAGAGGGGGCACAAGCTACATGTAACCCTGTCCTGTTCCGATGTTGTTTTGAGAAATCAGCTAATAACTATAAAAACAACTGGGTTCCTTCAAAATAACATGAAACAATTTGCTAGCAGATGAAAAGATTCTTTGCAACTTAGGGAAGCTAGCTGTCTGGATTATACATCTATGCTTATACATTTATTTGTGCATATTGAATATTAGAATGGGCCGGATACTTTTTTGGCCGGATACGGGATACCGGATTTTCGGCTGATATTCTAATTCCAGATATCCGGTATCTGGTCGGATATCTGGCCAATGTCCGATATCTGGCAAATTACTAAATATCCGACCGGATAACCGGATCTCCGTCATAAGAAACCAGCCGGATATCCGGCATTAGAAATCCGCAAGATATCCGGTATCCGGATAGTTTTAATATCCGGTACCCGGCAAAACCGGATATCTGTCCCAACCCTATTGAATATATATATATATATATATATTTGTAGAAATAAATATCCAAATATCCACGGATGCACTTTTGTGCGAATCTTTAATTCCATAAGAAAGGGACAAATTAAAAGTTTCTGAAGATCTTTATCTGTCACATATTTTCTTATTTCTGTCCATTCTCATTCTTATATTTCTTTTTTGGGGTATAGTCCTTTCCATGACATCGCTCCATATGGGGCGATGATTTTAATTGATCGCCTCTTATGACATGGGGCGATGTAATGGCTCCTTGAAAGGAGCGATTTAATAGCCCCATATAACAAGAGGCGATGTTATGACTCCTTGAAAGGAGCGATTTGATAGCCCCTTGCCCTAAGAGGCGATTAAATGATCCTTTATCGCTCCATAATCGCCCCTTCTAAAGAGGAGATGATATGTCCTCTTATCCCAAGGGGCTATTTAATTAAATATCGCCTCTTCATGGCCCCTTCACTATTATATATATCTTAGTCCCTTGATGGCCCCTACATCGCTCCTACATCGCCCCTTCATCGCTCCTCCATCGCTCCTTCTCCAAATTTATATTACATTGTACTTTGATGGCCCCTACATCGCCCCTCCATCGCTCCTACATCACCCCTTCATCGCTCCTTCTTCAAATTTATATTACATTGTACTTTGATGGCCCCTACATCGCCCCTCCATCGCTCCTACATCGCCCCTTCATCGCTCCTTCTTCAAATTTATATTACATTGTACTGTGATGGCCCCTACATCGCTCCTACATCGCTCCTTCATCGCTCCTACATCGCCCCTTCATCGCTCCTTCTCCAAATTTATATTACATTGCAACTTGATGGCCCCTACATCGCTCCTACATCGCTCCTCCATCGCCCCTTCATCTCTCCTTCTTGAAATTTATATTACATTGTACTTTGATGGCCCCTACATCGCTCCTCCATCGCCCCTTCATCGCTCCTACATCGCCCCTACATCGCTCCTTCATCTCTCCTTCTTGAAATTTATATTACATTGTACTTTGATGGCCCCTACATCTCTCCTCCATCGCCCCTACATCGCCCCATCGCCCCTTAATAGCCCCTTACCTTAATTTATATAAAAAAGTCCCTACATAGCCTCTCCATCGCCCCTTAATAGCTCCTTACCTTAATTTTTATAACATAGCCCCTACATAGCCTCTCCATCGCCCCTTAATAGCCCCTTATCTTAATTTATATAACAAAGCCCCTACATAGCCTCTCCATCGCCCCTAATAGCCCCTTACCTTTATTTATATAACAAAGCTCCTACATAGCCTCTCCATTGCCCCTTAATAGTCCCTTACCTTAATTTATATAACATAGCTCCTACATAGCCTCTCCATCGCCCCTTAAAAGCCCATTACCTTAATTTATATAACATAGCCCCTACATAGCCTCTCCATCGCCCCTTACCTTAATTTATATAACATAGCCCCTACATAGCCTCTCCATCGCCCCTTAATAGCTCCTTACCTTAATTTATATAACATAGCCCCTACATAGCCTCTCCATCGCCCCTTAATAGCCCCTTACCTTAATTTATATAACATAGCCTCTACATAGCCTCTCCATCGCCCCTTAATAGCCCCTTACCTTAATTTATATAACATAGCCCTACATAGCCTCTCCATCGCCCCTTAATAGCCCCTTACCTTAATTTATATAGCATAGCCCCTACATAGCCTCTCCATCGCCCCTTAATAGCCTCTTACCTTAATTTATATAATCCTTACCTTAATATATATAACATAGCCCCTACATAGCCTCTCCATCGCCCCTAAATAGCCCCTTACCCTAATTTATATAACATAGCCCCTACATAGCCTCTCCATCGCCCCTTAATAGCTCCTTACCTTAATTTATATAACATAGCCCCTACATAGCCTCTCCATCGCCCCTTAATAGCCCCTTACCTTAATTTATATAACATAGCCCTACATAGCCTCTCCATCGCCCCTTAATAGCCCCTTACCTTAATTTATATAGCATAGCCCCTACATAGCCTCTCCATCGCCCCTTAATAGCCTCTTACCTTAATTTATATAATCCTTACCTTAATATATATAACATAGCCCCTACATAGCCTCTCCATCGCCCCTAAATAGCCCCTTACCCTAATTTATATAACATAGCCCCTACATAGCCTCTCAATCGCCCCTTAATAGCCCCTTACCTTAATTTATATAACATAGCCTCTACATAGCCTCTCCATCGCCCCTTAATAGCCCCTTACCTTAATTTATATAACATAGCCCTACATAGCCTCTCCATCGCCCCTTAATAGCCCCATACCTTAATTTATATAGCATAGCCCCTACATAGCCTCTCCATCGCCCCTTAATAGCCTCTTACCTTAATTTATATAATCCTTACCTTAATATATATAACATAGCCCCTACATAGCCTCTCCATCGCCCCTGAATAGCCCCTTACCCTAATTTATATAACATAGCCCCTACATAGCCTCTCCATCGCCCCTTAATAGCTCCTTACCTTAATTTATATAACATAGCCCCTACATAGCCTCTCCATCGCCCCTTAATAGCCCCTTACCTTAATTTATATAACATAGCCTCTACATAGCCTCTCCATCGCCCCTTAATAGCCCCTTACCTTAATTTATATAACATAGCCCTACATAGCCTCTCCATCGCCCCTTAATAGCCCCTTACCTTAATTTATATAGCATAGCCCCTACATAGCCTCTCCATCGCCCCTTAATAGCCTCTTACCTTAATTTATATAATCCTTACCTTAATATATATAACATAGCCCCTACATAGCCTCTCCATCGCCCCTGAATAGCCCCTTACCCTAATTTATATAACATAGCCCCTACATAGCCTCTCCATCGCCCCTTAATAGCTCCTTACCTTAATTTATATAACATAGCCCCTACATAGCCTCTCCATCGCCCCTTAATAGCCCCTTACCTTAATTTATATAACATAGCCTCTACATAGCCTCTCCATCGCCCCTTAATAGCCCCTTACCTTAATTTATATAACATAGCCCTACATAGCCTCTCCATCGCCCCTTAATAGCCCCTTACCTTAATTTATATAGCATAGCCCCTACATAGCCTCTCCATCGCCCCTTAATAGCCTCTTACCTTAATTTATATAATCCTTACCTTAATATATATAACATAGCCCCTACATAGCCTCTCCATCGCCCCTAAATAGCCCCTTACCCTAATTTATATAACATAGCCCCTACATAGCCTCTCCATCGCCCCTTAATAGCTCCTTACCTTAATTTATATAACATAGCCCCTACATAGCCTCTCCATCGCCCCTTAATAGCCCCTTACCTTAATTTATATAACATAGCCCTACATAGCCTCTCCATCGCCCCTTAATAGCCCCTTACCTTAATTTATATAGCATAGCCCCTACATAGCCTCTCCATCGCCCCTTAATAGCCTCTTACCTTAATTTATATAATCCTTACCTTAATATATATAACATAGCCCCTACATAGCCTCTCCATCGCCCCTAAATAGCCCCTTACCCTAATTTATATAACATAGCCCCTACATAGCCTCTCCATCGCCCCTTAATAGCCCCTTACCTTAATTTATATAACATAGCCTCTACATAGCCTCTCCATCGCCCCTTAATAGCCCCTTACCTTAATTTATATAACATAGCCCTACATAGCCTCTCCATCGCCCCTTAATAGCCCCTTACCTTAATTTATATAGCATAGCCCCTACATAGCCTCTCCATCGCCCCTTAATAGCCTCTTACCTTAATTTATATAATCCTTACCTTAATATATATAACATAGCCCCTACATAGCCTCTCCATCGCCCCTGAATAGCCCCTTACCCTAATTTATATAACATAGCCCCTACATAGCCTCTCCATCGCCCCTTAATAGCTCCTTACCTTAATTTATATAACATAGCCCCTACATAGCCTCTCCATCGCCCCTTAATAGCCCCTTACCTTAATTTATATAACATAGCCTCTACATAGCCTCTCCATCGCCCCTTAATAGCCCCTTACCTTAATTTATATAACATAGCCCTACATAGCCTCTCCATCGCCCCTTAATAGCCCCTTACCTTAATTTATATAGCATAGCCCCTACATAGCCTCTCCATCGCCCCTTAATAGCCTCTTACCTTAATTTATATAATCCTTACCTTAATATATATAACATAGCCCCTACATAGCCTCTCCATCGCCCCTAAATAGCCCCTTACCCTAATTTATATAACATAGCCCCTACATAGCCTCTCCATCGCCCCTTAATAGCCTCTTACCTTAATTTATATAACATAGGCCCTACAAAGCATCTCCATCGCCCCTTAATAGCCCCTTACCTTAATTATATAACATAGCCCCTACATAGCCTCTCCATCGCCCCTTAATAGCCTCTTACCTTAATTTATATAACATAGCCCCTTCATAGCCTCTTCATCGCCCCTTACCTTAATTTATATAACATAGGCCCTTTATGGCTCCTGTACAGCCTCTGTAATTGTATTGCCCCTTCATTATAGAAGGTAGGGCATTAAGGTAAGGAAGGAATGTGACCCTCTACAGTTTTAAATTTAAGTTTTAAAAGGATGACAAGGATGACAACATTTATAAAAGCAAAGCTCTGAAACGGTAGAAAAAAGTTTAAAGGAAGCCTGCAAGAAATACCACGCTTTAACTGCTGAAAGACTGCCACAAGTAGACCAAATACCCCAAATTTGAAGCCTTCAGCTTCTATAACAAAAAAGTTCTAGGCATTTTAAAATGACATTTTATGTACAATGGAAATTTTGAAAGAATTGCAATGCTCATGTTGAAAACTTTAAAATTAAACTACGTGGCCTAGAAACAAAATTATAAGCTTATTTTTTTTGTCATAAATTTAGGTTTCCAGTAACTAATTATATTTTTACAATAAAAATACCCATTTTTATAGTCAAAATCATTAAAAAAAAATAAGTTTTACTTGCGTTGTACCGAATGTACTGTAGCCAATCAGAAGGCTGAATCAGCTTAACAACCAATCACAGCTAAGCTTGTATTAGTTTACCCCTTTGTTTCCGCTATGATTTTCGTTTAAAAATGCAATTTAAATCGATTTTTTTTCATAGATTTTGACTATGAAATGTGGTGTTTTTATTGTAAAAATGTAATCAGTTACAGGCAATCTAAGTTTCTGACAAAGATAAGGTTATAATTTTATGTCTAGGCAACGTAATTTAATATTGTTTTTTCTTTTATGAGCATTGGAAATCTTTCAAAAATTCCATTGTACATAAAATGCTATTTTGAAATGCCTAGAACTTTTTTGTTATTGAAGCTGAAGGCTTATAATTTGGGGTATTGGGTCTTCTTGTGGCAGTCTTTTAGCAGTTAAAGTGTGTTATTTCTTGCAGGCGTCCTTTAATGAACATTAATAATGTAGAGTGTCAGAACTGAATAGTCAGAACATAAATTTAAAATTCGAAACAAAATTGTAAGTAAATTTATTGAGAAATTGCTTACATGCAGGAAAATGCTTAAGGACGTACTCACATTTTTTGGACTTGATTATAGATATGATTCGCTTATAACATTCTATTTTGTTGTCCTAGGAATCAGTATCCCAGAAATCAGATTAATCGGATAATTTTGATACATAAAAATTTGTTGTAAGTTAATAATTAGTATGCTTAAAATGGACGTATGGATATTCTGATAATGATTATAGACTTTCTAAATCGTACCTTTCTACTACAGGAATCACATGCCTAAATTAACGAAAATAGCTAACCGTTACGGACGTACGGACTGATCCTTAATATAGAAAAGCTTTGCTTTTAAAAAGTTAAAAAGATTTTTTGAGGGGATGGGGTAATATTTTTCTTGGGGTGAATTTTCTGGGAGGGTGGAGATACCCTCCCTCGAAATAATTATAAACCCTCTATGAACTTAAAAGAAGCTTCACTGTAAAGGAGAACCATATAGGTTCAGCGGTTAGCTTTTCTACAGACAAAAAAAAGATTACTACTTTATATAATAGGTTATGAAAAAGGAAAAAAAAGCAAGATAACAAGGATAACAACATTCACAAAAGCAAAGCTCTAAAATCAGGAGGTCAAACATAAATTTTGTTAAAATTAGCGTAAATCTATAATACAAAGTAGAATGATGTCTGTCCATCCGTCTGTCTGTCTGTCCGTCTGTCTGTCCGTCTGTCTGTCCGTCTGTCAGTCCCTTAAGATCTCGGTAACCACTGGACCGATTATATTCTACTATTCAGGGAATATACCTACTGGTCCTGTGGTGGTTTTAGGCTATTTTCTTGGGGGGTGGGATACCCCCAACCCCCCCAAAAACAAAAAAATCCCCCCCCATTTTTTTTTTTGCTGAAGATTTTCTTGGTCCTATTACGAATTTCGCCAAAAAAAAATTTTATCACCTCTTGGGGCAAAGCCCCTGAGGCTAGGGGCGAATCTGCTAGTATAGAATATAGTAAAAGGGCATAATTTTATTTTTAGTATTTGATTATAATACTAAACCTTGTTGTCCTAAGAAACATTACTCCAAAACCCAGATGAATGGGACAATGATATTATACAAAAAAATGGACGTACATACTTTCTAGTAATGAATATAGTATTGTACCCAACTGTTATAGAAATCATTCTGCAAAGTTTGAAATCGATAGGATATTTATAACATGTCTAAATTAAAGAAAATGTCGTCTAACCGTTTGGACGTACGGACAAACCAATCCTTACTATAGAAAAGTTTCGCATTTAAAAAGGAAAATTATAATGAAAATATAATGAATTAATAAAATAAATATAAATAATATAATAACATAATGAAATAAAGAAAAAAAATAAACTAAGAGAATGAAATTTTTTAGTTAAATAGAAATTTGAATAAGGATCATATAATGGACAAACAGACAAAGTAAGTTATAGAGCAGACTTTAAGAGAATATGCTATTACTCAAAGATTATCACGAAACCTAAGTCTTTTGAAGCATAATTGAGAGACAGACAAAATAATTTATAGACTGGATATACATATGTCATGGGAATATTCACTAAAAATCTCAACAGTCTATCTTTAACAATAGCAGAGAAAACCACATGCTTAACTTAATGAGAAGAGCAATGACGAAAGGACTAGCCCTAATTGTAGAAAAGTCTCTCTTTTAACAAAAAAAGTATTTTTTTTGGTCTGAAGCTTAAAAATTTCATAAACTGACTAAATTCTCCATTTAAGGGAAGCTTCACATAGGACATGGGATGGTTTTTTGCTTTTTCATTTTCAGATTTAAGCCCCTAATTGGTTTAGGCTATTTTTCTGCCTCCTTACATTAAAAAGAGCGCAGCTGCAAGTGAATAAGAAAAGAGAAATATAAAAGAAGAATACATATTATCCTATTATATAAAGTAGTAAAACATAAACAAACGTTGGAGTGGACAAACCTAGGAATGGGACAATCGTCGGAGTGGACATTGCTTATGTAAAACGCAGGAGTGTCTTTTATTTTATTTATAAGATAAAAATCTTTCAAAACAAAAAAAAATCTTGAATATCTTTTCTCACAGACTGAAATTTTAAAATCAGTCTAACAGTTTTCCAAAGTAGGTAAGTTCTATCGAAAGGCAAAGGTTTGAAACAGATAGAACATTTCATTAAACTAAAACATATTTTTTTCTCACATTGTTTACAACTGTCAAATATGTTTTTTTATATGCCTAACCCCTGCAGGGGGCTTATTTGTATATTTATATCTTAACCTAACCTAACCTGTGTAGAAATAACTAAACAAATGTTGTTGAAACCTAATTTTTAAGATATTATAGACACTTCTGCGTTTTACTTATATAATGTCCACTCCGACATTTGTCCGAAATATCCTGTGTTTGTCCACGTTAGTAAGGCTTTCTGTTCTAAAACTTAAGATCTCAATAACTACTAAACAGATTGGGCTTTCTATTTCAGGTAAGCTTAATATTTGTCTTGTAATGGCTTTAGGCTATTTTATTTTAAGTCGAGGGATGGTTTTAGGCTATTCTATTTTAAGTCCTGGGAAGGCTTTAGGATTTTATTCATTCCCCTTTGAATACAGAGCCAATAGATGCTGGGGGCGTAGCCGCTAGTCGATATACAAAGTTTTTTTTTGTCTGTAGCAAAGGATCTCGTTTGCTGCTAAACCGATATGATGTATGTCTGTCTGTCTATACCGTAGGATCTTGCTAACCGCTGAGTACTGAGATGATTTTAAGATAGTTTATTTTTTTTCCTTATAATAAAATAACAGGATATTTGTCCATAAAAAGCGAAGCAATATCTTAATTTTTGTTGTTGGAACTGTTATTCAGTTGATTATACCAAGGATCTAAAGGAATAAGACAATGGCCAATAAATTTTTATCCATCCCTAATAACGATACACAAAATTGCAACACTACAACCAAAATATGACAAAAGTCCCCAAAGTTTTGAGCCAACGAATAAGAAAACTTCATTATAAAACTTTGGAGACTATTGTAAAAATTGCCTAATGTTTCCTTTATCCCTGAGATTATACAGACTATCCTTAAACTAATATTTACATTAAAGTAACAGGATGTTTATCAGTATCAACTGAACCGATATGCTTCTCCTTTACATTGAAGCTTATTTTACTCGCAGGAAAAGTTTTCATTTTGGGGAGGGGACTAACACTTTCAGCCCCCGGAAGGTATCACTTCCCTTAAATTCTTAACCTTCCCCCTCCCCCCCCCCTCTCCACCACATCTATTCATTAAAGTACTCCTAGGGTCATCTATGGGATTAGCCGTTAGTGACTTAAAAATAATTCAAGTGCAATGATATATTTACCAAATTAATACGATAATTTTGTATACATTTTTTATGAAAAAAAATTATTTTGCCAAAGGCAGCCAAAAAATAAGCAGCAAATATTTCAAAAATGCTCTGATAATCAGAGATCTACAGGGATAAGACGATTGTCGATAAAATGATATATATACATATATACAGTGTGTTTTTTTATGAGAACTTTTTTGAAAGCAATTTTACCTTACTTATAGTTATTAGAATTTAATGATTAATGGCTTATTCTCTTCTTTTTTATAACCTTTAATAGAAAAGCAAAAAATATTTCAGTTTTTATTCAAAAAGTACAGTAAATTAAAAAATTTAAAACTTAGGTGTCAACATCTAAAAATGGTTTTAGTGCATTTTTCTTATAATCTACCTTTGCAAGAATGGCTGCAAAACGCTTCAAAGTTGAGATATTGAGCTAAAAATTTATATAGATACTACTTGTGACATGTACTAGAACATTTTGAAATTTGAAGGCCATATCTCAACCAGGGAGGGAATACTGGCCCCCCAATGTACTCCCTCCATTCTTGGAAAGGGTAGAAGATTTGAGCATAAGAAAAATGCGCTAAAACCATTTCTCGTATTCATTTGAATCCGGTGGATAGGAACCGGTTCTCATCCATACGAAAAAACTATGTCTAGCATCGTATTATATCCAGCTTTCTACGAATATAGATATGTACAATCATAAGATTAAACCCAGTTTTTTTAGCCGGTGCCTTCTGCACCTCGGGGCTAAAAAAACTAGTTTTAATCTCATAATTGTACTTTCTATATCCGCGGAAAGCCGTTTATAATACGATGCGAGAAATAACTATTTTAGATGTTGACACCCATGTTTTGAAATTTTGAATTTACTGTACTTTTTAAATAAAAACTGAAATATTTTTTTGCTTTTCTGTTAATGGTTATAAAAAACGAAGAGAATAAGCCATTAATCATTAAATTCTGATAACTATAAGTAGGGTAAAATTGCTTTCAAAAATGCTCTCATAAAAAAAAACACTGTATATATATGTATGTTTATATATTAATTATTCCCATTGATGATTCACAAAATTACCCCTTCTTTAGTTTAGAATTAGTGGTTGAAACATTTAGACACTCAACTTAATGAACTAAACAATCACAAAACAATAAAAAGTCCCCAAGGTTGTTAATCTAACGAATAAGAAAACGGTATTATAAAACTTTGGAGACTAGACAGCACTCTTGGATAAGCCAACTTATAACACTTTGGGAACTATCCTAATCCTCCCTGGCGAAATGACAATGAGATTTTTTGGTAAATTTGTGGCAAACTTTATTCTTAATAAATTAGCACTTGGCAAAATTATACTGGAGAGATATTTCATTGAAGAATAAATTTTTTTTTTGCCCAAACTTTTCGTCAGCCAATAATAACAGATAAGTTAAACATTGTAAAAATAATATAGTAACTTAACTCGAGTTGTCAACGGCAGAAATTAGGTCCTGAGATGGTTTTAGGCCTGGAAAGGTTTATAACAATTTTATCTGTATTTCTTAAAATAAATTAACAGAATCTTTGTCTGTATGTATGAATGTCTGTCTGTACCGAAGGATCTTGCTAACCGCTGAACCAATATGGTTCTCCTTTACAGTGAAGATTCCTATAGGTCCTGAGATCGTTCTCCTTAATAGGGTAGCTTCTCATAGGTCCTGGGGAGGTTAATAACTATTTTATTTTAATCCTTATAATAAAGTAACAGGATCTTTGTCTGTATGTATGTCTGTCTGTACCTTGCTAACCACTAAACCGACATGGTTCTCCTTTACAGTGAAGCTTCCTATGGGTAATGAGATGGCTTTAGGCCATTTTATTTTTAATCCTTATAAAAAGTAACAGGATCATTGTCTGTATGTATCAAAGAAGATCGCTAACTGCAGAACCAATATGGTTCTCCTTTATAGGGTAGCTTCCAATAGATCCTGGGAAGGTGTATAACTGTTTTGAAGGAGGATATAAGGGGCTATTAAGGGGCGATGGAGAGGCTATGTAGAGGCTATGTTATATAAATTAAGGTAAGGGGCTTTTAAGTGGCGATGGAGGGCTATTAAGGGGCGATGGAGAGGCTATGTTATATAAATTAAGGTAAGGAGCTATTAAGGGGCGATGGAGAGGCTATGTAGCGGCTATGTTATATAAATTGGCTATTAAGGGGCGATGGAGAGGCTATATAGGGGCTATTTTATATAAATTAAGGTAAAGGACTATTAAGGGGCGATGGAGAGGCTATGTAGGGGCTATGTAGGGGCTATGTTATATAAATTAAGGTAAGGGGCTATTAAGGGGCGATGGAGAGGCTATTTAGGGGCTATGTTATATAAAATCGGGTAAGGGGCTATTAAGGGGCGATGGGGAGGCTATGTAGGAGCTATGTTATATAATTAAGGTAAGGGGATATTAAGGGGCGATGGAGAGGCTATGTAGGGGCTATGTTACATAATTAAGGTAAGAGGCTATTATGGGGCGATGGAGAGGCTATGTAGGAGCTTTGTTATATAGATTAAGGTAAGGGGCTATTAAGGGGCGATGGAGAGGCTTTGTAGGGGCTATGTTATATAGATTAGGGTAAGGGGCTATTAAGGGGCGATGGAGAGGCTATATAGGGGCTATGTTATATAAATTAAGGTAAGAGGCTATTAAGGGGCGATTGAGAGGCTATGTAGGGGCTATGTTACATAATTAAGGTAAGGGGCTATTAAGGGGCGATGGAGAGGCTATATAGGAGCTTTGTTATATAAATTTAGGTAAGGGGCTATTAAGGGGCGATGGAGAGGCTATGTAGGGGTAATGTTATATAATTAAATTAAGTGGCTATTAAGGGGCGATAGAGAGGCCATATAGGAGCTTTGTTATATAAATTAAGGTAAGGGGCTATTAAGGGGCGATGGAGGAGCGATGTAGGGGCCATCAAGTTGCAATGTAATATAAATTTGGAGAAGGAGCGATGAAGGGGCGATGTAGGAGCGATGAAGGAGCGATGGAGGAGCGATGGAGGAGCTATGTAGGAGCGATGTAGGGGCCATCAAGTTGCAATGTAATATAAATTTGGAGAAGGAGCGATGAAGGGGCGATGTAGGAGCAATGAAGGAGCGATGTAGGAGCGATGTAGGGGCCATCACAGTACAATTTAATATAAATTTGGAGAAGGAGCGATGAAGGAGCGATGTAGGAGCGATGGAGGGGCGATGTAGGGGCCATCAAAGTACAATGTAATATAAATTTGGAGAAGGAGCGATGAAGGGGCGATGTAGGAGCGATGAAGGAGCGATGGAGGGGCGATGTAGGGGCCATCACAGTACAATTTAATATAAATTTGGAGAAGGAGCGATGTAGGAGCGATGGAGGGGCGATGTAGGAGCCATCAAAGTACAATGTAATATAAATTTGGAGAAGGAGCGATGAAGGAGCAATGGAGGGGCGATGTAGGAGCGATGGAGGGGCAATGGAGGGGCGATGTAGGGGCCATCAAAGTACAATGTAATATAAATTTGGAGAAGGAGCGATGAAGGGGCGATGTAGGAGCGATGAAGGAGCGATGTAGGAGCGATGTAGGGGCCATCACAGTACAATTTAATATAAATTTGGAGAAGGAGCGATGTAGGAGCGATGTAGGGGCGATGTAGGAGCGATGAAGGAGCGATGTAGCAGCGATGTAGGGGCCATCAAGTTGCAATGTAATATAAATTTGGAGAAGGAGCGATGAAGGGGCGATGTAGGAGCGATGTAGGAGCGATGAAGGAGCGATGTAGGGGCCATCACAGTACAATTTAATATAAATTTGGAGAAGGAGCGATGTAGGAGCGATGTAGGGGCCATCACAGTACAATTTAATATAAATTTGGAGAAGGAGCGATGAAGGAGCGATGTAGGAGCGATGAAGGGGCGATGTAGGAGCGATGTAGGGGCCATCAAAGTACAATGTAATATAAATTTGGAGAAGGGGCGATGGAGGAGCGATGTAGGGGCCATCAAGTGGGTTGTTATATAAATTAAGGTAAGGGACTACGGAGGGGCGATGGAGAGGCTATAAAGGAGCCATCATGGGGCTATAGCATAGCCTCTTATCATAAGAGGCGATATGAACGCCCCTTTAAAGGAGCTATTAAGAGGCCATGAAGGAGCTATAGCATAGCCTCTTATCATAAGGGGCGATATGAACGCTCCTTAAAAGGGGCTTTCACATCGCTCCATATGATGAGAGGCTATGCTATAGCTCCTTGAAGGAGCTATAGAAAATCATCGCTCCATATGGAGCGATGTCATGGAAAGGACTATACCCCTTTTTTGTGTACATCTATCCATATTAATATCCATATCTATGCATTTTCTACAGTAACTAATCGAATTATCTATTAGAAATCATTAATTTAATATATATTTTATTATTAATTACTATACTTAGACTTATCGATATGTAAAATTTGACTAATTTCATATTATTATCTTATCTTATTTCCTATCTAATTTTCAAATGTGTGGCAGGAGATTTGTCAATTCCCCCCTTATATTTACCAGCCACTAGGAAGCTTGTGTTCTATATAGAAAACAAAACCACAAATGTTTTTCATTTAAAAATTTTCTTGTTTTAAGTTTCATTTGAAGATTTTTGCTTAAATGTCCTTTTGGGTATTGAAGTAAAATAAAAGTAATGTTTTCCCTCTTCCTATTCGCAGTGGTGAGGGACCTAGCTACCAAGTACACAATATAACCTAACCTAACCTTACCTAGAATTATTAACAAACTAATGAACTACTACTCCCAACCTATTTAAAAAGCGAAGCTTTTCTATAATTAGAGTCGGTCCGTCCGTACGTCCGTAACAGATAGCTTTTTTCGTTAATTTAGGCATGTTAGAATTGTCATATTGTTTTGAAACTTTGCATAGTGATTCCTATAGTAGTTAGGTACGATTTAGAAAGCGTAGCAACAATATAATCATTATAAAAATGTCCGTACGTCCATTTTAAACATGTTGATTTTTTTACTTTTTTAACAACAAATTTTTATATGATCTAATCATACGATTGATCTGATTTTTGGTATATTGATTCCTGGGACAACAAAGTACAATATCATAAGCAAAGCAACTCTATAATGAAGTTCTAAAAATGTAAGTATGTCCATAAACATTATTCTGTATCAAGCAAATTCAACAAATTTACTTACAATTTTGCTTCGACTTTTATATATATATTCTGATTATTCAGTTCCGACACTATATAAGTGTTAATGTCCGTTTGTCCTACCGTTTCAGTGCTTTGCTTTTATAGATGTTGTCATCCTTGTTAATTTATTTTAAACTGTGTTAAACAGGCCCAAAGAGAAAATACGCCAAATTAAAGTTGAATATTGATGGAAAAAGACACAATGATAAAATAGAAATGGGAAATGGTTTGGTCCTGTGTGCGATGGAGAGGAATTTAACTATGGTTGTAGGCTTTCCTATATCAGGTAAATTTTATAATAGTTTTGCTGCAAGGTCATTCAAGTTTTTTTTATGGGGTTTTAAAAGGGTTTTAAAAGGTTTTGGGGTGGTTATATCCACAAAAAACTTTTGCCTATTTTATAGTAAATTATAGTCATTCATTAAAAAAATTAAAACCACAAGCTTTTTTACTACATATTATTGCCTATATATTCATTCTTGTGACTTATATGCAGGTGTTAATTTGTGCCAGTTTGACTTTAGCAAAGCATATTCTAGTGAGATATTCATTCATAATAATAAAATTGTTATTAATCGTATCATAAACAGCTTTACGTAGATAGTAAAATAAAAATTATAGGATTAATTCTAGATTGTTATCCTTGATTTTATTCATATTTTATTTATGTTATATTGTATTACATTAAACTAATGCTAATTATTTTAAATATAATTAAAATTGAAATTAATGATCAAAACTCAGGCTGGTTTAAATTACAATATATATGAGTTTGGTAAAACCGCAGGTTTTCATTTTGGTTTTACTACCTAACTACTAATTTGTTACAGCTATTTTTTTTATCACTTTCAGTATATTTTGGCATTAAAATTATGTAATAGGTCAAGCAGTTTTATCGATTTTTTTTTTATCTATTTCGCATTAAAAGATAAAACAAATAAAAAATACCAAGATCCAGTTAAAATATATAAAATTTCCCCAAAAAAGTTTTTTATACTTGCTCTTTTATTCAGTGTATTCAATTTTTTAAATCTTGATTTGTTGGTTCAATAGCCATGTCCAAACTGTACAACAAATGTTTTTTTTTTATCAAATTATCTTCTTTAGTCTTATCCCTTAAGACCCCTGAATGAGTTGATAACTACTCGAAGCACAGTGTTATAGACAGACATCGGACCTACAGACTGACACTGACACTTGTAGAGTAGTTTTAAAGTTGTGTACGAACATTCCAAATAAGTTATATGACTTCTTTTGCTGTTTAATACGATGGCAGATATATACGTTCGAACATTTGGCAGCGAGCAGCCTTACAAGGTTTTAGATTTTTGGACTGCACTAGATGTAAAATGTTTGATAATATTATTGACGTATATTCAACAATTTGTCCCAACTTTGTACCATAAAGAGAGAGCTTTAAATTGAAAAATATCATCATTTTTCAATCTTGGATCCTTTAAACCAGGAATATAAGTGTTTTGTAAACAATAAAAATAAGAAAATTTTTACTATACCATCACAAACAAATTAGGCTTACAAGATTTTTTTATAAAAAAAAACAAAAAAGTTTGGTTTTAATATTTTTTTGTAATCTAATTCTAATTAAGTAAATTTTATTAAGAACATCTTTGGACAATTCTTATTGCTTATTCGTCCAATTGACAAAATCCATAAACTCTTAATTTTGTTTGCATTTATTTAGAAACGTGATAAAGGTTTTTTATTTTTTTTAAATGCCTTACCATACCTCTAATTTTTGTTTCGATGCCTTCGGGGATATTACACACTTTTTCTTCTTTCATCATTTTTCAAACATCACTCACATATTGGAACACGGAAAATTCTCTAATCTTGCAAGTGGGGGACAATAGCGCTCCCAACCCCCCCTCACCTCCCAATGAAGTACAAGCTTTTTATTTGAGAGGGATAATCTAATGAAGAAGAGGGTAAAACAAGGGGTAAAAATCCCCTTTACCCCAAACCTTGGACATTTATGCGACCCTAAACCCAATTTTAATGAACTATAAGAGGATACCCTACTTGAAATTAAGGGTATGGTCGAATATTTATAAATTATAGTTTAATGCATTTGATAATATATTGTTTGATAGAATCATTTTTCTTTCATAAAGAAAAAATACAATATGAAAGGGGCGCAGCGGATATATAACTAGATTTTAACGTCCAATATTATCTAAAACAGACAGTCCTATATAACTTTATTTATAGTTTAGATCTTAAGGAAGAAGAAAGAATAAACAGTAATATCTATAACAGACAGTCCTATAGAACTTTATATTTTAGTCCTGATGTAGAAGGAAGATTAAATCATTCAGTAATATCTATAAAAGACAGTCCTGTAGAACTTTATATTTTAGTCCTGATGTACAAGAAGAATATACAGTAATATCTATAACAGACAGTCCTATAGAACTTTATATTTTAGTCCTGATGTAGAAGAAAGAATATACAGAAATATCTATAACAGACAGTCCTGTAGAACTTTATATTTTAGTCCTGATGTACAAGAAGAATATACAGTAATATCTATAACAGACAGTCCTATAGAACTTTATATTTTAGTCCTGATGTAGAAGAAAGAATAAACAGTAATATCTATAACAGACAGTCCTATAGAACTTTATATTTTAGTCCTGATGTAGAAAGAATATTATACAGTAATATATAACAGACAGTCCTATAGAACTTTATATTTTAGTCCTGATGTAGAAAGAAGAATAAACAGTAATATCTATAACAGACAGTCCTATAGAACTTTATATTTTAGTCCTGATGTAGAAGAAAGAATATACAGTAATATTTATAACAGACAGTCCTATAGAACTTTATATTTTAGTCCTGATGTAGAAGAAAGAATATACAGTAATAACTATAACAGACAGTCCTATAGAACTTTATATTTTAGTACTGGTGTAGAAGAAAGAATATACAGTAATATCTATAACAGACAGGCCTATAGAACTTTATATTTTAGTCCTGATGTAGAAGAAAGAATATACAGAAATATTTATAACAGACAGTCCTATAGAACTTTATATTTTAGTCCTGATGTAGAAGGAAGGCTAAACCATTCAGTAATATCTATAACAGACAGTCCTATAGAACTTTATATTTTAGTCCTGATGTAGAAGGAAGATTAAATCATTCAGTAATATCTATAAAAGACAGTCCTGTAGAACTTTATATTTTAGTCCTGGTGTAGAAGGAAGGCTAAATCATTCAGTAATATCTATAACAGACAGTCCTATAGAACTCTATATTTTAGTCCTGATGTAGAAGAAAGAATATACAGTAATATCTATAACAGACAGTCCTATTGAACTTTATATTTTAGTCCTGATGTAGAAGAAAGAATATACAGTAATATCTATAACAGACAGTCCTATACAACTTTATATTTTAGTCCTGATGCACAAGAAGAATATACAGAAATATCTATAACAGACAGTACTGTAGAACTTTATATTTTAGTCCTGATGCACAAGAAGAATATACAGAAATATCTATAACAGACAGTCCTATAGAACTTTATATTTTAGTCCTGATGTACAAGAAGAATATACAGAAATATCTATAACAGACAGTCCTATAGAACTTTATGTTTTAGTCCTGATGTAGAAGGAAGATTAAATCATTCAGTAATATCTATAACAGACAGTCCTATAGAACTCGCTCATGGCACACAATTAAGATTCAGGTGAGAATGATTTTAAGCAACTTTTTGAAAATGTATTTTGCATCGATTATGTTCAATTTAATTTGAATCTATGTTTACTGGTGTTTCCCTCAAAGCCCCAAAATAAGGAGGATTCTGTTATTGCTATGCAGTTTGAGTGAAAGTACCTCTATGAAAGATGTAAGAAAACCAATATTTTGTTTTGTTTTTTAAAAGTATTTAATAAGTTGTATTCCAGCTCTGTAATTGAATTTCATTGAATGAGGGTAACATGATCCTAGAGGCTACGAGAAATGACATTATATTTAAAATCAAATGAGGAGAAAAGACTAAATATATGAGGAAAATACATTATTATGTAACTTATATAGTTAAAAGACTTCAAAATGTAGTCATTGTAGAGACTAAGCGGTGTATTGGACTTTAAAGTTTAAACCATACACGTCTAAAACTAGGATAGGGTTATATATTAAGATTTTAAAGTTTAAATTATGCACTTTTAAAATTAGTAAAGGGGAAGATATTATGATTGATTTTAGTCTTATAATGTTTATGTAAGAAACAAGGATGAGAACAAGGATAAACAAAACTGTAAGCAAATTTTATGCAAAAATCTTAATTACAGGATACTGTTTAAGGACATACTTACATCTTTAATACTTGATTATAGAGATGCTTCGGTAACAACATTGTACCTTGTGGTAATAGTAATCAGTATTCCAAATAATCAGTATTCTTACCTGTTTAAATTAACGAAAAAAGCTAACTGCCACGTCTCGGGCAGACAAATCCTAATTATAGAAAAGCTTTGCTTTAAAAAAAAACATAGTTTTGATTTTTCCAAGGTAGGAATTAGAATAAGCCCGACATACTCGCAAACATTTAATATTAAAATTGCTAAATAATTTCTCTATCTATGTCCTTAAATTGTCTGCCAGAAAGACTGAAGTTTAAAAACTAGTTAAAAATAGAAAAAATTGGGGGGAAAACCTTAATTAATTACATAACAAAGAAACCAATATCCAAGAGTAGCGAAGCCCATTAACATAAAATAATTCATTAAATTATTAGAAGACTGACAGGCAGTTTTTGTTAAAAAGTAATAAAAATTAGTCATTAATTCTTTTTATAAATCTTGATTTTAGGAAAATACTTATGGTGATTGGCTTCTTTATCAATTTTAGACAACTTTCTTTAATAAACGTAGCATACGGACAGACGGACATTTGTAATACAAGAGTAGCTGCTCAACTAATTATCCTCTTCTATTCCCCTTCACTACACAAAAGAACATAATTGATCATTTTCATAATTTGGTTTAAAAGGAAAATAAAATTAATTGAAGCAGAATATTCCATTTTCTAAAAAAAAAGGTTTATTCAAGGGCTCAACAGCCGACCAGTAGCAACTGGTGTGTAACGTCTGTCTGATGTCCAGAGCGAGGAAGGGGACTTTGGATTGTAAATTAATCTGGTACCCAAAGTTTTTAAACCAAATTATCCTATTCGTTTGCTCAAAAAACTTTGGGTCACTTTTGGTTCAAATTAGTGTCAAAATTTTTCTACTTATGACTTTAATCTACATAAGGGTTAATTTTGTTTATCATCATTGGGGATGTATATTGTATATCAATTTATCATCCATTGTCCTATCCCTTGAGATCCCTGGGTTGCTCAACATTTAAGTTTTCTTGATCTATTATTTATTTGTATTTGTTTAATTTAGATGTACAGACGAGAAAAGACATCTTAACGGGAGGTCAATAGTTTCCTGTGAAAACGGGATGCTCAGTTCCAGACCACCAATTTGCCAGCGCACTTCTGGCACTGAAAACTATTCAGGTATAACATCTTTTGTCGTCTTTATATTTACCTCCAATTTGAGTTGAGATTTATTAATTGTACATTGTCAAATCCCTCCACCCTAATTAAATCTAGTCTCAAAGCATTATCTTGCTTAATAAAGAGCATTTTTATGTGGCTAATTGTCCTACATGTATACAGACAACATACCGAATTTTTTCAAGAAAAAAAAGAAAATTATAGGGGTGGTTGTGGTTGTAACCTACCTCTTGATCAATAAATACAATTTTAATGGAACCGTTAAAAAGCTTAAAAGATATCCATAACGGTCCAGCGATGGCGAGATCTTTTGGTTTAGACACGCACAGAGACAGATAAAAAGAACTCCTGTCACTAGTATTTATGATTATCACAAAGAAATTGTATTTTTAGAGGGACTGGCACCCCGGGTGGAGTGGCACGTGACTGGCTCCCCACATGCTCGTGGCAGGGAGGGTGAATTGATTGTTTATGCTGGCGCCATTCTACACATTGACTGCATTTTTGACAGGTAATACTTTGGGATTTCAGGTGTCATTTTCGATTCCTAAAACAATTATAAGCCATTTCACACAAAGTACCTAGAAGAACACTGAACCTCTTAACCCCAATATATTTTGAAATAAATCGAAAATAGAGGGGGTAGTTTTTCGTTTATTGCTTTAAGTCAGGTAAGGTTAGGTTATATTGGGTAATGGCTAAACATTGAAGGTATAGGCCCTAGAGTGGTTAGGTATGGAGAAATTATTACCATCCTCCCCTTGTTTAATTCATTTCAGATCAGTGCTCAATAGGCACTTTGAGGGGAAAGCACCAAATGTTTTCATTTTCGTAGATTTTTTGCTCTGATCATAAATTGCAAGAGTTTGTCAGCTTTTCTATAAGAAAATGTGTAAAATTTGTATCAATTATCGAAGCTGGACATCATTAATTCTTTTCCTATACACGATATTATAGCATTTTATACATTTTAGATGTTCCTTTATTTAAATTTTAGATACATTAGATCAAAAGATGGATTGAAATAGTATATAGTAGATTTTTATTAGAAGCAGGTAAAAGTGTCTCCTTAATAAAGGGGACAAATGTTACTAAATAGGTTTGGCCAAACTATACCGAATGACGTCACCTTAGAAGGAAATATGAAGTAAATCTACAACTGTTTATATTTAGGAGACGAGGAACGCCCCAATGGAGTTGGTCTCATGATTACAGGTAAAAAATTTAACATTTTATGAACAAACGGATTCAATTCTAATATAGAAAAGCTTTACTTTTAATAAATTAGTCTAAGATTTATTTTAATCTGATGCTAAAGATTTAAAGTATTTCCTTTGCAGTCTGGGAAGTATTTAGGGTGTTAATGACGTAATGAACCCCCCTTTAAATTTATAATCGATATATTTCCTAACCGTCGGACACATAACACTTGTAGAGTAGCTTCGCTACAAAAAAAAATAACAAGGTATGTGTATTTTTTTTCAATTTCCCTTTTGTGTCTAACAATGGATATAGAATGTACGTGGATATATTGACAGGGGGAAATTTGTTGCTTGCTAATATGAACCTCATTTATTGGTCAGTTCGTTCATTCATGTTGGGTAAAGGGGGTGGAGAGGGGAATGTTATTTTCTGCCAACTTGAAGCACCCTTCATCAGAGTACATGAAAATCTGGTGCAACATCCAAGTTGTTATATATCCATTTGTCTAACTCTGTCGTTCAATTTGTGTCGGATTTGTTGAGATTTGCTGAACTAATCCCTGAAATTGGATGGAAGGAACATGTGTCTACACATTTGTTGGGTATAGTCCCTTTCGTGGCAACGCCCCTTAAGGGGCGTTTCTTCGTATTTTCACAGTAGTTTGTGATAGGGTATTTTAGGTTAGGTTAGGTGATTGTCCCTCAGGGTTAGAGCCCCCCTAAGGGGCCATAAATAGGAGAAAAGCTACAATGAAAATACGACGAAAAGCCCCTTAACAGGCGTTGCCCCGAAAGGAACTATACCCCATATTTTGACTTTGTCATTCTTTATCCTCTTGGGGCCTTCTACAGGAGGTGGCAACCACCCCCACCCGAATTTTCTTTTTAGATACAATGGCGATTAAGCCACAAATTTTATTTGCATTTCTTATACTAGTGTCTGTGCTCCTAGCATCAAGAAGGTCTGTATGATGTAGGGGGCATAAAAATAACCTAAAACCATCTTAGACCTAAATTTAGAAATAATATAGCCTTAAACCATCCTGAAATCTCTGTGAAACCTTCTGATTAACTAAATCGGATACAAAAAATCCTTACTACTTTTTGTAATAGGATTAAATGGAATATTTTAGAATATGTTTGATTACGTACTTTTAAAAACCCCATAACAACTAATAATATCCTTTACCTACAACTGTTTTAAGCTTAGCAAATTCTTTGAAGGAAAATCTTTTAGCATACCTTCTTTCTATATGTACAAGCTAAAAAGATTTGTTATGGTGTTCTATAGATTCTAAAAGTGTTATAAATGCAATGTTTTAGCTCAAAGACACCACGGCCTAAACGATTTGAGTTTGAGGTTGAAAGTAAAGTAGAAAAAATTGGAAAATCAGCTTAAATTTTTGTATAAATTTAAAGGACTGCTGAGTGTATGATAACATGAATAAAACAAGGATGACAACATCCATAAGTATCGAAACTCAAAAATTGATAAAATATGGAAATCACAAAGCCTTTAAAATCACGCAACCTTTTAATCACGGAAACTTTAAAATCTAGGAATCTATCTAGCACCGCAATTAATAGACACATATTAATGAAACTTGATGGAAATATGTAGAATAAAAACATATTCAATTCCTGATAAATTCAGCCGTCAATCCAGAATAGGAATAGAGAAAATCACGAAAACCTAAAAATCTAGGAATCGATCTAGCACCCCAATTCATAAACAAATCTTGGTGAAAATATTTTAAATGTAAAATGAATTAATCTCTAAAAGTTTCAGCCTTCCTTCTTGAATAGGAATTGAGAAAATCACAAAAACTTGAATATCTAAGAATCGATCGAGCACCCCAAATAACAGACAGAAGGACAAAACAATGTATGAATTAGATGGGCATATGTCAAAGGAATCTTCACTAAAGATTTTAGCTGTCTATCTTGAATAGGAGCCGAGGAAATCACGTTTCCCACAAAACGTTTCAGACATTCATACGGACATTTCAAATTATAGAGTAGCTTCGCTACTAAAAATAAGATATATATGCAGAAGAGATGTCACACCAATTGTTTACCGTCTTGAAACTTTGGAAAAAAAACATTTTTAGAAAGAAAACTTGTTCTAGACTTAAGACATTCTTCTTTTTAATCTTCTACATAGTTTACTCAATTGGAAAGGTTCTAGTTTAGCATTTAGTTGTTGCAGCTTCTCTATGATTTTGTTAGCTACAATCAAATTAGATATTGAGTATGTCTTTCGATATATTTTTTACATAATTTATTTAAATTATCTAATCAGCTAAAAAATCAAGATCTAAATCGAATGTAAAATTTAATTTATTATTTAATACTTTCCGCGAATATCAAAATGAAGGCCCGTGTTAAATAAAACTGGTATTAATTTTATGTTTTTTTTATTCTAGTATTTGTGGAAAATTGTCTGTAAATTAATGTTTTCATGCAATACTTGAAAAAAATTAAT
Organism: Acartia tonsa; assembly: GCF_053477335.1. Classification (NCBI taxonomy): domain Eukaryota; kingdom Metazoa; phylum Arthropoda; class Copepoda; order Calanoida; family Acartiidae; genus Acartia; species Acartia tonsa. Next base: position 13,155,208 of record NC_137266.1, on the reverse strand, counting down.
AAACTGTAAAGGGTTAGAACGTCGGATCTCATAAAGTTCTCTTGCTTTTTTAAGTATGAAAGAATAGTCCGATTATTGTGAAACATGGCATAATTGTTATTTTTATGCATATTAATACTTTACCTACAATTGTGACTTTTAAAAGGTTCAAATGTAAAATAATTGTAGAAGCAATGTAGAACTAAAATTTTCTATAATTGTTGGACGTTTAATCTTTGAGCTTCGATTTCAATGATGTTATCATCCTTTTTATAAACTAAGCATTATTTATATAATATCCATGTTGTTTTCCCTTAACTTTATATGGATTAACTCAAACTTTAGACATAACCATCAATATTGCAAAAACTTTCCATTTAGTTTCAGGGGTAATAGCTCTCCATTAAATATTTATAATGAACCTGCATTCCAGTTTTTATATTCCGAGGATTGTCATAATACTTCGACGATTTTTATTTATTTGAGAAATAATAGTTATTTATCGCATCGTAATATAGACAGCTTTCCGCGGATACTAAAATAAAATATTATAAGATTAAAACCAGTTTTGTTAGATCCGATTATTTTTCTCTATGGCTGAGAAATAGATAAGGGGTGGATATTTCACTATTTTGAATAATTATGCTTTTATAGTATTAAAGAATTTAATTCAGGGGGCAAATATTTGTAAAACCAACCATGAAATTGTAAATTTATTAAAATATTTTATAATACCCTTTATCCTAAACATTTCTTTCGGCAAGGTTGACTTCTGTCTCTATATATATTGATCAGAAATGCAAAAGTATTGTCAATATAAAAGTTTTTTTCCAGACTTCTGTCTGTCTTTAAAAAGAAAAAAGGGTGTCTATTCTATAGTAGTTCTGAAAATTGCTAAAAGGTACTGAATTCGCCAAGCATAGTCCCCCCATAAAAAAGCCGCAAAGAAATCGATTTTTAGTTTTCTAAGTGTCTGTTTTACCAAGTTTTTAATTTGTGAGCTATTATTGCTGTTTTAAAACACAGAATGCGATAAATTTGGACACATACGGGAATAAAATTACTAGCGGGCATAGGATGTAAACAGACCATGTTGGTACATCCAGGTACAGAGCTCAACTATTTTATGACTTTACCAAACCATTCAAATGTAATTAAATGTTCAAATAATTTATTTAGAATGTAACATATAGAAGTGATGTAAGTTTTCCAGGTATGATCTGCAGGTCCTGGTCCTCCGGGTCTCCAGTAAATATGTGTTTTAGGGAGTATCCAACAGGATGGATGGTGTCAACACAGGACAGAAACTGGAAGTTTAGAGTCAGCATTGTTTATGCCAAACACGAGGTACACTTTTTTTTGCAGAAGGTGGTTATAGAATCAATTACATACCAAAAAGAATTGTTGTGTGGTTAACTTTTGGCTAACGAGGAATTCTCTTGGAGAGGGGGGGGGGTGGTAACCGCCTACAATTTAAATTTTTAAAATTAAGAGAAATTTAGAGGGGCCCAGCTTAGAATTGTCTTTGGATTGGAAGGCATGATCAATAGAGTACTTTTATTATTGATCTGTTTTTCAAGATAACATAAATATTTCAAAATTTTATTTTTCAATGAAGTTTTAATGTTTGTGTATGTTACACTGTTTTGCTTATCTTATCCTTGTCAAAAGCGAAGTTTTTCTATGATTAGGGTAGGTCCGTCTGTCCATCCATCACGGTTAGCTCTTTTCGTTAATTTAGGCATTTTAGAATTATCCTATCGATTTCAAACTTTGCATGGTGATTCCTGTAGTAGTTAGGTACTATTTAGAAAGCATAGCAACTCTATAGTCATTACCAAAATGTCCGTATGTCCATTTTAGACATTAAATTTTTGTATGTTAGAATTATCGGATTCATCTGATTTTTGGAATACTGCTTCCTATTGCAACAAGGTACAATGTTACAGGCGAAGCATCTCTTTAATTAAGTCATAAAAATGTAAGTATGTCCTTAAATAATATTAAGTATTTATGCAGTTTTGCAACAAATTTACTTAAAATTTTGTTTATAATTATGCAATAATAATCTGCTTATTGAGTTCTTACACTCTACAAGTGGTAATGTTTGTTTGTCCTTCAGTTTCAGAGCTTCGCTTTTATGGATGTTGTTATCCTTGTTTTCCAAATATACATTTTACAAGTTTTCCAAAGCTTTTAACTCTTCACTATCTTTTGTTTCTGCACATCACACTTTTTTTCTCACAATATCAGATAACAAGGATGACAACATCCAAAAGTACAGGGATATCGGGGAAAAAATTAATATAGAGCAGTGGCATGCACTAAACATTAAACTTTATAAAATAGGGAAATCACGAAACCTTTCTAATCACGCAACCTTTAAAATCATGAAGGAAGGGATCTAGCACCACAATTAATAGACAAATCTTAATGAAACTTGATGGAAAAATGTAGAATATGAGCAAATTAAATCTCTGATAATTTCAGCCCTCCATCTTTAAAGGAGTTGAAAAAATCATGAAAACGTAAAAATCTAGGAACCGTTCTAGCACCCCAAATAACAGACAGACGGACAAAACAATGTATATATTAGATGGGCATATATAATTTCATCTTTCTGTCTTGAATAAGAGCCAAGAAAATCACGTTTTCCCCATAGCGTTACGGACTGACTGACGGACAGACATAGTGAATTATAGAGTAGCTTCGTTACTCAAAACTTTCACCATTCGAAACAGAAATTAAGATTCTTAAGAAAACTTATAGGATCTTGTGTAGTTCACGGCAAAATGTTCCTGGTAACGAATATCTTCATAAATCTATGAACTGTTAAGGCTGCGAGCGGTCAACGGTGTACAGTTATCTCGCAGTTATTTTTAATTGCTTTAAAGATTTTTGTGTCCTGTCCCATTTTATGCTCTGCTCATCTTTGTAACCATAATAAATAATTGAGAAATGAGCCGTAAATATGTTCAACATATCGCAGCTAACAGCTGCCAAGCCATGTTTAAAGCCCTGTTAGCCTGACAAGAATCTTAAATGTATATATGGTTTTCTCGATAATTGAAAGAATACCTAAATTTTCAGCTGTAAGCAAGTGTTTTTTTATGCTATTCATTTCTAAGAAATGGATAAAGTATTTTATGATTCCATATTTTTTTCAAGAATAGCTCTCCTTATTTTGAATCTTTAATTCTTGGTATGAATTCACTTCCGCAGGTTGTCATATCCACATTGTGTAATATATTCCCAAAAAAAGACAATACCAAAACAGATATGAAGGGTCGAGTGCGGAAAGCAAAAAAGCATTGGTAAATTTTGGGAAGACGAAGAAAGTCCCCCAAAAAATCAGCATGTTAAATCATAAAAACGAGGGATCTATCTCTTTTTTAGGTGTTTTCCTTCCCACTCCTCCTCATCCTTTTTATGACGTCATTGAGGGACTTTCTTCGCCTTCAATTTTGGGGTACTAATAATTTGATACATGTGCGGAAATGATGAAACATCTAATTTTGTTTAGGATTCTGGAAGTTTTAACTGCACGACCCCGCGGGGGATACAGAATTCTTTGGTGATCACTGTCACCAGTACTCTCTGTCCTCTACTCAAGGTTATGGACCATCACAGGTACATCAAGTCAGGAATCTAAAGGGATAAGACAATGGCCTATAAATTGATGTACATTCCCAATGATAACAAATAAAATTACCACTTCTGTAGATTACAATTAGGAGTTGAAACATTTGGATACTCAACTTAATGAACCATCCAATCAAAATTCTCCAAAAATGATAAGCTAACGAATATATTTATAAAATATTTTATTATAAAACTTCGGGGACTAATGTGTTTGTGTGTCTGTCTGTGTGTTTGTACCGAAGGATCTCGCTAACCGCTGAACCGATCGGGTTCTCCTTAACAGGGTAGCTTCTCATAGGTCCTAGGAAGGTTTATAACTATATCACCCCTAGAAAAAAAATCCCCCCCCTCCAAAAATTTTTTTTTACATTTCTTTTCACAAAATAAAAAATCCCCCCCAACAATTTTTTTAAATTTTTCTTTTAAAATCTAAAATAATAAATTGGGTTATAAAATTCCACTCTCCTCTCAAGTGCTCCTATACGCCTCTAGGGGCGTAGCCGCTAGTAATACAGAAAGCAAGAGTATTGTTTTATTATTGGGGGAGGGGTGGTTACTGTTGGAACATTTTGACATAGATTAAAGGTTGAGATTTCCATTTTACAGACACACCTAATGTTAGAATTAGAACCATTTAACAAGGACAATGTCTATATGAAATAAATTAGTAGCTGCGCTTCCGATAATCTGAAACGAGGAAGAGACTGGCTTGTAGCTGTCTCATTTAAAATTCAATATATGTCCTTTGGTTTACATAACATAGAAAAATGTGTCTACAAGGAAAAATTAAGGCACGACAGCCGTTCATTTGTTTGGGCGTTTGGTTGCGGATTTAGATGTTTGCTGTTTTATACAGACATTTTGGCAGTTGCGGCTGCTGATACATAAAATGTTGTGGTTATATATCATGCTTATTGGCATTGAATTTGACTGTCCATTTAAAAATGCTCTCAATTGCGGCTGCCAATAACTGAAACAAATAAACTAAATTTAATTAGAAAAATTTTATCTAAAAAGTTGATATTATAAAGAAGCGCAGAGAAAGCGCAACAATAAAAATGTATCAACTTATTACAAATAAATCAAGTTTAAAGTTTAAAGGAGGTCTTAAAACATCTTATAAAAATCAAGAAATATTTTACATCTAAAAATTCGTTAATAAATATGAAATATATAAATATAAATATATATAAACTTACGTGCCTGATATACTTTCGATAATGTCCTATTTAAAGAGTAGTTGCGCTACTAACCAGTTCAATTTATTCAGTTAGTGACCAAAATAATAAGGATGACAACATCCATAAAAGCGAAGCTTTGAAACGGTAGTACAAAAGGGCATTCACACTTGTAGATTGTTGATTATAGAAAAGCTTCGCTTTTAAAAATGATAATTGTACACTAATGTTATAAAAATAAATTTTAGGACAAATTCGTCTGAGCGGCATATTGGAAGCAGCGTGTCTGTCACATGTCCAACTGGTTTCCATTCTGTCGGTAGCAACCTCTTAACATGTCGGGATGACGGTAAGGTTTTTTTTGCTTTTTATAAATTTTGGTTTTCATTAGTTTGTTTTACTTCAATGTTATTATTTAGATTTTTGAAATGGAATATGTCTGTATAGTCTAATAATTAAATTAATATATGGTAATACGAAGATGATTAAAGTCCCTCCACAGATTATGACGTCATACGATAGAATAGCCAATGAGAGGCCAGTATACACTGTTATTGACCAATGGTAAAATTTATGCTGGCCTTTCATTGGTTATTTTATCGTATGACGTCATGATGAGTGGAGGGACTTTAATTATCTTCTGAGAATACAAAAGTTTTGTCTCAAAACTGTCAAAAGTACAACAGCTACCCAGCCAAGATTACAATAAGTTTTTATGCAATTCTTAAAATCTTTTAAATTTAAATCACCCTTTTTTACAAAATGATGGTCAAAAGTGCAACTGCTTTTAATTTTTTAAAGAAAATAATAAAGATGATTTATAATTTGATTAATTATTTACTATTTATCTACTAAATTACAATTTACTACATCTTATTTTTTTCATGAAATAATGTTAAAAAGTTGTGTTATTTGCTTATTAAAAACAGGCTTAGGGTAAAAAATTTAAATTGAAAAAAAATTAAGGTACTTGGTCATCAGAAGTGCCAGTCTGTAGTCCTGTAACTTGTCCACCACTGGAAATAAGCTCCCCTCACCTCAGGTACACATAATATACATTATTCTATGTAAAACAAGGATGACAACATTCATAAAAGCGAAGCTTTGAAACGCTAGGACAAACGAACATTAATACTTGTAGTGTGTCAGAACTGAAAAATCCGAACATAAACGTATAAATGTCGAATACAAATTTTAATTAAATTTGTTGAAAACCTACTTAAATACAGGATGATGTTTATGTACATGCTTACATTTTTAGGACTTGATTATAGAGTTGCTTCGCTTATGATATTGTACTTTGTTGTCTCAGGAGTCAATAAACTAAAATTCGGATAATTAGATCACATAAAAATTTGTTGTTAAAAAGTAATCAATCAACATGTTTAAAATGGACGTACAGACATTCTAGTAATGGTTATAGAGACCGAAACGACCCTAATTATAGAAAAGCTTCGCTTTTAGAAATAAGTATTCCCCTTAATAGAGCTTAGTGGATGGGGTCTAGGACTAGGTAAAAAATACCACATCCCCCTTTAAATTTCAGAGGATTGTTAAAAAAAAGAATTGTCCTTTATTCTAATTTGACGCCATTAGGGATACTTTAAATTTACTTTAAAATTTATGCCCTTTTTTATATGTAGGCACTATAAAGGGCTTCGCTTCCCGCGTTAAATTTACCATTTTAATAATTTTCAAGTGCGCTTCGCGCAACCCAAAGGCAAAACCCTTTGCACTCTTCTGTTCTAAATTAAATGTTTAATTATTTATGAAAGAGGAAAACATTGAAGAAAAGTTTCTATAAGAAAAGCAATTAAAATTTCGGATCTACTGCAGTTCACGGTAAAATATTGCTGGTAACGAATATTGCCAAAAATCTATGAATTTTAAAGGCTGCTAGCTGCCAAACGGCTGAACGCACAGATCATGCCCACACACTGTTTTAGGCGGCATAAGAAGGCCTACAAATAATCTGGAATAGCCATAAATAATAATGCATAATTATCTAGCAGTGCAGAGAAATGCGCGAAAAAAGCCTATTTTGCGCGTTTTTTCTTCCGTGAAGCTTACCCTGTGCAACATTGGATCTTGGCTATTCCAGATTATTTGTAGGTCTTCTTATGCCGCTTTAAATGGTGTGCGGGTATGATCTGTACGTTCAGCCGTTTGGCAGCTAGCAGCCTTTAAAATTAATAGATTTTTGGCAATATTTGTTACCGGCAATATTTTACCGTCAACTGCAGTAGATCTAAAATTTCCAATAACAATTCAAAAACATTTGTTACCAACATAAGAAGGAAACTATATTGGATTCATTTAGAACGGGGAATTTTTGTCTGAAGACTTGATAAAAAATCCTATAATCTATTCATAACAACCCTTACAGACAACCAGCTCTTTGGCTGCACTCAATTTGTCCTAGTAACTTTTTTTAACAATAATTGTCACGCAACTAACATTGCAGCATTGTAAGATCTTTGTTTAGCGTCACCTTGGTAATTACTAATTGAGAAATATTACTAGGAATATTACTATTTCGTCATACATTTAATAGTTATTTCTCGCATCGTATTATAAACGGCTTTCCGCGGATATAGAATGTACAATTATGAGATTAAAACTAGTTTTTTTAGCCCCGAGGTGACAAAGTCACCGGCTAAAAAAACTAGTTTTAATCTTATGATTGTACATTTCTATATTCTCAGAAAGCTGGATATAATACGATGCTAGACATAGTTTTTTCGTATGGATGAGAACCGGTTCCTATCCACCGGATTCGATTGAATACGAGAAAATTATTTTTATTTTTACTTCTCTTACCATTCGTAAGTGTAATAACAAAACACTTACAGGTATATTGGAAAACTCTAAACTCACATGGATGGAAATTTTATGTTGATAAATAGCGCAGCAATGGACATTCTTGTAATTCATTATTACCTGATACATTCAAATCGGAGGAGAGTTTTGGGGTATAGTCCCTTGCGTGGCAACGCCCCTTTAGGGGCGTTTGTTCGTATTTTCACAGTAGCTTTTTTCCTATTTCTAGCCCCTGCGGGGGGCTCTAACCCTACGGGGCCAATTGAATAATCCTGCGGGGCAATCACATAACCCAATATAACCTGACCTAAAATAACCTATCAAAAGCCATTTTAAAAATACGACGAATCGGCCCTTAAGGGGCGTTACCACGAAAGGGACTTTACCCGAGTTTTGTAGTGGTTTAGTGTTCTATCCTAGGTTAGGTTAAGTTATATTCGGTACAGGATAACACCACAGGTTTAGGCCCTTCAGTGTTAGGACCCCCGCCGGGAGTTGTACTTGGTTCAAATCAAGACTGTCGTAACTTAACACTTAACGGTCGGTATCCGGTTTTTTCTATCTCATTTTCTGTGTGTGAAAGATAAAGAGCCCAAACTGCGTGACTTTTTAAGTTTGGGTATGACACATAACCGAGAGTTGAATTTTTTTGAATATCTCCATCCTGGCGGGCACAGGATGCCAGCAAACCTGGCAGGGTCATCCAGGTAAAGAGCAAAAATATTTTTTTGACTTAAAAAAAGCATTTTATCTTACCAAAATACTAAAATTTCCTCTAGTAGTATATCCATATATTAAATACAGGTGTTCAAGTCAATTTCAGGTTCCAGGTATGATCCTGCAGGACCTTATCCTTCAGGTCTCCAGAAATCTTCAAATAGCTCCTGTGGCCGCAATTTTTGACTTAGAGACTTCAAATTTTAAACTTAAGCTTTTCTTACATGTCTACATAAGGTATTCAAATTTCATAAAGATCCGCTGCCGTTTTCCCGCCGACCGCCGACTGCGGCGGCTTGCAGCTGCCAAGTACAGCTGCGGGCGCTGAAATTTATATTTTGATATTTGAAATTTAAAATTTACATAAAGATTAACATTTTCTGCCAAAAAATTTTTATTCTAGCTTCAAAAAAAAAAATTACAGCCGTTTGGAATTTTTAAGTAAAAAAAGGACCTAAAAACAAAGGTTATTAAATAAAAGGGTGAAGGAAGCGAAAATTGACCTTAACTTACTTAAAGTCGAAAATTCATCATAACACAGGGGACTTACACAAAAATTTTAGCCCTCTAGCTCAAATAGGAACTGAGATAACAAGGGAGGCGTTGAACGCCCCCCCCCCCCCCCCCCCCCCCGACTGATTAAGGTGCGGCAAGGGGCCCGACTGTAAGGGGTTAAGAGGGGTGTAGAAAATTAATTTTCCTACCCTTCTACAAAAATACCCTCATTAGAGTAAAACACTAGAGGGAGAAAGGTTTAAATAACTGTATCTTCCCATCGCTACCACCCTGTGCAACCCTTCTATTGGGTCATTGAAAATCAACCAATGGTGTCGCTTATATTAACACAGCCAAGTAGCAGAAAATAATTTAGAAGCAGACGAAAGAGGTCTTCAAAAAGAAAAGGAGGTAGTTGTCTGTATATAAAACTATACTATAGATCTGTTATACCCTTCCCCCCCCCCCCCCTGTCTAGTTTTCTTTGGTCAATTTGAGTAAAAACACCAATTATTGTTAATAAATGAAAAACTTATGAAATGTTTATGAATTTACTGTTGGAAATATTTGAAAATGTGTAAATTTAGAAAACTAATCAGACACAAACAAAGAAAACAATTATTGAAAAACTCTTTACTTCTCCAAAATAGATTTACAATATAACAGGGATCTTAAGGTTTAAGACTATAAACGATAAGTAAATGTTTATCCTCTCTGATAATAAACAAATATCAGTATATGAATTAGTGGTTGAAAAGATTGGACACCAATTCAATAACTCAAAGTTTTTGAGAAAACTAAGATAACGTGGTTATAAAACTTTGGGTACCAGTGCAATTTCCAGTTCAATGTTCCTTTCCTCCTTGCATTATACAAAGAAGGTGTGCATTCAATTCTGCATTATGTTGCATTTTAGTATAAGGGTTTTAAGGGTACGTTTTTAACAAATTAATATTGTACCTTGTACTAGGAATTATTATTCAAAATATTAGTTGAGCGAGATAATTATTTCATACAAAAAGTTGTTGTCTTAAAAGTAAAAAAAATCAGCATGTTTAAAATGTACGACGGGAATTTTTGAAAACAATTATAAATTTGTTGCTTACATTCTTAAAAAAATAAAGTTAGAGAATAGAGAGAGCAAGGGTACATGACTATATAGAACTATCGCAAAGACCTATCAACACAATCTCATTGCTCAAGAAATTTGACAGCTTAGACCGAAAAATGGCTGAGTTTTATACAGGGTTTTTCATTTTTAGAAACAATGCAGTAACTACAAAATTTATTATGTATTTGTGTTTGTCCTTTAGAAATAATGCATATATCTTAAAATTAATAAAGTAAAAAAACAATTTTGGCATTGTCAAAAAATTATAAAATTGTAAAAATCTGGATAATAATTTCATTACAAGCTGTCTTGAGTACAATCATTTCGGAAAGTAGACATTATTATACCATTTTTTATAATAACAATATAAAAGTTCATGTTAACAGCATTATAGATTTAATTTGTTTTTAAAAACATATTTCTTTTTTGAGGAGGCTTTTAAATCTTAATCTTAGTACTTTATAGATAACTTTCTTCCTTACAACTTTCCTAAATATTTTAACTGTCCGTAGCAATGTGAACTGAACCAGTGCGCAGGTCTGTTTATATGTTATATTTAGTAGCGAAGCTACTCTATAATTCACTTTGTCTATTCATTAGTCAGTCCGGATTTTTTTTTCAATGAATTTGTAATTAAAATTATTCTTTATTTGCCTTTTATAAAAGGATTTTACATCCTGATAAATATTGTGAATTATTTCAAATTGTAGCTCATTTATGACACTATACATGCTATACTCTGCTTTTACAGCTACCAAATAAATGTAATTATTTTAAATTCCTGAAGATCATAAAAATCTGTAAATTGCTATGTACAGTTTCAAATTTTATTCAATAAATCAACTGATTTTTGAAAGACATATTTGTTAAATGTTGCTACACTTGATATAATCATCCTTGTTAGAATGTACTATAGTATTTATAACACAGTACAAATAATAATAGAACAGGCTTTGCTTACAAAACTCAAACACATCATGGAAACACATTTGAAAAGATAGCATTGATTTTAAATGATAAATATGCTCTAATTTTTTCCAAAAACTAGGCAAAACATTTATTTTTTGTCGTTGATAACAATATCTTATTCTTATAGTCTTATTTACAAATAGTTTTACACTAAAATCTTTTGATTTAATTGTTTTAACTCTTGTACATTAGGTCACGTGACTTTAATTAATAATAAAGGTCCCCCAAATCCTTATACCAAAATGTTTGGTGATTTTGATTAATTAGTAAAGTTCCTTCGGACCTTATTCCATTGACAGCTTATGAGCTTTCTAGCAGCTAAGTGAGAAAGCAAAATTTCTTCTGATAAACAACTTTCTGCAATTTCAAAAGGTCTTTCAATAGGGAAAATGGTTTCATAGCTATTTATCACTCTATATATATTACTTTAATCTTAAAAATGTAATGTTTTAAATTGATAGGACAATTATAACATGCCTAAATTAACGCTGTTAGCTGTTTGCTTCGAAGAGACGGAGTGACCGACCCCAATTAAAGAAAAGCTTCATTTTAAAAACGACTTAAGATGTAATCAAGAACATTTTAGGTATGATATAATAGTTATTTCTCGCATCGTATTATAAACGGCTTTCCGCGGATATAGAATGTACAATTATAAGATTAAAACCAGTTTTTTTAGCCCCTAGGTGCCGTAGGCATGGGCTAAAAAAACTGGTTTTAATCTTATAATTGTACCATTTTAAATTCGTAGAAAGCTGGATATAATACGAATCTAGACATAGTTTTTTCTTATTGATGAGAACCGGTTCCTATCCACCGGATTCGAATGAATACGAGAAAAGTGTTTTAAGTTGCCTATGGTTGGAAGTCTTTTAAAAACATATTATATTGAAAGTCTTTTAAAAATCAGTTACCTCTTACTATATACTTTATCTATATTAAACTTCATTTTCTTGGCTATTGTCAATATACTCAGGTTTTAGTTTGATTGTGTGAAAACCAATATAGCTATACTAGGTCAGCTGAATTTGCGTTGCCGATTGTGTACATAGCATCCTCAGCCTATCTCAATATTTACTAAAAGCTAAAACAGCTTCAAAATTCAAAAAAATCAAAATTGTAATGTATAAACGATTTATACATTATACATTCAAAATTTTAATTTTTCAAATTTGATTTTTTTAGTAAAAATTGAGATAGGATGAGGAAACACCGAGGAAACTTTGTACACAATCAGCAACTCAAATTCAACTGACCGTATACTAGTGTACTTGACATAACGGAGATTGCATCTCAATTCTTGAATCACATAAACTTTTCCAACATTCTCTATATTGACCAACGATTAGATTGTTAGTAGCGAAGCTACTCTGTTAAGAATGCATTTGTGTAATAAAAAGACAAAGAAACATTTGAACTAACTTTAAATTTTATTATTTGTTTCTAAATAAAGGATTAATTAAAACAATGATTTTCTATTCAAAAAGGCTAATACTATATAAGTGTAACTAGCCTCTAGGAGCTTTGCCCTAAGAGATACTTAAGAAAAAAAGTGGTGGTGCAGCACCAATGTTTTAATTACCTAGCAGCAATCTTTTTTTTTAGTTTGGGGGGGTTTGGGATGTCACACCCCCCAAGATAATAACCTAAAACCACCACAGGACCAGCAGGTATAATCCCTAAATAGTAGAATCCAAAAGGTTCAGTGGTTACCGAGATCTTTAGGGACAGACAGATGGACGGACGGATAGACATCATTCTAATTTGTTTTATAGATAAGAAAATATTTTAAGTAGTTTATCAAGTTAAAATATTTGTGGAACTATAGATAACCTACTTTTAAAACATATATTTAATAAAATATTAAATAATAAATATTATATTTTATTTAAAGATGAAAGCAGGGTCTCAAAACAAAACTCAAGCTATTGTTTTTTTTTCTAGGAGCTTCGTCCTTTGCAAATTTGTCATGAAAGACTTCCTTGAAAAACATAACCCTTCAAAATATCTGTCTAAAATAAGATTTCACGAATGCCAATTTATATTAAGAACTTTTTTCTTTTTTTTCTTTAGGGCTTTTATAACTCTAGCCTATTCTAATATAACCAAAGATTGGAACATAAAAAACTTTTTCACAAAAGTTTCTTTGTGGTCCAATTTCTGTTAAGTGAAATTGTCTAAAATTCCAATAAAGTGTATCAGTTATTGACTCTTTGAACTATATTGTTTGAAGAAAATGCATTATCTTTATTGGCTACATCCATCTAGGTAACCATTGGACCCAACAATACACCCAATTTTAAAAAAAATTAAAAATATACATAAGTAGAAGGGGACAAATGACAAAGTGTTGGTCAAAGATGCCAAAGTCTTACATATTCCCAGGGAGGTCCAAGCTTTATATATCAGGGGGATAAAATAACGGGTTTCAAAGGATTTAGGTGGGTAATCTATTTTTTTTATTTTAAGGGGGTTACAATGAGAGATTTCAAAGTTTGAGGGGGGGGGGGGATAAAATATAACATTACCCCGCACCCTTGGACGTCTATGAATATTCCTTTAAATCTATTGCAAGACTAATGAAATCTCAACTTCCAAATTAGCCTAGGAACTTCTATATGATTTGGACCTTTTTTAAAAAAAATATCTTTTTAGTTGTGTAGCTTATGCGTCTGGTTTGGTCAAATTAAGTTCTACTGGTGGTTCTGTCCTGATATGTTCATTTCTTCAACAAATAAAAAGGGGGTTTGGGGAGTTTGTATAGTTCACTAACCCATAAAGGAATTGTCTATCTTTATTGGTCATTTCATTACTGCATTTCTCATCTCTCTTCATTCTTTTTCATCTCCAGATGAATTAGGTCTGCTGGCCAATTTCAAACATTTTTATCCATTAACAGAAAAGAATGAAACAAGGATGTCTGGAGTCCAAGATTTGTAAACTAATAAATGAAATAAATTATAACTTATAACCTCTTTAAAAAATTTCACCACTTTTTTTAGCCGTGCCTTCGGCACCTCGGGGCTAAAAAAACTGGTTTTAATCTTATAATTGTACATTCTATATCCGCGGAAAGCTGTTTATAATACGATGTGAGAAATAACTATTCTCTTTGTGGTTTGACATTATTAATTTTACACAAGCAATATGACAAAAATAAATATATAACAACGCTTTAACAAGATTGTACCAAAGTTCAATTGAAAATATATTTTGTTTTTATTTTAGGGTGTTACGGCTGAATAATTCGTATCTTGGAGAGGCTGAGTTTGACTGTCCTTTTGGCTACAAATTAGTTGGTAAGTAGAAAGAATGATAATGCAAGTGAATATTCAATTTTTATATAAATCGACTGAAAGCCACAATTTTGACTTTGTCAAGATATTTCAATACAGTAAAGACAAAGGATTTGATTTATAAAAATACTTACTTTAATTAAGAATAAACGTTCGTTGGGTCTTTATTTTTGCTTGAATTTGCTAATATTTCTTTAAACATCTTTTTGAAAAGAGGTATTGTCATCAGCGGCGGACGAGCAACTGTCGAGTCCTGATATTTACATTAATTTATGGCACTTATAATTAAATTTCAATTATTTTTTTTTTTAATTTTAGGCGAAGGAACAATTTGGTGTAATCATCTAAGCAAATGGTCAGCTTCTGTTCCAAGTTGTAAAGGTAAGATTTTAATTTCCAGATGGATTCGATAACGGTTAATATCCGCTGGAATAGAACCGGTTCTCAGATATGCTGAAAATGGTGTATAGCATCATTATTACAGACAATTTTTTTAATACCATAAAATTTTTACCAGTGTTGATAGACTTGGCCTTCGGCCCCTTGGTCCTGACAAAACTGGTCTTAATCTTATTTTTTTCATTCTAATATCTGCGGAAAGTTGTCTATGATTCGATACGATAAATTTTCTTACTATAATTTGCTATTGTCTGTTAATCAAATCTGTTAATATTTAAAAGCTGCAAAGTAAACAATAATAAAAATTTTGAAAGATTATACCTCTAAGTATAAATATTGTTAATATGTAAAAATGCATATAAAAATTCTCTATTCTTTTGAATAATTGAAAACAAAATACGATATCGAAAACCTATTTTATTTAAGGAGGATGTTTGCTTGTGCATTTTTTCAATTTTCTTGACAGTCAAAGCTTAACTAGCTAGTATCATAACATGTAAAATAATATGACTATTACTCTTTTTAGTTCATTACATGCAAACTAACCGATATACAAGACTTACAAAGCTTACAAAATTAGTTTTCTATTTAGAATTATGATGTCAATGGTAGATGGGTTTTAAAAAGCAATACTTTTCAAAAAAAAAACACTGTTTTAAAACTTTACATTGCATTAACAAAGATTAAACAAAAAAAAATTTTATTTTTCTATTTTACACTAAATTTTCTCTGAAAGCAAACTTTTAAGTTTAAAATTGATACATTATTACATGGATGTTACACTAGATTTTTATTGATAAAGTGATCCTCGCACCTGGCTAAAATAACGATATTCCCCATCGTTTCCCATCCTATTCCCTCCGACTGGATGAAGGAACTGACAAATAAATGAGGTCCATAATAAGCTTAATTGACGTCAAATTTCCCCTGTCCATATATCCACGTATATCCTATATCCATTGAAGTTTCAATCCTCATGATCTACTTAGTTAAATGGCGAAAAACAAGGATTTGTAGAAAAAAAAAGGAAAAAAATCTTTTTTTCTCGACGCCTAATAAAGATAAAGGACTGTTTTTGGGGAAGATTCTTCTTGCCAATAAAAGCGTCGTACCAAAGACGTTAAAATGGTACTTGCCTGCTTTGTTGTCACAGTACATCAAAAAGTTTGAGTAAGGAATACCATGGCACCAAACAGGCGCAACTCATTGATATACTACATGAGCACACGTTATCATACCTATAAAAGAACTTATGAGCTTTATTGAAGTTTTTCTCCTCTTTAATCTCCAAATGCCCCATCCCTGTATCCTTGGCTAAATGCATAGTTGAAAGTTTAAGAAAAAAAAGTTTAGTATTTGAAGTTGTGATCAATATTCCATGTTGAACACGTGCTTTGTGTACTAGGGTGTACTACAAAATGAATTTTTATTAGTTTAACTAATAGATTTATAACGCTATATGGGCTGTCACACCCTTTAATCCGTCCATCTTAATAGATAATTAAGCAGACGAATCGACGAATCGTACCAAAATTAAAAGCAACGAAATTCTTTGACGTTTTACTGAACGGTAGCTTTGACCGAAGAAATACAATTAACTTATGTTATAAGGATAAAGTGAAATGCTGACTGCCTTTTCGTATCAAAATTTATACACATTCCAACCAATAATTATAGTAAGTTTTCTTTTTTATTTCATATTTGACACGAGAACATATAAATTGGTTAAATGATCAAAGAACTAAAAAAACTAAAAAAAAATCACGAATGATAATTATTATGACGTAATTTGTGTTGGTTTGACATAATCAAAGCTTTCGACACATTAAATTTATAATGACACTTTAAATCTTTGTAAAATCAGTTTTTTCTTAATTACAGACCTTTTGAGGCACTTGAGAAAAAGGGAAGGTGGGAATCGTCGTTCATCAACTTCTAGTTCTTTTTGATTTATTTTAGGGGGTGGATTCATAAGTGATATATCTTGGATCTGTACATAATTTCACTGTAAAATAAAACCATGTAGGTCCAGTAGTTTGTAAGATCATTTGCGGCAAGTAGAAAGAAAAACATCCTCTTTTTGTAATAAATTCAATGAATGGTCAAGTAATTTCGTTAACGATGCTTCACTTTCAGCAGTTTGATTTTATTTAATACACAAGGTTTCTTTATTTCCAATTCTTCCTGTTTTGCTGTTGGTTGACACATTAGAAATAATGTTTTGGCTCTCTCACAAGTGCTCCATTACTTTTATTACACACTGTTACACAGTAACAATAAATAAACAAGGATGACAACATCCATAAAAGCGAAGCACTTAAACGGTAGGACAAACGGTGTCAGAACTGAATAATCAGAATATAAATGTATATGAGTCGAAGCAAAATTAAAGTAAATTTGTTGAAAAACTGCTTGACACAGAATAAATGGACCTACAGACATTCTGGTAATGATTGCTCTGCTTTCTGAATCGTACTTACTTACTAAAGGAATCACCATGCAAAGTTTGAAATTGATAGGACAGTTCTAACATGCCTAAATTAACGAAAAAAGCTATCCGTTACAGACGGACCTACCCTAATTATAGAAAAGCTTCGCTTTTAAAAGTCAACTAATGAAACTTTTTATTAGCAAAGCTTTATTGTAAGTATATCCTCTTGTAAAATAATTTTCAGCATTGCTTCGAAACCGATTGGATTAGAACCAGTTCTCAACCATACTGAAAAATTACAAAATTAATAACAGAGTTATTAGCCCGGGCCTGCGGCTTTTCGAAGAAAACAATACTGGATTCATTATTTTAATATTCGCGGAAAGCTGTCTATAATACCATACGATACTTTGGAAATTTCCCTGACAATAATTATCTACTCTATGACTATAGACAACTTTGACCGTGCTGCAATTTCTACGACTAACAAAAGTATAGATGTTTTTGGCATATGATGGTTGAATTTTTGTCAATTTGTTTTTTAGGTTTTAATGAGCAACATTTTCACACTCACTGTCAAAATGGCACCAGTTTCATTGTCATTTTACACCCATGAAACTCAATTAGGCTGTCAAATTTGTAGTTTTCATGATATGTCTTTCCATATGCCTTTAAATCGAAAGAAAAGATAAAAATTCAACTTTTAAAAAAACACCAATTTTTAAAAAAATCTGATTTGGTACAAAAATGATAAGTTACTCCGCTTTTTGAGATCATTATGATTATCTTCATAAAAGTTTTATATGGATAATACGATTCTAAGATACCTCTTTATCTGCTAAGCCCCTAAATCTTGAAAAGCTTCGCGTAGAAAAAAAAACTCTTACACTTGATAAGATATGTGTGAAGAAAATTAATTAAGTGTCCAGTGCTGTAATTACTACCACTTTGTTCCCTGTAATTAATTACTTAGAATCATTAATGTAATAAAATTAAGTATTTTTGGACATTTTTCAACACGTATAGCAGCTTCTATAAACCTTAGGTTCCGACACTATTGGAAGAAAATGAAATGAAACAATAAAAATCAATAAAAAAAAACTGACTTTCTGGTAATGTTTATAGAGTTCTAAGCTTTGAAAATTATACCCAACAGTTACATGAATCATCCCAGTTTTAAATCGGTAGGACAATTTTACATATACCTAAATTAACGATTGGAGCTGTTTTATGGACTGACGTACATAACTACACTAAATGAAAAGCTTATATAGAGGTTTTAATCTTTTTGGGAGGAAAAATAACCCTATGTATATTTATACGCATTTAATCTTGAATTTGAATTGCCCTTTTATTTTTCAACATTTCTTTTCAAGGCTCGGCAGCCGCCTGTGAGCTTCAAAATATGGCAGTCTCTCCTTTCAAAGCTTTAAACTGGGTTTAAATTTGAGGCTTAGTCGCGGCTGACGCGAGGCTGCCGAGAGCGGTTTCTTTTAAAGGGGGCTTGATAGTCACAGCCACTTTTTGCATCAAAATTTGCAAATCTGCATCAGCAGCCGTAAAATTTAACTTCAGTCGCAGTATTTGTATTACTCAATTTTAAGACACAGATATTTATCAAATATTTCATGAGCCTGGAAGCCAAAAATCCGAATTGAATTTCATTTTTACATATAATCTACAACTGTCTCAATTTATTACGATATAGGCGGTTGCGAAACCCTGCTGTAAACGGAATATATTAGACAGATTTTACATACCTATTTGTGGGAATTTCATACTTAACCTACATCCATATTTTACTTTGCGGCTCAAAATCAAATTGAAACTTATATACAATATAACAAGCGACTGCACCTTACATCTTCTAGGGGCTCTATATTCGGAGGGATATGAAAGTACAGAAAATAGCCTAAAACCTTACCCAGACTTATTTATAAAAATAAATTAGCATAAAACTTAGATTTAACAGGAACTTCACTGTAAAGGAGAACCATATAGGTTCAGGTGTTATCGAGATCCTTCTCTACAGACAAAAGAAAGCCTACTACTTTACATAATAGGATAGCTAATACTTTATGTGTGTTTATCGTTCTTAAAAGCAGGGTAGATTTTTATGGCTCTTTTTTATAAGGCAGGTTTTAAGCTATTTAATGGGACGTTAAGTCAACCTCTGTGAGATGTAACCAAAGTCTAAAATAAACAATTTAACCCCCCAAAAAATATACGTATCCTCCCCTACCCTCTTTACTGATTAGTTTAAGACAGTAAGGCTATTCTATTTGTAGAAAAGTTTTGCATTTTAAATGAAGAATTAACCTATTTCCATACTTTAATTTTGTCATGAATATTTAAACCTAAATGTTTTGTAAGTGCAATTTTTTTGCACCAACAAGTTTTGCAAATTTTTTGAAACATTTATCTTGATACCTTGAATTTATAAAGGGTATTTAGTTTTTTTTGTGGAGGAATACGAATTGGGTTTAATTATCCTTACATATGTAACAGGATATCAGAGTGTCTGTTTGTCGGTGTGTACTAAAAATCTCATTTGAAGAACTTTTGAGAACTATTTCGGAAATTCTTCCCCCCCCCCCCCCCCCACAAAAAAGACACCTTTCAAAGTTCTTTATAGTGCCTATAACAAATATGATGTCATACAATACAATGACCAATGATAGGCCAATGCACAGACTAAACTACCAATGACAGGCCAGTTTAATTGACCAATGGTAGGCCAGCATGACGTAATTTTATAGGCACTTACAAAGCTTCACAAGTTCACACTTTTCTTCTAAAAAATATTGAAAGTATGAGTTCAATCCCTCTTGCCTTTCTAAATAACGGCACTATTATTTGACTCATAACCGTCCCATTTTAATTATTATTTTTTTTTATTTCAGCTATCGAGTGTCCCGCGCCTATACCGCCACCGAATGGCCAGATGATCGACCATGAAGTTGTTCATTATGTTGGAGCCACTGTTCAGGAATATATATTTAGTTTTAAATAATTTAATTTAAATTTAATCATTTATTAAATGAGCTTCTTGTTTCGAAAGAATTCGCCTTAAGAGACTTATATCATATTAGAGAAACGTAAAGATGATTAAAGTCCATCCACAGATTATATGACGTCTTACAATAACATAACCAATGAGAGTAATTGGTCAATTTTTAGTTTATACTGGCTGCTCATTGGCTATTCTTTCGTATGACGTCATAATCTGTGAAGGGTCTTAAATCATCTTCAAGAAACGTTTTAATTATTTATATAAAAAAATGGTGCTTGCTTACATGTGAAGACCGGAGCACCGAAACCCCCCCCCCCCCCGCTTAGTTTTGACAAAAATAAAAAATAAGGGGGGGGGTAGTTTTTTAACCCCCCGCTTAGTTTTGACAAAAATCAAAAATAAGGGGGGGGGTAGTTTTTAACTCCCCCCTTAATTTTGAAGAAAATCAAAAATAAGGGGGGGGTAGTTTTTTCACTGTACAACACGCCAGAAAGTTGAGTGAGGTAAACCAAGTAAATCCAATTTTGCGCAAAATTAAAACCTTTTACTGGCCAAAGTCAATAAATAAGAAAATTATGCCCCAAAACATGAATATCCCTGTAATAAGGTTTCCCCTCTGGTATACTGGATTTTCTTGATTTACCTCACTCAACTTTCTGGCGTGTTGTACAGTGAAAAAACTACCCCCCCCCCCTTATTTTTGATTTTCTTCAAAATTAAGGGGGGGTTAAGTCTTTGCCTTGCTGAGCACTTTTCCTCCTTGCCTTTTCCAGACATTAAAAAACTACCCCCCCCTTATTTTTTATTTTTGTCAAAACTAAGCGGGGGGGGGGGGTTTCGGTGCTCCAGTCTACCACATGTAAGCAAGTACCAAAAAAATTCTCAAAATTTACCGTTATTGTGATCTTTCTGGACAATCAATTTAAAAGTTTATTTTTAGGTTCAATTGATCAAACAAAATTTTATCAGATAAAAGATTATATCTTGAAAATTCTTAATCTATTGTATTTTGTTAATTTTATTAACACGCGGTACTTTCACACAAAATAAATGTATGTTGGGTACTAAAACCCTCCACCCCCCCCCCCCCCCCACATATTTTTAATACCTAGCGGATTCGCCACTAGCCTCTAGGGGCTTTGCCCGAAGATGTATAATTAAATCTTCTATTATTTACCCAGACGAAAAAAATCCGAATCGATCGCAAATTTTTGCGAATAAATGGCGAATTCGCAAAATTGTGTACTCAATGAGGCCCTTTAAGGGATGACGCCAACATGTCTCTTTACATAATCATTCTCTTTCTTGGACCATATAATATTTTGAACAAAAGAAAAATAGAGAATGCATTTATATTTAATCAAGGACTCTTTTATAATCTGAAACAAATGAGTTATGAACTGAGAGATAAATTTTCTGCGATTTGTTTTAATTTAAACAAGTAATGCTGTTGAGCAATCACTGTATTTAACACACTTTTCGTCTAAATCCGCCTTTCTTATTTATTTTTTTATTGAGTAATGTGTCTGTTTTGCTGTTATAATATCAACGCGTTGTGATATCGATGGAAATTCTCAGCTAATATAATTTTTTTTAAAACAAGGATGACAAAATCCATAAAAGGCAATGTCTGAAACGGTAAAACAAAAACAAACATTAACAATTGTAGAGTATCGGAACTGATTAAGCAAGCATACTTTCATTTTTAGGAATTGATTATAAAGATACTCCGCTTATAATATTGTGTTTTGTTGTCCTATGAATCAATATTTTAAAAAATCAGATGAATAAAAAAATCAAATCTACATGTTTAAATTAATGCACGGATTTCCTGATAACGATTAAAAAGTTGCTATGCTTTCAAAATCGTACCGAACTATTACAGGATCACTATACTATGCCAAGTTTGTAATTTAATATTATATAATTTAATATACCTAAATTAACGATACGAGCTATCCGTTACGGACTGACGGAAGGACGGACTGACCCTATTTATAGAAAAATTTTGAATTTGACAATTTCCTTAATTAAAATAGTAGAAAACCTGTCCATATCCCAGGTTATGTAAGGGCATGGAGAGAAGAATTATGAAAATACTTTTGCTAATTGGTTTGCAGTCTAAAGAAAAAGTGACAGCAGAGATTCAGGGAGGGAGGGGACACTTGCTGTTTATTACACTAGTCCCCAAAGTTTTATAATAATGTTTTCTTATTTGTTGGCTAAAACCACTTATTATTATTAAATTTTGATTGGTTGGTTTATTTAGTTCAGTGTCCAAACGTTTCAACCATTAATTGTAAAATGCAGAGGGGATAATTTTGTGGGGATTTTCATCAATTAATCGGCCATTATCTTATCCCTTTATATCCCTGGGAGAGATGAGAGCATACAAGAAAATAATTTTCCATAGATACTAATCCATAAATTAAGTCAATATTTTGTGTTCATGACTAGTAAGATCTCGTAAACGGCTAGGTGGATTTAACAACAATAACATACTTTATTCTTGACAAATTAGGACTATTTTTTAGTATGTAGTTTTCTTAAATCATTTAATATAATCTTTTATTTAGAAAGCGCATTAAATTGATAACAAAGTTTGCATGTAACTTAGTTTTAAATTCTTTGACAGATAGTGAAAGTAGTAAATTTCCTTGTCTGACCTACATTGCAATGTACGGATTGACCATAGTTGTAGAGTTGAGAGTAGCTGCGCTACTAAAACTAATATGTAAAAACATTATTGTAGAGTTGCTACGCAACCTAATTATGGTCGTAGTTATGAAAGGTCCGAAAATGCACTAATGTTCTTGATTAAATTTTCAATTTTTTTATAAAGATTTTTTTCTTTTCATTAATTATTAACTTGTCTCTCTCGATACGTTTTGACTTCAAAAGATTAGTCTAAATCAAAATCAAAAGAACGGTTAGCTGGAATGGAGTCAAATTATGACAGTTTCCCTCAAAGTGATTAGTCGAGCACATAATCCCCCCTACCCTTTCTAATTTAAATAAGTTGAAAATGAGGGTGAGAACCTAAGTTTAGATAGATATTAAATTGGGTATAGGATGTCCCCCAGGGTTAGGGTACTGCAGGCAAAGGCCCGCATGGTTAGGGCCTCGGTCACTACCCTTCATTTTCAATTCATTAAAAAAATAAAGGGGGTCTTCCTATGCTCGATAGACACTTTAAGGGAATGAATCGTAATTATTTAATAAATCAATAGTTAAATAACACATATCCCTAGTATTAATAAAATTTAAAAAATATATATACGTTTGTATAGTCTGTTTGTCACGCTGGATATATACTGATTGGAGAACCTATTATAAGGTAAGTAAACTTTTTAGGAAGCTCTTTATAGTGCCTATAAAACAAACAATACAAATGCCCAATGATAGGCCAATACACAAACTAAATTACAAATGGCAGGCCAGTAAACATTTTAATAGACCAAGTTTAGGCCAGTATGACGTCTTTTTTTATAACAAAACGTTAATCCTATTTTGATCTTGCTTATCTTCGAAATTATTTAAAGCCTAAATAGATCAAAATGATAAGGAAATAAATTGGCGATAATATTGCATGCTACTTTACTGTAGTAGTAATACGAAAATTAATGTGTATTATTATTGCTTTGCTACATACCTGTCCTTGTTCTATTGTAAACAATTTCTCCACATATCTCTTTGTCCTAAACTTTTATGCCTAGAACCATAATTACATTAAAACTTGTAGATAGAACATTCGAGGAAGGTCATAATCCAAACTTTAGATTTCAAGTCATAAAAGATTTTAAATAAATGTAACTTTGGTTTGGAACTCTAAGACTGGTCTTCTATAATACAAAGTAGCTTGATATCTGTCCGTCCGTCCTTCTGTCTGTCCGTCCCTTAAGATATCGGTAACCACTGAACCGATCGGATTCTACTCTTCAGGTAATATACTGAAATGTAGACAGACTTACACAAGTTAACGATAGAGTAGATTCAATATTTAATTCAAACCACAAACAGATCTTTTCAAGTATTTATTTATATTAGATTAAATGCAGTTTTGGGTAAATATGATTATAGTATTTATGAGTAAATATGTATACTTTATTTAGCAATGGTTAAATATATTAAAATGATTTAAAACTATTGATTTAATATGCTGAAAAGTTCTGAAGTAGCGGGATGTCTGTTTGTGTGTGGAAACACCAAAGCAGCAGGATGATTGTTTGTTTAATTAATACAAAGGTATTAATTAACTGTATACTTTGAAGAGGTGGAATATTTGTCTGTGCAAAACTCGTTGAAGTAGTAGGATGTCTGTAGGTAGCTGAATTGGTCTAAATAAGACTCGACCCCAAACCAGAAGTGTTCTGTGTGTGGACTCTCAATTGCAACTGACTTAATAAATGTTCTCTTAACTTTTCCAGAATAATTGAGAGTAATTGAGAGTAAAAACTTAAACTTGTCTGCAACTTAATTATATTACAATACCTACTGGTCCTGTGGTGGTTTTAAGCTATTTTGTTTGGGGTGGACACCCCCAACCCCCCAAAATACAAAAAGTCAACCAGCTACGATTTAATTGCCTTATCATCGTCTGGAATTTCTAACTCAGTATCTGAATGGCTTGAGCCTGTTTATATTCCAAGGAAATCTTGCTACTTGTACTTGTTATTTTTGTGTCGGCAGTATAACCCTTGCTTTGGCAGGTGTAAAGCCTTGAAATGAACAATTTAGTCAAACTGCATTATAATTCGAAATTGAATGCTAATAAGCCGCCAATAGGCAAAAAATCTTTAAAGGGCATTTTCAATAATCCACAGCTGATTCGCTACTATTTTAATCAAACTGCATGAGTATAGGGGCTTTTCTGTAATGAAAATTTAATTCAAATTAATTTAAAGAATTGCAAAATTAATTTTTTTATCTAAAAAAGTTAGATAGTAAAAAAAAATTCGTTTGATTAAATTCAATTCATGGGAAGAAAAGAAATGTGACCAGTTGTGAGAATCTATGTTTCTTTCAAAAATCCTTTATAGTTATTTATCGCATCGTATTGTAGACAGCTTTCCGTGGATATTAGAAAAGAAAATCATAAAATAAAAAAGTTTTCTTTACCCCAAAGAGCAAAAGGCTAACAAAACTGGCATTGATTTTATGATTTTTATTTTAATATTCGTGGAAAATTATCTGTAATACGATGCTATACAAGATTTTTCAGTGTAGCTGGGAACCGGTCAATTCCGCCTGATATTAGGCAATTTCGAAGTCATACTGAAAATTACATTAACACTTCAATTCAAAATTAAAGTAGTTTAAACCCAACCTTGGTGAAATGAGATGCTTGTCACAAATCGGTTCAGTGGTTAGCGAGATCTTTAAAGACAGACAAAAAAAGCATCCTACTTATACTAACTTAAAATTACATATTAAAATAATTTACATTAATGCTTTGTATTGATCACCAAATGAAAACGTATTTTCATGGGAAGAAATGAATAACCGTTGGTAATGGATATAAGATATATGTGGATATATTGACAGGGGAAAATTGACGTCAATTTACCTTGCTAATATATGGACCAGTAGGGGACAGGATGGTATAAAGGATCTGGATCGGGTTACCATTATTTTAGCCAGCTGCAAGTATCACTTTATCAGAGTACATGAAAATCTGGTGCAACATCCAAGTAATAATATATTGATTCCGTTTGCGGAAGAAAAGTTGATTAAAAACTTAATTAAAATATAACAGAAATTAATCAAAAATATTATAATAAGATTTTTAATAAAACACATCAATAGAATTCTATTATGGCAGAGTTGATTTAATCAAAGGACATTTTAAAACTTGACAAGAATATTAGTAACAAACATGTTTAATATGGTTTTTAGTAGCGAAGCTACTATATAATTTACTTTGTCTGTCAGTCAGTCCGTAACGCTATGGGGGAAACGTGATTTTCTCGGCTCCTATTCAAGATAGACAGCTGGCAATGCTAGTGAAGCTTCCTATGACATATGCCCATCTAATCTATACATCGTTTTGTCCATCTGTCTGTTATTAATTATTGAGAAGCACAGTGTACTAGTAAAATGATTATTTTTACAGTGAGGGAAGGGATATTGTTTTTTATTTAATATATTTACGAAGAAAAGCTTTGTTATTAGCGAGGCTACTATATAGTTATATATGTTCGTCCGTCTTTCCGTTCACTACGAGAGGAAATGTACTTTCCTCGACTGCCAATAAAAAATGTTCATTTAAGATATGTTTAGATAAAAATCTTGGGATGGTTATAGGTTAATTTCATGTAACAGTTAGGAATGTAATTTGTTTAAAAACCAATGAGCTACCTAATGAAAATGTCTAATTTAGTGATTTTTTGACATTACTTTCCAAACGTATATTTTACCTCAAAATTGTCATTTGTATTTTTTTTTGCTTTGCAACTTATAGACAATGACATAGTATCTCGTGCAAATAGAAAAACAAAAAAAACTTCGCAATTAATAAAAGGTATTATAAATCTATTTAGTTTGTGGAAAACAGTTCCCAATATAAACATATATAAATCTGTTATCGACACAAATATATTTTGATATCAGATATTTGTATTTATATATTTATGATGGTGTGCGTTTGCTTCCCCATATTTTTATATTCATATAGTGGTTCATATTCGCAAAAAGACACAATATCCAATCAATAAGAGGTGATTTAATGATAATTTTGTTCGAATGCCCCCTATGCATTATCCCTATAAGGACCCTGTCGCGCTTTTGTATTTGATCTTTAAAATCAGCTAATATCATCTCAGAAATATAAACACAGCCAATCCCTACAAAAGAACAGCTAGCAGACGAAAGGGTCTCCATCACCTGGGCTAAGTGATTGTCTGGATTATGCATCTATACATTATACATTTATACTTGAAGCAAAGAGGAAAGAACATTTGTGATTTTATGGGGTTCTGATGAGTTAATATTGTGATACATTTGCGGCAGGGAATTCCCAAATTTGATGATATTGATAGGACTCATACTAAGCTTTCAATATTTTACATTTCCCACCTTTTAACATAGAAAAATAAAAATAGAAATTAGTAATTATTTGGATTAAATATGCATAATATTATAATATTATGACTTTCATTTTTTAAGGTAAGTTTTTGACATCTTACATACCAAAATCTGAGTTTGAGCCTTTCAAAGAATATTAAGTCCCCAACAAAATCAAAATCATGGATCTCCTTGAATTCAAGAGCAATTTTTATTAGGTAGTAAAAATATTTTTTTTTGTTACAAATTAAACAATAAAGCTGTTTAATTGTCATACATCCTTTTAGCATTTAGTTTTGAAGACCAAAAAGCGTTTAGGCCCTTAAAGGTTTATTTCTATTTTAAGTATTCTAAGTTCTGACCTGGACTGACCTCTCTCTCTCTCACACACACACCCACATACACAAACACACACACACACACACACCTCAAAAGTGTGCATTAATGTGTTTGTTGTCAGCGTTTTTTGACTTATTTTCTGAAAAAGGAGAAAGGGAGTGGACAATGTACTGTAAATCATACTGCTTCTCAAAATATAAACTTTCTTATAGTTTTCTTTTAAACTTTTGATCCATTATCAAATCTTAATTGTTTGGATGAAAAATGTGTCTAAACTTTTCAACCAATATAGTTTGATTCTACAGAAGGTGTAAACAGATTCCTTACATTATACAATAAAAAGAAAAAAGGATTTTTTGATTTAGCCAATCTTCTACTAAAAGATAATAAAACAAGGGTAATATATAAAAAATATATTTGTTTTTAAGAATCCTAATTCATGTTCTTGACTTCAGAAACAAATCTACATAACGATGCTTTTTCAGCCAAAGATTATCAGATTTTTTACAGGATTCATTTGTTAGCTTTTTATTCAGGCCATTGCTTTCATATAATAACTTTTTTGGATCAACAAGAACAATTTATATTAACATATATGAATATTTCAAAATATTTTTAGGTCAAGATTTTTTTGTTTGAAGCAAAAATTACTATATTTTATATGTTTGTTTTTTTTAAAATCCTTTATAGACAATTATATCCACAAGTTGAAATCTAATAATTTTGATTAACAAGTTGTTTATATGTCTTACTTGAAAGACTTTTATAATTAAATTGAAAATAAGGAGGGCGGTGGTATTTTTTTATTTGCCTAACCCCTTTCGGACCAATATACTACTGTACCTTGTTGTAAAAGGAATTATTAGTCCAAAAACCAGATGACTAGTTATCCATTTCTGTAACTCCTTTGTTTTTAGTGAGGCCAGGTCGTATACTCAACTCTGAGCTACATTATCGGAAACCTTTAAAACGTGTTGTTTAGACATTATACATACGAAAATAAATATATTCTTATATATACATAAGAGGATCTCACTAACTGCTTGACTGATTTGGTTCATTCTTTAGCAGCTACATATTTTTTTTAAATTTTATTGTTGTCTTAATTATTTATACAAAATTATTAAATAACTATTTACGAATTCATTTTAAGAAATATTTTCAAAGATTTCTTAGAAATGCTGAAAGCGCAAGCACATGATTTTTATTTAGTATGAAAATTGATTGTTCAACTCTCTAAACACTAATCCAACCCTTCCTCCCCCCCCCCCCTAAAAAAGTTTCAATTTAAGATAAGAGGGAGGCGTGCATCTATTTTGGGAATGTTCAACCCACCTTCCCCTCCACTTGGACGCCTACGTGTGCTGTAGGGAAATTGCGAAAAAATCATTGGAAATACATTACTATAACGTTTTAAACACAATATTTATTTAAATTTATGTTTGGAAGTAGAAATTCGTGTACAATTTTGCACAGAAAAAATAGAAAATAGATATGTGAGATTCTTCGGTACACACACCCACACACACAGACGCAATGATAGACATCCTGTTACTTTTACCTGATGATAATATAATCCTATATATTTTAGATGTACACAGCATGGTATTTGGTCTGATTCTACCCCAATATGTAAGTTTTTATTCTTGTTTAATATGGAAAGATATTTCAAGCGTGTTGAAAACTTTCTCTGATCTTTATCTGTAATATAAAGTAGAATGATGTCTGTCCGTCCGGCTGTCTGTCCGTCTGTCCCTTAAGATCTCGGTAACCACCGAACCGATCGGATTCTACTCTTAAGGGAATATACCTACTGGTCCTGTGGTGGTTTAAGGCTATTTTCTTGGGGCGTCAAACTACCCTAACCCCACCAAAAATAATAATTACCCCCCTCTCATTTTTTAGGCAGTTAATTTAAAATGTGGTGCCGGCAGCACCAGAATTTTTTTTGAATACCTCTTGGGGCAAAGCCCCTAGAGGCCAGGGGCGAAGCTAGACAATTTTTAAGGAATAGTAAAATAAAGATAAAAAAATATTACCAGTTTTGTTCTTGCGAAAAGCTGTATATAGTACGATGCGATAAAAAAAACTATTGTTTTGTTCAAAGCAATCTATTGTGAAATGCATATTTTTTGTATGTTTGAAGGTCGGAAGGCGTGTGGTTATCCAGGAACGCCCCAACTTGGCGCTGTTTATCCTCTCAAGTTTATTTATGAAGTTGGAGAACAGGTACAGTTATTGGAATAAGAGCGCAGCTGCTTTAAAATTGCTTTTGTAAGTCCGTCTGTCAATTAAACTTTGCTTTGTTTATCTTTTCAAGTTTCGTCATAAAACATAAAGAACTTAAATCTAAGATTAGTAAAGATACTTTTTAATTGATTTTGTATTTTGCATATTGCATTGAACTTAGTGAGTGATAGGTATATTTGTTAGGACATTTTGATTTTCATTATACAGTTGCTGCGCTTTCTAAGTCGTACATAACTGTTATAGGAATCAGCATGCAAAGTTTGAGGACAATTCTAATAAGTTTAAACTAACGAAAAGTGCTAACTGTAACGGACGGACTTACGGACGGACGGACCGATCATAATTATAGAAAATCTTCGCTTTTAAAAATGTACCATTATGCATATATAACCTGAAACAGTCAAATATAAAGAAAACAAATAATTCATTCAGAAAATGAATGAGCTATCTCTTATTTAGCAAAAAGAATGTGTTTTAGGAAAGATAAATCAAAACTTAGACATGCATCCATAAGCGTGCACAGGTGGGGGAGGGGGGGGGGGGTTGTACCCAACCCACCACCACCCTACTCCATTTTCAGGAGGTTGTATTCATCTCAAGAGAGAATGTATTATGGGAGGGTGGTAAACAAAAATAATTGTATTGCACATCTCTCGGTTAATCGTTGAGGGGTATACCTTACCCTATAAGGAAAGGGTCAAAATTTCATGGGAGTGGGGTTTGACGCTTTCCCTCTTACACTCTAAATATGTGCACGCCATTGCATGTAACATTAATATTATTCTACTTTTTGTGTTCTTTTTACATATTTACACTTATATTTGTGTATGGATTATACATTTTGTTTTACATTTACAGATAATAACATAATATGAGTTTTAGCCAATTTTCTAAAGTTTTCCATACGTACGACTGTCAATAGGATAGTTATGAACGTTAATTTTGAAAGCATAACCACTCAATATCAAAGGCTAGGCCAAACCGTTTGGATGCTTTGATTTTTTTTAATTGACATGTCTTTAGATCAAGTTTAGACTTCCAGCTGATTTGTAAAATTGTAAAAGGTTGATTTCCCCTTGGCTTATAGGAGCTGCTAATTGTATGGGATTTTGCATTGTAATTATGTTCTTTTTAGTAGCGAAGCTACTCTTTAATTTGAAATGTCTGTCTTTCCGTATGTCCTTCTGTCCTGAAAATTTTAGTGTAGATTCCTATGACATATGCCCATCTAATCTATACATTGTTTTATCCATCTGTCTGTTGTTTGGGGGTGCTAGATCGATTTCTAGACTTTCACGTTTGTGTGATTTTCTCAATAAATTTTCAAGATAGAGGGCTGAAATTATCAGAAATTTGATATGCTCATATTCTACATTTTTCCATCAAGTTTCATTAAGATTTGTCTATTGATTGGGGTGCTAGATTGATTTCTAGATTTTTGAGTTTTCGTGGTTTTCTCTATTCCTATTCAGGATTAACGACTGAAATCATTAGGGATTGAATATGCTCATATTCTACATATTTTCATCAAGTTTCATTAAGATTTGTCTATTAATTGTGGTGCTAGATCGATTCCTAGATTTTTAATTTTTCGTGATTTAAAGGTTGCCTGATTTTGAAGTTTTCGTTATTTCCATATTTCATCAAATATATTGGATGACACTGCTTTATAGTAGATTTATTCCCGATATTCATTCAGAATTTTTGAGCTTCGCTACTCATGGATGATGTCATCCTTGTTTTTTATTATAATGCATTTATCTCTGGTTGAAATATTCTACTTATTATCTATGTTTATGCAGTATTTCATTAAAATTCTTTGAATTATAAAATTATTCAAATAATTAAACATCAACATTGCAGATCATCAATGCAGTGCAAAATTAAAATCAAGTTGGATATACGCGGGAAATTATATTATACTGGTACCCAAAGTTTTATAACTACTTTAACTTATTCGATAGCTCAAAAATTTTCAGTGCTTTTATTTTATTTTAGTTGGTTGGTTAAAACTAGCAGAGTCCAAACCTAACCAATAATATTGTTCTACATATGGCGAAATTTTGTTTGTCATCATTGGGGATGTAATAAATGTATTTTTATCCATTAAGATCGCTGGATATAATTTTTGTGACTTTAAAAGCTGCTAACGGTTTAACCCTTAACGGTCGGGGGGGGGGGGCGTTGAACGCCCCCCCATCCGGTTTTTTCTATCTCATTTTCTGTGTGTGAAAGATAAAGAGCCCAAACTGCTTGACTTTTTAAGTATGGGTATGACACATAACTGAGAGTTGAAATTTTTTGAACATCTCCATCCTGGCGGGCACAGGATGCCAGCAAACCTGGCAGGGTCATCCAGGTAAAGAGCAAAAATATTTTTTGACTAAAACAAAGCATTTTATCATACCAAAATACAAAAAAATCCTCTAGTAGTACATCCTTATATGAAATACAGGTGTTCAAGTCACTTTCAGGTTCCAGGTATGATCCTGCAGGTCCTGATCCTCCAGGTCTCCAGAAATCTTTAAAAGGCTCCTGTGGCCGCAATTTTTGACTTAGAGACTTCAAATTTTAAACTTAAGCTTTTCTTATATGTCTACATAACGTATTAAAATTTCATGAAGATCCGCCGCCGTTTTCCCGCCGACCGCCGACTGCGGCGGCTGGCAGCTGCCAAGTACAGCTGCGGCCGCTGAAATTTATATTTTGATATTTGAAATGTAAAATTTACATAAAAATAAACATTTTCTGGGAAAAAAATTTTTCTTCTAGCTTCAAAAATAAGAAAATTACAGCCGTTTGAAATTTTTAAATAAAAAAAGACCTAAAAACAAAGGTTGTTAAATAAAAGGGTGAAGGAAGCGAAAATTGACTTAGACAAGGTCGGAAATTCATTATCAAACAGGGGACTTGCACAAAAAAATTTAGCCCTCTAGCTCTACTAGGGACTGAGATAATTAGAGGGGGCGTTGAACGCCCCCCCCCCCCCCGACCGATTAAGGTGCGGCAAGGGGCCCGACTGTAAAGGGTTAATGGCCGGCCACACATCATTTTTTTTAAAAATGCACCTCAATGATGATAAACAAAATTACTCATTTCATGGATCAATGTAACGATAAACTGCTGCGTGAATCAATAAAGATTTATCAAAGGTGCTAAAAAATTTTAAGCCAATGATTTATATATTGTGTCTAAAACTTTGGGTACCAGTATAAGTCTAAGAACGTAATGAAGAGCACAAAATATATACAAAATAAGGGGACTAGTTATTTCGGGAGTAGGCATTTTCGTAAAATCGCCCCATAAGGGGCGATTCGTCGTATTTTTTAAATGGCTTTTTATAGGTTATTTTAGTTTAGGTTAGGTTATTAACAGGGTTAGGTAATTCAATTGGCTCCGCAGCGTTAGAGCCCCCCGCAGGGGCTAGAAATAGGAGAAAAGCTACTGTGAAAAATACGAAGAATCGCCCCATAAGGTGCTATGTTACGAAAGGGATTATACCCGATATTTCTATGTATCTGTCGCATTTATTTTATACGAAGCTTTTCTATAAATACTAATCCGTATGTCATTTCAGTATTTAGGTTCAGTTATGCTCTTTATTTTTAGACATGAAAGATTTGTAAGGCCGTAATATCTTTGCTTTTTTGTCTAGAATTGTCTTCGAATATAGACTGCATAGCCATCATTTTTTAAATGTATGTGCTTCACTCTTTAAATACAGTTATTCTTGTTTTTGAAAAAATCTTCGAAAAATTATGTTCTTTGTATTTCCATTGCATTGATAACCCTAAAAATTCCATGATAAATAAATAATAGAATTCCATGTAAAAATTGGGGAAAAATGCAAAAATACATTTCAATAGAACACATTAGTTTTATCACTATATTATTGCTTTTAAAAGATATTTTGAC
Source organism: Acartia tonsa (assembly GCF_053477335.1). Classification (NCBI taxonomy): domain Eukaryota; kingdom Metazoa; phylum Arthropoda; class Copepoda; order Calanoida; family Acartiidae; genus Acartia; species Acartia tonsa. Next base: position 13,121,592 of record NC_137266.1, on the reverse strand, counting down.
AATATTAGACAGCTGTTAATAAGAATTAACAAATTAATGTAAGTTTGACTTTAAAAGAGCATTAGATCATCATTGTATTAGTTATTTGGCTTCGTATACAACGATATAAGAACTAGGGTTGGGCCGGATACTTTTTTGGCCGGATACCGGATATCCGGCTAATTTCTAATGCCGGATATCCGGTTCTGGCCGGATATCTGGCCAACGTTCGATATCCGGCAAATTACCGGTTATCCGGCCGGATAACCGGATATCCGGCGTAAAAAAACGGCCGGATTTCCTGTAACCGGATAGTTTTAATATCCGGTATCCGGCCGGATATTGAAAATGACCGGATATCCGGCCGGATAACCGGCCAAACCGGATATCCGGCCCAACCCTAATAAGAACAACTATAAAATTATCTTTCTTTTTGTGGTTTGGGGGCGGGGGTATCCTTCCTTTCCCCATCTATTGAAAATCCCCCCCCCCTAGTCTTAGGATTTTATACTGAGAAATCAGGATAATATTTCATATTAGTTAAAGATAATGTTTGATTGTTGTATAGTAAACAGAACCTATATGAAGCATCTCTTACTCTTGTAACCTTTTTTTTATATGTAGCCTAAGATTCCAGAACTAATGAAACGATTGAGTTCTCCATTTCAGAGAATCTTCACATGGGTCTTAGTTTGGTTTTATGCCATTTTTCTGTCCTTCCCTATGCTTTCCAACATAGAGTCCCTAGACGTTCGGGGGGGGGGGGGGGTTAAAAGTATTAAAATTTTATAAAGATCCGCCGCCGTTTTCCAGCCGACCGCAGACTGCATCGGCTGGCAGCTGCCAAGTCCAGCTACAGCCGCCGAAATTTATGTTTTAAGATTTCTATTGTAAAACTTACAGAAAGATAAACATTTTCTGATGAAAAAAATATTTTTCTAGCTTTAAACTAATGACAGCCTTTTGAAATTTTTACGCAAAAAAGTACCTAAAAATAAAGGTTGTTAACTAAAAGGATGAAGGAAAGGAAAATTGACTTTGACTCACTTAAAGTCGGAATTTCATTATCAAACAGAAAACATGCACAAAATAGCCCTCTAGCTCTAATGGGAGCTGAGATAATAGGGGGGAGGTTTGGTAAGGGCCCTGACTGCACAGGGTTAAAGATATTGTGTGATTACTGTAGCGCCTATAAGAAGATACTCTAATAATTATTACAATTATCATAGGTGAAGATAACATGTGATTCAGGAAGTGTCAGCATCGGAGAAAATGTTATGGAATGTCTTCCAAGGTAAATAATATCAGGGATCTAAAGGGATAAGACAAAAACCGACAAATTGATGAACATCCGCAATGATGATTCACATAATTACCCCTTCTATAGATTACAATTAGTAGTTAAAATGTTATGCTCAACTTAATGAACCAACTAATCAAAATTTAATTGAAGTTTTTGGGGATTATTGTAACAAAAAGCCCAATTTCCCCTTCCTTTCTGAGAGGTAGGTCAATCAAGGAAAAACTTATCTAACCCCACCTTAAACAAACGATGAGTGCAATTCTGCTATTGGTAGCTTGCAATCACTAAGGGAACGTAAGAGTTCTTAGATAATTAAACTTGCATTGGCCTTTGCCTCTGACCCAAACTGAACTAATATACATATTCCAGCATTGGCGCATCTTGTACAATTTAAAAAGGTGGCGAAGCATTTAAATGAATGTTATTTTAGGTCGGTTTCCCTCAAAATCCTTATTCGAGCACAGAACCTATAATCCTACTTTATTTTTAAATAATTGAAAATAAGGAGGTACTAGCAGTTTTCTTTCGTTTATTTACTATTATAGGTCATGTTATTTAAAATTATTTTGGGTACAGGTGTTTTCACAAAAACCCCTATAAATCTTCATCTAATTTAACTCTAAAGGCGGACGGTAAGACATGATTTATATCTTATAATTGTCTGGGGAATCAGATTAAATATTTTAGTACATATATTTTTTTAAAAGCTAAGATGGCCAAATACCCAGAAGAACACAAGGGTTGGAGGTATAACGTTAACCATACCCCCCCCCCCCCTTAAAAAAAGCATGGACATTCTTAAAAATACAACGAAGAAATTATCTAAAATTATTACATAAAATTACCAAGAAAAAGAACATAACGTAGACAAATTGTATAATTTCTACTATTCTTTAGGGATTATATGCACTAATATAATTAGTCTAAAAGATATAAATTATGTCTATGTTATTTTTTTGTGTTTAATTAAGAAAAATAAAGATAGTTATTACATTTTTTAGCTTCTATTTACTTTTGTTTCAAATAGACATGGGATTTTGGTTCTTTTCCTCGAATTACATATCGAGCACTATACCCCGGCCCTCCCCCTCTAATTTTTAAACAAATTGAATATAGGGAAGGTAGAATTTTTCCCTCTAGAAGCTGAGCTACCCACTATCCAATATAAACTAACTTAGCCTAATTTCAAAAGAAAGGGGAGTGAGTTGTTCTGGGCTTGACCCGGTACTTTGAAGGGAAGATTCGCTTGATTATTGATCCTCTCTTTCGCTCCACATTTATTGCGCTGTCTTTGGTACAGACGGAAAAGTTACTCGTTTACTGTTAAAAATAGATTTTTCTTGATAATCCAACTAGTTCCTTCGTCCCTAGCCTCAAGGGCGGAGAATGTCTAAAACCAAGACGATTTTAATCTTATAATCTACAACATACTTTGTCAAACCATCTGTTTAGTTAAAAGCTTCACTTATTATAGATTCTGTCTTTCTTGTCTAATTGTTAGCCTCGGTATTAACCTTCTGATTACGCCATTCAATGTAAAAAGAGAAAATAAATTGTTTTATCCTTTTATATTCATTTGTCATAAAAATATAAAATATATTCCCGCGGTTTTCTGTTTTTGTCACACTATACACTTGGGAATCATTAAGAGATATATAATATTTTATACCTATGTTTTTTAGTTGCGAAGCTAATGTATAATTTGAAATGTCCGTCCGTCTGTCAGAGACAGAGTATGGGAAACTTGATTTTCTCGTCTCCTATAAAAGATATAAAAGACTGGAATTTTTAGGGATTAAATGCTCATATTCTACATATTTACATCAAGTTTCGTTAAGATTTGTCTATTAATCCAGATTGATTCCAAGATTTCTAAGTTTTCGTGATTAAAAGGTTGCGTGATTTTAAAGGCTTCCTGATTTTCCTATCTTATCAAGTTAAATGATTATTGTATGACACTGCTCTACAGTAATATTTTGCCCGATATCATCCATTCATATTTTTAAGCTTCGCTACTTATGGATGTTGTCATTTACTAAGTATATTTGCGATTACTTTTATTTAATGAAATCTTCCAATTTTTAACATTTACAAAACAGCCTGCTTTATTGCATCAAGATCCATGACAGATCTATATAGGAAATAAACGTCTATAAATGAGCTCGAGTCTTCCAATGGTAAAGTGTTTAAAACTCATATTGTTATATTTTCATGAGATAATTTTAATTTAGTACAAAAGCAACTTTTTAAAAAAGTAACCAATGGATATCAGAGATCTAAAGGGATATGACAATGGCCGATAAATTCATGTATATCTTCAAGATGATATACAAAATTACATCTTCTTTACATTAAAATTAGTGGTTGAAATGTTTGAACACTCAACTAAATGAGCCAACCAATCAAAATTCAAATCTAAATTCATTCCAAAGTTGTTAAGCCAATGAATAAGAAATCATTAAGATAAAACTTTGGGGACTAGTACAATAAACAGTCCATTGTCCCCTCTCTCTCTCTCTCTCTGAAACCTTAAATATTATCTACTTACAATTTTAAAGCATTAATTGATTGAAACAATTTGTATACCTACTGTTTACTAGACTTTTTTTATATATATTTGGCTGCGCTTCATATTATAATTTGCATCATTTTCCTTGATTTCTTTGATTAGAGGCGGCGTTCTAAAATTATCCCGCTATTGGCTAGATTGAATATTAATCTTTTTCTTCCATTGGGCTATCCCTAAATATTATTTTTTTCTTCCATTTTCCTATCCCTGAATATTAATCTTTTTCTTCCTTTGTCCAATCCCTGAATATCAACTTCCAAAAAAAGTTACTACACATAAAGATTACTACAACCTTAGTTTCGTTTTTTCATCATTTTTTAAAAATAAAATGTCACTTCCCTTTTCTTTCATCTTTTTTAAATTTCATTATTTTTATTTAAAACCGTATTTATAATTTTGTCTCTCTTTCTTTAAAATATATTAGGATCCTAATATTTGTTTTGTTTCAAATTATCATCCTGAAAGGGTTAAAATGTTTAGTAAAATGTTAAATTTTAGTTTAATATCTGATCACATTACAGACTCGTCGCTAGTATCAAATTATTTTAAAATTAAGTTTTCTTTGATTTACTATTTTATAAATTTAAATTTTCTATTTTATTAAAAGGAATTGAGTTAATGAGAGTTTATTATAGATTATTGGAGCACTATGAGTATTAAACACTCAACTATTGGAAGACTCGAGCTCATTTATAGACGTTTATTTCCTATATAGATCTGTCATGGATCTTGATGCAATAAAGCAAGCCGTTTTATAAAAAAATCTGTCGAAAATAATTCATGAGGGAAAAAACAGAAAAAGTAGTCGCTCATATAGGTATAGAATAAACAAGGACGTACAGATTAGAATTTGTGAAGAGTAGTTTCGCTACCAGATATCTAAGTTTAGGTTAATGATTTATGACTAGACAAAATCTCAATTTACTTAATCCTTTCTATTTGGCACGGAATATGGTAGCAAGCTTACTCATATGAATCATGGATAGGGAGAGGGAATATGGTAGCAAGCTTACTGATATGAATCATGGATAGGGAGAGGGAATATGGTAGCAAGCTTACTCATATGAATCATGGGTAGGGAGAGGGACAAGTGATCACAAGAACAAAGTATAAAATAGGTAGAGTTGACACAAAGTGCATAGTCGAGCGAAATCCACCCCCCCCCCCCTCTCCTCTGCTTATCTATAATACAAAGTAGCTTGATGTCTGTCCGTCCGTCCCTTAAGAACTCGGTAAACTCTGAACTGATCGCATTTTACTCTTCAGGGAATATACCTACTGGTCCTGTGGTGGTTTTAAGCTATTTTTTTGGGGGGTGGGACACCTTCAACCCCCCTCCCAGAAAAAAAAATTTCTCTCATTTTTTAAAAAATGTTTTTTTTAAATAAAACGTAACATGTTGCGTTCAAGTCTCTACGTAAAAAGATTCGATTTTTTGTGTGATTTCTCTTGGGAGGGTGGTGATACCCTACCCCAACATAGTTATAAACCTTTCCGGGACCTATGAGAAGCTACCCTGTTAAGGAGAACCCGATCGGTTCAGCGGTTAGCGAAATCCTTCGGTACAGACAAACAGAAAGACACACAGACAAACAAACAACCAGACATCCTGTTACTTTATTATAAGGATTCTATCAAAGGAGAACCATAATTGTTGTTAATAATTGAGGGAAGATAATTTTATCGTCTATTGTCCTATCGCTTTTTTTACTTTTTTATACATTTTACTATATTTTCTCCATATTTTAATCAATTTATTGAAATGTTTCCTTTGGTGCTTATAATTATTCGATTAAAGAATAGTTATTTCTCGCATCGTATTATAAACGGCTTTCTGCGGATATAGAATAGCACCGGCTAAAAAAACCAGTTTTAATCTTATGATTGTACATTTTTACATTCGTAGAAAGCTGGATATAATACGATGCTAGAGATGGTTTTTTCGTATGGATGAAAACCGGTTTCTAACCACCGGATTCGAATGAATACGAGAAATTGATATACATTGTTTATGTAATATTTATTTCTGTGGCTGAGGGAAAAGATATAGAGATTATTAGGCTAGGATTACTCATATCAATTCTATACAAACATAAATATTAATATTAATATTTACTTTTATAAATAAATATTACTTCGTTTGTTTGTTAGTATAGCAGCTAACGGAAACATTTTTGTCTATCATGAAGCCTGAGTCAGTGAAGATCAATTGGCGGTTTCCTACATCTTGACCATAAACCATTTTTTTTACAATTTAGGTTAGGTTAGGTTACGTTAAGATAAAGTTATAATAATAAGTGTGGTTGTATTATTTTTTTTTTTTAATGTACACATGATAGTCTTAAGAATTTAAAAATTTGAAAAGAAAAAAGGAACTGTGGGTGACCTACCGCATAACATATACCTAGACAAATCCAACGCTTCCCTAAAAACTCGCAGATCTATCTTTGAATTAGTTTATTATTAGATCTTACTTTTAGTAATACACACTTTTTCCTCATTATTTATATTTGGGTCATGGAAAGAAAACAAAGTTGCGGGTTTCATCGTATTTTCACAGTAGCTTTAGAAAGGTTATTTTAGGTTAGGTTAGGTTAGGTTAAGTAACTGTTAATGATTACCCCGCAGGGTTAGAAAATATGCCCCTTAGGGCTAGAGCCACTCCGCAAGGGTTAGAAATAGGAGAAAAGGTACTGTGAAAATACAACGAAACCCGCAACTTCGTTTTCTTTCCATGTCCCTTATATTTGTTGTTAAAGACAGTCATAAAAAAAAATTTAATTTATTTTATTTCAGTGGAGACTGGTCCAGAGAGCTTCCAAAGTGTGAAAACTACCTGTAGAGTATAAAAGATAATATGAACTAATTATTTTCAATCTTTATTTTATTTTAGAATTAGTTACAAATTAAGGGTTTTTAAAAAGCAATTTTTCACTAAAACTTTCCTTATTTTGGTTATTGTAATATCTTCAAAGTGTTTCCTAATTGCAAAAAAGCCAATCAAGAAATTTTTAACTATAAATATAAATTACGGTGAAAGTGAAAGTTTTTTTTCGCTGTAGTAATAATCTGCGGTTCTGATACATTTTTTTACCCATTTTGAGGTTATTTATGTTTTTGAGCTGTAATTTTCCAAGTTTGAAGTGATTAAGAAGATGATTAAAGTCCCTCCACAGATTATGACGCCATACGATAGAATAGCCAATGAAAGGCCAGTTTACACTGTAATTAACCAAAGGTAAAATTTATGCTGGCCTCTCATTGGTTACTTTATCGTATGACGTCATAATCTGTTGAGGTACTTTAATCATCTTCCCCCTAGTGGGAAATTTTTTTTTTTCAGTATGAGGGAGAACCGGTTCTAATCCAGCGGATATTAGTTGGTTTCGAAGCCATACTGAAAATTATTCTATTTTATTCTACAATTAAGATAATAAAAACATTTTACATTTTTTTTATTTTTTTCCTTAGCTATTTATTTAGTAACTATAAATTAAACAAAATAATTTTGCCTGTTCAAAACCATTTTTCTATTTTTAAGTTCCAATAAAAATGTTAATCTATTTTTATTAATCGATTTAGTGACTCAACTATTTTCCAATTTAACTTTTAATTAAAAGTTAATAGGATTTTTATATTACATAGAATATCTTAATTGTTGTTTCATTTTAATTAAATTCCTATGATAGGTATCTATAATATAAAGTAGAACGATGTCTGTCTGTTTGTTTGTACAGAAGGATCTCGAACGGGTTCTCCTTTACTGGTTAGCTTCTCATAGGTCCCGGGAAGGTTTATACCTTTTTCCCCAAAAAAAGGAAAAGTACCCCCCCCAAAAAAAAAAAAAATCTTTTTTTAAACTTAAATTAAAATAGTGGGGTCGACTAACCTCCTCTCCCCCCACAAAAAAAAGAATAAAATTTTAAATTTAGTTTTTCTTTTAAATCTAAAATACGAAAAATTAGGAACGAATTTGCTAGTTATATTAAAAGCATTCATTATTAGGTTTTTGAAAATATTATTTTTATATTTATATTATTTCATTTGCTGTTAAAATGAAAATTATTTAAGTCCGTGAACGCTTTAAAGCTTACCAACAGAGCTAATATATAGTTCGACATATAAAAAAAATATTTGATAAATGCGTCAAAGGATCAAGCCTTTAAAAGTTTGCTGGAAACTTGGAGGAACAGTACCTACAGGATTATAACATGAACCTGGAATCAGCCTTCAAATGTTAAGTAGACCCCTTTATATATATTACAATTAGGGGTTGAAACGTTTCAACACTCAAATTAATAAATCAACCTTTCAAAATTTAATAAAAATCCCCAAATATTGTTCAGACAACGATTAAGAAAACGTCATTATAAAACTTTGGGTACTAGTGTAATATTGTCCCCTAATAGCGCAGGTTTGTTCAAAAGATAAATTTGATAAAAGACTTTGGCTCTGTTGGTAAACTTTTATGCGTTTATGGACTTAACTGTATGTAAAATACGTAAAAATATGTAATCTTTCATATAGAGTAAACATCATATCATTGTAATTATATTTCATGTTCAATAATAAATTTTAAACTATCTTGTTTTTAGTAGCTATAAGCTACTCTATAATTAGGGTCGGTCTGTCCGTCCGGAACGGATAGCTTTTTTTGTTAATTTAGGCATGTTAGAATTGTCCTATCGATTTCAAACTTTGCATGTTGATTCCTGTAGTAGTTAGGTTCGATTTAGAAAGCGTAGCAACTCTAAATTCATTACCAGAATGTCCATTTTAAACATGTAGATTTTTTTACTTTTTAACAACAAATTTTTATGTGATATTATTATTCGATTGATCTGATTTTCAGTATACTGATTTCGGGGACAACAAAATACAATATTATAAGCGAAGCAACTCTATAATCAAGTCCTAAAAATGTAAGTATGTTCATAAACATTATTCATTATCAAGCAGTCTTTCAACAAATTTACTTACAATATTGCTTTAACTTTTATACATTTATATTCTAATAATTCAGTTCTGACACTATACAAGTGTTAATGTCCGTTTGTCCTTTTATGGATGTTGTAATCCTTTTTTTAATGCAGATATGCCGAAGAATAAATAGCTTTATGATAGAGATTAAAAATGAATTGAATAACCGAACAGCTTTAATCTGTAACAAGAATGGATAAAGAATATAACGGGGATATTTTGACAGGGTAAAAATTGTCGTGAATTTAGATTGCTAACATGGACCTTATTTATTTGTCAGTTTGCTCATTCAGTAGGAGGGGAGGGGATGGGGTAAAGGGGGTGGATGGTGGTTATCGTTATTATAACCCGCTGCAAGTTGCACTTTATTAGAGAACATGAAAATCTGGTATTACATCCAAGTAATAATTTATCTTTTGTGTAGCAAGATCAAAGGAGTATGTCCATAGTAGCGCATCGTAAAATTGAAGCAATAAATAGGTAACCCATAAACCATTAGCATAATAGTACCGTTTTCGTGTCCGGTTCAAGACCAGACCACACCGCCGCGTTAAAAAGGGTACCTTTCCAGGTCAGGTGGGGATAATGACTTGGCTCATAAACCGGCGCAACTCATTACCTTACATAGTTAGGACTTGCAGCCAAAGATCGTACAATCAAAGGGATGGTTGTATATCGGGTTTGCATCGCAAATATAGGACGCGCGGAGTGTGTTTCAAGGTGCGTGGTCTAGAACCCGAAGCGCACAAAGCCACTAGAGATAGGCTAGAGGTTAGGGTTTTACTTAGGACTAAATATTCATGTAAGACTTATTTAAAAAAAACCTATTTCCTTGGCTAGCCTTAAAATTGTATGTATATGTTTTGGCTAATAGACGCTGGAAAGCGTTTAAGGATGTAGTTTTTCCTGGTTATAGATTAGCTGTACTTTTAAATAATTCTAAATTGGAAGATTGAAAAAATTGGGGAATTTTTCCATTATGTATTATTTGCACCAATTTTCACTTTAAGGACTTTTGGGCACGGATATTGATTAGGAAAAATAATAGATGAAAAAATAATGGATATTATTTACATTATTGCAAAAAAAATCCAATTGTAATAGATAAAATTACCTCTTCTAAGATTAAAATTAATGGTGCAAAAGTTTGGACACTATTAGTTTAAACTAATTAATAAATTTAAAAGACCACAAAGTTTTTAGACCAAGAGTGGAGAAAACAAGTTTATTAAACTTTAGTTACCAGTATAATTTCCTCTAATCTAATGTCCCCTTCCTCCCTGAGTATTCTACTTCTATAGATTCTTTAAGATTTCTTATCCCTTTTCTAAGTTTCAGGGAGTACTTGAACAATTTCCCGCTTGAATTCATTCAAATTTCCAAGAAGCCAAGAAGAAGAAAAAAATTGTGGTGTGGGAATCACAGAGCAAAACAATTCCTGTTTGGCATAGAATATCTTCTTTGGTCACACTGCGTTCGAAGGTGCTTTGACTTTAGTGTCAGAACCTAAATTTGCTTTTATAAAGTTCTTTATAAAACCACTCTTGAAGTGAGTTGATTCATGGCCATTTTTGTCAGTTACTTTGCTAAGGTCACAGAAATTCAGCATTAAATAAATCATATAGAGAGAGGTTTTATGACAGACTTTATGAAAGCGCAGTTGTTCAAAATTTTAAATAAATAATCTTTGCTTTTCTTGTTATGATTATGCGGAAAAACCTAGTGGGTGAAAATTGAACTTGAAATTTTCAAATCTAATTTTCTCAAAAACGGCTGCATTTTAGATTTTATTGATAAGTGAAATGAAGTTACCTAACCTAGGGTAATGAAATGCAATTTGTCCCAATTTAGGTTCTGACACTAAAGTCAAAGCACCTTCATACGGACTGTGTGGTACTTGGTTACAAAAAAAAATAGTTAGTTGTACTTTTTCCAAAAACATGGATTTTACCCTATGACCTTTAAACAATTAATCATTCGATGGTTAAAGTATTTTTGCAATGAATTATTTACTAAGTATATTTGCGATAACTTTTATTTAATGAAATCTTCCAATTTTTAACATGTACAAAACGGCCTGCTTAATTGCTTCAAGATCCATGTCAGATCTATATAGGAAATAAATGTCTATAAACGAGCTCAAGTTTTCCAATGAATATTTGTTTAAAACTCATAGTGCTCCAATAATCCATAATAAACTCTCATTGCCCAGAATGATAAGACCTATTATTTTACTTTATTAAAAATAAATTCCTTTTTTTAATTTCATATTGCTATTTACCTTATATCAATGTATTTAATTTCTAATCATAAAAAAGAAAATTTAAATTTATAATATAATATATTTAAGAAAACTCTGTTTTAAAAGAATTCGATTGTGGCGACACTTTGTGTGTTCAAATATTAAACTAAAATTGTAATCATCATCATTAACCCTTTGGTGATGGTAATGTAAAGAAAAAAATATAATTTAAAAAATCTTTTTAAAATCATTTAGATTATCAAATATTTACTTTCTTTTAGATAGTAATGCCGGGTGAGGAAAATAGATTTATTGAGAAATAGATATGCATATAGAAAACTAGCCAATAGGGAGATAATTATATCGAGCCAACTCTAGTATTATTATAGCAGGAATCTACAGGGATAAAGAAATGTCTGATAAATTGATGTTCATCCCTAATACAAAAAAATATCCATTCTGTACATTACACTTCGTGGTTGAAACGTTTAGACACTCAACTTAATGAACCAACCATTTAAAATTCAATAATAAGTCCTCAAAGTTGTCAGGTCAAGGAAAAAGCAAAAAAATAGTTAACTATTGTGATAAACAGATTAACTTTGCCTCCCTCTATGATTTGTAGCGAATTATGAAACATTTTGTAGGAGATATTTCCTTAATTTACACTAAATCTACGTTTTCTGTAAAAGATAAAAAAACAACAACATAAGTTAAATTGTTGTAAATTATTTTTAATCTATATTTTAGCCGCTCAAAAATTTAGCTGTTCATGTTCTACACCACTAAAACTATTTCTGAAAAATATTTGTACAGAAAAGAAATTGTCTGGAATTTTGAAAATACATCCTTATGTTCAATTTAAACATAAAACACTCTTTTTTAAGAACCACTTAACATTGTAAAATGCCAAGAAAAATATATTCAGTGTGGCCATGAAACCGGTCAAAATCCGCTGGATTAGAACTGGTTCTTAGCTATACTGAAAAAATCATCGTATTAAAGAAAATTTTATAATGAAATAAAAATCATGACTCTAATACACGTTTGTTAGCCCGGGACTTCATCCCCTCGGGGCCATCAAAACTGGTTTTAATCTTATAGATCTTTATTTTATTATCCGAGGAAAGCTAATTTGGGTCTTATAATTAGCTCAGAGAGTGTTCACTAAAAGTTCACTATAGTGCACTTAAAGGCCTTTCATGTGCTTGAATAAGTTTATTTTAAAAATTAATTTCAGTACCCACTTAAGAATCTAATTTACCATCCTTTCTGCTTTAGCTCTATATTTAGAGCCTTAGCCACGGATGAGAATATGTATCCAGAAAAATTATTCCAGTACGTCTATGAAACCGATTGATATCCACTGGATAAGAACAATGACCACACTGAAAAACAATGTATAGCATCGTATTACAGACAAATTTCCACGAATATCAAAATAAATATCATAAAATTAATAGCAGCATTCGGTCTCTCGGGGCTAACAAAACTGGTTTTACTTTTGCAAGATTCATTTTAATATTCGTGGTAAGCTGTCTTTAATTCGATGCGATAATTAACCCATAACAGAACATTGAATGTTTGGGCATAATAAAGGGTTTAGCCTAATAATAATTCTTGAACTCTTGGAACATAATACAAATTATATATGATCAAAGGTCTATCATGGCAATGATTGACTAAAGGGATTCAATAAACTAACTAGCATAAAACCTGCTTATGACTACTAATTAACTGTCTTTAGAAGAATTGTCAAACTGTCTGCCCTGCCGTTTAGAAGATCTTTAAACAGAGTTTGAGGTACAGAAGTATATAAAGCTTTTAGTGCATCATGCATTGAATTAAACAAATTATCTTTATTAAACAGTTCCCTGTCTTATTGTTGCCTGAACCGAAAGGCTCAAAGCAATATACCACTTTAAACTTATTTACAAAAGTGTTGAAACTCCGGGGTAAAACGGGATTAGGAAATAATTTGATTTTTTTCGGAAGTTTCCCTCGAGGTGCCTATTCAAGCGCAGAACCCTGTGTGTACAGGATAGCCCTGCAGGGTTAAGGCAGCAGCTGGGATTAAACATAAATTGCCAACTCTTGTTTCCAATTTATTTTAAAATTAAAGGGGGAGGGTGTTCTTTGTTCGCTAGGCATTGTGCGGGAAAGCACCATTTTTCAAAATCATGACATCAATAGAAAATCGTATTTCAGTATGACTTGACTGATTGATATCCGCTTGATTAGAACCGGTTCTCAGCCATGCTGAAAAAAAAATCTAAATAGCATTGTATTACATCATATCTCACAATTTTAATTTGATATCCGTGGAAAGCTGTCAGTAAAACAATGCGATAAAAACTTTTTCTTTTATCCCTGAAAGAGAATAAAGGTGTGAAAAAATACAACACTGCAAAATATAAAATGATAATTAGATTCATTTCCAAGATCTATACTAAAAAACATATATCACTTAAAAGACAATTATCCACGGGGAAAACATGAAAATATATATAAAAAAAAATTGCTGCTTCTCATCTAGCATCTAAAGCCCTGAATATGGGGGGTGGTACGGAAATAAAGATCAAAACCATCCTAAGACCTGGATTTGGAAATTAAATAGCAACAAACCATCCTAGAATCTTTGATTCTCTACAGTGTGGAATTCTATTTGTTCAGTGGTTATCGAAATCTTAATGGACAAATAAATTAAACTTACTACTTTTTATAAAAAGGATTTTGTGTCTTTATACAGCAAAATTGTTCTTATTTTATTTTTACCAAATTATATAACATTTTTAGCATTTTAAATATTTAAAGAATTTGTAGTACAAAAATTCAGGAAGTCGCAACCACATGAATTAAATTACCTGTTTAGTATCGGACCTACACTTTAATTTACTTTGATGTCCCGTCCGTCAGTCTGTAACGGGCAAACTTGATTTATTCGGCTGCTATTCAAAATAGACAGCTAAATGTTTTGTGAAGATTCAATAATATGCCAATGAGCATCCAGTATGAAATTTTTATTGGTCCGTCGGTCTGTCAGTCAAGTATAAATATTACTTTATGAATCATCTTGTCCCTATTCCCATCTAATCCCTATTTCTTAGCCCATAGCCTCTAGTGGAGGTCAGAAAATATCCTAAAACCATCTCAAGACATTTACAAAGCTTCCCAGTTAAGCAGAACTCATCATCATTTTCCGAGATATTTAGCTTCAGACAAATAAATCCTTACTAGTTATATTGAAGGATATCTCTAAATGCATACGTAGTAGATAAAAGCAATGAAAATTTATCAAATCAAAATTTTTGAAGTTTTTATATATATTTTGTTTTACCGTGTATTGTGTTTTTTCTTCAATCTAATGTGTGCCTTCGTATATATGTTCCTTTTTTAGTAGCGAAGCTACTCTATAATTCGAAATGTCCGTCCGTCTGAGACAGAATAGGGAAAACGTGATTTTCTCGGCTCCTATAAAAGATAGAGGGCTGAAATTTTCAGGTAGTAAATTTGTTACAATTCAGTTTCATTAAGATTTGTCAATTGGATGAGATGCTAGATCGAATCCTACATTTTCATGATTTTCTCAACTCCTATTCAAGATAGACAGCTGAAATTTTCAGGGATTAAATACTTTTATATTCTGCATGCTTTTATGAAGTTTTATCAAGGTTTGCTTATTGGTTAGGGTGCTAGTTCGATTCCTAGATTTTTAAGTTTTCATGATTTCCTTTTTTCTTATTTAAGACAGACGTCTGGTATTAATAGAGATTATATATGTTAACAATTTACATATCCTTACAAAGTTTCATTAAGATTTGCTCATTGTTGAGGTGCTAGATCAATTCTTATATTTTCAAATTATAAATCTTACTAGGTTTGTAATATTTTAGTTTTATTTTTTTATGAAACTGCAACATAGTTTACTTTCGCCGGATATCTATCCATAATTTTTGTGCTTCGCTACTTATGAATGATGCCATCCTTGTTTCTATTTTATTTATTTCTAAAGAAGCTGTATCAACTTTTTTTTATAGCTAGCCGGTTCTTTTAGTAAGTAGTAGATGTAAAATTTTTCATAGAATTCAGATATGCAATCGGTTTTTTTGTAGACCTCTTATTTTTTAAGTAATTTAAGTTTTAAAAAAAAATTAAGTCGATTTTAAGGTACTAAAATGCAACAAAAAAAAGAAAGAAAATGGCCATTATGAACAAAAATAGTAAGATCTTTAATTTGACACCTTACTTTTTCAATTCTGTCAGGTAATTATTGAAAAAATCGATTTTTTTAAACCCACGAGAATAAAAACTTTGAACTTAATTTTATCATTTCAAAGGTAAAAAAATATGAGTTAATATATACCTTTAGAATCAGAAAAATATTACGAATCGATTGTAAGCAAAATTGAAATAAAAAGTTTACAATATAGTATACTAGAGTTGGCTCGATATAATTATCTCCCTATTGGCTAGTTTTCTATATGCATATCCATTTCTCAATAAATCTATTTTCCTCACCCGGCATTACTATCTAAAAGAAAGTAAATATTTAATAATTTAAATGATTTTTAAAAGATTTTTTTAAATTATATTTTTTTCTTAACATTATCATCACCAAAGGGTTAATGATGATGATTACAATTTTAGTTTAATATTTGAACACACAAAATGTCGCCACAATCGAATTCTTTTAAAACATAGTTTTCTTAAATTTATCATATTATAAATTTAAATTTTCTTTTTTATGATTAGAAATTAAATACATCAATATAAGGTAAATAGCAACATGAAATGAAAAAAATGAATTTATTTTTAATAAAGTAAAATAATGGGTCTTATCGTTCTGGGCAATGAGAGTTTATTATGGATTATTGGAGCACTATGAGTTTTAATCATATATTCTTTGGAAAACTTGAGCTCGTTTATAGACATTTATTTCCTCTATAGATCTGACATGGATCTTGAAGCAATTAAGCAGGCCGTTTTGTACATGTTAAAAGTTGGAAGATTTCATTAAATAAAAGTAATCGCAAATATACTTAGTAAATAAACTACAATAAAAGGAATTATATGAAAATATCATATTATATTATACAGGCAACGTCTTAATTCTTGAATTGAGTATAAAAATGGGAAGGGGGTAAAGAGGGGGTAAAGAGGGGGTAAAAAAGGGAAGACGATAGTGTTGCCTGAACAAAAAATATAATTGGCCATTTGATTATTTTTTTATTTTTTTACTTTTTTTCAATTTTGCTTACAATGGATTCGTAATATTTTTCTGATTCTAAAGGTATATATTAACCCATATTTTTTTACCTGTGAAATGATAAAATTACGTTCAAAGTTTTTATTCTCGTGGGTTTAAAAAAATCAATTTTTTTAATAATTACCTGACAAAATTCAAAAAGTAAGGTGTCAAATTAAAGATCTTACTATTTTGTACATAATGGACATTTTCTTCCTTTTTTTTGTTGCGTTTTAGTACCTAAAAATCGACTTAATCTTTTTTTTTTTAAACTTAAATTACTTAAAAAATAAGAGGTCTACAAAAAAAACGATTGCATATCTGAATTCTATGAAAAATTTTACATCTACTACTTACTAAAAGAACCGGCTAGCTATAAAAAAAAAAGTTGATACACCTTCTTTATCTGCAGTCAATTGAAGCCACTCTAGAATGTAAATTGTAAATTAGTAACTTTATAAGTGAATTTATGTGTAAACCTTTCACAAATGCATATACACTAAGTTTGGTTTAAAACAAGGATGATACATCCATAAGTGTCCATAACTGACAAAATGATTTATAAAAAGAGTAATATTTAACAGACATATCGTTTCTAAACTAGGCAATACATCAAGTGCCAAGTGGTTAATTTTGTGTGTGTGTGCTATTTCAAATTATTTGTCCCAAACATTATGTAATCGATAAACTGGCCCAAATCAAATATACTTTTTAGTAGCGAAGCTACTCTATAATTTACTTTGTCCGTCAGTCCGTAACGCTATGGGGGAAACGTGATTTTCTCGGCTCCTATTCAAGATCGACAGCTGATATTTTTGTGAAGATTCCTATGACATATGCCCATCTAATCTATACATTGTTTTGTCCATCTGTCTGTTATTTGGGGTGCTAGATCAATTCCGAGATTTTCAAGTTTTTTCTCAATTCCTATTCAAGATAGAAGGCTGAAACTTGTAGAGATTAATCAATTTCAAATTCGAAATATTTTCACAAATTTTTTATTAAGATTTGTTTATTAATTGGGGTGCTAGATCGATTCCTAGATTTTTAGGTTTTCGTGTTTTCCTCTATTCCAATTTAGGATTGACGGCTAAAATCATCATGAATTGAATATGCTTATATTCTTGTACATGTTTCATTAGGTTTCATGAAGATTTGTCAATTAATTGGGGTGCTAGATTGATTCCTAGATTTTAAAGGTTTCGTGATTTTAAAGTTTGCATGATTTTAAAGGCTTCGTGATTTCCCTATTTTATCAAGTTTAATGATTATTGTATGACACAGCTCTAGAGTAAATTTTTTCCCGACATCATTCATAATTTTTGAGCTTCGCAACTTATAGATGTTGTCATCCTTGTTTCTTTTACTCTTTTTTTCTGTAAATTTCACCACATATACATATATGTATGTAATATGTATGTCTTCCTTCTCTCTGTCACTCTCTCACATCTTGAAAAGTTTGTGTTTGCTTATCCTTTCAAGAATTGTGATTGAAGATAGCTATTCTCTTCAAACTTAGTGGTAGAAATAAATATTTAAATCATATATCCCTCATTAGAGCTGTAAAAAAAACTTTTTTTTAACTTTGACAAAAAAAATTATATCTATGTAGTAAGTTTTTATAGTAATTTCCCACCGAAAAGTGATATCATAGGATTTATCTATTTTATTGATCATTGGTTATTCAATGTATGTATATTATTATTAAAGTTATCATAACCAGTAGTTTAGATAATCCTTGCTCTTAAAAAAGTAACTGAATTTAGTATTTCCCGTTTTGTCAGGAATTTCTTAAAAATCTGTAGTTTAAAATTAGATTTAGGATAAACTTACTTCAGGGCTCGGCACCTGTGGTCAGCTGCCGTAGTTTTTGGCCAATATCCAGTCATTGCCTACCTCCCGCTCAAATGATAAGCCCCTCAAATAGAATAAAAGCAGCTGTCTTTTTAATTTAAAAAATAAAAGTCCAGCCCTAAACGCTAATATGGTGGCTGTTATTCGCTGAATGATAAAAGTTACATTGCAACCTCTTTTTTTTTTATCTCCGAGTCTGTTAAATTCTTAAAACTTAGTTTAGAAACAAAGTGCCAAAACACTTTTCATACATCTACAGTTGGCAACGACGTCAAAGGGAGATGGTGGTACAGATGTATTTACCCCCGCAAATTATAATTATATTAAATTTTACCCTTAAGTTTTGGGAAAGGGGTTGTATTAACCTCCCAAAAAAAAACTTGGGTGTCCTTTGCTGGCTTCCCCTTTTTAACAATCAACAGCCACCCCATGATATGTTGGCTGCCAAGCCCTGACTTACTTATCTGAAGGAAGTCATCTTGTTCTGTAAGAAAAGTAGGAAGAGGGGGTTCTATAAAGTAAAGCTTCTTTATCCAATATATCCAACTTTAACAACAAATAAACTAATACAAGGATGACAACATCCATAATCCATATAGATAGTAGATACATAGCTGAATTTAAAATATTATCTACTTTTTAACACAGAAACTAAACTACAACATAAAGTTATATTGATTATAAATAAAACTAATACATATGTCTAATTTTCTTACCACTCAAAGTAAAATATAAAATTAGTCTATTTAAGATATTTTTAAGAAGAAAAAAATATACCATTCAGGTTTGCTTCATTTTAATGTTTTGCAGATTTTATCTATATATCATAGGAGGGGATACTACTATATCTACCTCTATAGCAAACCTTAATATTAAAACACATACATCCATCTACTTTAGATAAAAGAAGAAACGTAAAAGGGTAGCTTAGACACCTACATAAGAAAATATTTAGAGATTTGCTGTTAAATAATAGTTATTTCTCGCATCGTATTATAAACGGCTTTCCGCGGATATAGAATGTACAATTATGAGATTAAAACTAGTTTTTTTAGCCCCGAGGTGACGAAGTCACCGGCTAAAAAAACTAGTTTTAATCTTATGATTGTACATTTCTATATTCGTAGAAAGTTGGATATAATACGATGCTAGACATAGTTTTTTCGAGTGGATGAGAACCGGTTCCTATCCACCGGATTCGAATGAATACGAGAAAAGTTGATATCACGGACAACAAAGTTATTTCTAGAGTTACTTTGTTCCTTAGTGTTACAGTACACATTAATCAAGTATGGTTATGTTTTTAATGACAAACGAACATTAACTCTTGTAGAGTGTCAGAAATTAATAAGAAATGTATTAGAAAAGTTTTGGCAAAATTGTCCGTAAATTTGTTGCAAAACTTTGCAGACTGGATTCTGTATGAAGGACATACTTACATTATTAAGACTTGATTTTAGAGTTTCTTCGCTTATAATATAATTATTTGCTGCCATATAGAACAGTATTCCAAAAATCAGATAAAAGATTATTGTCAAAAAAGTACAAAAAAAAACATGATTTAAATGAACTTACGGACATTATGGTAACGATTATAGAGTTGCTATGCTTTCTGAATCATATTTAATTGTAATAGGAATCATCATGCAAAGTTTGAAATCAGTAGGACAGTTCCAACATGTCTAAACTATCTTTTCTATTTTTTCGGAGGGAAACAGGCTGCTAACCCAACATATGTATAATGTGATTTGTGCATTACCTGCGCATTGCAATATCGAGCTGTGCTTCTAGTGATGACTTTTTTCTTTAGACCCCCGATAAAAGTTTTCTACCCTTGACAAAGTAAAGTAAAGTATTAGGCCCTTGTGAGAACATGCCTTGATTGCGTAACTTTATTTTAGATGCATGGCATCTCTTTAAGCTCATGTTTACTAACTCTCTAGGTATTTTCTAATAGTATAAACTAGAATAAAGTTGCTTTACAAGTAGTGACACAATACTATCTATATATCTTTTTATCCACCTAACTAGTTAAAAGCTATCTATTCAATTACCATAAATCAACTATAGAATGATTTACTCAAAAGTACAACTAAATCTATCCAGCGGTTGAGGATTTCAAAACAAGCATGCCTGGTTCTACCTCATAAACATTTTTCTCGTATTCATTCGAATCCGGTGGATAGGAACCGGTTCTCATCCATACGAAAAAACTATGTCTAGCATCGTATTATATCCAGCTTTCTACGACTATAAAAATGTACAATCATAAGATTAAAACCAGTTTTTTTAGCCGGTTCCTTCGTCACCTCGGGGCTAAAAAAAAAACTAGTTTTAATCTTATAATTGTACATTCTATATCCGCGGAAAGCCGTTTATAATACGATGCGAGAAATAACTATTCTCTTATTCATTCGAATCCGGTGAATAGGAACCAGTTCTCATCCATACGAAAAAACTATGTCTAGCATCGTATTATATCCAGCTTTCTACGAATATAGAAATGTACAATCATAAGATTAAAACCAGTTTTTTAGCCGGTGCCTTCGGCACCTCGGAGCTTAAAAAACTAGTTTTAATCTCATAATTGTACTTTCTATATCCGCGGAAAGCCGTTTATAATACGATGCGAGAAATAACTATTAATAATTAACAATGGATTTATCTTTACATGGATCTTACCCCAGATTATCATGTACTCTAATAAAGTAAAACTTGTTGCGGGCTACAATGACGATATCCCCCATCCCCACTCCCCTCTACCTCATAATTTCCTCAGCTACTGGATGAACGAAGTGACCTATAAATGACTGGAAAAAAACCTAAATTAACGACGATTTTCCCCTGTCAGAACATCCACGTAAATTCTACATTCATTAATATAACAAATCTTGACTAAATCAAAATGTGTAACTATAAATAGAGTATACATTTTTTATCTAGATGTGAGTAAAGATTTAGAACTGCAATTTCAATGTAAAACAAACAAAGTAAACAAATAAACAAACCAAAGAAAAAACATCAAGTAAGGTTTGCACTAAGTAAAATCTTTCTTAAGTGGGTTCTTTAAAAAATTAGGATCGCTGAATCGGCTGTGGTTGCCAAATCACCAAAATTATTTTTGTAACAAAAAAAACTTCCAAAATTGTATTGGGAATCTCCAAAAAATGGATAAAATCATAAGCTAGTAACCATTCTATGATTTTGGAACACTTTTAGATTTATCGAAAATTTGTACACAATAAAATTTGGTGATCTGCACTACCATAGCCGTTCTAGCGACCCTTGTTTTTTTTTAAGAATCCATCTCTGTTTGATTCTAAACTCTATTTGAATAGTTGATTTTTTCATAGGATCAATAAAAAAAGAAAATAAATCTACCAATGACCAATATTAAGCTCTTGCCTAAAAATTTTGAAATAATCTGTCCCGATGTTTACGAGATCTTACTATATCACCCATAATTGTTAAGTTCAACAAGGGTGTTCAGTTCAGTTCAGTCGCGTCTCTCTTTTGGACTGTGGAGTCCAGAGAATACGGCCACCCTGCTCCTCCATGAATTCCTTTTTTTGGCAAGTGCTTCAGCTTCTCCCCATGTTAATTTCAAATTAAAGAGGTCCTTTTCAGTGCTCCGCCTCCAGGTCTTTTTTGGTTGTCCCCGTTTACGTTTACCAGTGGTGGGGTTCCATTTTAAGCACTTTTTTGGAAACCTATTTTGTTCCATTCTGAGCACATGTCCTAGCCATCTTAGTCTTTTAAATTTCACTTCTGCTTCAATACTATTGCACTTGGTCTTAGCATACAGCTCAATGTTTGATATTTTGTTTGGCCAGAATATTTTGCAAATTCTTCTTAGGCAGCTATTGTGAAATGCATTAAGTTGATTTGTTTCAGTTTTCACAGTTCTCCAGCATTCAGCTCCATAAAGAAGAACTGATTTTACATTACTGTTGTAAAGTCTGATTTTTGTTTTCAGAGCAAGTTTCTTTGAATTCCAAACGTTGTGTAGACTGTTGAAAGCAACCCTAGCCTTATCAATCCTGGTTTTAATATCAGCTTTTGAGCCATTTTCACTGCTGATAACACTCCCCAAATAGGTGAATTTGTTGCTTTGTTTCAATTGTTCACCATTTATTGTTATAGTTTGATCAGGGTTTGTAGGTATATTCATAATTTCAGTCTTCTTGACATTAACAAAGAGCCCGACTTGTCCTGCGTATTTGACTAGTCTATCTGTCTTAGCTTGTAGATGTTTAATTGTTTCTGAAATCAGTGCCAGATCATCAGCAAAGTCCAGATCTTCTAGGTGTCCTAGTATGCCCAGCTGGAGACCACGTTTTTTGTCCTCTGTGGTTTTCTTCATCACCCAGTCAATGACCAATATAAATAGAATAGGTGATAAAATGCATCCCTGTCTAACTCCAGTGCTTATTTTAAAGAAATCAGATGTCTTATTGTTTCCAACTGAAACACAGGCTTGGAAGTTGTCATAAAATTTAGTTATCATAATTATCATCTTTTCAGGTATACCATAACTTCTTAGTATTTTCCAGAGTGTTTGTCTGTGTATGGAGTCAAAGGCCTTAGAGAAATCAACAAAATTTACATGGAGTGGCTTGTTAAATTCAACACATTGTTCAATAACTGTCCTAAGGGTGAAAATTTGGTCAACACAGCCTCTTCCAGCACGGAACCCAGCTTGTTCTTCTCTTAGTTTATTGTCAATTTTCTCATCAATTCTGTTTAAAATAACTTTACATAGGACCTTGCTTGGGATAGAAAGCAGCATAATTCCTCTCCAATTATCACAATTGTTCAAATCTCCTTTCTTAGGTAGTTTTATGATTATACCTTTAGACCAGTCAGTTGGTATCTTTTCTTGTCTCCAAATTTTATCAAAGAGATCAGTCAGAGTCCTAGCAGAAAGATCTATGTCTGCCTTAAGCATTTCAGCAGTTATCAAGTCAGGTCCAGGTGCTTTGTCGTTCTTTAGACTATGTATAGCAGCTTTAACTTCTTGAATAGTTGGTGGTCTTGTGTCTATGTCTATTTCATGTCCTGGTTCTGGTTCAGCAGTAATTTCAGGTTCAGGTCTGTTCAACACTTCTTCAAAATGCGATTTCCACCTTTCAGCAACTTCTTTTTCTGTAGTGAGTAATTTACCATCTTTAGCCTTGATAGTTTCACCACTCTTTTTGCTATATTTGCCACTTAATTGCTTGGTTATGTTGTATACTGTTTTCATGTTACCGAAGTCAGCTGCTCTCTGGGCCTTTTCAGCCAGATTGTCAATGTAATCTCTCTTGTCTTTCCTTGTGCGCTTTTTGACTTCTTTGTCTTTAGCAGTATATTCAGCTCTTAAATTGCCCATGTCAGCCAAATGTTGAGCATTATGAATTTTGTTTTTAAGATTCTTTCTCTCTTCTATTTTGTTCCATGTTTCTTCAGAGATCCAGTCCTTTTTCTCTGGTTTCTTGTGTCCTAGGATTTCCTTAGCAGTAGATTGAAAGTTTTCTTTAATTGAAGTCCATGTGATCTCAGTCTCGTCATTTAGGTCCTCTAAGACTTGAAATCTATTTCTGAGTTTTAAGACAAATTCATTCTTTATCACTGGGTCCTTTAATCTTGAAGAATCATATTGTCTGCCAATCTCACTCTTTTTATCATGGCCAGTACGCTTCAGCTTTAATTTAATCTTACTGACAACTAGTTCATGGTCACTGAATATGTCGGCTCCTCTATAGCTCCTACAGTCTTGCATTGATTTGACCCATTTTCTATTGATCATAATATGGTCAATCATGTTTCTTGTTTGTCCATCAGGTGTTGTCCAGGTATATTTGTGAATGTTTTTGTGTTGGAATAATGTACCTCCTACGACCATATCATTATTTAAACAGAATTCAAGTAAAAGTTCTCCATTTTCATTTCTTGTACCTATGCCAAAGTGTCCCATTGCATTTTCCACTCCAGTCCTGTCAGTTCCTACTTTAGCATTCATATCTCCAAGAACTAGACACATGTCATGTTTGGGTACTGAGTTTCTGATTGATTGCAGTTGATCATAAAACTCTTGTTTTACTTCTTCACTTTTGTCATTTGTTGGGGCATAGCATTGGATAAGGGTCAACTTGCAGTGCCTTGATTGGAATCTAGCCTTAATTATTCTGTCTGATATAGGTTTCCAGTCTATTAGTGAATTGACATGTCGTTTTTGGATAATTATAGCAACCCCATACATATGTTGACTTTCATGACCAGAATAAAGTATTAGGTGGCCATCTTTGGTTGTGGTTTGTCCTTGTCCTGTCCATCTACATTCTGCAATTCCAAGTATTCCGATATTGTAACTTGTCATTTCTTTAACTACTTGGGCTGTTTTAGTTGACTCATACATTGTTCTAACATTCCAGGTTCCTATCTTACAGCTTTGCTTAGAACTTATTGGTCCTGTCATCAAGTTGATAGCTTCCTTTCGGGTTTCACCATCATCTTTCATATTCTCAGTAAACTGAGCATCAGTTCCAACAGTTCTTGTTTCATGCACACCTCTGGCTGTGTTAAAGCCATAAGTGTTTGAGGTTTTGTGGGTGGTTTCGCTAACTGTGATGATTTTTACAGGTAGGATAGTTAGTCCTACGCAAACCTTTCATATCCCTGGAAGGAAGGGTGACTGGTAAGGGGAGGGACGTCAATATCCCCCAGTACTTCAAGAAGTACCTCCTGCCCTGTCAACAAGGGTGACAACATCAATAAAAGCGAAGCTCTGTAATTGAAGGACAAACGAACATTAACACTTGTAGAGTGTCAGAACGGAATAAGCAGAATATTATTGCATAAGTATAAACAAAATTGTGAGTAAATTTGTTGCAAAACTGCATAAATGCATAATACTTTTTAAGGACATATTTACATTTTTAGGACTTTATTATAGAGATGCTTTGCTTATAACATTGTACCTTGTTGTAATAGGAATCAGTATTCCAAAAATCAGATAAATCGAATAATTGTAACATACAAAAATTTGATAACAAAAAAGTGAAAAATCAACATGTTTAAAATGGACATACGGACATTTTCGTGATGACTATTGAGTTGCTACGGTTTCTAAATAGTACCTAACTACTACAAAAATCACCTTGCACAGTTTAAAATCGATAGGATAATTCTAACATGCCTAAATAAACAAAAAGATTTAACTGTGACGGACTGAAGGACGGACGGACTGACGGACCGGCCCTAATTATAGAAAAGCTTCGCTTTCAATAATGCCCAGGAACCCTGTAGGAAACTTCGATTAAGTCTTTGAATATCAGCCAATAACGTGGTATTAAAAAATTTACAGTCCAATGTCTCCTAAAATTATCATAGGAACAGCTACTATATGATTTACATTAGTAAGTCAGTACCTTCCCACCAAAGTAAATAAATTTAGAAAATTAATTATAGACCATTAACACTTGTACAAGAGTTTTATACGTCTAAACAAAATTGTATGTTATTTTTGTTACAAAATTCTTTAAATACAGATTATGTCCACTTTTAATAAGCAATCTATAATATAAAGTAGAATGATGTCTGTCTGTCCCTTAAGATCTCGATAACCACTGAACCGATTGGATTATACTTTACAGGAATTACCAAGTACCTACTGGTCCTGTGGTGGTTTTAGGCCATTGTGGTGGGTGGGACACCCCCAAACATTTTTTGGCAAGTACCTAAAGACCCCAGAGGCTAGGGGCGAAGCCGCTAGTTACAATTAATAAGATTAAAACACTATTAAAAACTAATTAAGGTGTAAAACTAACTTAAAAATTAGTTTCAAGTAATTATGTTTATGTTTATTTTGGGTTAAAAGATGGTTATATAGATACGTTTAAAGCTAATCTGAATTAATCCAAGCAATAGTTATATATATTATCGTATTATAGACAGCTTTAAAAATAAAATCCATCGGATATTAAATTGTTTCAAAGCCAAACTGGAAATTTATCAAAATTATGCCTTTGTTGTGTTATTAATATTATTGTGTAATTAATATTAATATTATTGTTATTAATAAACCATCCAATAAGGCTTCGAAACCGAAACGAATTTCCGCTGGATGAAAACAGGTTCTCAGCCATACCTAAAAATCATTTATAACATCCTATTACAGACAATTTTCCAGGAATATTAAAATAGAATACAAAACTGGTCTAAATCTAAATTTTTTATTTAACATTCGCGGAACGCTGTCTACAATACGATGCGAAAATTAAATATTCTCAAAATTAAGTAGCCCAAAACCGTCCGGGGCCAATGTACAATGTAAAGCTTCCCTAAATTATATAAGTTATAAAGAAAAGATAGAATACATTATCTTATTCTAGAAACTTTAAGCATATTTAAATTTTAACCTGTATTTGATGAACTTTCTTGAGTAGGGTTATGAAACATTTTATCATATGTGGGAGGTTTGAAGTAAACTTAAGAGCGCAATAGGGGGTGGGGAAAGGAATCCAAGCCAAAAGGGGAAAACATGCCTACCGCTTAGCGGTCAAAATGCCTTGTTTAATTTGGTATATAAAGAATGTTTTTTTAAGAATTAATTCAGTCATTTCAAGAATCAAAATGAAGATTTCAGTAGTATTGTGCTTTATTCTAGTAGGCATAGCAACTCTACAAGCAAATCCAAGACGTCCGTCAGCAGGAGGAGTTTCTATCAAAGCTGGAGGTGCTAAAGGACCTCTTGGAGGTAGTGCTGGAGGTGTTAGTATTAAAGCTGGAGGTGTACGTGGCCGTAGAGAAGCTGAACCATTTAGAAGGCGCCCAGCCGCTGGAGGTGTTTCTATTAAAGCTGGAGGCGCTAGAGGACCTTTTGGAGGTAGTGCTGGAGGCGTAAGGATCAAGGCTGGAGGTATTCGTGGCCGCAGAGAAGCGGAACCATTAAGCAGGCGTCCGGCTGCTGGAGGTGTATCCATCAAAGCTGGAGGTGCTAGTGGACCTCTTGGAGGTAGTGCTGGAGGTGTAAGCATCAAGGCTGGAGGTATTCGTGGCCGCAGAGAAGCTGAACCATTAGGCAGGCGTCCGGCTGCTGGAGGTGTATCCATCAAAGCTGGAGGTGCTAAAGGACCTCTTGGAGGTAGTGCTGGAGGTGTGAGCATTAAAGCTGGAGGTGTACGTGGCCGTAGAGAAGCTGAACCATTCAGAAGACGCCCAGCTGCTGGAGGTGTTTCCTTTAAAGCTGGAGGCGCTAGAGGACCTTTTGGAGGGAAAGTTGGTGGTGTTAGCATTAAAGCTGGTGGTATTCGAGGGTAATTTTTTGTATATTGATATATAGTTTAAATGTTTTATATTAAAACATAACATTATATTGTTTTTGTTATTGTACTCTCTTTTGAAATAAATATATAATATATCCAATACAAGTATTTATTTTGTACTTAAAACACTTATTATATATATTTAACAAGGATTACAACATCCATAAAAGCGAAGCTCAAACGGTAGGACAAACGGAATTTAACACTTGTATAGTGTCAGATTATAAATGAATAAGAGTCAAAGCAAAATTGTGAGTGAATTTGTTAATAAACTTCTTGATACAGGATAATGTTTATGGACATACTTAAATTTATAGGACTTGATTACCGAGTTGCTTTGCTTATAATATTGTACTTTGTTGTCTTAGAAATTAGTTTACCAAAAATCGGAACAATCGGATAATTAGATTACATACAAAGGGAGGAGTAGGTTGCGCTAAAAATCAGGGGGTAAGGGAGGGGTCAATGGATCGAATATTCAATTTTTAGGAGTCTCAAACTTTGGGGACTGGCTTAAAGGGAATGTGCAAGAATTTAGCAGTTTCTGACTGAGTTTGGGGACTTGCGCATGAAATCCCGCTACTCGTTATGTATGTTTTGAATATTGCAGACGGGGAGATAAGGGAAGTTAGGGCATGGGAAATAAAAACTCGTTGTGTTAGTTTGGAATGTAGCAGACGGGGAGAAGGGAGGTGGGGGCAAGGGAAATAAACAGAATAAAAAGGGGCAGTCATATTCTTGCTAGCAGCTGGCCGGGTCCAATAATCTTTTAATATAAAAATCACACCAAAAAACCTCAATATATTTCATCAAAAACAAGTTGTGATTTCACTTTACATGACGCTATGAAAATCTATTATTCAATTAACAATCCCTTTATAATTTCCTACAAATTTAATGGATTAAACTGGATTTCATGCCCTTTCTTTGATAACTCTTATATTGAATTAATTGCCCATTGTCCCCTCCTTTACTCCCTGGCTAAAAAACCATAAAGGTTGTGAGTTTTAAGTTAACAACAGTAGTAGAACGAAAAAAAATTAAGTTAAAAAAAAATTTGTCCATAGTTCTTTTCAATAAGAAATACACATATTTAGTGAATATTGCCGTTATACTACTATTTTTAAGCCTTAAAACTCACATTTTTACGGATTTTAGCGCAACCTACTTCACCCTTTATTGAAAAAAAAGTAAAAAATCAACATGTTTAAAATGGACGTACGGACATTCTGGTAATGATTATAGAGTTGCTACGCTTTCTAAATCGTACCTAACTACTACAGGAATAACCATGAAATCGATAGGACAATTCTAACATGCCTAAATTAACGAAAAAAGCTATCCGCCTCGGACGGACGGACGCGCTGACGGACCGACCCTAATTATAGAAAATCTTCGCTTAAAAAATATTTTCTACATAATATGGCCTCTTGTTTTTTACTTTTAGTCCAATGTACATTTCTATCAGAAATGAAACAATCACAAATATTATAACTAATACAACATCATGTTTAGCAATTGGATTCGATAAGCTAAAGAAAATGCACATAGGAAGGTAACTTTTGGTTATTATATCTGTATATATTATTAGGAATGGCAAATGATAGAAAGAACAAAAACTGTCAATGAAATAATTTTCTTCTCAACAGCTAAAATCCCTCCAAATTCTTTATAAATGAGTATTCTAATGACAAAGTGAATACCTACAATAAGCATGGTATTACCAACACATAATCCACCCGCAAATGCTATGAAAAAAGCAATTTTCAAAGGTATGTTAGTAAACAGGGAGTAAGGAAGGGGACAATGGATCGAATATTCAATCTTTAGGAGTCTCAGACTTTGGGGACTGGCTTAAAGGGAATGTGCAAGAATTTAGCAGTTTCTGACTGAGTTTGGGGACTTGCGCAAGAAATGCCGTTACTCGCTATGTTAGTTTTGAATATATATAGTTTTGCAGACAGAGAGTAGTTCAAATATAAATACACGGCCCCCCTCCCATACTATATTTCACTCCCTTCATCCCCTCCTCCTTTTTAAAAGTAGACGAGAAAGGGAAATGGAGAAGGGAGGTGGGGGAAATAAACAGGATAAAAAGGGGCAGGAAGGCGTGCGGGTCATATACTTGCCCATCCAGCTACACGCCTGCCTGCCCCTTTTTTCCGTGTTCACATCACTTGCCCCCAAATCTTTTTTCTCTTTCCCTGTCATCTGAAGAGATCCAGGGAGATATTTCTAGTAATTAATTACAGAATGGTTATGTCAGTCTGTAATACTGGTAATCTTATTTTCAAAGGATTGCTTTATTTCTTGGAACTTTTTTCTTAGTTTATGGTTTTCTAGATTTAATCAACAATCACTTTACAATTTCCACCATATTTTCGGGATTATTCTGGTTATAATGGCCTTTCTTCAAAAACTCTTAAATTGAATTAATTGCCCATTGTCCCCTTCCTTACTCCCTGGTTAGTAAAGCAGAGTTTCCATATGACAGGCAAAGTTTGTATCAGAATTCCAGCCTAGATGTACAATTGCAATTTTATGCTTTTCTTGTGAAAAAAATTACAGGGTATTCTATCTTATTGCAAGATCATGCTAAAAGCTGAACTGATATGGATAACCTTTATGGTTCAGATTTTTAATTATTTTGGATAACTCCACCCTTCCAATAGAAATTTTATTAGACAAAATATCCCCAACAAAAATATAATTTTGGATTTACGAATATTTAGAACTAAAACGGAAATATTGTTTACTATAATGAACACATGAATGAAATTATAAAAGTTGATATGTTTGTTGCAATTGCCTGAAGATAATGAGTAATTTCAATATCAAGAAGAACTACAATTGTTTTCTCCACTGGAATCAAACTTCCCATGAGCCACTGTAAGCCGCAGCCGTTCTAAGCCGCGCGGCTTTGAGTAAGCCACAGCCACATTAAGCCGCGCGGCTCTCAGTAAGCCGCAGCCTCAGCCACAAATCTTTCAGTCACTGTAAGCCTCAGCCACCCTCAGCCACTGTAAGCCTCAGCCGCACGAAGCCTCAGCCAAAAAATTCCCATTCAGCCACTCTAAGCCCCAGCCCCCCTGATTCTTATTCAGCCGCAGCCGCATTCAGCCGCAGCCGCATTAAGCCTCAGCCACCCTCAGCCTCAGCCACTTCCATCACAATAAGCCTCAGCCACGTCAGCCGCAGCCGCAAACTAGGATTTAGCCGCAGCCGCGCGGCTGATAGCGCGGCTTCCGAACCCTGCTTCTATGACAAGCCCTTAAAATAGATAATTCAGTTAGATTTCTTATAACAGTTTAAAAACAAAGCTTTCTATATGTATGGGTCATTATGTTCTTTTGACAATCTGTATGTTCAAAATGGATGGCTCTATGGAGTTATAAACTTTTTTGACAACAATCTTTTATATGATATAATTATCCTGTACTGATTTAAGAACAGCAAATGACAAAGTTATAAGTGAAGTATCGCCATAATTAGTTCTCAAAAATGTAAGTATATCCTGCATTTATTCAGTTTTGTACATATTTACTTCCAATTTTGTTTAGACTTAAGCGTTTGTATTCTGCTTTATATAAATTTCTGTAAATCTAAAATTCAAATGTTGTTTTCAAATTTCTAATTTTGTGATTCACATTTTTTCAATTGTAAGAGATCCTTTTGCCCCTAGGTAATTATCGTTCTTGTCAAACTTCAAATATTGATAAAATTTCTTAGTGTTTACCCTGTAAATGTTATTAAAAGCAAAGCTTTTCTATAATTAGAGTCGGTCTGTCCGTCAGTCCGTCACGGTTAGCTCCTTTCGTTAATTTAGGCTTCTTAGAATTATCCTATCGATTTCAAACTTTGCATGGTGATTCCTGTAATATTTAGGTACTATTTAGAAATTGTGTTAACTCTATAGTCATTACCAAAATGGTCATTTTAAACATGTTGATTTTTTACTTTTTTGACATCAAATTTTTGTATGTTAGAATGATCCGATTCATCTGATTTTTGGAATTCTAATTCTTTTTACAACAAAGTCCAATGTTATAATAAAAGCATCTCTATCATCAAGTCCTAAAAATGTAAGTACTTCCTTAAACAGTATGTATTTATGCAGTTTTGCAACAGATTTTCTTACAATTTTGTTTTTACTTATGCAATGATAATCTGCTTATTAAGATCTGACACTCTACAAGTGTTAATGTTCGTTTGTCCTTCAATTTTAGAGCTTCGCTTTTTGTGGATGGTGTCATCCTTGTTAAATCTAAAATTACCTTATTTATTACCTTATTAAGAATATTAACATTGATGACAACATCCATAAGTAGCAAAGCTCAAAAATTATGAATAGATATCAGAAAAAATTTAGTATAGAGCAGTGTCATACAATAAACATTAAAACCAAGAAACCTTCAAAATCACGCAACCTTAAAAATCTAGGATCTTGAATTGATCACGTTTCCCCCAAAGTGTTACGGACTGACGGACGGATGGACGGACAAAGTGAATTATATAGTAGCTTCGCTACTAATAAAAAATAAAAAGAAAAAAAGAAAAATCTTAAAACTGTCTTTTTTAACAGGAGAGACAAACAGACGTACAAAGTATGATACTGATAGGGAATCTTCACCAAAAAAGTATCCATGACTAACAGCTTTAAAATTTCCACTTACCCCATAGCGTTACTGATTGACTGACGGACTTACAAACAAAGTAAATAAGGGCATAGACCTGTTCGTGACAACGCCTCTTCAGGGGAGTTTCATCGTATTTTCACAGTAACTTTTGATCTGTTAATTTAGGTTAGGTTAGGTTAGGATGGGTTAGCTGATTGCCCCAGGGTTAAGCAATTGGCCCGCAGGGCTAGAGCCTCCTGAAAGGGCATGAAATAGGAGAATATCAACTGTGAAAATACAACGAAACGCCCCTTAAGAGACGTTGTCACGAAAGGGACTATAAACGTAAATTATATAGTAGCTTCGCTACTATAGAGTACAAGGGTTGAAACATTTGCTTTATCTGCCCACGAATCACCTGTTTTTAAAATTAAAATTGTCAAAAAATAATATTAAAATAGATTTAAAATCATTATATGAGGACTAAGCTAAAACTGCATAAATATTGATTTCTCTGTAAAATATCAATTCTTTTGTAAAAGCGAAACTTTTCTATGATTAGGATAGGACGTAACGGATTGCTCTTACGTACGTAGCGGATACTTCTTTTCGTTAATTTAGGCATGTTAGAATTGTCCTATTGATTTTAAACTTTGGATGCATGATGATTCCTGTAGGAGTTAGATACGAGTGAGAAAGCGAAGCAACTCTATTATCGTTACAAGAAAGTCCGTACGTTCATTTTAAACATGTTGCATTTTTGGAATATTGATTCCAAGGACAGCAAAGTACATTGTTATAAGCGTAGCATCTCTAAAATCAAGTCCTAAAAATGTAAGTATGCTCTTAAACAATATCCTGTATCAAGCAGTTTTTCAGCAGATTTACTTACAAACTTTGTCGTTCGACTTTTATACATTTCTATTCTAATTATTCAGTTCTGACACTACACTGTGTTAATGTTCGTTTGTCACAACGTTTTAGAGCTATGTTATCATCTCTGTTTCTCTAAAATTTTGAAAGCTTTTAAGTGAGTAATCTACTTGAAAAAAAATTTTATCATTTACAATGGTCAAATAGAAAATTGACAAACTTTTTTAAAAATCAAATTGAATTTTTTATCATGGTTCAGAACTGTTTTAATCTGGTATAACCATATGGTCTTTTGATTTTAGGCGGCGGTAAAAAATCTTGATAGTAGAAATAAAAATGCGCGCGAAGCGATCTGAATTTTTTTGGTTCTTTTAAAAATTCTTAATTTCAGAGTTGATATAATTATCAGAATATTATATTGAAATATATTGCATATATATATTCTCCGTTTCATAATTCACAACTTTCAAATTATTCACATATATACGTTAGATCTATTAGAATAGATACAGAGTCTAAACATTATTAAATTCAAGTGGCGCTAAAAGTTCAAAAGTTTGTATTTCTGACAGTCACAATGGTATAAAAGTAATTAAAATAATAGATGTATATTATCCATTTTTAAAATTGTATTTTTTTGTGATTTTGTTTTAACCCAACGGGGTTCAACAAAATAGATTTTTTCAATGATAACTCAACAGAATTTAAAAAGTAAGGTGTCAAATTAAAGATCTTACTGCTTTTGTTCATAATGGCAATTTGCTTAAATATTTTTTTCAATAATAGACTTGGGACATTAAAACAGTTCTCTAATTAAAGAATGAATATTGTTCCAAAGGAATATGTCTTTTATCCTTGAACTCCTTAATCTAGTTAAACAGAACACAATAGTTTATTAAGTAATAATAATGCATATACATATATTAGGTATGTGGATTTGTGGAATAATATTCTGTCAGATTCTCAGGGATTTGACAATGGATGATCAATTGATGTCCAATTATAATTTACAAATTTATAGCTTCTGTAGATTAAAATTAATGATTAATTAACTCTTTTACACACAACTTAATGAACAAATCTATCAAAATTCGTTATTAAAAAACCTTGGCGACTAGTGTATTCAACAGCTTAAGGTACCCCCCCCCCCCCTGAATAATGATACATATATGGAATAATATTCTGAAAGATTTACCTGGATCTTATGGGATAAGACATTGGTCGATAAATTGATGCTCATGCCCAATTATAATTCTTAAATTACAACTTCTATAGATTAATGTTCATGGTTGAAATGTTTGTACAATGTACACTCAACTTAGTGAACCAATCAATAACAATTCAATTAAAGTTATCAAAGTTGATAAGCCATCAAATAAGGAAACGTTATTTTAAAACAGCCCAATGTCCTGGATAAAAATATGTACATTTGGAGCAATTTTTTTTAGAGATTTACAGGGATCTTAAGATTAAGACAATGAACGATCAATTGATGCGCATGCCCAATGGAGATAAGAAAATTACCACTTCTATAGATTAATGTTAGTGGTTGAAAAGTTTGGACACTGCAAGTTTACCAAGATTCGATAAAAATTTTCCAAATAAAAATACAGGTTTATAAATTTACAAATTTAGATTAAACTTTTAAATCGAAAGATATTTTCTCGTATTCATTCGAATCCGGTGGATAGGAACCGGTTCTCATCCATACGAAAAAACTATGTCTAGCATCGTATTATATCCAGCTTTCTACGAATATTAAAATGTATAATCATAAGATTAAAACCAGTTTTTTTAGCCCGTGCCTACGGGACATAGGGGCTAAAAAAACTGGTTTTAATCTTATAATTGTACATTCAATATCCGCGGAAAGCAGTTTATAATACGATGCGAGAAATAACTATTAAAGTATTTGGATTAAATTAAATTGTAATTTTTAACCAGAAAAAAATAAACTATTGATAAAAGAAGATTTTAAAAGCCAGTAAAAAAAAGGGGGAAAGGAATATAAAACCTTAGATATAATTACTTTTTGAAAATCAGAGAAAAATGTTAAATAAGAAACATAGTGTAATAAAGAATACACTGCAGAAAAGATGCTAAAAAGAGATAGAAAAAAATATAAAAAAGAATTCATTTAACATTAAAAAAAAGCTTCACAAAATGTCTCAACAAATTAGCCATTTGACGTCATAAAAATTGTCTATCTCTTTTTAAAGGTTTTTTTTCCACTTCCCCTTTATTCCTCATTTTGATAACGTCAAATGGCTGATTTTTTAAGACACTTAGTAAAGCTTCCAAGAAAAAAAATAAAAGAATAAATTTACTACCCTAATCTTTACTTTTAATAGGAAAACTACAAGATTAGATGTGAAATAGAATAATAAATTTAAGTATAATAATATATCATTTATTATAGTAACTATGGAACAACTTTGAATTATATGCAGTAAAGATATTCACACGCATCTTTTATCAAAAAAAATATTTGTACACTTCCTTAGTAGTAACAGGAGACGAAGCCCATTTTGTTCCGAATTTGTATCACTTTTGAAAAGTGCGACTCCAGTTACGTCATATTTTTCTTTCCCGAAAAAGGGAAGGGGGGAAGAAAATCTCTCCAAAAGAGATGGGGAAAACCCCCTTTTCTCTCATCTCTTTTTTCTTCCCCCCTTCCCTTTTTTTCTTTCCCCCTTCCCTTTTTCGGGAAAGAAAAATATGACGTAACTGGAGTCGCACTTTTCAAAAGTGATACAAATTCGGAACAAAATGGGCTTCGTCGTAACAGGATGTAAGTAAGACATAGTTTAATCAAATCCGAAAAATTAAAGTTTGTCTTTCTACAGTAGCGTGTTATATCAAATTTATGTATAATTTTGTTTCGACTTACAAATTAATGATCTGCTTTTTAAGTTCTGACACTCTTTAAGAGTTATTGTACGTTTGTCCTTTATTCTGATTGTTTTCTTCACAACTGTTATTTGTTGCTGTTGCACTGTACTTGTTTGTAAATGACATGTGTGACAATCTGATGTAAATGTTTGGATTTGTGCAACCAAATTTGAATAATCCGTATTCTAAATATATTTTCTGTAGTCAGGGAGAAGGTTTGTGCAACATTAGAATATTTCCCAAACAAGTCAACTATGTTGCATATATGTGTTCTTTCTCCCTTGCCAAAAAAAGTTGTGACGAAGCCAAATCTGTACCACTTTTAATTTCTGTGACGTCATAAACATGAGGGATTCTCCATCTCTTTTTTAGGGGTTTTCTTTCCCACTTCTCCTCTCCTCTCCCTCCTTTTTTTATGACGTCACAGGAATCAAAAGTGGTACAGATTGAGCTTCGTCGGGATAAATGTCACAACTTTTGGCCTACATATTCTATTGACGTCATAGTAGAGGGAATGAGAAAGGGAAGGGGGAAAGAAACCCCTTATAAGAAAGATGGGGTACAGGGTATTTTCTGACGTCCATAAAATAGGTTGGCCAAAAGCAGTGACATCTATCACCATTTTACTAGGGCACTATAGACAGCTACCACCGATGGCGTCCATCTCAAGGATGGTAATACTAAAACCCTTGCTGAATTTGTGTTTGGACCGCTGACCAAGATTAACCAACAATATCACTTTTAAAAAAGGAGCTGTGATTAGTGGCCTTAGAAAATGGGCATAGATGTCACCGCTTTTGGCCTATATTTTCTATTGACGATATG
Source organism: Acartia tonsa (assembly GCF_053477335.1). Classification (NCBI taxonomy): domain Eukaryota; kingdom Metazoa; phylum Arthropoda; class Copepoda; order Calanoida; family Acartiidae; genus Acartia; species Acartia tonsa. The sequence goes on along the minus strand of NC_137266.1, from coordinate 13,084,909 downwards.
GTAGAGGGAAAGAGAAAGGGAAGGGGGATAGAAAATAGATGATGGGGTACAGGGTATTTTCTGACGTCAATAGAATAGGTAGGCCAAAAGCAGTGACATTTATCCTCATTTTGCTAAGGCACTATAGATAAAGATACTAACAGTGATGACATCAGTTGTTTAGTTTCTATATATGAGTATTTCTTAATTTAGGCTGTTGATTTCTTTTCAATTGGATCATTTTCAATATTGAAGGTTTTAAAAATGATATATTTAACGGGTTTGCTACATTGATACTGCAATTGTCCTTCATTTCTATTAGTCAAAGCACTTTAAGTGGGTTAAATTTGGCATTTATATATGTTACTTTTGGTCAATCATTTTTATGGTTCGAGCCATCCTGGCAGCAACAGTAGCTGTCCAAATCCAGGTATTACAGGTAAATTTTTACAGTCGTATAGCATAACACATGTTTTTCTGTAACCAAAATTAAAACACAAGTGTATCAGGCGCCAGAAGTATCATATCATCTAAACACTGAAATTTGAAGGGATATGACCATGGCCGATAAATTAATGCACAAAATTACCCCTTCTGCAGATTAAAATTAGTGGTTGAAACATTTGAACACTCAACTTAATGAAGCAACTAATCAAAATTTACTAAAGTCCCCAAAGTTGTTTAGCCAACGAATAAGAAAACATTATCATAAAACTTTGGGGACTCATGTAATAAACAGCCCATTGGCCCCTCTCTCTCTCTCTCTCTCTGGCATAAAAGGCATTTTGAACAATACTATTATTTTTATTTATTTTGCTCATAGGAAAATTTTAAAATAACTGATATTCTATATCAAATATATATGTGCATTGGATGCATCTCTAGCATCTTATATTAGAACAAGTTTCAGTTAATTAATTTTATCCGATGTCATTCCAAAAAGTTTTACAATTAAAATTGTTAATGCTGTTTATCTGTTTAGAATTTCATTCGACAATAAAAGGAAAAATAGTGTTTTTTATTAGATTAAAATTATTTTCTTCTTTATTTCAATGATATCTGAACAAATAATATATCAAGACAATGAATTAAACTAGTTAATAGGCTTTGGCCGGATAACCGGGATATCCGGATATTCAAACTATACGGATATACGGCTGATTTATAATGCCGGATATCTGGTAATTTGCCAGATATCTGGCCGGACTGCGGATATCTGACATTAAAAATCAGCCGGATATCCAGTATCCGGCAAAAAAACCTAATTATTATTTTTTACAAATGAATAAGAAATGCGATACTTGATAAGGAAAAATCAATTGTTTTATCCCTTAATATCCCTGGTGCTAGTCCATGTCAATTTGCCAAGTACACCAACAAGAACATACTAATTAGTAAGAAACAAGGATGACAACATCCATAAAAGCGAAGCTCTGAAACGGTAGGACAAACGGACATTAAAACTTGTATAGAGTCAGAACTGAATAATCAGAATATATATGAATAAGAGTCAATGCAAAAATTGTGAGTACTACTACAGGGATCACAATGCAAAGTTTGAAATCGATAGGACTATTCTATTATGCCTAAATTAACGAAAAATGCTATCCGTCTCGGACGGACGGACGGACTAACCCTAATTATAGAAAAGCTTCGCCTTTAACAATATAATTGGTAATTAGTAGATTGTCAATGGCCTGATACAAACAATTAGTAATTAATTGTAAGGCCCGGCAGCCGCAGTAGTATGAACATCAAGTCAAAAACCCTGACAAACTTTTTCATGCTCACAAGTCGTATAAATAAGGTCATATGTTGAGAATGTAAAGATAATTACAAAGCATCTAGGACCTTTTGACTTTTAGAGTGTGTTTGAATTTAATACTTTTTTGTAGCACAGTTAGTGTATATAAATCACGTGCTTGCTTGCCTTCGAGTCTGGATAATATATAAAAAGGTCAGGCGCAAGAGACTTATGGAATGTCTTGGCCCGTAGAAATAGATGTTAGAATTTGTCCGGATGTTAGGACTTCCAGACAAAGATACTGCAATCTAAGGATGGTTGTGTGCTGGATGTTATTTTACCTAATACCTTGTTGCTTCTATAGAAAGGAGACAATACTCCCTTAGTTATTTTTGTTGTTAGATATAATGTGACAGCAACATCACGAGATAATTTACGAGTTTAAAAAATATTAAATTCAATAAGGACGAATTCTGTTTATAAGTAATCACTATATAATCAACAAAGATGTTCCATAGTTACCATAATAAATGATATTACGTTATGATCAAACTAGCGGCAGCGCCCGTAACATCTGTGGACTCTTCAAAAAGGGTTAGTGGGCAGAAAAATAACCTGAAACCATCCCAAGGCTTAAAACAAAAACTTAAATAGCCTAAATAATCCCAGGACCTATATGAAGCTTTTCTAACTAGTAAATAGAACTCAATCAGTTCTGGGATTATTGAAATCTTAAGCTTCAGACTCAAAAAAGCTTACTACTTTTTTATAATAGGATGGAACAAAACTGACCAGAAAGAAAAATAAATGAATTCTTTTAACTATTTAACTTTTAATGATTTAAATATTATATGCATATAGAGAATGTATAAAAGGGAAACAATGAAAACTTATGAAAAGATTAAAGTTAGATTACGCTCTCAATTCTTTTGCCAATTCAAATCTCATTTTAATTTTAGGGTTGAGATGAAATAATTTTAAAACATTTATATTAGAAGATTTACCTAATTTGACTTGTCAGTCCGTCATGGTTAGCTCTTGGCGTTAATTAAGGCATGTTAGAATAATCCTATCAATTTCAAACTTTGCATGGTGATTTATGTAGTAGTTAGGTACTATTTAGAAAGCGTAGCAACTCTATAGTCATTACCAAAATATCTGGATGTCCATTTTAAAACTTGTTGATTTTTTACTTTTTTGACATCAAATTTTGTTAGAATGTTAGAATTATCCGATTCATCTGATTTTTGGAATAGTGATTCCTATTGCAACAAGGTACAATTTTATAAGCGAAGCATCTCTATAATTAAGTCCTAAAAATGTAAGTATGTCCTTAAATAGTATTACGTATTTATGCAGTTTTGCAACCAATTTACTTACAATTTTGTTTATACTTATGCAATAATAATCTGCTTATTCAGTTTTGACACTCTGCAAGTGTTGATTTTCGTTTGTCCTTCAATACCGGAGCTTCGCTTTTATGGATGTTGTCATCCTTGTTTTGAAATAAATTGATACAAGGGTGGGGTACATTTTGCGTTTTAGTTTCTTATTTAAGGCTAGGTTATTTTGGGTGTTAAAAAAACTACCACTTATTTTCAATTTATTCAGAAAATATAGGGGGAAATGAGTTCTATGCTCGCTAGGCACTTAAAAGGAAATCACTAGCATTTTTAGTATTATCTGTGTATTTTGCCGCTGTTTGTGTATGAATGAAATATTTTATGAAAAAATATAGGATAAAAGTCGTTTTCTTTTAAAAATAAAATAAATTTAAAATCTTATTTTACAGAAAGGGTTTTTAATTATGAATAATATAAATCAACAAAATATATCTTGTAATTAAGAAATTTTATACATTAGGCAAATAAATTAGGTAAAAAGCCAAAGTAACTTACTAACCAACAGATTAACAAAAAAATATATTCTAATATTGATTCGAAACCGATTAATAACCGCTGGATTAGAACTGGTTCTCAGCCAAGCTGAAAAATCATATATAGGTTCGTATTACAGACAATTTTCCATGAATATTTATAACAAAATCATAAAATAAATACCAGTTTTGTTAATCTGGCCTAACATAACTGATTTTAATCCTTTTCATTTTAATATCCCGAACGCTGTCTATAATACGATACTATAAATAACTGTTATAACCCTAGCCCCATCCTCTTTTGAATTCAGTAAAAGTTGAACTTACTTCTTTACAACTTTTGCTTACATTAAAAATGTTTAAGTTTCCACCAAATCATTGGAATTCATCATATGAAGCCATTTGCCAGTATGGCTTCGAAACCGCTTAATATCCACTGGATTAGAACCGGTTCTCAGCCACAATGAAAAATCATGTATCCTATCGTTTATATCCAGTTATCTACAAATATAAAAATGTACAATTATAATATCAAAATCAGTTTTGTTAGCCCGTTACTTCGGCATCTCGGGGCTAACAAAACTGGGTTTAATATTATAATTGTACATATTTAAATCCGCAGAAAGCTGTTTATAATACGATGCGATAAATGACTATTCTAATGTTTAACTTTTAATAAGGAATATTCTAGGAAGGACTGGCCATTTCTTAATATATCATTTTTATTTCTTCCCGATGGAAAGTTTTTTTTTGCAACAAGGTTTTTCTATAAATTTTGTTTTACCTTCTATGTCTATCTTTTTGTACATTTATGCCAGGCCTTGCATAATTTACATTAATTTTTATAATTTTCACTTGTTGTCAAAGGAAAATACACGGATTTTTAAAAATGTTCATTGTAAGATACAGAATAAAACGCAATCAAGAGGTCATCTGATATTGTTAAATGGACAAATGCTCCCCATAATTAGTGGAATCAACACTAGAAAAATCAAACCTAAATCTTTCATAGCCTCTGAATAATTTTTTCTTAAGATACTTGGAAGGACATACGGATTAATTAGCAAGGTTAAATAAGTAAACAATACACAATATATTTAATTTATTTTACAAATATAATAATTTTAAGCTGCCAAATAAACGAAAAATTCTTTTAAGAAATTTTAAAATTTTAGTTTTTAAGGTACTAATGAATATATTAATATACTAAATAGGTAACACATAATCATGAATTAAAAATAATAGGTATATGATAAGGAATTTTATTCAGAGTATATAAATTATGAAGAAAAGGTACACAATTGACTTTTATGAGCTTTATCTTAAATCAAACAATAGAATCTGTAACATTTGAATTGAAAATTCTCCTATTTTGGTAGCAAAGCTACTCTATGATTAAGGTATTGTAATTATATTTTCATTGTGTTGTCTCTTTGTCTTTGATTTCGTTCTTGGTATAAACCTAAATTTTAGAAATATTACTACACATTTTCATATGAATAGTGTATCTGCACGTCCATCTGACCGTACGTGGCGTATAAGGTTAACTCTTTTTCAAGTACAGCTTCGAAACCGATTAATATCCGCTGGATTAGAACCAGTTCTTAGACATACTGTAAAATCATGTATATCATCGTATTACAGACATTTTTTACGAATAATAAGATAGAACCCATAAATTTAATACCAGTTTTGTCAGTCCAGGCCTTTGGTCACTCGGGACTAACAAAACTGGTTCTTTAAATTTTAACTTACGCGGAAAACTGTCTTTGATAAGATGGGATAAAAAAACTTTTCTGAAACTCAAATTAAGTAAGTGTATACTGATTCCTAATCTTGCTTTTTAATTAGGTTCCCCCACATTTAAATATGTATAGTAGTATTCCTTGTTTTCAAATTCATTGTTTGTTGGTTTATTATCTCCATTGCCAAGAATTGTGGGTTCATTCTGGGTCAAAATCTGAACCCTAAAAATATATATTTACAATTTATGATATGATACTTTGTAGTTCAGGGTTCGATCTATATAGAAGCTTCGCTCAGTGTATAATATAGTTGTTTTTGTTTTTAGGTGACCGCTATTGTTGATGATCTCTGCACCGGGGACACTGGAGCTCGTCTCTTTATAGAAGCCTATAAATACCAGTCTCGCGGTCGCTTCTCATCCAACACCCCCATACCACCTTTGGAGGGATGTACGTAGCACGTGTTCGAAGCCTAGTGCTACCACATCTATAATACAAAGTAGAATGATGTCTGTCCGTCCGTCCGTCTGAAGCTTAAGATCTCGGTAACCACTGAACCGATTGGATTCTACTCTTCAGGGTATATACCTACTGGTCCTGTGGTGGTTTTAGGCTATTTTCTTGGGGGGGTGGGACACCCCCGATCCCCCCAAAAAACAAAAAATTCCCCCCCCCCCATTTTTTTTGAGAAGATTTCCTTGGTCCTTTTTTTTGCAGGAGATTTCCTTATTTCACCTTATTTTTTTATCACCTCTTGGGGCAAAGCCCCTAGAGGCTAGGGACAAAGACGCTAGTCCTTCTATAAAGTAACAAGATTTCTGTCTATCTTATTGTAGCGAAGGATCTCGCCAACCACTCAACCGATATGGTTCTCCTTCACAAAGGAGCTTCCTACAGGCGCAGGGAGAGTTTATTAACGTTTTTGGGAATTCCTTCACCTTCCCATGATAAATTAAAAAGGTAACCCCCCCCCCTCCCTCTCAGAACTGGTGCAGTGGCCGGTGCACCTATAGGGATCGAGGTAAGGATATGAATTACGAAACCAAATTAGATATATATAAACTCTATTAGATCATGTTAAGTAATTAAAATCTTTTTTTGTTATGAACACCAGCTACAACGCTCCTAATGAGGCCATTAAGGGCACTTAAGGGAATAGTTTTAAAGGGTAAGAACCTCCACTGTAAATTTTAGCTCTACGAATAAGAAAGTTTTAAAGATCGAGGGGATGGATTTTTTACCGGGGCGATATATTGTGGTATTCGGCAGCCGTGAGCCATGTTCTATGGCAACCCTGACCTTGGTTCGGAGAAGGGCCGAGGGCCCTCCCCCGAGTACTGGGGAAGGGGTCAGCCGACCCCTCCCTATGCTTTGAAATTAATGATAGATTTTGACAAGCCTTATTATGGTTAAGCTGTATTGTTTGGTTCCCCCACCCTTTCCAGGGATGGGGGATCATTATTGCCCAATCTGATTATTGTATATGTATTTATATTGATTCTGCTTTATGATTACTTATTCCAATCTGTGTATTTATTGTTTGTTGTATATAACTTTAGTAAACCTTAGACCCTGAATAAAGGAACATCTGAATAGACTCTGTTTATTATTTAGTGATTGCTAGAGAAGCGTAGCTTCTCTATACTATACGTGTCCACGTCTGTTCGCACTGCCGTAGTCAATTGAACTCGGGTGTCTGCCATTTAACCTAGGCGGATACCACAATATCTTGGAAGGCTGGATGTACCCAACACCAAAATAAAACTTCCCTGGACCAATAAGAACCTTAGTTTATTAATTTAAAACTTTAAAATATTATACCTGTAGGAATGAACAACTAGAAGACAGTAAAGCTGAAGTAGAACATCCAATGGAACCAGCGCAATACCCACTCTTCCCATCTGAAACAAGAACAAATTTGTTGATAAATAGCAAAATAGCAAGAAGCCAACTGAAAGCTGTAAGAAAAGAACTGTAAAGTGAAAACCAGTATACAAATAAGAATATCATATTCAGTAAATGCAATAGCAAAACTACATTTCAAAAAAATGTGCATATTGATTTATGAAAGACCATATACATATATTACGCTATATTTCCCTTCTATATCTCTCATTTTTTTTAAATTAATTAAAAATAAGGGGCAGGGGTGGATTTTTTTCTTTGTTCCTAAATCCTGAAAAGGTACCCTAATCTGCCGTGTAACCAATACAACCGAATCTAACCTAAATTAATGTAGTAAACAAAGGAACGACTGTTGGACATATGCAAATCCCTTGTTGTAGAGTAGCTGCGCTACTATAAATTACCTTGAAGACGACATCAAGAACAAGACTGATAGCTGCCATAATTCCAATTGTAACTAACCAGGCTAACAACAATGTAGGCTTCTCCTAAAACATGAGCAAATAAAATTTAAAATTGTCACTAAATGTAATAATGCCATTAAATTTACTTTGAAATAAGGGAAAGAAGAAACAAAGATAATCAAATATAGAAAGTCTAAGAGATAAGTATATCTCTGATTAATACCTCTGGGGACGGTAGATAACAACGTAAGACTAGACCTCTGTACAAGGTTCTAAGGACCTAGCATTGAAACAATTGCAGAAAACCAAGGATTGCAGACCTAGCTGTTCATGTGGTAATAAGTTGCTCCTGTTTTGGACTAAGACATTCCCCCATCTCTAACTATTATTGTTCCGCATCTGACATAGCAGCAAAAGGTACAGCTCTTAACGTCTTTAGTTTTGACGCAGTTTGGGACGAGATTCGAACCCATGCATCCCAAACGACAAATGAAATAATCCAAGTTGTATAGAACAAGTATATAAAAAATGTATAGACCCACCTTCAAAGTAGCAAAGATAAGAATGGATGATAGTAGCATAACTAGAATAGTATATCCAACAAATACTCCTGTCATATCTAGCATAGCTCCACTTACTAAATAAATATATCTTAATAGTACACATAGATGACCCCAAACTAAAATCTCAATTCTTATTAGCTAAAATTATAACTACCTTTATGTTTAATGGTTCTAAAAAGTTTCGCGACTGTAAGATCTAACTGTCCTTGTTATAAAAAGACTAGAGGTGGCGTTCTAAAATTATTCCGCTATTAGCTAGATTGAATATTAATCTTTTTATTCCATTGTCCTATCCCTGTTTAAAGTATTAAAGTATTTCCTCTTTCTTTAAAATATTTTAGGATCCTAATATTTTTTATTTTTAAAATTATCGTCCAGAAAGGGTTAAAATGTTTAGTTAACTGTTAAATTTTAGTTCAAAATCTGACCACATTACGCACTACACCGACTCAGAATTACCACTTTTTTTTAAATTCAATGGGCGCGCTATTTCAACCCATTCCTTTTATGATTTAAAGACCAATGATACCAAAAAAAGTGTTCTAGTAGCTTTTTTTCAGCAATATGTCAAATTAGATTTTCATATAAAAGGGGAAGGTTCCCCCCTGGGGTGAAATTTTTTTTTCTTTCAAACCATGGCTTTATACACCTTCCTGAATTCGTCTTGAAGAGTACATTAAGGATCAAAAAACGATTTTAAAATATTTTGATCATAGCAAGAGCTATTCTCAAAAAACTAACAATTTTGGCCATTTTAGCAAAATCAGGTGATTTTGACGGTTATTTGAGGATAACTTATTCTGGGATCAATATTTTTAAAAAACGTTTTTTGATTCTTAATGTACTCTTCAAGACGAATTCAGGAAGGTGTATAAAGCCATGGTTTGAAAGAAAAAAAAATTTTACCCCCAGGGGGGAACCTTCCCCTTTTTTATGAAATTCGAATTTGACATATTGCTGAAAAAATAGTCTGAGAACACTTTTAAAGGTATCAATAGTCTTATATTTATGAATAGAATGGGTTAAAATAGCGCGCCAAAAAATTTTGCATCTTGAGTCGGCCTATTACGCACGTATCGCTGGTATCAAATTATTTTAAAACTAAGTTTTCTTTTATTTACTATATTATAAATTTAAATTTTCTGTTTTAAGAATCTAAATTTAATACTTCAATATAATTCAAATAGCAACATGAAATAAAAAAAAAGAATTTATTCTTCATGCAGTAAAATAATGGGTCATATCGTTCTGGTCAATGGGAGTTTATTATGGATTTATTATGGAGCACTATGAGTTTTAAACATTTATTCCTTGGAAAACTTGAGCTCATATATAGACATTTATTTCCTATATAGATCTGACATGGATCTTGAAGCAATAAAGCAGGCTGTTTTGTAAATGTTAAAAATTGGAAGAATCTATTAAATAAAAGTTATCGCAAATATACTTAGTAAATAATTCAATGATTGTGGAAATGATTATCATTATGATCAAAAAAAAGATCTAGTATTTTTCAAAGAACACATTCAAAAAGTTAATAACGAAAAATTGATTTAAACTTACGTTCATAATTTGTTAGTGTGTACAGGAGAAAAATGAAACCAGCAAACCCAGCTATCTAAAAATAAAGAAATGATTAATAATTTCACGATGGCAATTTGTAATAATTTATTTTATTTATTTATTTTATCTATTTAATCAATTTCCTTATTGAGTTTGGTTTGATAAAATAAATATATATTTTTTCCTTTTAAAGCAACATTTTCTGCATTGTTTTTTTTAAATGTCTTTATTTTTACTAACCATTTAATATATAAGTTAAATCTATATGATATATGTCATTTAGACTAAAGAGGGTGCCATGTTCACAGAAAATATATTTCAAATACATAATTATGGCCAAGAAGCCTGAAGCTTAAGATCTCGGTAACCACTGAACTGATTGGATTCTACTCTTCAGGGTATATACCTATTGGTCCTGTGGTGGTTTTGAGCTATTTTTTTGGGGGGTGGGACTCCCCCAACCCCCCCAAAAATGAAAATTTCCCCCCCAAAAAAAGATTTTCATATTTTTTTCTAATTTTAATGTTTTTTATGTTTTTATATATTTTTATAAATTTTATATTTTTTTATACTTTTTTATATTTTCAATTATTTTTCTTCTTTTTAAATTTCTTTTCTTCTTTTAAAACTTTGTTTTATCAAATTTAAAAAGATTGTGAAAACTTCCTTCTCCTGTAGGGGCGAAGCCCAAAAAAGGACAATGGCAAAGAAATTTTAAAAAACAATAAAAAAAAGAAAAAATTCAAAGGTTTTAAATAATATAAATAAATATAAAAAGTTATAAAGAGTTATAAAATGTTATAAAGAGTTATAAAATGATATAAAGAGTTATAAAATGTAATAAAATACAGAAAATATCTAAAAAAATGTAAAATTTTTTTTTAAAATTCTCCCCTGAACCTTCAGAAAAAAGCCCCTAGAGGCTAGGGGCGAAGCCGCTAGTGTAAAATACAATACATGACTTAACACTAACAGGGATCTTAAGGGATAAAACAATTAGTGTTTATCCCAGTTGATGATAAACAAAACTATTTCATTTGTTGGTCAAAACTTAAGTTAAAAAGTTAGACACTACTCGTTTGCAAATAACCAAACACAATTTAAAAAAAGGTCCCAATTTTTAGGCCAAAAAATAAGTTAAAATAGTTATTAAACTATGGTTAATTGTATATTTTACAATGTCTCCTCTCTTCCTGCTTAAAACCAAGAATAAAAATACGATATGCATTTTTGCACCCTTCACAAAAATTTCTTTTTTATTTAGCAAATCTTTTCTGAATGTAAAGTAGGTTTATCCATACATACGCAATGAAGGGCTCAGACAGTTAATTTGCCTTACAGATAATAAACTTGACATTGTGGGTCCTGTAACAGTTAGGTACACTTTAACAGTTTTAGATTTTTAGATTCCTCTGAGGATAAGGCACAAGATTATAGACTAAGCTTCTCTGTATTTCACGTGTTAGCTTTAGATTTAAATTCATGTATCTCTCTACTTTATTTTTTCAAAACAAAAAACTATTCAATTTTAGGTTCTTTATCCTTTTAATCTGTACAAGACACTCGCGCCATAACCAACTTTCACCCTAGGAGGTTGCACTGTGTTATTGTGGACTAAACATGATATATTAGTTTTTTTGCGTGCAGGGATATAGGAATCAAAGCGTTCAAAGTGAAACTTATGCACTTTTGGAAATGGAGAATTTGGATTATCAAGTGATCCTCCCCCACAAAAATCATCAATAAATATCTAAAGAAGGTGTCCTAATTTTTGTGAAAATTTTTCAAAATAGCTAGTCGGTGTTTTTAGTAAGTAGTAGATGTAAAATGATCCATAGAATTTAGATATGCAATCGGTTTTTCTTGTAGACCTCTTATTTTTGAAGCAATTTAAGTTTTTTTAAAAATTAAGTTGGTTTTAAGGTAGTAAAACGCAACAAAAAAAAAGAAGAAAATTGCCATTACGAACACAAATAGTAAGATCTTTAAGTTGACACCTTACTTTTTTAATTCTATTGAGTAATTATTGAAAAAATCTATTTTGTTGAACCGAGTTGAAAAAAACTGTTAATACCATATTATGGACATTTTTCACAAAAGATTAACTATAAAAACATAGAATAAATCCCTGTTTCATTGGCCCCTCAATTGCCAATTCCTTTATTCATGATTTAAAGGTCGTTAGCAAGGGGCAAGGCCCTTTGTGTACAGTTTAAACTAGGGATAAAAACAAGGATGACAACAAACTAGAAAAACGATGCTCATAAAGCTGACCTCGATAAAAACAAACAATTAAAGTGTATGAATATTATTACTAGAATGTTCAAATCAAGTGAATAGGATAAGTCCAACAAAATAAGTTTATAAACAGATGAAAAATTTGAATTTTTACAAAACACATTGCTTTATTTATAGAATTACAGAAGATTCTGATTATATAAGACGATTCTAACATACCAAATCATATGTCACTGACGCACAGGCGAACTAGTCCTCAATGTAGAAATGATTTGCTTTAAAAAATGTATATGTGTGTGACAATAAAAGACAGTATATTTTAAGAAAGTTTTTTTAACGCTAGATTTTCCCTATTTTTGACCCATAATAAAAAATCTAAAACCCAAATCATTTTTCCTTGTAGACTTTTGCCATCGTAGTTACTCTACATAATATGATATTTGCTAGCGGCTATGCCCCCAAAAGCCTCTAGGGGCCTTTAAAGTGTAGGGGGAGGGTGCAAGTATTACTAACCAATTTTCAATTTGAGTTTCAGATAAAAAAAAATTTTAAAATAAAAAAAGGTTAGCAAGATCCTTCGTTACAGATAAAGACCTTTTATTTTATTTACCATTTTATCAGCTTAGTTTTCCTATTCCTAAATTCATTTACACCAGGATTATAAAAGTTATTGTTAATTAGTTAGTTTAAAGATTTGCTCTTATTTCATTTTTGCATCTTATGACCGTAAAAGGTTTCATTATTAAAGCTAAATTTCTCTGCAATATCTTGAAAAATATGACCAGAAAAATGAAATGGCCTCTAGAGGTTTTCTAAAGATGAAATCATGCAAGCAAACCTTGGTTCTTGATAAGATAAAGGTTGGGTCTTTTTTGTAAGTTCTATTATGCATTTGTTTACACTAGTATAGTGGCAATTGTCAGGGGATTGTAAAATTTGAGAAGTTAAAGAAAAGGATAACGTAGGCCAATCAATTTCAATATAAATGGAGGTGTTAATAAAAATAAGGGGGATGAGAGGAGAAGTGGGAAAGAAACCCCCTCAAAAAAGAGATGGATAATCCCTCATTTTTATGACGTCACATGGATAATTTTTGACACAATTTGAGCTTTGTCCACTATTGGCATCAGAAATTTTATTGGGATCACGTTGAACTACTTACTACTTTATTAGTTTGCTGAAGATGCATTAACGATAAACCAACCAACAAATAAGACACGTGCTCTGCTAAATCAACTTACAAATTCTAGAGCTCCAATGATGATAAATCAACTTACAAATTCTAGAGCTCCAATGATAATAAATCAACTTACAAATTCTAGAGCACCAATGATGATAAATAAACTTACAAATTCAAGAGCTCCAATGATGATAAATCAACTTACAAATTCTAGAGCTTCAATGATGATAAATCAACTTACAAATTCTAGAGCTCCAATGATGATAAATCAACTTACAAATTCTAGAGCTCCAATGATGATAAATCAACTTACAAATTCTAGAGCTCCAATGATGATAAATCAACTTACAAATTCTATAGCTCCAATGATAATAAATCAACTTACAAATTCAAGAGCTCCAATGATGATAAATCAACTTACAAATTCTAGAGCTCCAATGATAATAAATCAACTTACAAATTCAAGAGCTCCAATGATGATAAATTAACTTACAAATCCTAGAGCTCCAATGATGATAAATAAACTTACAAATTCAAGAGCTCCAATGATGATACATCCTGTTTTTAACGAACAGCCACAGCAACAAATTGTAACTCGCAAATTTTGTCCCCTCAACATTTTCTGAATCTATAAAAAAAAATAAAGTGTAATCATTAAAGTAAAAGAATAGAGAGGATACAAGCTATATGTAACTCTACCCACGGGGTGAGGGTCCTTTGTCGGCTTTCAATTGGAATATTTAAATATCAGTCAATATTGTTGAGAATAAAACACAGTCGCTACAAAAGAGCAGGAGGCAATTTGATAGCAGACGAAAAAGGTTTTCTGGGTTATACATCTATACTGTTACATTTATTATTTAATCTATACTAAACCTGGGATTGTAAGGGATAAGACAATGAACAATAATTTGCACATCCCAAATTTTCAAACCACGAGTCAAATTCTATTAGGAAACAGCATCCTTATACTAAAGTAACAGGATGTCTGTCTGTCAATTTGTCTGTGTAATTGTATGTTTGTATCGAAGGATCTCGCTAACAGGGTTGCCTCTCATAGGTCTCGGGAAGGTTTATAACTATTTTGTTGGATACCACCATCGTCCCAAGAGAAATCACAAAAAAAATCGAAATTTTTTTACCTAAAGATTCTTGAACGTAACTTTGCAACGTATAGTAGAGACCGTAGAGACTTGAAAGCAAAATCGTATTATTAAAAAAGTGCCACTATTTAACATTTTGAATCCCTACAAGACTACAATTTATGGGATGATTTAGTGCAAAATTAATCATTTCTTGTTAATAAAATGCTTTTACTAATTACACTCATTAATATAGATGACTGCAATTATAATTTGCAAGAGAAAATTTTCTGTGGTGCAAAAAATATGATTAAACAGATTTAGACATTGTGCTTTCACTCCTGCACATTTATCATCTTTATAGTAAAGTAACAGGATGGCTGTTTGTCAATTTGTCTGTCTATACCAAAGGATCTCGCTAACCGCTGAACCGATACGGTTCTCCTTTACTGTTTAGTTACTCATAGATCCTAGGAATGTTTACAACTATTTTTGGGGAGGGTGCCAACACCGTCCCAAGAAAAATCGCCCCAAGAAAAAATACCCCAACCCCCAATAAAAAGTATTTTTTTACTTTTTCTTTTTAAATCAGAACCGCATATTATTGCAACAACACAAAGTACTCTATAATCAAGTCCTAAAAACGTAAGTATGTCCTTAAACATTATCCTGTATTTAAGCAGTTTTTCAACAAATTTAATTAAAATTTTGATTCGACATTTATAATTTATGTTCTGATTTTCAGTTCTGACACACTACAAGTATAAATGTTCGTTTGTCCTACCGTTTCAGAGCTTCGCTTTTATGGATGTTGTTATCCTTGTTCGCTATTACGTCTTTCTATAAATAATAAACACGGATGAGATGGCGTGCAAAAGTGAATGTACATCTTAAAAGACACAGAATGGCTATTTTCTCACATTTCATTTGGATAATTCAAAATTGAGAAAATTAGTGTAGATATACAATATTTTTAGGATTTTAATGTTTTTAATAAAAACAAACTTTTCAGAGAGCATAACTATTTCTTGAGCATAAAGCTAACCGATCCTACTGCTTCTTGACTCATTTTTTACAGCTTTAGTCTCTAAACTGTACAGTTCTAATTTTCCAAATCCTTTTCAATAATAATTCATAAACAAATATTTAATGTGGGGGGATACCTCCAACCCAGAGGCGCATCTTCTAGTTACAATTGTAAGGTAGCATTATTAAATTCTGTAGAGTTTTCCTTATGTAAAAGTAACAGGATGTCTTTCAGTCTGTGTGTCTGTCAGAGGGCAGTCAAAGATCTCGCTAACCACTGAAGCTTCCAGGGAAGGTTTAAAACTTGGGGGGAAGGTCCCTCCACCCTTCTAAGAGAAATTTCCCTCTAAAAAATACACAACAAATTATACCCCCCCCCCAAAAAAAAAAAAGTCATCCTTTTCAAACTAAATATTAAATTGGAGTGTTAACTCCCTTCCTCACCCCTAGAGGCCTCCAAAAGCGAAACCACTAATTAAATTAAAAGGAATGAAATGTTTAATGTACCAAAAATAAAAAGTGTTAAACAATTGTATATTTTTATAAATCATAATTATAAACTAATTTTAAAAAAAAATAACATAAATAAAAATGTTTTATAAGTTGTCACTTAATGTTAAAATCACTATTCAATAAAACAAAGAAAAAACTGCATTGGTAATGTATTCTTTCTCTTAAACGTAAACTAAACATAAAATAAATTAAATGATATTATCTAGAAACACGAGAAGGTCGTTGTGTTAACTGTCAAAAGCCATTAAAAATCACTGCACTTGGCAAAATTGCAAAAATACATTTTCCCCATGCGAAGATTGCAGCTGGGAAGTGTAAGGTCAACCACTATAAATTTTGTTATTACTGCAAACTACGCGAGCTTTGTAACTCTTCCCTTTTCTCTCTCTTTTCTCGCTGTCATTTGAGGGTGAGCTGAGGCGCCCGCCGGCCGGCTAAGCGCAGCCCAAGGTGCGCTGGGCTCAGCTCAATGCGCGCTTTTTGGAAGTGTAGCTTTTCTGAATCTTGGATAAAGCCAGCAAATGTATTTTATTTATAGAAAATTTGCCATCTTGATTAGAAATTTTAAATAAATGGCGCGCACAGGGTTTTACCTTGTAAGTGCGCGAAGCGCACCTGAAATTTTCTCCTCCATCTACGATTTTTGACACTCTTTTTGAACCAAGCACAGAGAACAAGAGAGGTGTTTTTTTTCAGATGGACTACACCACTCTACATAATCAACAATAACATATTCAAATGTTCCCCTTTTTTTCGCACCCTTTTAAATTCTAGAGTTTTGTGACTTTTTTAGGTAGGTGAACTTATGGGGGGTTGCAGGGTCCACCCATTTTAATTTTGTCACCCTTCCTCTGCACGCTTCTGTTGGAACATTTATCTTTAGTTTTCTTAGTATGTCATTGAAAATCCTTTAAAAATCAAAACAATATGTTTTTTTTTCTGGTTCAACAATATAACTAAAACTTTGATTAGGGCTCAGCAGCGGCGCCTACAAATGAAAACCAAAATTTTATAGCCCCTATGACTGGAGTCATCCTTGTGCTTTTAAGAGAGACAAGTTTGTGTGTGTGTGTGTGTGTGTGTGTGTGTGTGCGTGCATGTATGTGTTCCTTTCAGTACAGAAACAAAATAATGCGCAGTTTCAATTTTTCCTTCTCTCCATTTTTCTCCATGGTATCCCCCGCTTTCTCCATTTTTATCCCAGGAGTTTTAGTTTTGGCCAGGCTGGGATGATAAAAATGGTTGCTAACTGCAAGTTCTAATGCAGCCCCTAAACCAGGGGGGTTGGGACTTGTATTCTGTAAAACAAAAGAATAGTTATTTATCGCACCGTATATACGCAGCTTTCCGTGTTTATTAAAATAAAAAATAATTAAGATTTTGTTAGCTCCAAAGGGGCCATATTCGATGCAATATATGACTTTTTAGTATGGCTTAGAACCGGTTTTAATCCACCGGATATTAATTAAAATTACTTCCTTGTTTATCTTTGATTGTATCACAAACGTTATGCATAAGCAAATAACGCTATTCTGGTTATGAACTGAAATGATGGCAGGACATAAGATTTTCGGAAAATTATCCATAATATTTTTCTAGAATGTTTGTATCTATTCTCTTCCTAAAGAATCCACAGAGAAAATTATAATCCCCATTCTTTGACTATTTGGGCGTAACAGAAAACAAGGACAACAACGTCCATAAAATGGAATCTCTAAAATCAGAAGAAAGGTCAAACGAATACTTGTAGGATATCAAAACATAAAAAGCAGAACATGAATTATAAAACAAAATTATACACGTATTTGTTGCAAATTTGCTTACATACAGAATACTGTATGAGAACATACATTTTTAGGACTTGATTATAGAGATGCTTTGCTTATAATATTGTACCGTGTTATTCTAGAAATAATTTTCCAAAATTCGTAGCTAACCTTGCAAAGTTTGCAATCGATAGGGCAAGTCAAATATTTCTAAATAAACGAATAGAGCTATCCGTTACGAATTGACGGAATTATAGCTTATAACAAGGATGACAACATCCATAAAAGCGAAGCTCTGAAACGGCAGGACAAACGGACATTAACACTTGTATAAGGTCAGAACTGAATAATCAGAATGCGAATGTATAAGAGTCAAAGCAAAATTGTAAATAAATTTGTTGATACAGGATAATGATTATGGACATACTTACATTTTTAGGATTTGATTATAGAGTTGCTTCGATTATAATATTGTACTTTGTTGTCCCAGGAATCAGTATACCAAAAATCAGACCAATCGGATAATTAGGTCACATACAAAATTGTTCTTAAAAATGTAAAAAAAATCAACACGTTTAAAATGAACGTACGGACATTCTGGTAATGATTGTAGAGTTGCTACGCTTTCTAACTCGTACCTAACTATTACAGGAATCACCATGCAAAATTTGAAATCGATAGGACAATTCTAACATGCCTAAATTAACGAAAAAAGCTATTTAAAAAAGTAAAAAAATCAACATGTTTAAAATGGACGTACGGACATTTTGGTAATGATTATAGAGTTGCTACGCTTTCTAAATCGTACCTAACTACTAAATGAATCACCATGCAAAATTTGAAATCGATAGGACAATTCTAAAATGTCTAAATTAACGAAAAAAGCTATCCGTGACGGACGTACGGACGGACAGACGGACGGACCGACCCTAATTATAGAAAAGCTTCGCTTTTAAAAAGAATAAAAAAATTCTTTATACTTAAAAAGCATAATAATTTTCTATAATTAGGGTCGCTCCGTCCGTCCGTAGGTCCGTAAAGGTTAGCTTTTTTCGTTATTTTAGGTATGTTAGAATTGTCCTATCTATTTTAAACTTTGCATGATGATTCCTGTAGCAAGTTAGAAAGCGAAGCAACTCAACCAGAAAGTCCGTACGTCCATTTTAAACATGTTGTCTTTTTACTTTTTTAACAACAAATTTTTATGTGATAAAATTATCTGATTGGACTGATTTTTGGGATACTGATTCCTAGGACAACAAAGCACATTGCTATGAGCAAAGCATCTCTATAATCAGTTCTAAAAATGTAAGTATGTTATAAAAACAATATCCTGTTTTTATGGATGTTGTTGTCATTCTTGTCAACTTGAAGATTTAACAAGGATGACAACATCCATAAAAGCGAAGCTCTGAAACGGTAGGACAAACGGACATTAACACTTGTATAGTGTCAGAACTGAATAATCAGAATACAAATGTTTATTAGTCGAAGCAAAATTGTAAGTAAACTTGTTGAAAAACTGCTTGATACAGGATAATGTTTATGGACATACTTACATTTTTAGGACTTGATTATAGAGTTGCTTCGCTTATAATATTGTACTTTGTTGTCCCAGGAATCAGTATACCAAAAATCAGACCAATTGGATAATTAGATCACATACAAATTTGTTGTTAAAAATGTAAAAAAAATCAACATGTTTAAAATGGACGTACGGACATTCTGGTAATGATTTTAGAGTTGCTACGCTTTCTAACTCGTACCTAACTATTACAGGAATCACCATGCAAAATTTGAAATCGATAGGACAATTCTAACATGCCTAAATCAACAAAAAAGGCTATTTAAAAAAGTAAAAAAATCAACATGTTTAAAATGGACGTACAGACATTTTGGTAATGATTACAGAGTTGCTACGCTTTCTAAATCGTACCTAACTACTAAATTAACGAAAAAAGCTATCCGTTACGGACGGACGGACGGACGTACGGACGTACGGACGGACCGACCCTAATTATAGAAAAGCTTCGCTTTTAAGAACTAAACATTGTATGCAATAAAGCAAGTCTATATTTAAGCTTGGAGCGATGGGATTTAAATTTGAAGAACCAGTCTTGAAGTAAAAATATACACATGCAGATACACACACATCAACTAACAAGACAATTTCATTTTTTCAAAGTCACTCACAAGAGAAATTATCTCTATTTGGATTTATTTATTTTTAAATGCGAAGCTTTTCTATAATTCGGGTCGGTCCGTCTATACCCTATTATTTTAACCAGAAAGTCCGCAATTCCATTTAAAACATGCTATTTTTTTTTACTTTTTTGACAACTTTTTTTTATAATATACCTAATTATTATCCTATTCATCTGATTTTGGAATAATGATTCATTTGACAACAAGGTACAATATTATAAGCGAGGCATACTTATTTTTACTGTATCCTGTATTTAAGCAATGAAGAAGAACAAGGGTCCCCTTCTGTATATTTCAATTATTGGTTGAAACGTTTGGACGCTAACAATTCTAAACTACCCTATCAAATTCAATATTCAAGTACCCAAGGTTTTTGAGGCAGCGAATAAAATAGCGTGGTTATAAAACTTTGGGTACCAGTGTAATCATATAGTAAAATTGTCCCCTCCCTCCCGCTCAAGTACATGTTTTGGCTAAAAATGAAAAATGACGATTCACTACAAACTATTACAAGCTGTGGGTCAACGAACTACACGGAGTGCATGACCAACACTTGACCAAAGATTTGTACATTAATAAGGATGACAACATCCATAAAAGCGAAGCTTTGAAACGGCAGGACAAATGCACATTAACACTTGTAGAGTGTCAGAACGCAAGAATCAAAATATAAATGTATTAAAGTCGTACGAAACAAAGTTGTAAGTAGATCTGTTGAAAAACTGCTTAAATTCAGGATATTGTTTAAGGGCATACTAACATTTTTAAGACTTGATTATAGAGATGTTTCGATCATAACAATGTACTTTGTTGTCCTTGGAATCAGTATTCCAAAAATCAGACTAATCGGATAATTTTATCACATAAAAAGTTCTTGTTAAAAAGTTAAAAAGGCCATTATATCCCTAATGATGATACACAAAATTACCCCTTCTGCATTGATTGAAACATTTGCACACTAAACTTATTGAATCCACAAATCAAAATTAAATAGAAGTCCTAACAGGCCTAAATTAACAAAAAGAGCTATCCGTTACGGACGTACGGACCTACCCTAATTATAGAAAAGCTTTGCTTTTAAAAATGCGAAGCTACTATATTATGAAATTAAGTCACATTGTCAAAGTAGTTCCATTGGAATTCTAACCACAGCAATAACAAGGTGTATAAGGGGGGGGGGGAGTTAGGCCCCTTTTCAAGGGAGTGGATCCCTATTGGGGTACACAACCACCCTCCCCCCCCCCCTTACCTTAAATACACCTCCCTTTCTCGCTTTTGTGTTCATAGATGATATAAAACTCAAATTTCGTAGCAAAGTGTGTACTTATCATAACCAATAGTGTGGTCGGTTTGTTCATACTAATACACTGTGCTTAAACACAAAAAGATTCATACTGCCACCTGGAGATCACCAGATCAAAGAACCTTTAACCAGATAGACCACATATGTATATCTAGACGCTTTAAAGGTTCTCTCCTTGATGTCAGGGTTGAAAGAGGACCTGATGTTAATTCAGACCATTATCTTCTATCTTCTAAAGTTCGGCTTAGATTTAAAAAGCAGGACACAAAGCCTAACCCCAGGAAGAAATATAATTTAACAACCCTCCAAAACTCTGAAAAGATGCAAGAGTTTAAGCTCACTCTAAAGAATAGATTTGAGTTGCTGACTCTTCAAGAGGAAGATGGAGTGGAAGATATTTGGCAAGGTATCAAAAAAGTTTATAATGATACCAGCCAAGAAAAATTAGGTTTCAAAAAGGCTAACCAAAAGCCGTGGATCACTCAAAGATCCATTGATCTCATGGATCAAAGAAGAGAGGTAAGACAAAAGACACTCTCTAGAAACTCTCCAGAAGATAAAGACCTGTATAAGAGGCTCAGCAGGGAAATCCAAAAAAGTGTCAGAATTGACAAAAAAGAACACTTGGAAAACCTTGCCTTGCAAGCAGAAAATGCTGCTAATCAAAATAGAATGAAAGATGTCTATGAGATTACTAAGAGCATTGCAGGCAAAGTACACAAATCAGGATCACACATCAGGGATAAGGATGGTTCACTCCTTAAAACTGATGAGGATATTCTAAATAGATGGGCAGAACATTTCACTGAACTGCTGAATCTTCCAGTTCCAGAGGAAGAAACTGAGATTCCACCCTCAGATGCACTTGACATTGACTGTCGAGCGCCAAATCTATTGGAAATCAAAGAGGCCATTAAAAGTTTGAAAAATAACAAGGCCGCAGGACCTGATAACATCCCAGCTGAGGTCATGAAAGCAGACCTAGACACATCTGCTGAGGCATTCCTACCTTTGATCACTAAGATATGGAATGATGAGTTATGCCCAGAGGACTGGAAAAATGGACATATCTCAATACTGGCCAAAAAAGGAGACTTGACCCAATGTGGAAACTACAGAGGGATAATGCTTCTTTCAGTACCTGGCCGTATCCTTAGTAAGATTCTTCTTAATAGAATAAAGAAGAAGGTTAATGAAAAGCTAAGACCTAATCAGGCTGGATTTAGACCAAACCGTTCCACTATTGATCAGATAACCTCTCTAAGAATCATCATAGAGCAATCCAAGGAATGGAACTCTGAGCTTTTTGTAAACTTTATTGACTACAAAAAAGCATTTGATTCTTTAGACAGGAAATCACTCTGGAAAATCTGCCGACACTATGGCATTCCAGAAAAGATAATCAATATCATTAAAGCTATCTATCATAAAGGAGGTGGAAATGTTATGTATAAAGGTAAACTATCAACCTTTTTTGAGATTGTAACAGGTGTCAGACAAGGATGCCTTCTCTCTCCCTTCCTTTTCCTCCTTGCCATTGACTGGATCATGAAGAACTGTGAAAGCAATGATGGCATTCGCTGGCAGTTATTTGGCAATCCCAAATATTTGGGAGATCTGGACTTTGCTGATGATATTGCTTTGTTAACAAGCAATAGAAGTCAAATGCAAAGAAGGACTAACATGATAGCTGAAACTTCCAAGAAAGTTGGACTTGAAATAAATGTTCCAAAAACTAAAATACTCAGATTAAATGCAAACTCCCAAGAACCAATAACTATTGGAAATCAAATTCTTGAGGATGTTAACTGCTTTGAGTATCTTGGAAGTAAAATTGATGAAGCTGGAGGCACTTTGACAGATGTTAAAGCTAGAATTAACAAATCTAGAACAGCCTTTGCCAGCTTGAATAAAATTTGGAATTCCAACAACATCTCCATAAAGACCAAGTTAAGACTTTTCAAGTCAAATGTTCTGTCTGTTTTGCTGTATGGGGCCGAAACTTGGTTCCTAAACACAGCAGTGGTCTCCAAGCTTCAGACATATGTCAACAAATGTCTTAGGAGAATCCACAAGATCTTTTGGCCAAACAAGATCACAAATGCTGAGCTTTTAGAGCGCAGTGATATGTCAGACATCAAACTGACAATAAAACAGAGAAAATGGAGATGGTTGGGGCACACTCTAAGGAAAGGGCATGATGATTTAACCTATCAAGCCTTGACTTGGGACCCCTTCACAGGAAAAAGGAAACCAGGTAGACCAAAAACAACCTGGAGGAGGGAATTCCTTGAAGAACTGAGTAAAAAGAATTTTTCATCTTTCAGTGAAGCCTCTACTGAGGCCCAATTCAAAGATAAATGGAGAACCATTGTGCGTGGCCTATGCTCTGGAAAGAAGAGATAAATGGCGATGATGATGATGAATACACTGTGCTACAATTGGTCCAATTTAGAGATTATTTTTCTATTCATTGAGGCTTGGTGTTGGTCATCACACATGGTAGAGAGTGAGAGGGAGTGTAGTACACTCTAAGAAAATCATTTATTTAGCCATAAAAAAAGAGGTAGGGCCTTGGACAGGGAGAGATACTGTGACAAATACAAAAAAAAATATTAATTAAATAAAAGAAAAAAAAACTGTCCTTTTCAAAAAGGACATACATTTACTAACATACACATCCTATAACTTCGAGCATGTAACAACTGAAAACATAAATATCAGAAATAAAAACGAGAAAAAAGACAGTAGAATAAACCTTTAGACCCTCGTTTTAGAGGTCCTGGGAACCGAATGATTAATAAAAATAAATTGGTGAAAAAGGCAAGAATCTAAAGGAATAATACAATGACTGATAAATTGATTATATCCCAATTGCTAATACACAAAATTACCCCATCTGCATTGATTGAAACATTTGAACACTTAACTTATTGAATCAACCAATCAAAATTAAATAAAAGTCCCCAAAGTTGTTAAGCCAAGAACACAGTAATAGTGTCTGACTGATTATGACGTAACAAAAAAAAATTAGCCAATGAGAGGCCGTTATTGACCAATGGTAAAATTTATAGTGGCCTCTCATTGGCTAATTTTTTTTGTTACGTCATAATCAGTCAGACACTATTACTGTGTTCTTAAGCCAACAAATAAGAATACTTTATTTTAAAACTTTTGGGACTAGTGAGATAAACAACTCAAAGTCCCCCCAACCCCCCTACCTGTGAAACAGGTGAGAATACAATGAAATGTAAAATGTAATACTTTTTGTTTTCTTCTAAGATATATTTTTTTAAAAAGAATACATAATCTTCTCCTAGGTAATTATCCTTGCATGGAGGTACAAGTACAACCCAGGGATGGGGAAGGACAAGCTTATCTTCCTACCCAAAATTGATTTTCATTAAATTACAATTCTATATTTAATTGTTTATCCCTTTAACCTTGTAAACACTTCTATCCCTGACAAGAATTAGGCATGAAAGTTCAGGTCGAACAAGGATGACAACATCCATAAAAGCTAAGCTCTGAAACGGTAGGACAAACGGACATTAACACTTGTATAGTGTCAGAACTGAATAATCAGAATATAAATGTATAAGAGTCGAAGCAAAATTGTAAGTAAATTTGATAAAAAAAAACTGCTTGATACAGGATAATCTTTCAAGACATACTTACATTTTTAGAGACTTGATTATAGAGTTTCCTCGCTTATAATATTGTACTTTACTGTCTAAGGAATCAGTATACCAAAAATCAGATCAATCGGATAATTAGATCACCTAAAATTTGTTGTTAAAAAAGTAAAAAATCAACATGTTTAAAATGGACGTACGGTCATTCTGATAATGATTATAGAGTTGCTACGCTTTCTAAATCGTACCTAACTACTACAGGAATCACCCTGCAAAATTTGAAATCGATAGGACAATTCTAACCTATTTAAATTAACGAAAAGAGCTATCTCTCTGTGACGGACGGACGGACGGACGTACGGACGAACGGACCGAACCAAATTATAGAAAAGCTTCGCTTTAAAAAATGTGGTCTAGAATTTTATCTGCCATAGTATTATCCATTTATCCCCTGAGTACTATTACAGACCTATAAAAGTGAAATTCTGCATGTTGATTCAGAGAGGTGGGTTGTTTATTACACTAGTCCCTAAAGTTTTATAATAGTTTTCTTATTTGTTGGCTTAACAAATTTAGGGACTATTATTGTTTTTTGATTGGTTGCTTTATTGGGTTCAGTGTCTAATCGTTTCAGCCACCAATTAAAATCTACAGAAGGAGTAATTTTGTGTATCATTATTGAGGATGTACACCAATATACCGGCCATTGTCTTATCCCTTCAGATGCCTGATGTTGATTACTCTGTACAGTGAAATGTAAATTTCTTCAGGGTGGCCTATAAATCATTGCAAATTTTTTCCTTAGATAAAACAATTTATAGCGTCTGTATATATGTATGTACCAAATGAACATGGTAATATCTGAATCTCTATAGTTCTCTTTTACAGTGAAGCTTCTTATATGTCTTCAGGAATATTTTTAGAGGATCGCTCAAACCTTTCAAGAGATTCTAACCATGGATACCTTTTCCAGTATGGCTTTGTAAACGATTGATATCCGCTGGATTAGAACCGGTTCTCAGCCATACTAAAAAACCTTGTTTAGCATCATGTTACAGACAATTTTTTTGAATATTAACATGAAAAATTATTGGATGAAACTAGTTTTATTAGTATCTTATTTTTTTATTTTAATTTCCACGGAAAGCTGTCTATAATACGATGCGATAAATAACTATTCTAAAGATTAATCCAATAAACAGATGAGGATGATTTTAAATTGTATATTTTTATGTAAAAAACTATTGGTCTATTTTCTGCAAGTCAAAACAATACTTTCTCTAAAAATTTCATTTTTTTTACCAAATTCGATCTTTATCGTTAATTTAATCTGAAAGACAATTGGTTTCTAGATAAATACCAACAAATATTTTTTACAAAAAATGTATTTGATTTGAAAGGCAGAAAATTGATAACAAATGACAATTATTGTGGTGCTGAAAATCTTGTGGTTTTTTTTGCAAGGATTGGGTCATTAAGTTTGTATTCAGCCATGTCACTTCATCAAAACATTATTTAACATTATCCCATATTTTTTAAAAGTGGGCCAAGTTGAAATTCCTCCCTTTTCTAGATTCAAAATAAAAGAAAGACCTTTAAGACCTAGAAATAATGTAGCTGGAAGATTGTCTGATAGTTGAGGATATTGTGAGCAAATCAACTGATTGTTCTGATATTTGCAGAGATTTTTTTATGTGTCCTTTGCAGGTTTAGTCCATTTTCCAGGTAGGTAATTCCAGAGAGGGTGTTAGATTATCCACCTTAATATATTTAGAGCAAAGCAATATATTTCACTTTACAGGAAATAATATTTTGTTGGTCTGTCTGTCTAGGTAATGAACTAAATAGTTTGTTATCTGTAACTCAAATCAAAACTAACAAAAAGCAAAAATTGAAATATGCTATTTTGCTATCAGTTTCTACTCTGGAACTGCACTACTACCTACTTTTGAACGCACATGACATTCAAAGAAAACGGAAGCAATTATATAGGTACAAAACATTATATATTTATTACTAGCGATTACGCCTCTAAAGACCTCTAGACCAAGGACGTCCAAGGGGGTGGGGGGGGGGTAAAGTGGGGATTACCCCCCACAAAACGAATTTAGGGGTGCCATAGGCACCCCTAACATTTTTTTCATTTTACCCCCCCCCCTAATTTAGAATTTACCCCTATCTTGGGGTGCTGTAGGCACCCCTAACCATTTAGGAGGGGGTATTTACTACCCCAAACAATTTTTGGGGGTAAATAACCCCCCCCCTCAATAAAGAAAAAAAAATAATCCCAAAAAAATGGGGGCGCGCTTCGCGCGCATTTTTACTACTAAATATTTGATAGTATTAAAATTACCCCCCCCCCCAAAAAAAAAGAAATTTACCCCTGCCAACAGATTTCAGGGGTAAACTCATAGACAGACTGACACACACTTTTGCTTTATTAAAAGGATGTAGAAATGAACAGTGCAGTAGAAAGATGGGAAAGAAGGTGGTCATTTTTAATATGATAATAATGCAGACCATAATGCTTTGTCACTTTAAGTTTGTTGACCTTTTGGAGTGCATTACAATTAAATGTTTTACAAAAGAATGATATATGTTGTTTTGATGTTTGCAGAATTAAGAATGCATGTTCCATACAATTTCACTTCTATGTATTTGAAGAACCTATTTTTGTATGCTCAAATTTATCCTTATCAATTTTTTACAAAATACTATCTTGAAATTTATCAATTATATAAAGTAGTTATGTTTTGGTTTGTTACTTGAGATTTTAATAAGTACTAAACTGATTGAGTTCTCCATTCTGGGGAAGATTCTAGGTTCCCGAGTTGTTTTATGCTTTTTTTAATCTTCGAATTCAGAGCCCTAAGATGCTAGGGTTACAGCCACTACATAGTTCCTTATTTTATTTAGAAGTAATGTTTTTGTCTGAAGCTTATTCTATGTTAGAATTGTCATATTAATTTCAGACTTTTGATAATGATTCCTAAAGCAGTTAGGTAAGATTTAGGAAGCTTATCAACTCTATAAAAGTTACTAGAAAGGTTTACGTCCATTTAAAACATGCTGATTTTTAACCTCTTTTCAATAACTTTTTGTATGCTATAATTATTCTATTATACGGTTCATCTGATTTTTGGAATAATGATTCCTAGAACAACAAAGATATGGGAAACATGTGAAAAATATAAAAGAAGCTAGAAACCTATCTAAGAGCAGTCCGACTGCCATAGTTGTTTCATACTTAATTATGCTCCATATTTATAAGAATGTTAACAAAATAAGATATTCTATTCTTACTGATTCGGATAAATTAAATTATACTATCATCTAGGGGATCTATATTAAAAAGGGTAAGTAAGAATTGGGCAGAATACAGCCATGTTAATGTCTTATTCTAAAAATAGAATACCTAAAACCATCAAGGGACCTATGTGAAGCATCCATAAAAAGGAGAACTGCATTAGTTTAGTAGTTATTGTAATCTAAAGCTCAACAGAAAAAACTTACTGTTTTATATAATACTATCGGGTATGCCCATAGTGGCCTCGCCCTCTAGAGGCTTGAAGTGAATGGGGAGTGGGTAAATCGACCACCTGGCAGCACATAAATAGTGTTATTTAACCATTTGGGAGTTTCAAATGGACTACTGTCCAAACAAGAACATTTACATCCAATATAAGTAGTGAGGCAATGTCTATTATTACGTTTCAGAACTGGTTTGTATCCAATGGAAATTTATAGAGCTCGTATTTTTAATGAAAAATATATTGAAATTCATGAACAAACTATATATACAAACAAAATTGCTAGAGAATATTTATTTGAAATAATGTTTTTCTGTATGGAGAAGTCTTAATTTCTCAACTGCTATTTACGTATTTTTTTGGGGGGGAAGATACAATAAAAAAAACATTCTCATTGTAAAAATCTCTCAAAAAATCTTCACGTCCGAGCATCTTTGTTTTAGTTTTCTTTATATGGTAGGATTTTAAGCTTACAAATAAAAGTTTTTGACCATAAAATGGGGGTGTTTTAATTGTAATCAGTTACTGGCATTCGTTGTGCCCAAACTAGATTTATAGTATATTATATTTATATTTTACTTTAATGTGCCCAAAATAATAAATAACTGACCGATTATAGGTAATTCTTTGGTAGAAGGAATTTTCATACGAAAAAATTAGCAGTCTACCCAGCCAAACTTTTTGCTAGAATGGTCGCATGCTACGTTTTTGATATATCTAAGAGAAGCTTTTTGCAAACTTTTGTGAGCTCGTTTGATGGTAGCAAGCTAGAATTTGCGAGCTCCTACGATTACGCTAGTGGCTTGCTACCTCATAAATTATCAGATTTTCTACTAACATTACAAATACTAGCTAGCTTCCATCAAACGAGCTCAAAAAAGTCCGAAAAAAAGTTACTCTTAGAGATATCGAAGAACTAAGCATGCTACCATTCTAGCAAAAAGTTTGACTGGGATGAGAGTGATGATTGTAAACGACAAGACAAGCGAACATTAGCACTTGTAGAGTGCCAGAACTAAATAAGCAAAGTATAAGTACTTAAAGTTGTTAGGCCAAAGAAAAACAAAACGTTGTCATAAAACTTTTTGGGACTAGAGTAATAGAAAGCTTAATGTCCCTCTCTCTTTGACCATAATCCTTATTCCATTGATCAAAGACGACATTCTCAAAAAGTGGACTTATTTTCTCCTATTTTTTATTTCTTTTCCATTCCTCTTCTAAAAAATGAAATTATAAGTTATTTTTGGAGTTCAATAAAAGAAAGATAATATTTTTGCCGCACATTTGGTAAAATTATGAAAAACTCTTGTTTTTATCTATTTTTCCTGACCTAAAATTAGGAGAAAATGTTGCTGCAGAAAAAGACCTGCCGAAAGCTAGGCTGCGCGTACAAAGACCGCGTCAAATTTTAGTTAGCAAAACAACAACAACAACATCAAAACAAACTTTATTTTATAAAAATATAAATAAATGAAAAGAATTATAAATATTAATTTAGAATATTATTCTTTAAAAAAAGAAATATCTATACAATTTAATAATTTTGATTATGGTTACAAATTGAGAAGTTTAAGATAGAATAATTTATTAAAATATTTATTTTGTCGTTTTTTTTCTCAAGTTGTAGTTCAAAATAAAAGATCAAATTTGTGACTTATTGATTTTTTGTGACAAAAAAATCCATATTGCAACTTTGAAAAGTTTTTTTCTAAGTCATAATTGATTTCATTATTATGGTATTGTGGTAAATTTTATAAAAAATAAACTGATACGTTTACATTATTGATAAAATCAGATTTCATGTTTTCCAGCCATAAAATAAATTTTAATATTATAAGCTCAAAATTATATATGTTTTGTATTGCAGGCTCTAGATTTTGTTGGATTAAACATTTTTACAAGAACGTTTGAGCAATATATATGTATATTACATTGACATGGTGGTCTACAAATCGTAGCTTCAATTTAAAGGAGAACCATATCAGTTGAGTGGTTAGCAAGATTCTCCGATAGACAAGGACACAAACATATTTCCTGTTTCTTTTATATGTGGATATGAATATTTACCTACTTAAATGATGTTGTAACATTAATTCATCAACAAGGGGGGGGGGGCGTAATGACATAAGCTCTTAAACCGTGAGCAAAATGGTCTAAATATTGAGCTAGACCCTTCAAACTTGGTATATAAGCCTAGTCCTATAGGTATTACATCTAAATGGCAAAAAAATCCAAAATTTTTTATTTTTAGGTTAGGTTAGGTAAGAAAAACCCTGCGGAAATGGGGTTTTTAAGGCTTTTTTTGGTCTATTTTGATGTGGAAACTTGCCTTAAATTGTTTTCTCTTAGGGTTTTAACTTAAATACACTGTATCTATTCATATGGACATTATTGAAGATGATTCAGCAAGTCGGGGACCGACCCCAGGGGGCTAGGTGGGTGGCCCGCAGGGGTTAAGATCATTTTTCCCAATATATTTGTTGTGATACATCAAATTATAGGTTTCTTAGGTCAAGGAACTCAAATTCAGAGCTAAAATAAGCATTAGACTAATCTGAAGCTAGCCCCAGCGGGCTAGGTTGGTGGCCCGCAGGGGTTAAGTGCATTTTTTCTAATATTTATCTTGTTATATATCAAACTATAGGTTTTTTAGGTCAAGAAACTCAAATTCTGAACGAAAATTAGCATTAGACTGACTTGAAGCTAACCCCCCCGGGCTAGGTTGGTTTTCTGCAGGGCTTAAGAGCATTTACCTAACCTAACCTAGAAACTTACTTATATTTTCACAGGTTTTTTTTCTTGAATAAACTGTGTCTATTAATGAAGACTTTATTTAAGATGATCCAGCAAGTCGGGGACAGACCCCAGCGGGCTAGGTGGGTGGCCCACAGGGGTTAAGTGCATTTTTTCCAATATATATGTTGCGATACATCAAATTATAAGTTTTTTAGGTCAGTTAACTCAAATTCAGAGCTAGAATTAGCAAAAGACTAATCTGAAACTAGCCCCAGCGGGCTAGGTTGGTGGCCCACAGGGGTTAAATACATTATTTCCAATATAGATCTTGTTCTATATCAAAATAAAGGTTTTTAAGGTCAAGAAACTCAAATTCAGAGCTAAAATTGGCATAAGACTTACCTGAAGCTAACCCCTGCGGGCTAGGTAGATTTTCCACAGGGCTTATGTGCATTTTACCTAACCTAACCTAGAAACTTACTTATTCTTTTTTGTTTTTTTCCTTGAATAAACTGTGTCTATTAATGAGGACATTATTTTAGATAATCCAGCAAGTTGGGGACCGACCCCAGCGGGCTAGGTGGGTGGCCCACAGGGGTGTAGTGCATTTTTTCTAAAGTATGTGTTGTCATACATCAAATTATAGGTTTTTTATGTCAAGAAATTCAAATTCAGAGCTATTTTAAGCATTAGACCGACCAAAGGCTAACCCCCGCGGATTAGGTGGGTGGCCTGCAGGGGTAAATTTTCCAAATTATGTGTTATACATCAAACTATAGGTTTTTAAAGTCAATTTGGAGCTAAAAAAACACAATAGCAACCTGATGCTAGTTTTTTTGTGGTATGTGGTATACATTAAATTAAAAAATTGTATCCTATTAGCATATTAAATTCTTCCACCGCTAACATTGTACTATCAAAATTTAAATTCTTTCAAATATATGCCATATAAATGTAGTTTAACCAATTAACCAGGAAAAAATATGCAGTTCACTAAATTAAGTTCAAATGCATTTTGTGAAACTACCCCTTTGAATTTCTGGATCTAAAAAACCTATAATTTTATGTATGACAACTAAAAATGCACTTAACCCCTGCGGGCCACGCACCTAGCCTGCTGGGGTCTTAAATCTTAAATAATGTTCTAATAAATAGACACAGTTTATTCCAGAAAAAAACCATAAAAAAACAAGTAAGGTTCTAGGTTAGGTTAGGTAAAATGCACTTAAGACTTGCAGGCAACCCACCTAGCCCGCTGGGGCTAGCTTCAGATTAGTCTGATGCTTTTATTAGCTGTAAATTTGAGTTTCTTGACCTTAAAAACCTATAGTTGGATGTATGACAACACATACTTTAAAAAAAAATGCATTTAACCCCTGAGGGACACCCACCTAGCCCGCTGGGGTCGGTCTTCGACTTGCTGGATCATCTGAAATAAGGTCCTCATGAATGGACAGTTTAAAAAAAAATATTAAACGTAAGTTTCTAGGTTAGGTTAGGTAAAATGCACTTAAGCCCTGTGGGCTACCTATCTAGCCCGCTGGGGTTAGCTTCAGATTAGTCTAATGCTTATTTCAGCTCTGAATTTGAGTTCTTTGACCTAAAAAACCTATAATTGGATTTATCACAACATATATATTGAGGAAAATGCACTTAACCCCTGCGGGCCACCCACCTAGCCCGCTGGGGTCGGTCCCCGACTTGCTGGATCATCTTAAATAAAGTCTTCATTAATAGACACAGTTTATTCAAGAAAGAAACCTGTAAAAATATAAGTAAGTTTCTAGGTTAGGTTATGTAAATGCTCTTAAGCCCTGCAGAAAACCAACCTAGCCCGGGGGGGGTTAGCTTCAGGTCAGTCTAATGCTAATTTTCGCTCAGAATTTGAGTTTCTTGACCTAAAAAACCTATAGTTTGATATATAACAAGATAAATATTAGAAAAAATGCACTTAACCCCTGCGGGCCACCAACCTAGCCCGCTGGGGCTAGCTTCAGATTAGTCTAATTCTTATTTTAGCTCTGAATTTGAGTTTCTTGACCTAAAAAACCTATAATTTGATGTATCACAACAAATATATTGGGAAAAATGAACTTAACCCCTGCGGGCCACCCACCTAGCCCCCTGGGGTCGGTCCCCGACTTGCTGAATCATCTTCAATAATGTCCATATGAATAGATACAGTGTATTTAAGTTAAAACCCTAAGAAAAAACAATTTAAGGCAAGTTTCCACATCAAAATAGACCAAAAAAAGCCTAAAAACCCCATTTCCGCAGGGTTTTTCTTACCTAACCTAACCTAAAAATAAAAAATTTTGGATTTTTTTGCCATTTAGATGTAATACCTATAGGACTAGGCTTATATACCAAGTTTGAAGGGTCTAGCTCAATATTTAGACCATTTTGCTCACGGTTTAAGAGCTTATGTCATTACGCCCCCCCCCCTTTACATTTTTATAGTAAAATTATGGGGTTTCTGAATCCAACAATACTTAACTTACAGAAACAATGAAAACAAAACTATAGTTTTAAAACCTATAAATATGAAGTTTAAGAGTAACTCTATTTTAACCTGGATTCTGGAGGAGGTAAAGCACCAGCAGGACGGCATTAACATCAATCCTGTAACAATTATTTGCAAGGTAATCATTAAATTTTCGATTTATTGAAGATTATAATGAAAAAATCCTTATTGAATGGTAGCAACTACACGTAGTTAAATGTTAAACAATTTGACAATGTTTATCAACGCAGCTTCTCTATAGACTATGAAATGTTCATTTACCCTTTCCTGGTAGTCCTACCAAACATCTCGGTTATAAGGAATTTTTTCTGATACAAATTAAAAAGTTACACCCATATTGAAGTGTGAAATCGCCCGATAGTTACCTGGGAAGTGCTATTGTTTTTTAAACGGTTATGAAGATTGGAATGGATAAGCAAACAAATGATTGAAATGTGTTTTTATTTTATTTATTATTTATATATTTATTTTATTTATATTTTAGAATTATATATTTTCTTTAGAACGGAGAAAGAGTTACAACGTGCAGTGTCCTACTAACAGCAATATCTCCTTATCTTGCTCACATATTTGATTATGTAGATAATGAGGTACACTTTTTTAATGTAACGACAAACGGTGATAGAGATGGCAATTTAGCTATTTTAGCTGAAGGATGGGGTCAAATATGACCATTTGAACTATAAATTGTATTGGTACCCAAACAGCATTCCCTTATTGGTTAGCTTGAAATTTTTTGGTATTATAAAATTCTGCTTGGTTGGTTTGAACTAGCAATGTCCAAACTTCCCAACCAATAATTTAAATAGGTATACAGAAGGGGATTATTTTTTATTATCATTGGGGATTTGCATAAATTTTTTTCTAAACCCTAAAGATCCATTGAAATGAATTAAACAATCCCACAAGAAAGTCGCTTTTTTTTGTGGTAGGCCAATGAGGCTACCCCTTTCTCCTTTGAAGTTGACTAATTTCCATACAATCTCTTTTTTATTGTTTATTGTTATTTTACTCTTAAGAACCCAAGTAGGGTCATAGTAAGAATTCTTACTTTATTTAGGAGCTCGTTATATTATTGCCCGAAGTGGACTCTGCTGTCCTGTCAAATTTCTTGAATTGGATTTTGGCCAAAAAAAATCACACAGACCGTTCGTTTTTGTCAGGTACTTCATAAC
Source organism: Acartia tonsa (assembly GCF_053477335.1). Taxonomy (NCBI): domain Eukaryota; kingdom Metazoa; phylum Arthropoda; class Copepoda; order Calanoida; family Acartiidae; genus Acartia; species Acartia tonsa. Next base: position 13,050,217 of record NC_137266.1, on the reverse strand, counting down.
TGTAAAGACACTATTAAAAGAATATATCAACAGTACATCGTTTTATTGTAATTTATGCTAGATTTTTTATGTGATTCCAACTTTAGACATCACAAATTGTATTATATTTTTGTGTTATTTTGGATGTAAAATATTTTTTACTAATAATTCTATTTAGATAAAAATATATTTTCTGCTTTGGATGGAGTTTTTTGGACAATTGACAAATCCCGAGTAATATTTCCTCTAAAATCAGGTTCAGTAATTAAATACAATTTTTTTTATAGAAATATTAGACAATACCTCCATCCTCAAAGTGTTAAGGGACCATAATCTATTTTTTCCTCTTACTTGTATTTAATATTTATTTTAGGTTAGGTAGAGTTAAGTACAGAAAAAAGGTATTATGATATAAAAAATTATACCTTCTTATGACTCCTTTATAAAGTTTCGTATCTCCTTTTTAAACTTACCGATATATTCACAAGGAGAAATAAAAATATTTTTTTTAGCTGAACCTGGTATTTTGGACACCTTCTTAACATTTATAAAGTGCGAGGATGATGTCGCAGGCAGGAGGAGTTACAAAATATTTATATAAAAGATAGACTTACTTTACATAAAAATTGTAGAGTGGAAATGCTATTAATAAGAGTTTTTTTCTTTTACTAGTTTTGACAGTATTGGACGGCTTGTAATTAATATGATGGTCCAATAAAAACTCAAGGTACTGGGGCTTACTTTTTTGGGCGTGCTTTTATTTTAGATCTTGCAGAAATATGTATCATGAATTTTTGGGATTTAAGGGAAACAATTTTGTCCTTGGATTAATATGTGTTCAAAGGGTCAAAAAATTTCGATGGACCTTTTATTTTTATCGCTCAGCTAATATTTGGATAGAATGAAAAAGGAAGGGGACTTTGGGCTGTCCTCAAAGTTTTGAAATAACGTTTTAATATTCGTTGGCACAACAACTTTGGGGACATTTATTGAATTTTGTGTATCATCATTTGTGAATGTAAACCAATTTATCACCCATTGTTTTGACCCTTTAGATCTCTTAATTTTTGTAACTTTTTGCATCAGATGAAGATTTCAAGCTATCCGCCTTTAGAGACTCACCAATACAAACTACAGAATTTGATAATTTAGAAAATAGGAAATTTATTAGAAGCACTGTAATTTTTTTTATTTGGAAATTATTTTAAAAAGCTGCTTTGTATTTATAGAATAGCAATAGTTCTTAATGGAAAAATGTTAGAATTAAATAACTATCCTAAAGTCATTGTTTTCAATGTTGAAGTATACGCAAGTTTTATGTCTGAAGCTTAAGAATTCAATAGCTAAATAACCGATTTAGTTTTTCCTCTTAAGAAAGCTACACATTACTTCCTTCCTGGATTTAGGCTCTTATTTTTAGTTTAAGACTTGGGGTAGTTTTTAAGCTATTTTTCTGCCACTTTCTTTCTTCGAAACAAATACATTGCTTCTATTTATATTTTAACTTTAGACCAATTGATATAGCAGATACCTTTAGCTTAAGCAAAGAAAATAACAAAGCCAAATCAAAAAAGAAGAGAGCTAACAAAAGGTAGAACAAGGAATAAGTAAAAAACAAGGATGACAACATCCATAAAAGCGAAACTCTGAGTAAGAAAGAAAAAAGTTCACTGACACAGAACTGAAAGTAGAAACTAAATGTATAACTTCAAAGTTTTAACAAAAATGTTGGCAAATTGTTTCATAACTGCCTAAATACAGGATACTGTTTATGAACTTATTTAAATTTTGTGGACTTATTATGATTAGAGAGATGCTTTGCTTATAACATTTTACTTTGTTGTATTAAATACTTCAACAAATCTACATATACAAAATATACAAGTACATACTTAACTATAAATTATAGAGTTTCTACTCTTCTTTACCCTAGCTTTTTACTTATTTGTTAATTTTTGTAAAAAGGACAAGTGGGAAGAATGACAAGGAAAATGTTGTTGATGGGAGCGGAGTTACCAAAAAGAATATTAAACAAGATATAGACGATGTAGAAGGTAAAAAATGTATAATTTATTACTTACTCGTTTGATGGCGCTTGGTTGCAAAAAGGCTTAAGTTACGTCTATATCATTACAAAAATAAAAAATACATATTTTTTGGTTCTCAAGAGATTTTGTGCTTATAAAATAAAGTTATTCCATTAATTAAAATATATCTGATAATTTCTTGTCATTTTTATGTTCCATGGATCTTCAAAACAATTGCCTCTCTAAGGTAATTTGCAGTCGTTCTATGATACAACCTAGTTTTTTTATAAGACTTTTTTTGTTGTTTCAAAAACTACGTAGGTAATTATTTTTAAAATTCAACTTTTTAGATGAAAAACCCAGAAAGAGATCTCTTACGAAACCAGATCAATCTCGAATAGTAGCCAAGAAATCTAAGCTTAAGGAGGAGGGAGACATTATAGAAAGCCACTCTGTAGATGATGACTTAAGTGTAAGTTCAAAATATTATTATTTATCAGCTATCAGGGGTTAAAGTTTTCATTGGGAAGGATTAATTATCGTTTACGATCCTCTCATTGTAACCAGGGATAATTGTAACATTTTAATCTAATATTACAATTTTTGTGTTTTAGGAAGGGCACATTATTTTACCCTCTCCGTCAAATTAAAATTATCAGTTTGTGCAGTGCATGCGTCTATACAGTATACATATAGAGACAGTATGTAAGTTTTTTTAAAATTTATAAACTAACCATTTTAAGGATGAAAGTTTTGAACCCGACGTCTCCAATGGCGACCAAACTGACTCCGAACAAGATTCTGACAATGATTACATAGAAAATCCGCGAACAAAAAAAGCAAAATCCTCTAAAACTCCTGAAGTCAAAAGGTCTTGAAAATTTATTTTATCAAAATTTTATTTGATTATATAGGAGTGGGTAAGGGTTGCTGTAATTTAGTATACCATTGAACTGTAACGAAACTGCGTTTGAACCGTTGCTGCCGCTGAAAACCCTAATCATCTGACGAAATTAGACCAACCTATTTATGAACTTAACATAGGTTTGGTTAAGCTTTAGTATGTTTGCAATGTGTAGTGTTACATCCTAATTATGTGCACCCTGTTTTAGCAACTCTTCGAGTATTGATAATAAATATCACATTAATATATTTTTTCTTTCTTTTGGAAAGCCTCAGGCTAATTGAATAAAAAATTTTTATCTCAGGGTAAAGGATCAAGGCAGAAAAGGAAAGAAAAAGAATCGTCGAGTTTTTGTAAATATTGCAGATCTGCCTCAAAATGCCGAATATCAGATTGGACAGGAACTTTTATCGTTATTAACAACCTAATTTTCTTGTTAAGTTTTTAAAAATTCTAGGCTTTAATTTTACTAAATTTGTTATTTTGGAATAATCAAAATCAATATTTTAAAGGACATTCTCTGCTTTATATTACTTTTTATTGATAAATGTGACTGCAGGCTAAGCTAAAGGCAGCCCTGGAGGATCCAAGCATCCTGACAGATCCTCGCCAGCTTTGGTATGAATATCACAATCATCCTGCAAATATGAAGTTCAGTGTTGTTAAGCCTAAGGTGAGTTACGTAGGGATATTTTGTGTGAAGAAATATTAATATTTATACATATTTTTTTGTTAAATCTAAAATATTTGGTTTTATTCTTTAAAAATCTTCCTTTAATTAAGATTTTTGTCATTGTTGTTCCATTTATAGAGAAAAAAGATCTATAGAATAGATGTATATACAGACAACTACCCCCCTTACTTTTTTAAAGACCTCTTTCGTCTGCTTCTAAATTATTTTCTGCTACTTGGCTGTGTTAATATAAGCGACACCATTGGTTGATTTTCAATGACCCAATAGAAAGGTTGCACAAGGCGGTTGCGATGGGGAGATACACCCTTTCTCCTTCTAGTGTTTTACTCTAATATTGAGAAACTAATATTTGTATTTTATTTAGTTAATATGTCCCAAGTGTTCGCTGAACTGTCCCATTAACAGCAAAGGACAAGTTTTCTTCAATCACATTCGTAGTCATAAAATCAGGAAAGATTATTTATAAAAGGTTACAACTTTTTTATTTATGATTATTGATTATAGAGTAGCTTCACGAAAAATATTCTTATGGATAATTTTAACTTTGTAGACAGATATAATGATGAGTTACAATCATGTCAGTGGCGTAAACATAGGTTTTGTTAGGGGTGTATTTAATGAGGTTATAAAAAAGGGGAAAGTCATAATTCCCAATTTCAATTTTAAGGGATGTATTGACAATGACATCCCCCTATATCTTCCCTTCCTTACGGTAATTGTTACAATCCTAGGAAGGAATTAAAGAATGATTTGTTACTTTTTTAAATTGGCCTGAGTATGAAAGGTAATCTACCTATGTTGAAAATATTTTATAAATAATCTTGTACAGGAATTATTCATGTCCGTGTAGGCCGAAGGGTGGATCTTTTCCAGCCCTCAAACTTCACATTGAGTCCTCACATTGGAACTGGGAAAAGTGCCAGGTATGACAAAGTTGTACCATGGGTAGATTTAAAACTTTTTAATTATGCAGTTAGTAGCTTTAGAATAATAACAATTAAATCTGATACTAAAGCATCAAACCATATAGTTTGTTTAAAACCTTTTGTCAAATCAAAATGAACACTAATTTCAATACCATTATGTATATTTTTTTTAATTAATGCTAACTATTGTACAATTGCGTTGGAGGCAAATAAATATATCACATCCTTAAATAATTTCATGGGGCGTCGTAGCTCAGTGGTAACGCACTGAGTTACGGTGATGAGAGTTCGAGTTCTAGTCCCTATGTGGCAACTCGAATTTCTCGGTTGAATACATTCACGCAACTTCCCCTGGTTGTGTAAGAAGGGGATAATTGAGTAAGTTTGGATACTTAATAGTCACGTACATAATATCAGTACTACCCTTATCCCAAGCTCCTCTGCGGAGAGCGTCATTCATTACGGTGACTTAATTTGGGACACCTGCCATACTCGGCGAGGGTGAGGTAATAATGAGTAGCTCTCATGAGATAGCGGGTCAAGTCATAATGTGCTTGAACGTGGAGCTTGATAGCCCTAGTGGCTAGACAAAAGTGTCTCAGCCTACTCCATGACTACTTAGGTCCAAACCCTAAGAGACTATGGCTAATCAATCAATCAATCAAATAATTCCACTAATACTTTCTTTTGGCAGGTATGTCCGGACTTTGTTGACCCTGAGAAAATGGCGGGACACATGCTAAGAAAACACAATCAATATAATAAGGCAGGAATTAATGGAATAAGAAATTCTCAGTCCTTTCCTAACATTGTTTATAATGTAACTAATATGCTAAAAAAAGAATAATAATTATTTTTTAGTTTAGATTTAATTTCTACAAAAGAACTTTTTTGTATGGGAGGGATCAAATGTTAATTTATCTGCCATCCATTAGCCTAAAAGTTTACTACTGCTTTGACAATATAAATTTTTTGATAAGTTTTTTTCCACAGTGTCAAATTACCTACTTATTCCTGGATTTTAAAAACAAGGACACTGTTTGCCCTGACTGCGGAGCTACTTATGGATCTTTAAATTTCAAGGACTTTAGGTACGTATTCATATATTATTTCACTTATTTATTATTCAATCTCTGATTATGCCTTTTCATTTGTTTAAGCTATTAAAGATATCCTAATGGACAGACAATGAGCCCCCTATTCACATTTCAGAATGCACATGGAGTACCACAAGGCTGACAAGTTCACCTGTGACTGCCAGATCCTGTTCGAGAATAGAAAACAAAAATTACATCACATGCAGGTTTGTTAAAATCATCCTATAAATTTAAAACCCAGTAATTTTCATTGCTTTAATAGTGTTATTTTGTGCATTTTTTTCTGATTTTTATCTGATGACAATTGTTGTAATCTTGCAGGTTGAGCATTTGAAAGAGCTGTTTGGTTGTGATAAATGCCACACTGTTTGCATAACTCAGGAACACATTAATTTAGAATCTTTATAAAAGGAGGAGGCGTAATGACATCTAAACGTAAACAGTGAGCAAAATGGTCTAAATATTAAGTAAGATTCTAGAAACTTGGTAATTAAGCATACCTAGTCCTATAGGTACTATATCTAAATGAAAAAAAAATTGAAAATTTTATTTACAGGTTAGGTTAGGTACGAAAAAAACCTGCGGAAATGGAGTTTTTAGGCCTTTTTTGGTTAGTAACAAAGCTTGTATGTAATTAAGGACTAATTATCCCTATTTAATTTAATTAATGTGTTCACATTGAAAACTAGGATGATCTGGATCAGCACAACAAGTTGAAGCACTCTGATAAAGGAACAAAGCAATGTCCTATTTGTGATATTTGTGGCTATGTTTGTAAGGGAGATAAACCATGGCTTTTAAGGGTAAGGAAAATATTTCCAGTATGGCTTCGGAACCGATTAATATCCGCTGGATTAGGACCGATTCCAAGCCATACTGAAAAATCATTTTATAGCATCGTATTACAGACAATTTTCCACGAAATTTTAATGAATTTCATAAAATTAATACAAGTTTTGTTAGAACAAGCCTTCAGCCCCTCGAGACTGACTTGACAGGTTTTCATCTTGTAATATTTCATTTTGTTTTCCGCGAAAAGCTGTCTATGATACAATGCGATTGATCACTATTTGGAATACTCGTTTCAGAGTCATCATTATCATGAAAATACGATGAATAACAATTATTTTATTTTATTTACTCATCTATATAACAATATATCCATAGATCTATTTCTCTATATATTTACGAAATATATCTATACTACATCCTTTAATTCATCTATCCATCTCTAAATTAATATAACTAATGATCCATCCATGCAACTAAATATTCATCTATATCTATATGTATCTGTCTATCTATCTAGTGGCACAAGGAACGTATGCATGACCCAGTATTATTGGACTGTACTATATTCTCTGAACTATGTATCTATCTATCTAGTGGCACAAGGAGCGTATGCATGACCCAGTATTATTGGACTGTACCATATGCTCTGCAAAGATGAACGCGTCTGCCCTGAAAGACCATATGAAGCATCATGCCAACGCTGGGGTTTGTCAAGAATGTGGAGCTCAAGTAAGAAATTGTTTCTCAAGAAAATATGACTTCTTGTCACCTAATATTTTATCAAATTTTAGAACCGATTCCGAGCCATAGTGAAATATGATATTCTGTATTATAGACAATTTTCCATGTATAGTAAAATAAAAATCATAAAATCATTTAGCTGTTCCAGGACTTCGGCTCCTCAGAGCCAGCAAAACTTAAACTTTTTTCATTTTACTATTCATGGAAAGCTGACTATAATACGATACTATAAATAACTATTATGTTTCATTTCTATTTACCTATTTATTGATGTCTAAAGCAGTAAATCTAATAACCAATGAAAAATAAAATATAGGTTCAAAATGTGAAGCGCCACATGAAGGCTCGGCATAGGCCAACAGAACTGATGAAATACCAATGTGAATTTTGTACAAAAGGTACCTATGTAACATGTTTTTTATTTTAAGTTGTCAGCTAAAGTTAGTATTCATGTGATATATGCAACTTGTATGGCTGTCTTGTTTTTACAAAAAATATCATGCCAACTATTTTAGTGGTGCATAAATGCTAGTTATTTAGGTATTGTAATACAAAACTATGTAAGATGGTATTCTTGTAACTTATGCTTGCAATCGTTTATCTGAAATTGTGTCTTTTCTCATCACAAATTAGGCATTTTTCGACGTAAAAAACAGACTGGTAATTATTAAGTTCTTTTGATTATCTTCATAGCTAACCAATATTTATTATGTACTATGTATTCTTTATCAATACTTATACTTTTTATCATCAAATATACATTTTTTAGCATTCCAGTATTCCCGAGATATTAAGCGACATATGATGAGCGCTCATCTGAAAGAAAGACCTTACAAATGTAGATATGGCTGTGAATTTGGTAAGTATTTGTTCTTGGTTTCTTTCTTTTATTCAAAATAAAGCGCTTTTTAATATTCATGCATAACATAACAGCAGTAGATACAATTTTAAATGCAGTTTCGGTAAAGAAAAAATGATAAAACCATTTTTTCATTTTTCCCTTTCTTGGGAAAAAAAACTAGAAAAATATGGGGAAGGGGTTAAAAAAAATGAATAAAAAACAGTTTACCTTTTGAAATAAATTGAAAAATGTTTTTTTTCTAGCTTACAATGACAGTAGCAACAGGAATCAGCACGAGAAGAAGAAGCATGGACAAATATTTACGTCTAAAACTCTAGAAACTGTCAAAGACGAGCTTCCGGCGGCTTTGAATGCTTAAAATGTAGATTTCTTTACTGGTCAATGTCTTAAAAGTTTGAAGATTTCTGAACTGAATCTCATTTTAATATGACTTAATGTCAACTAAACTAATTAACTAAAAAAAGTTTTGTCATGTTTTACATCTTATGTTCCTTGTTTTGTTATGGTTTTATTGTATTAGTTATTATAAAATCAATTAAATTTTAGATTAAAATGTAAAAGATGTATAGATTGTAGCAGAAGGCTTTAGAAAATCTTTGGTAAATGATAGGAAACAAAATGGCGGACCTCGTTGACGACTGTTTAAAAATGGTTGAAACAGAGAAAATGGCGCCAATTATTGCACAGAAGCTGCAGATTGACCAAGGAACTATAGTGGCATGGATTCTGGAAGAGATTAGAACTAGTCGCAGTGATCTTATAACAATAGTTTGTAAGGTAAGGAGATATTGGAGTTATCAAAAAATGTAATATTAGAGTGAGATTTTATTAATTTTGTGATTGAAATTTAGGTTCATGTAAAGAAAACGAAGTAGCGGGTTTCGTCGTATTTTCACAGTAGCCTTTCTTCTTTTTCTAGCACATGCAGGGTCTATTTCCTAACCCTGCGGGGCAAGAATTAACATCTAGTTAACCCAACCTAACCTAAAATAATCTAGCAAAAGCTACTGTGAAAATAAGGCGAAACGCGTTACTTAGTCTTCATTCCATAATCCGAAATTTACTTTATCAGGCAAATGATTAAAACAAAAATAGCATTAGTATTACTTTATATTAAAACATTAAGTATACAGAAATATAACCCCAAAATATTATTATAGGATGGTTTAAGATTGCAAGTTTCGGGACTGCTTTTGGCTGCTATATCTCCAAATATGGCTAGAATATTCAAAAACGTTGATTTTGAGGTAAAACAGAATCACTTTCTTAATTAATGTTAAAGTATATTATTTGGTATTGTCAAGTAAGATTGAGCAGAACTCTTATGATGTCAACTTTCCACTATTTTTAGTTTCTCTTTAATCAAATATCGTTTCATTTTCTTTAGTGATATATTTTTAAGAAGCGATACTGAAAAAATTTAGATTATTCTTAGCCATACTGAAAATTCATATATAGCATCGAATTACAGAAAATTTTCCACTAACATTAAAATAAAAATCATTAAATAATAGCAATTTTGGTAGCCAGTGCCTACGGCCTCCTCAGGTCTAACAAAACTGGTTTTAATCTTTGACAAAGTTGTCTATAATACGATGCGATAGATAGATATTCCTTGTTATTTAATTTTTCCTTTCAACAACACAGCATGGTATATTTGTTTTAATTTTCAGGGCTGTTTGTTATTAATGCCAGAAATCGAAGCACACGCAATCAATCAACTTATCAACAAAACATTTGAGATGTCGGTTGTTACAGGTTTGTAAATAATTGTGAAAAACTGATATTTAATGAGAAAAAAAAGACATGAGCTGTGTGCAACACTTTCCACAGTGTGGGGTCCCTGTCCCGATTCTATATTGGGTCTTTGAAATCAACTAATATAAACACAGCCGAGTCTATAAAAAGAATAGAAAGCAATTTGCAAGCAGGTGAAAAGGGTCTCCACACTTGGGGCAGGTAGTTTTCTGGAATCCCTATACATTTATTTTACTGATATTATGAGCAAATATTGATTAATAAGTGAAATTGTCGTTATGGCTGTAGTAAAACATCTTGAGATATGGAGCATTAAAATACTGACTAGGTAGTAAATTAAGATTTTTAAAATCACTAAAAACAATCAAGATACCAAAACATTCGCAAGAAAACGGATGCATGAACAGACTCTTACTAGAGTAGCTGCGCTACTAAACATTCTTTTATTTAGATCAAGAAATACTCAGTGACTTGATGGAAATATTCTGGAACTCAAAATCCTTTGTTAAAGACGGTAAGAAAGTTTTATCTGATTTTAGACAAATGAATACAAATTAATCTTAAAGGGACTGTGAACGTAAATTTTTCTCATCTTAATATCAAATATTAACATTATCTCATTCATAATATCTCACAGATAGAGCAAAACGTGCTTTTGTTTGCTTAAAAAACGGCTTTTTCCGACGATTTTTATAAGGTACGGGGAAAGGAAGAAATTTTCCGTATTATATAAAATGTGCATTAAATTGCTTTTTTCTCCCATTATAGCTAAAATTAAACTTTTTCACATAGTTCTAGATTTTTCCTAACAGTTAAGCTGACTTTTAACATAATCCTTGCTTTAATCCAATGTATAGTTACTTAGAAATTGATAAAATAAGCAATATTTTTTTATTGAAAACCAAATACAATAACAAAGCCAGAAACAGGTTTTTTATTAGTATCCAATTAACTTTAAATGGCCCATCTCTCGCCCACCTTTAATTACAAATTTGTAAATAATAAAGACGCAATATTTCTTTATAAACAGTCTGATAAAAGTGTAAACTAATTCTCCAAAGTGGGTTATTTATTGTTCAACACAATAAAAAAGGATATTATTATTTTATATAACCTATGAGATTCAACCCTTTGTAGACAGTAAGGTATTTTTTTGTCAATAATACGAATTTAAAATATGTCTTTATTACCTAATTACTACGTTATAAAAAAACGAATTGGCAATTTTATAGCATAAAATAAATCCTTAACAGTAAGTAAATTGTTTCAACTATATATGACAAGTTAAATATCCCTACAAACATTATAAGAAACAAAAACGTTCAGATTTTCCCTGTTTTTTCCTTTTTCCCTCTCAAAATACCATAAAATCAAGGCATTATTTCTGGATATTTTTGTGAATAGGACATTTTTGGTTGATCAGTGTAGTGAAATGTGCTTAGTAAATGTTAAGATTTGATAATCAGATGAGAAATTTTTACGTTCACACTCCCTTTAACTCCACCTACCCTTCCCTCAGGTCCCTGTAGAGACCTCCAGGTGCGCAGCCTTTAGTAGCAAATATACGTAACATTGGTTTGTTAAATCATGAGAGTGAAGTTTGAATACTTCTCCTTGTCAGCCCCCCCCCCCCACAAAAAAAGGTTGGACGTCCTTAATGGTTAATTTACCTATCAATTAACCATTGACAACAACCAAGTATAACTAAGAAGGGTGGTTCTGCTAATTTAAAAATGTGATAGGTAATGAAGTTTAAAAATATAAATAAGCATTTTCTTTTTCCTTTAATTAAAAAAATTGTTTAGAGAAAGACGAGTTAATGTCATCTATTAAAGAGAAGAATGGTAGAAATGGAGATGCTCTCGGATTTAATTTTAATGATGAAGGTATACCTAATTATATAATATTTAGCACAATAAAGGCAATCCTTATTTTGCAGTGAGTGAATGTAAATAATACAGTTAGTTCTTCGGGATTGTTGCTAAACTTTACCTAGTGTTTATTTTAGTGTATTTATGAAATTTTTATTTAACTAAAAATAAATTACAAATCTTTAAAAATACTTCTTTTATGCTTAATTTAGGGTTGAAAGTTCCTGCCTTTTAGAAACCATTAGAATCAAGGGGTTTTGACTGTATTTTTTCTTGTTCACTGATCATTCCAATTGTTACATTTTTATTTAATGGATTGTTTTTTATAGAAGATGAGGTGAAGTGTGAATTGTTGGAAGACAATGAAGATATAAACATGTTTTATGAAGATGGCGAAGGTAAAAATATTTTTCATAAAACTTTTTATTAGTTTTTTTAATTTTTAAGTCAAACTATTCCTTTGTTCATTTATATCTTAAAGTGTATAAGAATCAGGGAGGGAGGGTACACTAGTCCTTATTATTTATTACACTAGTCCTCAAAGTTTTACAATAACATTTTCATATTTGTTGCCTTTACAGCTTTTTAAAATTTTGATTGGTTTGTTCATTTGAGTGCCCAAACGTTTCAACTACTATTTGTAATCTACAGAAGTGTAGTTTAGTGTTTCATCATTGGAGATGTACACCAATTTATTGGCCATTGTCTTATCCCTTTAGATCCCTTATAAAGAATCTTAAGCTTTGGAATTTATAAATTTGAAGGATGTCACCTGCCATACTTTCTATACATTATACATACATATCTATTTTAAGGTGATTATGAATCCGTGCAAAACGGTGTGTACCTGAAAGAGAACAATGTTGATAAGATAGAAGAGATGGAGGAAGAGGAAAATGACACTGCTCTCAGTAAGAATAATTCCTCTTAAATTTATCAATTTTTATAAAAGTAACAGGGTGTAAGTTGTATCATGTTTTGTATGTTTGTAAGTACCGAAGGATTTCGCATACCACTGATTCGATATTATAGGTTCTTGGAAGATTTATAACTACATATTTTTTGGAGGGTACCACGACCCACCCCTCACAAAAAAGGTTTTAAAAAGATTAAGTTTAATGAAATTGTATTGCAACAAACCTTAGTTCTCCTATTGCAGATGCTACTTTTATACAGCAAACAGTCTGAGAACGTATGGACTTTCCCTATTTATCTAATAGTTTTAGCTCATGAAAATAAAGATAATAAAACTATTTACAATAAAGATAAAAGAAGAAGGCGTGGTAGAAAAAGAAAAGATGAAACAAATAGAAAAATTAAGAAGAATGGTGCCAAGAAACAACGGGTCAAAAGTAATGGCATTCTAGAGAATATAGAGAAAGAAGAAATTTTAGGTATTATTTGTTTTTTCTTAATTTTAGTTTTTAAATACCCCATAGGTAGCTTGGAAAGGAACTAGCGGCTTCGCCCCTAGCCTCTAGGGGCTTCACCCTATGAGATAAGGGGAAGTCAACCCTCCTATATAGAATTTGTATGTGGTAATCCGAGCCGCAGTGTTCTTGCGGCGGGCGTAATGGTAGGTAAATACCTAAAAAAATAGGTACATATAAAAAAGGGGTTGGGGGGGTTGGGGGTGTCTCACCCACCAAGAAATTAGCCTTAAACCACTATAGGACCAGTAGGTATATTAGTAGAATCCAATCGGTTCAGTGGTTACCGAGATCTTAAGGGACGGACAGAAATAAAGCTACTTTGTATTATAGGTATTAAACATTTTTTTTGGTACACAGCTAAAAGTAATATGGAGATAAACTTACTATGGGGACAAACGTACTTGGGGACATCTCTTAAGTAAAGCGTTCTAGGATTTTTTATTTTTAAATCTTCTAAAATGTTCGAATTGTAGAATCTGTTTATTGTTCGTCGGCTGACATGAATTTTATATGTTGTAGAAAATGGAAAGCATAGAAGATCCTTGGGAAGGCAAGCTGGTAAAAGTTCCTATGTACCTGTCACTGAAACAGATCTACCCACAGGTCAGTCCTAAAATTTCCCTCAAGATTTTTGAAAAACTTATTTTTGGGTAGGTTAGACAAAATATTGTTTTGACTCTAGATGAAATATCTTTGATTTATTTAATAGAATTGTTTACGGTTTTTTTTTAATTAAAAAATTCTTGAAGTAATTATCTTTTAGCCGGATATATGTATGTTATGTTTTTAGATGAGGCATTCAGATCTGCGCAAGAGAGATTGATGGAGTCTATATTAGGTAGGTAATCAATTATCATACAGTGTATTAGGTTTTCTTAATATCATACATACAAAAAATATAAAGCTTTGCAAATTAGTTGTCCATTTGATTTGCATTTTCGAGTAAATTGAATCATTGATTGTCTCTTAAATTTTAGAGCAAATTAATTTTTAATTTTAATATAACATATGATAATCATATTTTATAACCTTTCAAACTAAGAAGTCCTGGAGTGAGACTATTTACAAAGCTCAAATTAAATTAAATTTTTAATTTAGATGATTCAAATTATACAGATCCGGCCAAGCTATGGTTTGAATATCATGGACATAACCTGGATGTTAGATTTTCTGAGTTACAACCAAAGGTATATTTATATCCACCATTCCATCTATTTAATTTTATTTTTCTATTCAGTCAGCTCTCATATATTTATCTATCTATTACAAATGATATATCAAACATATAGGTATGTAATTGTATTTTGTAATTGATTAGTTTATTTTTTTAGTTGATCTGTCCCATCTGTATGTTATCCTTTTCCCTGTATAAGAAGGGATTAATATTCTTCCTACATTTACAAAGACACAAATATCAAAACTTCAAATGTTCTTGTCTTCCAGAAGGTAAAGAATATTTTTTAATTAGTCAATTGTGGGGGAGGATGGGGCTGTTGATGGGGTGTTAATGTGACAATCTAAAACTCAAGTCAACACAGCCAAAAGCCAAAATTTTAGTTGAAAGCATAAAGAGTTAGCTGGACATCTGCATATATTTGGTACTATGTGAAACTATTAAGAAAGGACAGCCTTTAGATTTATTTGAAACAATTAAAATAATTCCCATTATCAATCTCCTGTCTGTCAATTTTTGGATGTTTAGATTTAACAAATGTAATATGATAGGAAAGTTTACAGTAAAAAGAAAGCACATACAGCAAGACCATTGGAATTGGCCACAGTGTCATATCTGTTATGACGTCATTGAACAAGAGAAAATGGCTAATCATCTCAGACATAAACATGGACAGGTATAAAATATATAATTTTACTAAACAGGAAGAACTTTCATTACGGCTTCTAAGGGTTAAAGTTACATTGTGTTTGACCTCATTTTGTAGAAAATACTGTCAATAACCCAGCGGCGAGTTAGTACCCCTGAGCTTAAGATATTATGATTTATAGGAATTATTTTATCATTATTAAATTCTGCTAGGGCCTTAACTATCTGAGCAAATGGTAAATTAGGCCTGCAAGCCGCCGTACAAACGCACAGGGTTAAATATTAAATTACATTTACATTTTCATGTGATATTAGTTAAGTTGTCACTTTGCTATACTTTTTAAAAAAGTTTTTTAAATATCAAGGCTGTATTTACCTACCTACTATTTATAGATAATTTTTTTTTAAATTAATTTTTTATTTCTCTAGGTAAACGAGACTTCAGTTTGTACAGTGTGTGGGGCTACGTTTGCCAAAGGAAAAAATAGAGAATTTAGGTAATAGAAATGATTCACTTTTACTATTTGATTCATTTATTTATTATTTACCTATATGATTTTTCTTTATTTTTCTCGCCAAAATTAGGCAATTTTCAATTATTTTAGACAAACTTTTTAAAAAAAATTTAGGGCGACCCTTTTCGACAAAAAATAAGTTTGTCTGAAATGATTCAAAATTGTTTAATTTGAAACCGTAAAAAAAATCCGGATTAAAGTAGTTTTTTGCGGCAGCAGTAATCGCAGTAGTATTTGCCCCTATTAGAGCAACAATCATGCCAAATTTTTATTGTTCTACTTCTCTTTTAAAGTCTCAGAACATTTTCCTCTACGGCAAAGAAGCATAAATGACCTCCCCTACTTTTTTTTCTAATTGAAATAGAAATTCTTTATTTCTTATCATAAAATTGTTTAGAATGCATTTGGAGTATCACAAGGCAGAGGCATTTAATTGTGAATGTGGAATTATATTTAATACTAAACTTCATAAAGTTCATCATATGCAGGTAAGGTTTTTACACAGTAGCGCAGCTACTCTTCAATTCTCTTATGTCAGTATAGTAAAATAGATATAGATCTATTAAGAGAAATCTGCAACGAATGATTCAGTCAAATTTAAGACAATCCAATAAAACTGAAATCCAATTTTGTGAAGTGTGGTTCGGTTTTAAGAAGGTAATCATTATTTTTTTAGAACTTTTTTTTAAAATGACAATAAATGTTTTTATAGGTTGAGCATATTAAAGAAATGTTGGGCTGTGAAAAATGTTATTTTGTGTGTACACAAGACAAAACAATGAAAGAACACGCCAAGAAAAAACACAAAACCGCCACTTCTACAGAAAATGGCGGTGTTGAGGATGAAACGGTGGCAGAAATGACCGTGGGTGGCGGCAAACGGTTGATTTGTGATATTTGTGGGTATGAGTGTAAGTCTAACAAAGTTGGATACCTGGAACGACACAAGGCTAGAATGCATGACCCCGTCCTGCTGGACTGTCCACATTGTCCTGCCAGGTACAAATTTGTTTTAGAAATTATAAGAAGAATAAGAAAAACATATTACCTACCTAACTTATTTCTGCTAAAAAATGTTATTATTAAATTTTTATAATTTTACTAAAAAGTTTTACATAAATTTTATCATACGGAAAATAATACTTTTTTGCCATTCCTTGTTTTTGATTTGCTTATATTTATATAAAATTTTATTAACTGGAATTTCTTTATATAAATATGGTGTTATTATTGTTTGTATTTAGGTTTAATGCATCTGGTTTAAAACAGCATGTGTTCAATACTCATGAAAGCAATGGCATTTGTAACATTTGCGGAGCTCAGGTTCGTATCTTTTAATATCTTATTAATACCAGTCCAAAAAGACTAACTTAGGATACCGAAACAATAAATTGTAATATAGGATTTCAGACATTTACTTTTTTTCATAATGGGGGAATAATGGTGTTTGTTACAGTTAGGCACATATCTTAATTTTAGAGAAAACTTGTAATAATGTAAAGAATAAGAAACGAAACATTTGAGAATTGTGCTTTTGCCATTACGTTTTTAATTAGCGGCTACGCCCTCAGAGGCCTACAGGAGCAATTAAGGAGGTGTCGATAAGTCGACCCCCAACTTCCATTTTTTATTTTAGTTATAAAAAGAAAAACTGAAAAATATTTGTTGATGATATTTCTTGGGAGGATACTCCAAAATAGTTATAAACCTTGCATTCCCATGACCCATGTGAAGCTACACTGAAAAGGAGATCCATTTTGGTTCAGCAGTTAGCAAGATCCTTCGGTACACACACACTGCTAGACATCATGTTACATTATTATGAGGATTATTTTTAACTAATAAATGATTTTATATTAAGGTGAAGAACATAAAAAGACATATGAAAAATATGCATCAGCCAAAACATTTACTCAAGTACAAATGTCAGTATTGTGATAGAGGTAAATTGATATTTAGTACTTTAGCCACTGTACAAGTAGGGTATGTCCATACGTCCGTCTGTTTGAATGATTTCAACAAAAATGTCATATTAATTTTAGTATTTTTTTTATTTTTCCAAAACTATGTTTTTTTGTTTTTTTAGGTATTATTTTACTTAACAAAATGTATACAAGGTGTAAAGACAATGGATATATAATACGTGGAATAATTGATGACAAACCTTTCCCTGTCACAATATCCACGACATATTCGATATCCATTGTTAAGACTTTCCTCTGTTAATTACCTAATATTTTTCTAGCATTTCAATGGGCACAGGATATTAAGAAGCATGTTATGAATGTTCATTTAAAAGAGAGACCATACAAATGTAGATACGGCTGTGAAGTGGGTAAGACATTTTCAGATTGTAAAGTAGCGATGCTTCTCAATAATTCGCCATAGTTAAAGTGTTGGTTAGTGTTATTGTAGTGATCTTAGTAAAGTAGTAGGTGTTTGTGTCTGAAGTTATAGTTCCTGAAATAATTTTTACGATTAAGATGTGTTTTTCAGGAAAGCTTTATAAATATTTGGTGCTTGCTTACATGTGAAGACCGGAGCTCCGAAACCCCCCCCCCCCCGCTTAGTTTTGACAAAAATCAAAAATAAGGGGGGGGGGGGTAGTTTTTTAATGTCTGGAAAACGGCAAGGAGGAAAAAAGCAAGGCAAGGCAAAGACTTAACCCCCCCCCCCCCTTACAGTCCCCATGAAAACACTTCTGATATATTCTCCTTAAGACTACCTGTTCAGGGATACATCAATTACTAAAATCAGTCAAAAAATAAGGAAATTATGCCCCAAAACATGAATATCCCTGTAATAAGGTTTCCCCTCTGGCATACTGGATTTACTTGATTTACCTCACTCAACTTTTCTGGCGTGTTGTACAGTGAAAAAACTACCCCCCCCTTATTTTTGATTTTCTTCAAAATTAAGGGGGGGGGGTTAAGTCTTTGCCTTGCCTTGCTTTTTTCCTCCTTGCCGTTTTCCAGACATTAAACCCCCCCCCCCTTATTTTTGATTTTTGTCAAAACTAAGCGGGGGGGGGGGGGGGGGGTTTCGGTGCTCCAGTCTACCACATGTAAGCAAGTACCAAATATTTTGTGTTGATTTTTAGCAAAGGCGAATGAAACTAGTCCTCTAATATTATTTTATAATAAACGAATTTTTCTATTATAATATGTTAAATTCAATTTTAACTTACATTTTACTTATATATTTTTGTTATCAAAAAAAATACAAATATTATTTTTGTTTAGCTTACAATGACAGCAGTAACAGAAACCAACATGAGAAGAGGAAACATGGAGGAATATTTTCTGCATTAAAAGATGAATAATAATCCATGCAACTCTAATCTTATAGCTTCCTTGTTAATGATTCAAGAACTAACTATGCATTTCCATATCAAAACTAAAAAGATAAATTTTCAGGTATTAAAATATTTTGACAATAATCAAAATCTTACAAAAATGAGACATAAAAAGGTTGGCAGACCAAAGAAAAATGCATATAAAACTCTGCATCAACCCAGCACTGAAGTTCTTTCCTGGATTTTAAGTGAGATGCAGGAAAACCAGGAGGATCAAATTAGAATTATTTGCAAGGTATTATTATTTATTGGGACATGAATTTGTCCCTTCATATTAAAACCTGAAATTTATAATTTAAAATTTACTTTAAACTGCACAATTTTTTTGTTTTTTTTAAGGATGGCAAAGAATTCAAAAGCTCAGGCTTATTGTTGGCAGCTGTGTCCCCATTTATTTGTCATCTTTTTAAATCTCTGGATGATTTACAGGTAATTAAATTAATTATTATCTTATTTTGATTCTAAAATAAACTCAAAGTACCTAGCTACTTTTCAAAATGTTAGATCAACCAACAAAAATTCTTTTTATAGAAAATTTGTGTATAGTCCCTTTTGTGGCAACGCCCCCTAAGGGACGTTTCTTTGTTTTTTTTTCACAGTAGGTTTTCTCTTATTTCTAGCCCCTACGGGGGGCTCTAACCCTATGGGGCAATGACCTAACCCAATATAACCTAACCTAAAATAACCTATCAAAAGCCATTTTAAAAATACGACGAATCGCCCCTTAAGGGGCGTTGCAACGAAAGGGACTATTCCCGAAAATTTCTTCTTTAGTGAGACATTTGAAAAAATTCTTTCCTATCATTCTTAACTAAAGCATTGATTAAACACTAGCAAACTGAATAAATTAATAATGAAATCCAAATTTTTGCAAACTTGTTATTTAAATTCAGCAAAGATAAATAATAATATTTAGGATTGTGTTTTGTTGCTTCCAGATGTTGATATTTCATCAATTAAAAAGATATTTTACAAAGTTTATACTTTTGCTTTTACCCAAGGTCAGTTATAAAAAATACTAGTATTCAATATACCTTGTGAAATATAAATAATTTGGAACAAAAAAATTATTTTATATCCTTATTCAAATGGTATGTTTCTAAATCATAAATCAAATCTTTGCTAAGCCTTTTTAAGAATCCTTGTCATTAAAACTGTTATTTATCACCTAAAAAGACTTTTAAACACACATATAAATATGTATTATAGAGCAACCATTGCCTGGTGAATGGAGTAAAGATCCATTAGCAGATCTATTTTCATCTAAGTCAGGTAATAAATAGTTTGGTAAATATCATACTAATACATGTACAAAATATTTTTAAGACTGTCCAAAAGTTGAAGGGAAATATTCTTTATTTTAGAAAATATGGGCTTTAATTACATGAAAGAAGGTAAAATTTATTTCAATTTAAGAATAAAAAATTGTATACATTATATAACTTCGCTTTTATGGATTTTGAAATCTTCTATTAATTCATATAATTTTGAATAGAAAATGATTTTGATGATACAATGCTACCTGATACTTTTTGTGATAATCAAGAAAATGGTAAGAAATTAAAATTAAAATTTATAAATATCCCATAAGAAATCAGTTAGACATGTTTACTTTGTATTTGCATTCTTATTATAAAGTGACTTATCATATTTAAGATATAGGAGATGTAGGAGAAGATAATTTTAATACTGGTTGTAATGGAATACCTTACAACAAAGTTTTAATCAGAGAATGTAGAGTTGATTTAGAAAGGTAAAACTTTAATTAAGTATAAATGATTTTTTATCATTGATTCCTTATTTATTTCTTTTATATTGCAAATTTCTTTTTAATTCTACTTTGTAATATGAAAATTGTTTAATGCTGTTTATTAATTTAGAATTGTTGTACCATCATATTTGATTGCATCCAAATCAGATTCGCGTCACACCGCAGAAACATCACAAAAAATTAGCCAAGCTTATAAAAGGTCAGAAGGTACTTTTTATAAACCATGTTTCAGAGTTTCTCAATTGTAGGAAAAGCACTCAAAAAAAATTTCTGATAAAACTTCATTACTCAAGAGATTTTAAATTCAAATTGTTTTATATTTTTTAGAAGAAAGTTAAAAATGAAACGCCTGGAAACAAGAGACAAGAATATTATGAAGAAAATCAAAACTAATCTAAAGAGCTTAAATAAAGTGTCAGATATGAACAGCTCAAGTGATGAAGAAATGTCTGTTTATTCTTCTGAGACCAACACTAAAAATCAACCAGTGCTTAAGAGAAATAGAAGAAAAAATGTAAGGTAAGTTTAGAAAATAATATATAATGCTATGGCCTTCAAAAAAGTATAAGTTTTTCATTTGCACCTATTTTCTTAATATTGTTGACAGGAAATCATATGAGAGTATTGCTGGTATGGACAGTGAAGATGAAACTGACAAAGAAAGTAATTACGGTGGTGGTAATGATAGTGATTTTCAAGTGGAAAACTTTGATAATTCAGATTCAGGTTTGTAAAATGCAAAACATAGGTCAATTTCACTCGGGAGTGTACTGGTACCCTCCCCAAATTAGTATAATAAAAGACTTTCCTAGGACCTTTGTAAATTGTAAAGGAAACTCATATCATTCAGCAAGATTTTTTGGTACACACAGATGGTCGTTCTGTTGTATTTATTTAAGGATTTTGGATTAATAACTTGCCTCTCTGAAAAGCTTTACTTCCACCTTACATGATCCTTTTTCTATGATTTATTAACCTTTCAGAAAAAGAGGAGGATGAAAATAAAAGAGACGAAAAGAGAAGAAAAGTGATACATTTAAAACCAGAGGAGTTGCCTACAGGTGGTTATAAGGACTTCTTTTTTTTATCATAGAATATTTTGTTTCTAAAAAAATCAATTTTGCTAATAAAATCTTTTTCTATTAGATGAAAAATTTGTTGAATATCAGGAGAAAATTAAGCAGTACTGTGAAGGTAAGCAACAATTAAACTGCGAACCAAAAAAATAGGCAAATCTGAATTTGCAGAATAACAGCTTTAATATTCATTTAGGATAATTTTACTGTAAATATAAAATTTAGATGCAGCTTTTGGTTACAAGTTTCCACCTTTAATTTTTGCTTAATCAGCACCAATGAAGCACAAGATCTCAAAAACAGCATTTTGGTTAAAAACTGGTGAACCAAAAAGATATGCAAATCCAAAACAAATCAATGGAAAAACGATTTTGTTTGCATTTTTCTCCTCTTTTAAAGATTGATTATGATAAATTAACAATTTTTTAAGGGATTTATGCATTTAATATTATGAAATATAGTATAAGATAGAAATTAAAGATATTTTTAAATAAGAAATAATAGAAAAAAAAGAAATTCGACCCCTATCACTTTAGAGGTCAGCTGCTGGCCTCTAGTTTAATGGGTGTAGCCTAATACATGTTAGAGATAAAAATTAACCTGAAAAGTTTACAAAAATGCTTTTTAATGTGTTAAAAATTAACATTTTAAAATCTTGATTTTGAGGATGATGACCTTTCAGATGCTCCTATTGGTGATGATGGTGAGCCAAATGTTATCTAAGTACATGCCCATTACAACAACTTGTCTATCAACCTATGTACCATTTTTTGTAGTCATAGCAATCTCCAATGGAGCCAAGAGACAAGAAATATAAACATCTTCAAAAAATGACAATATTTACCTTATGAATTGGAGTAATTAAAATTGCTACTTTTTTCTTTTTTAATACAGCTTGGCTGGAGGCTGCTATGAATACCATGGTTCAATATATAAGTTGTCATCATGGTCATGCACTTTAATAACATTTGGCTCACCATCACTACCCGTAGAAGCATCTTTTAGGCCATAATCATCAAAATCAAGATTTTAAATGGATTTTTTTAACACATTAAAAATCATTTTTGTATACTTTTGGGAGTAACTTACATCTTTAACATGTATTTAGCTTCATCCACAAGACTGAAGGTCAGCAGCTGTCCTCTTAAGTGATAGGGGTCGAATTTCTTTTCTTCTAATATTTCTTATTTTAAAAAATCATTAATTTCTACCTTATACTACATTTCATAATAATAAATGCATAAATCCCTTAAAAAATTGTTAATTTATCAGAATCAATCTTTAAAACAGGAGAAAAGTGTAAAACATCGTTTTTCCATTTCCTCCCATATCTTTCTGTAATCATAATTAGTGGTTGAAATGTTGGGCACTCAACTTAATAAACCAAACTAAAAAAAGTCCCCAAAGTTGTTAGGCTAACAAAAAAGAAAACATTACTATAAAACTTTGGGGACTAGTGTAATAAACAATTCAACTTGAACTGAAATAAAAAGATTTTGGATGTGTAATTTATTTATTAAACAAAAAAAACTTTTTAATGTGATTTATTATTTTTAGATGATTGTATAGATATGGCACCAGAGGATTACTGGCGTCAAATTCATGGACTTACAATTTATGATCTCAAAAAAGAAAATATACATGATGTGATTGTAAGTAATTATTGTTAATGCTTCTTGTAGTTTGTATGTCAACAGTCTCCAGTTTGCTTGTATTTTTTTATGCCTATTTAAAAAATTGTCTGCCAAAGTAAGAGATAGTGTTCATGTGTGTCTATCTAAATTAAATTTTGGGTATCTTGACCCTTTTTATCAAACTTTCAATTTTTTGGCACAAAAGTTTGCATACCTAAGAAATTTTCTTGACTAAATATTTTAAAATTTAGTTTTCTAATTAAGGCATTAAATTTCGTTAGAAATAATCTAAAAAATTTCATGTCCTTCTGACCATTACGGACACACTAACAGACAAGTTAGATATAGAGCAGTGAGATGCCTATTGGTAATAATCAGCAGCAATTATCTGCTAATCTTAGAAAACAGACAATCAAATCAGCTTTCCTGCAGATTCAGAAACAAGAAGTCCTTTCTACGCTTTTTGAGCCCAAAATTTATAGACTGGATGCTCATTGCTCATTTTTCCTAAAAATCTTGAGAAAAATATTTAATGTAACCATTTTAGGTTTGTCCAATATGCCTCTCTCAAGCACAAGTATTGTCAATTTACTTTAACCACCTTCAAGTTCACAAACTTAGAAATTTTAAATGTAAATGCATGCCAACAAGTTCACCAGGTATTTCTAGTTTAGGAACATTTGTAATACTAATATTTCAAAATAATCAAAATCTATATAAATATTTTTTAATAGTATTCAGTGATTTAGATTAATTGTATATTAAAATTTTAATTATCTTAGTGACAGAAAAGCTTAGAAGGGTTGCTGATCAATTTAGTAATATTCCTAAAGGTATTTCTTATAACTTTTTGTTCTAATAAAAGGGATACTTGCATGAAGTGCATTTCAGAAAGATAATTTCAAGCATGAGTTACAACTATACCATCAAACACATGATTTTGTATTACAATAATTATATTAAACAATTAGACATCACTAAATTAGTCGTCATCTGTTTTTGTGACAACAGGACAGCAATAAAAGTTACATAGATCCCCAAAAAAATATTTTCTTGTATAGATATTTTTGAAACTACCTGATGAAAATTTAAATTCTCTCAAATAGGTATATTTCATATTATAGATTTAGTTTAAACAATTGAACAGAAAAAATATGGAGTTCACTAAATTCAAGTTTAAATGCACTTCGTGCAACTACCCCTTTGTTCACCAGCGGCGTGCAGAGGGTCTTGCCTGGGAATGCGCAAAGCACACATGAAAATTTGGATCATAATAGCTTTTCTCTTATTTCTAGAAGAAATGATTAACATTTATCTAAGCTATAATAACCAATCAAAAGCTACTGTGAGAATACGACAAAACACAACTTCATTTTCTTTCCATGGTCCAAGATATGGGTTTTTTTGTATGAAGGGGGTTTATAGATACACGCCTCTCGGTGTCCACCCACCCACTCAAAAATCCTCAAACTGACCAGCTCAGTACTAATATTTGTTAACACCTCCCCTGAATTTATGGGGTGTAGAAGGGTGGACATCTTGGGGGTGTATTGCCCCACCCTAATTTTACCAGGGGGATGAATACACTGCGCGTCCCAGGTAATCACCTAAAAGTAAATTAAATCATGATTTTTTTAAGCCGCTAGGAGCTATACAACTACATATTATATATTTTTATAGTTGTGAATGGTTCATACAGTGAAGAATTTAAGACAGCAGTGATTGATTTGTATGTTAATGGTTGCCCATACACAAAAATAGCACGTGAACTAGGTGTTAGTACTGCAGGTCTTTGGAATCTGGTGCTAAATCAATCAAAGGAAATCAAAGAAAAACATGTTCTCATGAGGGCTAAAGGTAACTTTAAAGTAAAAACCAAAATTTACATTTTCCTTTTACCAACACAAGTTTTACATGTTAATGAAGTCTTAATTACCACCTTGTTGAATATTTATTCATATGTAAGAAAATAAAAATTGTTAGGAAAAAGAATTTGAAAATGACTAAGGACATTTAAAAGAAACCTTTAATTTACCCTTGAACATAATATTGATTGTGAATTTAAAATTTTAGTAGATAAATGTGAAAAAGATTTGAAGGAGTTGAAAAAAATGCATGTCCTCAAAGACCATTGGAAATGGATAAAATGTGATAAATGTCAAGAATACATGGACCCAACAAAGATGCAAAAGCATTTGGCAATTAAACACAAACAGGTCTAAATTAAATATCTAAATAACTGTCAAAATTTTTTGGTTACAATTGCTTTATAGGATTCTAGAATTTATGAATAAAGAAAAACATTCACCCTAGCCGCAATTTTGCTACAATTCCATTATTTTATTTAGCTTGAAGAAACCCAATGTGAGTTTTGTAATGAGAAGTTCAAACAAACAAACAGTTTTGGTTTTCTGCTTCACATGTCAAGACACAAGGCAGAAAAGTAAGTTTTAGTAAACTAGCCAAGGAGAAGGGAAGAAATGCATTATTAAAATTGGGATGGGATGTGGGGGGGGGGGGGGATAATGGGAAAGCACCCTAATTATGTTGTGAAAAATTCTAAAATTTATATGATTTTCTAAACTAGGTGTAATGCCTTGGATAAAATTATTTTGATGAGTTTCAGATATCTAATTTTTTTGGAGGATAAACACTATATTCTTAAAATAAATTTTGTGATATTTCTCCAAATAACTTCTCCCACACTCTTTTTAACTGGGTCTATTTTTAAGATGGTAAAATATGTAGTTTTAATTTTTTAATCTGAAAAAAAACATTGATTGAATTATTTTTGGAGGCATTCAATTGAGAATACCTAATATAGAATTGATATAAAGTTATGAATAAATATTTGTTTTCTGTAATCCAACTTATTTTTGTCATTGTCTTGTACTTCAGATAACTTTGTTTAACTTCATCTGTAATTTTTATTTAAGGTTTACATGTGATTGTGAAATTGAGTTTGTTAGTCTCAAGCACAAAAATCACCATATGCAATCAGTCCATCTAAAGGTACAATTTTGATTTCAATCTATTTGCAAACTTCATTATTTAATTCATATATTGTTAGTAATCAATTATGTATTGTAAAATGTCTTAGAATGAAAGTGTTGTAAACAAGAAGTTTTCGTTCATGAAAAATATTTCAAATCCGAATCTAGATATTTTTAAGGAGTTTGCTTGTTGTGATCAGTGTAATGACGTGTTCAAAAATATGAGATCATTAGAAACACATAAAGAAACACATAAAAGAGAACATTCTAAAAATTTCAAACTCAATCAAAAGGTTGTTTGTGACAAATGTGGTAAAGAATTAGGATCTTCACATAGCTTAAAGATGCATTTAGAGACAGTTCATAGTCAACCTACCACTAGGAATATAGAGAATATTTCAAGGATTTTTAAGTGTTAAATAAATTGTACCTATGCTTAATTTATTTTGAACACCAAAACTTTCTTACCTCAAGGAAGGAATATGTAAGATGAATTTTAAAGTTATTATTGACATAAAAATTAAGTAGAAAGGGAGGGAGGGATGGGGTGGATTATAAGCATTCCTTATTTTAAATCTTTCTAAATTCTCTTACCTGACTTAGGCTAGAGCAATGTGAAAAATGCGCCAAGCAAATGAACCCACAAAGGTTAAAATATCATAAATGTTACAAAAAAAGAATAAAGAAACTTTGTAAATATTGTGGCAAACAGGTTTGTTTTATGCTCTATTGCATAGGTCTTCTGTCTTATAAATACTAAAATTTGTTTATTTATAAAAAAGACACCAATAAACAATAACATACAAGGACGACAACATTCAAAAGTAGCTGAGCAGATGGTAGATGGATACACAGTCAAAGGGAGTTATAGAGCTAATGAATAATTGTCAAGAAAAGATGAGAGGGAGAATATTCTATAATGTATAAAAAAGCACATGACAAAATAGAAGTTAGCAAATGATTCCAAAATAAGAGCATGTTCCTGGTGAGCTGGTGCAGTTCATGGTGGTCTAGTTCTAGATAAGCTTTGCTTCCAAGATTCCAAATCACTAACACTTTGTAGGATAGTTTGATGTATTGAATAATGTGCAAAGACATACTATACAAATATATTTACACGTCAAGATTAATTAGGTTAGGTTTAACAGAATCAGGGTGGGCATACAAAAAAACCACCCAAAAAAACCCACCCAGGGTTTTTTTTAAAAACCCAATAAAAACCCTTAAAACCCTGTTTTTTAAAGGGTTTTTTGGTTGGATTTTTGGGTTGGGTTGGGCTGGGCTTTTTAAAAAAACCCTGGGTTTTTCCCCACCCTGAGTTACAGAATCGTTTTCCCGTTCTGAATAGGGAAATGAGACAACAATACTATAGATAAGTTAACAATAGCATCACAGTAAGAATCAACTAAACATAAGAAAAGATTAACACAAAATATTATTCTGTACAAATCTGGTCTGTCCTGCTATTCATATATTTTTTAGTAGCGAAGCTACTCTATAATTCACTTTGTCCGTCCGTCCGTCCGTCCGTCAGTCCGTCCGTCAGTCCGTAACGCTATGGGGGAAATGGGATTTACTCAGCTCCTATAAAAGATAGAATGCTGAAATTTTTTGACAACATTCCCATCATTAAGGAGCACAATTGACTATAAAACATCATTGGCGTTCGGACCGATTTTTAGCAGGTTTTAGGCTATTTTTATATTTTTCACATTTTTCTCCATATCTTCAGTGTTTATGGTCCGATTTTCAAAATTTTTTCAGTTACAGATATCAAAATTAAATTTCCCGTCGTTTAAAGGAACAACCATGAAGGCCAGACTGCCTTTTCAGCAGGTTTTAGGCTATTTTTATATTTTTTTAACATTTTTCTCCATATCTTCAGTGTTTATGGTCCGATTTTCAAAATTTTTTCAGTTATAGATATCAAAATTTAATTTTCCGTCTTTTAAAGAAAACAACCATGACGGCCAGACTGCCTTTTTAGCAGGTTTTAGGCTGTTTTTTATATATTTAACATTGTTCTCCATATCTTCAGTGTTTATAGTCCGATTTTCAAAATTTTTCAGTTATATATATGAAAATTAAATTTCCCGTCTTTTAAACAAAATAACCCTGACGGCCAGACTGCCTTTTTAGCAGGTTTTAGGCCATTTTTATATATTTAACACTTTTTTCCATATCTTCAGTGTATATGGTCCGATTTTCCAAATTTATTAAGTTAAGGATTTAAAAATTAAATTTTTTGTCGTTTTAATAAAACAACTAGGGTAAAGCGGGGCGAACTCGGTCTTTTTTTCGGTTTTTTGAACCTGCAAATCGTAAAAATTATTTTTTTTAAATGGGACCAAGACCAGTAGAAAGATCTCGGAAAAGTCGATCAGGTCCTAAAAGGACGTTAACCTAGGACATTGGGAAGTTTGTCAAAATTGATCTCTAAAACGGCACCGACTTCGCCCCGCCTTGAGGCGAAGTCGGTAGGGCATTTTCAAGCTTCGAAAAATCGATGACGTATTGATTTTATTACAGCATGCCCAAAAGGTAAAAGTTGCTAAATGTAATAAAGAGTATGCACAAAAATTTTTATTAAGTTAGGTCAATTTTTTCTACCAAAAAAAAAAATTTTCCAAAGTACGCGAAATTTGACTTTTTTTTTCGAAAATTTTTTTGATAAAAAACATAAAAATACTACTAGAAAAAATAACTTGTTATGACTTTAAAGGCCTGATCCTTAAAATTCAGGCAATTTTGAATAGATTTGGCCAAAAAAAAATTAGTTCTATTAGCAAAATTTCCTAAAAAAATCAAGTTGAAAAAAAAGAGAAAAGTTTGGCAAAATCTGTGGTCGATTTTCCAGTCTCAAAAAACCTATGACATATTGATTTAATTACAGCATGCCCTAAAGGTTAAAGTTGCTAAATGTAATAAAGAGCATTCACAAAAAAATATGAAGATCGGACAATTTTTTCTACAAAAAAAAATAAATTTTTTCCAAGTACGAGAAATTTGCCTTTTTTTCTCGAAAATTTCACTTTTTTCTATAAAATTGAAAAAGTTAGTATAAAAAGTGAAAAAACCGAATTCGCCCCGCTTCACTTTTAGTCGATTTAAGAAAAAACTATACAAGCTTTTTTAAAGTTTTAAACGGAAATGGATAGCCTGTTAGATTCTTAATAAGTCCCCTGAAGACGTCTAAGCTCTAGCTCTTACCAGTTTTTCGCCAACTTACCGTTTTTCCGACCGAAGCAAAAAAATCGAAAAAAAAATTTTTTGTCGTCCGACTTTAAGACCCAATAAGTACCCTAAAAATTCATCTCACAAAAATTTAATTTTATACTTTTTTGTAGGCAATTTAATAAGGAACAAATTTGATTTTATGTTTTTTTCTGTCAGTCGATTAGAACATGGAGAAAAACGTCATTTAATGAAGGTGGTCAAAAAAATACCGACTTCACCTCAAAACCGAGATCGCCCCGCTTTACCCTATGACGGCCAGACTGCCTATTATCAGGTTTTTGGCTATTTTTATATGTTTTACATATTTCCCCATATCTTTGTATATTTTGATGCAATTTTCAAACTTTTATGGGATATCTGTATCAAAATATTTTTTCCCATTGTTATGAGCATCTTTAATATAATTTACTTTGACCATCGTCATCATGCAGTATAAAACAAGGTTTCATGTTTATTTTATCCAATAAATCTATTCTTGATTTTTTAGTAAAAACCTTTTAAATCTACGTATTCCAATCGATGATTTTTTGTGCTTCGCTACTTATGGATGTTGTCATCCTTGTTTTTTAGTTTACTAGAATACGTAGACATATAAAATTAATGCACTTAACTCATTTGCTTAAGTTCAGATGTCAACAATGTGAAAAAGGTAAACTTTAACAATATACAGGGTGCACCACATAAATACGGACTTTTTCTTATTTTTAAACAAATAAACATAAAATCGTAAATTTTAAAGACTTTATTGAATTTTAAAAACTAGGAAGCAACCTAGGTATATGACTATTAGATTATTTAATAAAATCGCCGCCAGCCTTAATCACCGCCTCTACCCACCCCCTGAACCGCCCGCCGACCCTGGTCACCATGTCCCTGTTCAAGCAGGCGGAGTTCTCCATGATAGGAGCAATGAGAGAGGTCTTTTTGGCATGGGCGCGTCTATTGGTTCATGCTTTAATGGCGCTCCAGGCCCTAAAGTCCATTGGATTAAGATCGGGGCTGCTGGGAGGCCACATCTCCTTAAGGAGTGAGTAACAGCAGGATCCAAATTAACCCATCTTTAAAGCTACCCTTTGACACGGTGGCTCTCATTTGGGCCAAGTCAGCTGGGATAGAGAGCTCTAGTCTTTTCTAGTGTTTTCACTAGGTATCTGATAGTATCTCCAGCAAGTTTCATTAGTCCATCTCACCTACAGATGGGCTGAGGTCAGATTTAGTAGGCCCAAGTCATAAATCCACGGTAATTTATCTGCGCAATTCGAATCTGCCTTGTTGAACATATGCGCGGCCAGCTCGGCGTACACGTCCTCCATCGTCCAAAGAACGAAACGAAACAACAATAATATAGATAAGTTAACAAATCTGTAAGCAGGTATTTATCTCTATTCATATATTATTTTTAGGTTTCTCAATTGGCTTCTCATATAAGAGCAATGCACTTAACTCATTTGCTAAAGTTCAAATGTCATCAATGTGAAAGAGGTAAAAAACCTAATATAAAACATACCTATTCAATTTGGCATGTTTATATCCTGTAGTTCTTGATCCTTTATTATCAGAAAATAAAATTATTTTCATGAGCACAGAACCCAATCCCTCCCCTTATACCTTATTTTATAAATAAGGGAAAGAATACTTGTTTATTACTCCCCCTCCCGCAGAGGTTATAAATAGGAAAGGAACTACCACCAATCCTCCTTTTCCTACTATTTTCAATGTATTACAAAAATAAGGGGAGAAGTTTAATTTTTTCTCAAAAAGTATCCATTTATTATTAACTAAGGATTTGACAATAAAAGAAGATTACAAATCCATAAAATGAATGTTCATCTGAAGTTGAGACCCTATAGTTGCAGATATGGTTGTGAATTTGGTAAATGTTCTTTTTTTATTTTATTCTGATAGTATACATAATTTTTTTGCATATTTTAAACCTCCAACATCCCTCCACTATGAATAATTCTATTTGTTTTTCTTTAGCCTATAATGATAAGAGCAATAGAAATCATCATGAGAAAAAGAAACATGGAGGACTATACTCATCAGCACAGAATAAGAATGAAGTAAAAGAAGATCACAGTGAATTATAATATATGTCAGAGAATTGTGATTTACTGATCAAGTCCATCCATGTTGTTCACTATTTTGTATTGTTATTTTTTTCAGACTATTATAGTTTTAGTCTTGAATAAAAAAAATGTTGGCCATGGAAAAGCTGCAGCAGCCATTTTCAAATATGTTATCTTGGATTTTAACTGAGTTACAAGATAACCAAGAAGATTACATTTCAATTGTGTGTAAGGTGAACAAATGGTCTAATTTATTATCATTTGTATTGATAAGAAATCACTATTTTAGAGATAAAATACACAGTCTTTAAAAGCTTGCCTTTTATTATTTACAATCAATAGAATGATATTTCTTTCTTGAACAACATGCAACCAATTAAAACACCTTTTATTTGCACTATAGGAAGGAAAAGAGTTCAGAACATCTGGTTTATTACTAGCAGCTGTGTCCCCATTCATTTCTGATCTTCTTAAGTCAATTACAGATTTTCAGGTTATAGATATGAAAAGTTGTTTAAGCTTTACTGTTGCTTAATATTTGATGTATTCTGAATTTGGTGTTCAATTTTACTATGTAGTAAGAATATTTTAAAAACATTTTAGTTTTTAATTTGAATAATTTCTGCCAATTGCACTTTTATTTTAAATTACATTTTACATTTAGGATTGTACAATCGTTTTACCAGATGTGGAAATTTCTTGCATTACAGTTATCTTTGACAGAGTCTTATCTTTTACTTCAACACAGGGTTTGTACTATTTTCCATATAAAATTAATTTTTGGTGGTTCCTATACCTGCCTTTTCTTATGCTTACTAGGTATCTATTGAAATAAACAAAAAAATATTTATTATAGAGCAACCATTGCCTGGTGAATGGAGTAAAGATCCATTAGCAGATCTATTTTCATCTAAGTCAGGTAATAAATAGTTTTATGAATAAAATATCTTTCTAATATGCAAAATATTTTTAAGACTGTCCAAAAAATGATTTGAAATATTTTTTTTAGAAAATAGAAGCATTAATTACATAAAAGAAGGTAGGTAAAATTTTATTTAAATTTTGAGAAATACAAATAGATAAATTAAAATTACATAAACTAATTTTTAAATAGAAAATGATTTTGATGAATCAATAATACCTGATACTTTCTGTGATACTCAACAAAATGGTAAGAAATTAAAGTTGACATTTGATTTATAAATATTTTTAAGAATAAAGTTGGGATATGCTTACCCTCTTAGTTGTGAAGTAATGATTGATGTTTAAGATGCAGGAGAAGATTATTTTAATACTTGTTATAATGGAATACCTAACAACAAAGTTTTAATCAGAGAATGTAGAGTGGATTTAGAAAGGTAAAATTTCAATAAAGCCTAAAATGATTTTTATCATTGATTCCTTATTTCTTTCTTTTAAATTCTTAGTAATATAAAAATTGTTTAATGCTGTTTATTAATTTAGAATTGGTTTACCATCATATTTGATTACATCCAAAAAAGATTCTCATTACACCCTAGAAAGATCACATAAAATTAGCCAAGGACACAAAAGGTGAGTGCTTTTTTATATAAATAATTCTAAAGTTTGTTTAAATGAAGTGGGGGGGAGAAGGGGAGGGGGGTTGGAATTTAGAGTTCTGTTTTTGACACATTAAGACTAAAGGAGAAGCACCCAAAATAAAGCTTCTGGTACTTCATCAGAGATTTTAAATTAAAATATTTTTGATATTTTTATAGAAGAAAGATAAAAATGAAAAGCCAAGAAACAAGGGAAAATAATATTATGAAGAAAATCAAAACTAAACTGAAGAGCTTGAATAAAGTGTCAGATATGAAAAGCTCAAGTGACGAAGAAATGTCTGTTCATTCTCCTGAGACCAACACTGAAAATCAACCAGCACCTAAGAGAAATGTGAGGTAAGTTTAGAAAATATTATATAATGCTATGGCCTTCAAAAAGGTATAAGTTTCAATAAAAAATATTATTGTTATATTTTGCTTTCACCTATTTTCATAATATTATTAACAGGAAATCATATGAGAGTATTGCTAGTATGGTCAGTGAAGATGAATCTGATGATGGTAATGATAGTGATTTTCAAGTGGAAAACTTAAACAATTCAGAATCAGGTTTGTTTTCTTTTGTTTTCATCTACAATTTATGTCAAAATTAATGTTGTGACAGCTTTTGCAAAAGTTAAAATATAGAATATATTGGCACTAGCGTCTATGCCATAAGAGCAGTCAACCCATTTTTAATTTTAGTTAAAAAAAGAAAATATACCTAAAAGTTAGGGCCGATTCACTTAGGGAGTGTTTTAGTACACTCTCCAATAGTTGAAAACTTTTCCAGAACCTATGAAAAGCTATATTGTAAAGAAGGTTTATAATGGTTCAGCATATAGCAGGATCTTTTTTACTTTTATACAAGGATTGATAACTGGCATCTCAAAAAAGCTTCACAATCACTGAACATAAATCATGATTGATACTTTTTCTATGATTTATTAATACCTATTACAGAAAATGAGGAGGAAGAAAATAAAAGAAAAGAAATGAGAGGAAGGGTGATCCACTTAAAACAAAATGAGTTGCCTACAGGTGCTATATCAACTTTATTTTCAGTAGCGAAGCTACTCTATAATTCCGTCCGTCCGTCTGTCCGTCAATCACGAAGTGGGAAAAACGTGATTTTCTCGGCTCCTATAAAAGATAGAAGGTTGAAATTTTCAGGGATTAATTATGTTAACTTCTTCATATTTTCACCAAGTTTCATTAAGATTCGTCAATGTATTGGGATGCTAGATCGATTCCTATATTTTTAAGTTTTCATGGTTTTCTCAACTCCTATTCAAGATAGACGGCGGAAATTTTCTGGGATTAAATACCTTAATATTCTGCATCCTTTTATTAATAAGTTTTATTGAGTTTTGTCCATTGTTGGGGTGATAGTTCGATTCCTAGATTTTTTACTTTTTAAGGATTTTCTTTACTCCTATTCAAGATATACGGCTGATATTCTTAGGGATTAAATACGTTAACAATTTCTATATCCTCACAAAGTTTCATTAAGATTTGCTTTTTGGTTGAGGTGCTAGATCGATTCCTAGATTTTCACGTTATATATCTTACAAGGTTGCGTGATTTTGTAGGTTAATGTTTTTTACGAAACTGCTCTGCGTTTTTTCCGGATATCCATCCATAATTTTTTAGCTTCGCTACTTATGGATGTTGTCATCCGTGTTTAATAGAATATTTATTTCCATAAGAAATCTTTTTTTTCTTATACAATCTTTTTTATTAGATGAAAAATTTGTTGAATACCAGGAGAAAATTAAGCAGTACTGTGAGGGTAAGCAACAATTAAAGTGAATACATACCTAATTCATGTGAAATAGATTTAAAGATTTTGGTTAGTTTATTTTTCATTAAAAAAAAGAATTTTTCCTTCTAATGCAATAATCATCAATATATCAATTATTTTCAGATGATTGTATAGATATGGCACCAGAGGATTACTGGCGTCAAATTCATGGACTTACAATTTATGATATAATAGAAAAATCACATGATGTGATTGTAAGTAACTATTGTTAATGCTTCTTACCCCAAAAAAACTTCAATAAATAATTCTTGTATTCGTTTTAGGTTTGTCCTCTATGTCTCAGTCAAATACAAGATTTGAAATTTTACTTCAGCCACCTTCAAGTTCATAAACTTAAAAATTTTAAATGTCAATGCATGCCATCAAATTCACCAGGTATTTATATTTTAGGAACTAATTTAAGAAATTAAAATATTAACTATTCAAATTTCAATCTACATTCTATAAAAATATTCTATAAGTAGGATTCAGTCATTTCTATTCTATATTAAAATCCTACTTATCTACATAGAGAATATGACAGAAAAGCTTAGAGGGATGGCTGATCAATTGATTAAGATTTCTAAAGGTAATATTTATTGTTTTTTTTTCTACTAAAATTTGGTTATCACCTAAAAGTTTAATGCTTCATTATTTTATCATGGCTGTATATTAGGGTGGGTCGATTTTGAACATTTTTTTTCTGAGACCAAAGCGGGGATCTGCAAACGATTTTTATGAGTATAATACACCTCTGGATGATTTAAAATTTATCCTAAGTCTTAAAACCGCTGACGACCAGACGTTCAATTGTATAGCTATTTGCAAATGGGTGTCGAAAATTTATTGAATCAGAACTATGGCTTCATGGTGCTCCCAGGAAAGGCATTGAGGAGTAGAATCAGAAACTTTTGACCGTTTTAAAATATCTCTGTCCTTGCCTGAAAAATCTCAAAAATCTCTTCAAATTGGACAATTCTCAATAAACCTTTAAAAATGGTGGTTTTTTAGTCATTTCTAAGGCTAGGAATGAGATATTTTGAAACGGACAAAAGTTCCTTATTCTACTCCTCAAGGCCTTTCCTGGGAGCACCATGCAGCCATCATTCGCATTCAATATTTTTTTTACTATCATTACTATCTGGTCGTATGTAAAAGGATGGTAAATAAAGGGTAAGGAAGCAAAATATGACTTTGACTGACTTATAGTCGGAAATTTATTACATAACTGGGGAAATGCACAAAAATATTTAGCC
Organism: Acartia tonsa; assembly: GCF_053477335.1. Lineage (NCBI taxonomy): Eukaryota > Metazoa > Arthropoda > Copepoda > Calanoida > Acartiidae > Acartia > Acartia tonsa. Next base: position 13,014,039 of record NC_137266.1, on the reverse strand, counting down.
CTCTAGCACTAATATAAACTGAGATAATAAGTAGAGATGACTTGAATGTCGTCTTTGCATATTTTTTTATCAATGAAATACATTTTTAAGTGGTCGCATTCTAAATATCAATTTTTCAGAATTCTTTTTCGGTCACAAATTTGATTTAAGTTAGTTTTATCTGTTGCACATCCCCTCTTTGTCTAATTCCGATATGAACCCGCCCTACTGTATATTCTGCAAAGTTGACCCTGCTAAAGGGTGGGGATAAGAAATAAAAATATGTGGTTGGGGAAAAAATGTAAAAATTAAGAACACTTGATAACATTTTTTCCATTTTTCTACCCTCCTTGGTGAAAAAAAAAACTAAAAAGAATATGTGGTGATATGAATGAAAGGAAGAGTTCTGAAAATATTATTCCATTTTATCCCCTTCCTTGCTGGAAAAAAACTAGGAATGGAAAAAAATTAAAAAAATTGCAGCAGGGTAAAAAATGAATCTTGTGCATAATATACACACCCGCATTTTATTGAAGCCGCAAGGAGCTACACAACTAGTATATACAATATACATACCTTTTTTTTTGTTCTAGACTCAAATGGTTCATGGAGTGAAGAATTTAAGACAGCAGTAGTTGATTTACTTGTTAGTGGTTGCTCACATCTAGAAATATCACGTCAACTAGGTGTTAAATATAAATGGGTTGTATGGCTGTGGATGAAACAAACAAAGGAAATCAAAGATAAAAGAGATCTCATGAAGGATAAAGGTAACCTTTTTATTGTAAAAGCTAAATTGTCAATTTTTTGCTTATTAACACAAATCTTAAATATTGCCCATGTGAAAAAATACAAATACAAAGAGAACAAGGTTGACTACATCTTTTAAAACAAAGCTCTTAAACTTTATTACTGTTATTAAATTATATTATTAGCAATATCTAAGAATTGCATAGAATTCTCATACCCTCAAACATAGAACATATCTTGCATCAAAAATTTTAGCAACCAAATCTGCAGAGTTGAAAAAGGTGCATGTTCTCAGAGACCATTGGAAATGGATAAACTGTGATAAATGTCAAGATTATATTGATCCAACAAAGATGCTACAGCATTTGGCACGCAAACATAAACAGGTATAAAATTTCTGAACAACTTTCAATATTTTTTGGTGACAATTGCATTTTAGGATTTCACAATTTATATCTAAAAGAACAACTCACCAAAGCCAGAATTTGGGAACCACAATTTTTTATGCATTTCAGCGTATACCAACAATGAATTTAATTTTTTTAAATCACAAAACCTACACACGATTTTCAGCTGTCGTTAAGGGGCAACTCATAGTAGAATTGATGACTATTTTATCTTCCCCCAAATATCATTTGAGATTTATTTTGCTTGTTGGCTATACCTTATGCGTTAATATAGCTAAAACTTTTGGTATTAAATTTTTTAGCACGATGAAACCCAATGTGAGATTTGCGATGAGAAGTTCAAAAGAAATTCACGCAGTTTTAGTTTTCTACTTCACATGTCAAGACATAAGGCAGAAAAGTAAGTTTTTTAGAGAAATTAGCCAAGGAATTTTATCTTTATGGGGAGGGAGGTATTGCAACAATGTAACAATGTTAAAAACCTAAATGTGGTGAGAAATGTCTTCAAAATTAATTTGATTTGTAAAACTTGATATCTAAAGAAGGCGTCTAAACTTTATTGCTTTTTATTTAAGATATCTAGTCGGTGTTTTTAGTAAGTAGTAGATGTAAAATTGTCCATAGAATTTAGATATGCAATCGGTTTTTAGTAGACCTCTTATTTTTAAAGTAATTCAAGTTAAAAAAAATTTAAGTTGGTTTTAAGGTACTAAAACGGAACAAAAAAAGAGAAAAAAATCAATTTTTTTAACCTCGTTGAACGAAAAGTTTGAACTGATTTATATCCTGAAATAGGCGTAAAAATATGTATTTATATAATATATATACCTTTAGAATGAGAAAAATATTACAAATCCATTCTAAGCAAAATTGAAAAATAGTAAATAAACTATGATAAAAAACTATATGAAAATTGCCAAAATATTATAAATTACTGGCAACACTTACTTAAGCTATATTTCAATTTTTTTCTGCCATGTAAAGGTAACTTATATAGACTTTTTTTTTAGCTTTCAACTTCCATTTTCATCTTAAGAGGGCCATTCATTTTAGATGTCACAGTTATGGAATCTTAACGACAAAGATTTTTTATCCAATCTTGACAAGATAGGTATTTTTGGAAAGAGGAATATATATAGAAAACGCCTATGAAAATTAGAAAATCCGCAGAAATCATATTTGCAAGTTATTTGCAAAAATCTGCAATGCTAATTTGCAAAATTAATTTTATGCCTTAAATGACTTATTTAGAAATTTTTTTTTATGAAATGTGTTTATTTATAAGTTTAGAACATAATTAGGGCAAAAAAAATTTCTTGAGTGTTACTTTTTTCACCTTATATATGAAAAAAGCAGTTTCTCACATTTTATGATATAAAAAAGGTATAGGAACAAAAAATATGATTTTTCTTGATGTAAACACAATAATTGGCATAAAATCTATCATCCTAAATGTAAAAATCAGATATAGAATCCTTTTTAGAGCTAATATAGTGCAAAAAGTAACCAAGACATTTTTGCAAAGTATGAAAATCTGAAGAAAATAGTTCTTTTTGCTTTTGATATACATATCAGATAAATGTATATAAAATTAGTGATGAAAAACTATAAAACATCTTATAAGTTTTTTCAACATTGTCATTGATTAAATTGCACTTTTAGGTTTAAGAATTACCGAAGTAGTGCATAAAAAGATGTAATTAATCAAAATAAATGCAAAAAAACCAACTACAAAATGGTCTAGTGTATTATAAAAAACGCCTAATTGTTGATTTGAATTTATTTTGTTTAATAACTTAATAAAAAGAGTTTTTATGTGCTACTTTGGTAGTAAGTAAACCTTAAAGTGCATTTTAATCAATGATAGGGTTGAAAAAGTTATAACTTGTTTTATAGTTTTTGATCACTAATTTTATATACATTTATCTGATATGTATATCAAAATCAAAAAGAACTATTTTCTTCAGATTTTCATACTTTGCAAAAATGTCTAGGTTACTTTTTGCACTATTTTTGCTCTAAAAAGGATTCTATATCTGATTTTAACATTTAGGATGATAGATTTTATGCCAATCATTGTGTTTACATCAAGAAAAAACATATTTTTTGTTCCTATACCTTTTTTTATCATAAAATGTGAGAAACTGCTTTTTTCATATATAAGGTGAAAAAAGTAACACTAAAGAAATTTTTTTTGCCCTAAGTATGTTCTAAACTTATAGATAAACACATTTCATAAAAAGATTTCTTTTTAGATAAGTCATTTAAGGCATGAAATTAATTTTGCAAATTAACATTGCAGATTTTTGCAAATAACTTGCAAATATGATTTCTGCGGATTTTCTAATTTTCATAGGCGTTTTCTATATATATTCCTCTTTCCAAAAATACCTCACTTGTCAAGATTGGATAAAAAAATCTTTGTCGTCGAGATTCCATAACTGTGGATGTCTTATTGATGAATATTTAGAACAAAAATCAAATACTTTACTTAAAAAATAATAAAGATAATAAATCGTAAAAAAAAATTTCTTTAAATATTAATTTCATAACAAAACAAATGTAAAATAGAAATTGAGATTGGGCTAAATTAATTCACAGCTGAATAATAAAAGTAAAGGTTGTCTTTAATGTATATTATTTTTGGCCATTTTAAAGATCTTACTATTTTTGTTGATTATGGCTACTTTTTTTCTCTTTTTTTGTTCCGTTTTAGTACATTAAAACAGACTTAATTTTTTTAAAAACTTAAATGTCTAAATTTTTTTCTGCCATGTAAAGGTAACTTATATAGACTTTTTTTTAGCTTTCAACTTCCATTTTCATCTAAAGAGGGCCATTCATTTTAGATGTCTTATTGATGAATATTTAGAACAAAAATCAAATACTTTACTTAAAAAATAAAAAAGATAATAAATCGTAAAAAAATATTTCTTAAAATATTAATTTCATTACAGAACAAATGTAAAATAGAAATTGAGATTGGGCTAAATTGATTCACAGCTGAATAATAAAAGTAAAGGTTGTCTTTAATGTATAATATTTTTGGCCATTTTAAAGATCTTACTATTTTTGTTGATTATGGCTACTTTTTTTCTCTTTTTTTTGTTCCGTTTTAGTACATTAAAACAGACTTAATTTTTTTAAAAACTTAAATTACTTTAAAAATAAGAGGTCTACAAAAAAAACCGATTGCATATCTAAATTCTATGGACAATTTTACATCTATTACTTACTAAAAACACCGACTAGCTATCTTAAATGAAAAGCAATAAAGTTTAGACACCTTCTTTATTTGTAAATTTTTGTTAAGTAAGGTCAACTATCAAAGTAGCAGAATAAAATAAGATTAACCAAGCAATACAATGTACTTCAAATTATTTTATGCAACTTCATTTTTAATTTTGAAAGGTTTACATGTGATTGTGAAATTGAGTTTAAGAATCTCAAGCATAAAAATCACCATATGCAATCTGTCCATCTAAAGGTATAACATTCATTTCAATCTGTTTGAAAAATACATTATTCAGATATTGTACCTAAGTAATCAATTACATTTAATGTCTTTCATCCTAAGTGTTTATATCCAAAAAGTTGAATGAAAAAGTGTTGGTAGAAAAAGCTGTATCTAGATATCTTATTCAGGAGTTTGTTTGTTGTGATCAGTGTACTGAGGTGTTCAAAAATATGAGATCATTAGAAACACATAAAAGAGTACATTCTGAAAATTTCAAGCACGACCATAAAGTTGTTTGTGACCATTGTGGTAAAGAATTATATTCACAAAGCTTAAGGACCCATTTGGAGACATTCCACAGTGCAACTACCACAAGGAATATAGAGAATGTTTCAAGGATTTATCATATTTGTGTGACGAAACTTGCTTTTATGCTTATTTTGAACACCATAACTTGCTTATCTCAAGGAAAGAATACCATAAAAGACAAACTTTAATGCACAGATTAATATTTTTAAGGAAATTAATTAGAGGGGGTGGGGGTGGAAGCATTTATTTTGAATATTCTTAATTCTCTTACATGACTCAGGCTAGAGCAATGTGAAAAATGTGCTAAGCAAATGAACCCACAAAGGCTAAAACGTCATAAATGTGGCATAAAAAAGAAACTTTGTAAATACTGTGGTAAAGAGGTTTGTTTCCTAGCTTTTTCACAATTCTCTTGTAAAAGTATATACAAAAATTATTTTTAAAGACTCCAATGAACAAGGATGATAAGATTTCAAAAGTAACAAAGTAAAAAATAAATGGATATACTGAGTTAAAGAGCACATTTTTAATTGTCAAGAAAAGATAAAAGATAAGAGAGAATATTCTACAGGAAATCATGAAACCTCTTTAGAAAAAGAATATAAAATCATGCACATCAAGAACGCGTGATATTAAGCATCTTCCAGAAATGATGTAAGACATTTTCAGGGGTGAATATACTATTTTTTTTACTTGTATTAACGAATGATTATAGTAAAGTCTAACCACGGTTATGTTGAGTGGATTTTGATGAAAAGTTTCTGAGAACGCCGTAGAACTCAATTTCATTTGTTCTTTTAACTCTAAGTCTTGGAAACTTAGTATATCCACCTAACATAACTGCATGAAGGTGCCTAACATCACATTCCCATCTGACTCCTGGATATTATTTGTGGAGGGGAAACGAAACAACAATAATATAGATAAGTTAACAAATCTGTAAGCAGGTATTTATCTCTATTCATATATTATTTTTAGGTTTCTCAATTGGCTTCTCATATAAGAGCAATGCACTTAACTCATTTGCTAAAGTTCAAATGTCATCAATGTGAAAGAGGTAAAAAACCTAATATAAAACATACCTATTCAATTTGGCATGTTTATATCCTGTAGTTCTTGATCCTTTATTATCAGAAAATAAAATTATTTTCATGAGCACAGAACCCAATCCCTCCCCTTATACCTTATTTTATAAATAAGGGAAAGAATACTTGTTTGTTACTCCCCCTCCCGCAGAGGTTATGAATAGGAAAGGAACTACCACTAATCCTCCTCTCCCTACTATTTTCAATGTATTACAAAAATAAGGGGAGGGGTTTAATTTTTTCTCAAAAAGCATCCATTTATTATTAACTAAGGATTTGACAATAAAAGAAGATTACAAATCCATGAAATGAATGTTCATCTGAAGTTGAGACCTTATAGTTGCAGATATGGTTGTGAATTTGGTAAGTTTGTTTTTTCCAAAAGAAAAAACAATCTATTAAAATTGAAACACATGTTTTTTTCACATTTTGCACTTCACTATGAATTACAATTTTTTTCTTGTTTAGCTTATAATGATCTAAGCAACAGAAATTCTCACGAGAAAAAGAAACATGGAGGACTATACACAGCAGCACAGAATAAGAATGAAGTAAAGGAAGATCCCAGTGAAATATAATTTATGTCAGAGAATTGTTATTTCCTGATATGATTGATTCATTTTATTTTACAAAGAAAGCAAGTCCATCCATGTTGTTTAAATATTTATGTTTAAATTTTTTCAGAATATTATAGTTTTAGTCTTGAATAAAAAATGTTAGACAAAGAAAAGCTGCAGCAGCCTTTTACAAATGTGTTATCTTGGATTTTAACTGAGTTACAAGAAAATCAAGACGATTTTATTTCAATTGTCTGTAAGGTGAAAAATTATTTTATAAATCATTTGTATCAGAAATAACTATTTTAGCTATTAAAAGCACAATATTAACAGCTTGCTTTTTATTATTTACAATCATTAGACTGATATCTATCTTTAACCCATTGATTAGACTGATATCTATCTTTAACCCATTGAAAAACCTTTTTTTGCATTATAGGAAGGAAAAGAGTTCAGAACATCTGGTTTATTACTAGCAGCTGTGTCCCCTTTCATTTCTAATCTTCTCAAGTCTATTAAAGATTTTCAGGTAAAAAAATATTAAATTTTTATACCTAAGGCTTTTGTTTTACTTAAAACTTGATGTATTCATAATTAGGTGTTGTATTTTTTTGTAGTTAGTTTTATAGAATATTTTAAAACCTTTTAGATACTAATTTGAATAATTTCTTCCAATTATATTTCAAATTACATTTTACACATTTAAATTTTTTAGGATTGTACAATATTTCTACCAGATGTTGAAATTTCTTGCATTGAAGTTATCTTTGACAGAGTGTTTTCTTTTGCTTCAACACAGGGTTTGTACTGCTTCCATGTCATAATACATTTTTGCTGCTTTTGCTCATGCTTAAAAATTTTTTAAGATATCTATTACCTAAAGCAAAATCTTCGAATGAATAACATAATCTTTATTTAGATGAACAAAGCAATAATTATTGGAGCAGAGATCCCTTTGCAAGCCTATTTTCATTCAAATCAGGTATGAACTCAATTTTTTATTATTTGTTTCTTATCAAGACAAAAAAATATGTATTATAGATCAACCATTGCCTGGTGAATGGAGTAAAGATCCTAATGACATAAAAGAAGGTAAAATTTATTTACATTGAAGAACAAATTGCATACATTCTATAACCTTATTTTAAATAGAAAATGATTTTGATGATACAATGATACCTGATACTTTCTGTGATACTCAAGATAATGGTAAGAAATTAAAAATGACAATGATAAATACCTATTAAATATCTTAAAGAAAACAGTTAGACATGTAAATTTTTATTAACCCTGTTATAAATTATTGATTGACAATCATATTTAAGACGTAGGAGAAGATAATATTAATACTGTTTGTAATGGAATACCTATCAATAAAGTTTTAATCAGAGAATGTAGAGTTGATTTAGAAAGGTAAAATTTTGATAAAAATTAAATAATGTACCTAATATGATTGATTCCTATTCTTTTATATCACAAAATTCTTTTAAATACTTTGTAATCCATCAAAATATTTTAGGTTCTGTTTGTTATAAAAATTAATTTTCGTATAAAATGTTTAATGTTGTTTTTTAATTTAGAATTGTTGTTCCATCAGATTTAATTTCATACAAAACATATTCACCTATCAACCCAGAAAGAATTAGAAAAGCATACAACACGTCAGTACTTTTTTTCATAAACCATGAAAAAGTTTGTTTTAATAGAGTCTATAGACACATTAAGACAAAAGAGAAAGCACCTAGTCCTAAAATTAAATTTTTGTCAATTAATTACAGATTTTAAATTCAAATTGATTTTATATTTTTATAGAAGAAAGATAAAAATGAAAATCAAAGAAGCAAGAGAAAAGAATATTAAAAAGAAAATCAAAACTAAACTGAAGAGCTTAAACAAAGTGTCAGATGTTAACAGCTCAAATTATGAAGAATTGTCTGTTCATTCTCCTGAGACCAACACCGACAATCAACCAGTGCCCAAGAGAAATAGAAGAAAAAATGTAAGGTAAGTTTAGAAAGTTTTATATAATGCTATAGATTTCAAAAATGCATACATGTTTTTAAAAAATTAATATTGTTATATTTTGTTTGCACATATTTTCTTATTATTGTTGACAGGAATGATAGTGATTTTAAATTAGAGAACTCTAACAATTCAGGTTTGTTTTCTTTTGTTTTCATCTACAACTTATGTATTCTTTTCATCCACGGCGTGAGTTAATTTAAGTTAATAAAAAAATTTACAATATTTTTACACCCCCCTTCCTTGGACGTCCATGATGTGGTGGTACCCTCCCAAAATTAGTTTAAATCATCCCAGGATCTATGTGAAGCTGAATTGTAAAGGAGAACCATATTTGTTCTGTGTTTAACAAGATCTTTGGTACAATACACAAAGATGGGCATTCTGTTGCATACTTATTAGGATGAAGAGCTTGCATCTCTGAGAAGCTTTTCTATGTTTTTTTTAGCAGAAAAAGAGGGCGAGGAAAATAAAATAGAAGAAAAGAGAGGAAAAGTGATAAATGTAAAACTAGAGGACTTGCCTACAGGTGGTAACAAAGACTTAATTATTTCACAGAATATTTTGTGCCTTAAGAAATCTATTTTATCTTGTAATTTTTTTTCTATTAGATGAAATATTTGTTGAATATCAGGAGAAAATTAAGCAGTACTGTGAAGGTAAACATCAATTAAAAGTAATTAAAAATAAAGAAAGTAATTACGGTGGTGGTAATGATAGTGATTTTCAAGTGAAAAACTTTGATAATTCAGATTCAGGTTTGTGAAATGCAAAAAATAGGACAGAGATGGTCGTTCTGTTGTAATTATTTAAGGATTTTGGATTAATAACTTGCCTCTCTGAAAAGCTTTACTTTCACCTTACAAGATCCTTTTTCTATGATTTATTAATATTTCAGAAAAAGAGGAGGAGGAAAATAAAAGAGTCGAAAAGAGAAGAAAAGTGATATATTTAAGACAAGATGAGTTGCCTACAGGTGGTTATAACTTATAAGGACTTCTTTTTTTATCATAGAATATTTTGTTCCGAAAAAAATCAATTTTGCTAATAAAATCTTTTTCTATTAGATGAAAAATTTGTTGAATATCAGGAGAAAATTAAGCAGTACTGTGAAGGTAAACAACAATTAAAAGTCTATACAGGGGTGTATATTGTACATGGGATCCCCTGCTCAGGGGGGGGGGGGGGAATAAAAAATAGTTGGTTGGAGGGGAAAAAAATGTAAAAATTAAGAAAACTGAAAACATTTTTTCCATTTCCCTCCCTCCTTGGTGAAAAAACTTTTACAAATGTGTGGTAGGAGGGATAAAATAAATAAAATATAGAGTTCTTTACATATTTTTCCATTTTCTCCCTACTTGGTGAGAAATAACTAGGGGGGGAAGAAAAATAAGAAATTTTGTAGCAGGGGAAAAAAAATAAATCTTGTGCAGAATATACACCCCTGAGTCTATACCTCCCATATCTAGGGATCTAAAGGATGATGAAACACAAATTACTCTTTCTGTAGATCATAATTAGTGGTTGAAATGTTGAGCACTCAACTTAATGAACCCAACAAAACCTACCTATTTCAACTGATTAAAAAGATTTTGTAATGTAATTTATATTATTAATTTCAGATGATTGTATAGATATGACACCCGAGAATTACTGGCTTCAAATTCATGGACTAACAATTAATGACAAAATAGAAAAAATATATGATGTGCTTGTAAGTAACTATTGTTATTGCTTAATGTCCCCAAAAAAAACCTTCACAAAATTATTTGATTACCTATTCTTTTCAGGTTTGTCCGCTATGTCTCTATCATACACAAGAATTGAGATACTACTTTAGCCACCTTCAAGTTCACAAACTAAAAATTTTTAAATGTCAATGCATGCCATCAAGTTCACCAGGTATTTATATTTTAGGAACTAAATAAAAATTTAAAATAATATTTAAAAGTATCACACTGTGGGCTAGAATTGAATCAAGACAAAAGTAAGTGCCGAGCCCTGGGACCTATGTATGGTGAAAATAGACATAAAACCATGATGATTCCAGGTAAAACCAAAATATTTCAGCGGGGTCTTTTTGTTTTATTTCAATTTTAAGTTCTGAAAAAAAAATGAAAAAAATATGAAAATCTTTAATAAAAAACAAACAAAAACTGTTTTTCAAAATTTTTTTTCACTAAAAGATACAAACAACTTATATACATACTATAAGCTTTAAAAAAATCAAAATTTTCAAATTTAGGACTGCCTTTCCAAGGTTAGAAGAAAAATCCTAACAACGAATTCTAACATATTTCTGATCAACATAGCAATAAAACGTCTTTTGCTAAATCTTTAACATCAAAATTAAATAGCACTTACTAAAGACTTTTTTTCATTTAAACTTATACTTTTTACATTATTTAACTTTTAAGATTGTGTTTTTTTTAAAGAAAGGTTGCGTGATTTTTTTCCTCATAATTAATTTATCTTAATATGCTGCATTATAAGTGACTGACATTGTAGGCTGTGATGGCTTAGAAAACTCAATACCAGTTTTGTTAGCCCAGGCCATCGGCCCCTCGGGGCCTACAAAACTAGTTTTAATCTTTTTATTTTTATTTTACTATCTGCTAAAAGCTGTCTATAATCCCATACAATAAATAACTATTAAACATACCAATTAAAGTGAAACAGGGATCTTAAGGGATAAGACAAAGGATGATAAATTGATTACTCCTTCTGTAGATTAATATTATTGGTTAAAAAGTTTGGACTTTGCATGTTTGAACCATCAAATCATTAATCAATTCATAAATTATCAATAAAACATACCAAGACTAATAGTATAAACCAAACAATCAAGATGAAAAATAAAGTTCCCAAAGTTTTTGAACCAATGAATGAGAAAATATTTATAAAGAACTTTGGGTACCAGCAAATTTTACATTCCAATGTCCCCTTGATCCATATTAAATCTACCATTTCATAAATTGAAGAATTTATTTATCAGTATAATTTAATTGTAAACAACAAAACAACAGGGAAGAAGGGGACATAAGAACTGTAAAGATTCTTAGAAATAGGAAAAGTTTTCTTTTGTGTGGACACTGCTAGTTTGAACCATCCAATTAAGATTTAATAAAAGACCAGTTAACTAATTAGATAACGTGTCTATAAAAACTTTTGGTACCAGTATAATTTATAGTCACATGCCATACTCGGCGAGGGTGAGGTAATAAAGAGTAGCTCACTTGTGACAGCGGGTCAAGGTATAATATACTTGAGCGTGGAGCTTAATAGCCCTAGTGGCTAAACAAAAGTGTTTCATCCTTCTTCATTACTACTTAGGTCCAAACACTAAGAAACAATGGCTACACAAACAAATAAACAGTCACATTTTTCCTCCCTTCTTGCCGATTTGCATGTATTTATCATGTATAAAATCAATTATTTATCATACATTGGAGGTAGGGGGCTTTGGACTGTTAATAACACTAGTCTAAAAAGTTCTATAATAATAATTTATTATTCGTTGGCTTATATTTTAGTAAAAATATTTTGTTTTGTTTATTCTAGGTTTTTTTAAAATGAAACTTATATGGAATGTGTCCCAGAAATAGAGAGGACAATTGACTGTTTAATAAACTAGTCTCTAAACTTTATAAAGACATTTCTTATTCTTTGACTTAACAACTATGGGTACTTTTGAATAGTTTTGTTTTTGTCTGTTTTCAGGGGAAATTTAATTTGTATAGCAGCTATTCAAGACAGACGGCTGCATTTTTTGTGAAGATTCCCTAAACAATTTACTTTGTATATCAGTCAAGGTCTATAAATATTAAAATTATAAAATACGCAAGAAAGGTTTCAGGATTTAAAGAAATTCTTTTTAAAACTGCTTGTCCATATTCCCATCTCATCCATGTTATTGATGTTGTCATCCTTGTTTCTTTCTTTCAGGGATCTTAAGGGATAAGACAAAGGACAATAAAGTGATACATGTAGATTTCCACAAATTATGACAAGGAAACTAACCATTTCTTATGTAAAATTATTGTTTGATTATATGTTTGTAAAATATTAGTTTGAAACCATTCCATTAATTTTAGTAAAAGTACACAATTTTTTTGAGCTAACGTGGGTACTGGTGTGATTTACATCCCAATGTCCCCTCCCTCTTATAATTAGCAAAATAAATTTTAAAACGGCATTCTGCTTTTCAAAACAGGATATTTAAATAATTTGTATGATAGAACAAAAGATCCTAAAACTCTAGACAAAAAGTAACAGGATGTCTTTCTGTCTATATATAAGTGTATGTTTAACGAAGGAGGGAGGGAGTGAACTGGACATAGAATTGTAAATCATATCCAAAGTTTTATAAACACATTTTCTTATCCTTTTGATAATTTATGAATTGATTAATGATTTGATGGTTCAAACATGCAAAGTCCAAACTTTTTAACCAATAATATTAATCTACAGAAGGAGTAATCAATTTATCATCCTTTGTCTTATCCCTTAAGATCCCTGTTTCACTTTAATTGGTATGTTTAATAGTTATTTATTGTATGGGATTATAGCAGATAGTAAAATAAAAATAAAAAGATTAAAACTAGTTTTGTAGGCCCCGAGGGGCCGATGGCCTGGGCTAACAAAACTGGTATTGAGTTTTCTAAGCCATCACAGCCTACAATGTCAGTCACTTTTAATGCAGCATATTAAGATAAATTAATTATGAGGAAAAAAATCACGCAACCTTTCTTTTAAAAAAACACAATCTTAAAAGTTAAATAATGTAAAAAGTATAAGTTTAAATGAAAAAAAGTCTTTAGTAAGTGCTATTTAATTTTGATGTTAAAGATTTAGCAAAAGACGTTTTATTGCTATGTTGATCAGAAATATGTTAGAATTCGTTGTTAGGATTTTTCTTCTAACCTTGGAAAGGCAGTCCTAAATTTGAAAATTTTGATTTTTTTAAAGCTTATAGTATGTATATAAGTTGTTTGTATCTTTTAGTGAAAAAAAATTTTGAAAAACAGTTTTTGTTTGTTTTTTATTAAAGATTTTCATATTTTTTTCATTTTTTTTTCAGAACTTAAAATTGAAATAAAACAAAAAGACCCCGCTGAAATATTTTGGTTTTACCTGGAATCATCATGGTTTTATGTCTATTTTCACCATACATAGGTCCCAGGGCTCGGCACTTACTTTTGTCTTGATTCAATTCTAGCCCACAGTGATCATAATCTTGTAGGTACATTCTATGTAAATACTTTTTAAGTAGTATTCAGTTACTTTGGTTAATTTTATATTAAAATCCTACTTATCTACATAGAGAATATGACAGAAAAGCTTAGAGGGATGGCTGATCAAGTGATTAAGATTTCTAAAGGTATTTCTTATAACTTTTTGTTTAAGATTTGGTTATCACCTAAATGTAAAATAATTCATGATTTGAATGAAGCTGCTAGGAGCTTTACAACTAGTATATAATATAACTAGCGGTTTCGCCCCTAGCCTCTAGGGGCTTTTCCCCAAGAGGTTTAATCAAACCAATTTTTCATATTTTAGATTTAAAGAAAAAAATTTTAAAATTTTTTTGGGGGGGGAGAAATTTTTTTTTTTTTTTGGGGGGGCGGGGTTGGTCGACCCAACTATTTTAATTTTAGTTTTAGAAAGAAGAACAAAATTTTTAAAGGGGGGGATGGGGGTTGGTCGACCCAACTATTTTAATTTTAGTTTTAGAAAGATAAAAAAAAATTTTTTTTGGGGGGGGGAATTTTTTTTTTTGGGGGGGGGTAGTCGACCCCACTATTTTAATTTTAGTTTTAAAAATAAAAAAAAAATTTGGGGGGGGGGTATTTTTCATTTTTGGGGGGGTTGGGGGTGTCCCACCCCCCGAGAAAATAGTTATGAACCTTCCGGGGACCTATGAGAAGCTACCCTGTAAAGGAGAACCCGATCGGTTCAGCGGTTAGCGAGATCCTTCTCTACAAACAAACAGACAAACAAACACACACACAAACAGACAGACATCGTTCTACTTTGTATTATAGATGCATACAATTTGGTTTGTTCTAGGCTCAAATGGTTCATGGAGTGAAGAATTTAAGACAGCAGTGGTTGATTTACTTGGTAACGGTTTCTCATATAAAGAAATAGCACGTCAATTAGGTGTTAAACAGCGACGGATTAAATGGCTATTGAAGAATCATATAAAGGAAATCAAAGATAAGAGAGATCTCACAAGGGCTAAAGGTAACTTATTTTTGTCAAAGTTAATTGGCAGTTTTTCTGTATAATAACAGTCTTAATTTTGATAATGGTCAACTTGTTTATAATGCATATTCCTTAAAATTAAAATTAAAATTTAATTAGGTAGTATATTAAAAAAAAACTTTCAATTTACCCCTAAACATATTATATATTTGGTGTCATATATTTTAGTAGCCAAATGTGCAAAGTTGAAAAAAATGCATGTTATCAAAGACCATTGGAAATGGATAAAATGTGATAAATGTCAGGATTACATTGATCCATTGAAGATGCGAATGCATTTGGCATTCAAACATAAAATTAAACAGGTATTACCGAATTAAATTTCTCAACAATTTCTACATTTGTTGATGACAGATGCTTTGTAGGATTCCAAAATATATATAAAATGCAATTCTTTAAAGCCAGAATTTGGGAACCATGTGGGGTTTCCCCTAAATTGTAAACAATTTTGAAACATTATAGTTATAACTTTTTGCATTACTTAATTCAGGTTGTAGAAACCAAATGTGAGATTTGTGATGAGAAGTTCAAAGTAGGTTCAAGCAATTTTAGTTTTCTACTTCACATGTCAAGACACAAGGCAGAAAAGTAAGTTTTCTAGGAATTCTTTCTTTAGGAGGAGGGAGGTAAAACTAAGCTAATCTTTTTGGGGGAGAAGGGAATGTGTTTAAACCTTAAATATGGTGTATATTAAACGTCTAAAGCTTCATCTGATTTGTAAAATTTTTAATGCACCCTTGGCCTCTGTGGGTGAATAATAATCAATCCGTTTTCCAATGAACATTATTTAATTTTGTTCATATAAACACTGGATGAAATGAAAAAAATTGTTGAGAGAACAAAATGAATAATAATGAGTATTTAATTTTTTTTGCAATACAAGGAGCTTGAATGCAGAAATAGGTTATAGCCAACAAGTGAAATAAATCTAAAATAATATTCAGGGGACAGATAAAAAGGTCGTCAATCCTACTAGGTTTGGCCCACAAACAACAGCTAAAATTATGTAAAGGTTTCGTGATTTTTTTGGAATTAATTTCTTTGTTGGTTCAAGCTGGCTTGAATGTTATTAAGACGCAACCGTTTCATTTCCAGGATTCATAAAAAAAAAGCTTTTAAGATACCCAAACTTTCATAAATATTGAAGTAAAGTAAACAGAATCAGGATAATCAGGGGAAAATAAAATTAACTAATCAATACAGTGTACTTAAAATTATTTTGTAACTTCATCTTCAATTTTTTTAAGGTTTACATGTGACTGTGAAATTAAGTTTATTAGTCTCAGGCATAAAAATCACCATATGCAATCCGTCCATCTGAAGGTACAATATTCATATCAATCTATTTACAAAATACATTATTTAGATATGGTTAGTAAATTAGTAATCAATCACATGTCTTTGAATCAAAGTGTTGAATCAAAAAGTTTTTGTACATGTAAAATATTTAAAATGCCGAATCTATATAGATATTTATTCAGGAGTTTGTATGTTGTGATCAGTGTAATGACGTGTTCAAAAATATGAAATCATTAGAAACACATAAAAAAGAACATTCTGAAATTTTCAAACTCAATCAAAAGGTTGTTTGTGACCAATGTGGTAAAGAATTAGGATCTTCACAAAGCTTAAGGATCCATTTGGAGACAGTCCACAGTGTAACTACCACTAGGAAAATAGAGAATACTTCAAGGATTTATTAAATTTGTGTGACTAAACTTGCATTTATGCTTATTTTGAACACCATAACTTGTTTATCTTAATGAAAGAATACCATATAAGATCAAACTTTAATGTGCAGATTAATATTTTAAGGAAATTAATTAGAGGGGGTGGGGATGGAAGCATTTATTTTAAATATTCTTAATTCTTTTACATGACTCAGGCTAGCGCAATGTGAAAAATGTGCGAGACAAATGAACCCTCTAAAGCTAAAACATCATGTATGTGGCAAAAAAAGAATAAAGAAAATTTGTAAATACTGTGGCAAAGAGGTTTGTTTCCTTGCTTTTTCACAATTTTCCTGTTGAATTATATACAAAAATTTAATTATAATTAAAACTATAGTTATGGAGCATATTTTTAATTGTCAAGAAAAGATAAGAGAGAATTTTCTACAGGAAATCATAAAACCTTTCTTAAAAAAAGAATATAAAACCATGCACAACAAAAGAAATGATGTAAGACATTTTTAGGGGAAAATATACTATTTTTAAAAAAAAATGTATAAATGAATGATTATAATAACGTCCCACCACAGGTATGTTCAGTGAATTTTGATGAAAAGTTTCTGAGAACTCTGTAGACCTCAATTTCATTTGTTTAATTAACTCTAGTTCTCAGAAACTTAGCATATCCAACTAAAATCACTGCATTAAGGTGCCTAACATCACAAAAATCCCAATTAATAAATTAATCTTAACAAAACTTGGTAAAAGTATGTAAAATTAAAATTCAGCCCACTATCTTGAAAAGAGTTGAGAAAATCACTAAAACTTGAAAATCAAGAAATCAATCTAGCATCTCAATAACAGACAGATGGACAAAATAATGTATAGATTAGATGGGCATTTTTCATAGGAATCTTCACTAAAAATCTTGTTTATCTTGAATAGAAGCCGAGAAAAACTCATTTTCCCCATAGCGTGATGGACGGAATAATATACACAAGCAAAGATTATTATTCTGTACAAATAAGGGGAAGTGTTGCTAATCTGTAAATTTGTATGTCTCTCCTTTATATATTATTTTTAGGTTTATAAGATGGCTACTCATATAAGGACAAAGCACTTAACTCATTTGCTAAAGTTCAGATGTCAACAATGTGAAAAAGGTAAAACCTAATATAAAACATACCTATTCAATTTGGCATGTTTATATCCTGTAGTTCTTGATCCTTTATTATTAGATAATAAAAATTATTTTTATGAACACAGCACCTAATCACTACAAACATAAGGCAAGAGGTTTTATTTGTGCTCCAAAAGCATCCATTTATTATTAACTAAGGATTTGACGAAAAAAGAAATTTACAACAGCATGAAATGAATGTTCATCTGAAGTTGAGACCCTACAGTTGCAGATATGGTTGTGAATTTGGTAATTTTGTTATTTCCAAAAAAAATTATTAAAATTAAAACACATGATTTTTTTGCACATTTTGCAATACACTATAAATTTTTTTAGCCTATAATGATCTGAGCAATAGAAATCATCATGAGAGAAAGAAACATGGAGGACTATACATAGCAGCACAGAATAAAAGAAGATCCCAGTGAAATATAATATATGCCGAAGAATTGCAATTTCCTGATATGATTGATTCTTTTTATTTTACAAAGAAAGCAAGTGTATCCATGTTGTTGACTAATATTTATTGGAAATATTTTTTCAGAATATTATAGTTTTAGTCTTAAATAAACAATGTTGGCCAAAGAAAAGCTGCAGCAGCCATTTTCAAATGTGTTATCTTGGATTTTAACGGAGTTACAAGAAAATCAAGATGATTTTATTTCAATTGTTTGTAAGGTGAACAAATACTTTTATAAATCATTTGTATAAGACATAACAATTTTAGTGATTAAATACACAATATTTAATAGCTTGCTTTTCATTATTTGCATTTAACTAAATGATATTTCTATCTTTAACAATTTGAAAAACCTTTCTTTGCATTATAGGAAGGAAAAGAGTTCAGAACATCTGGTTTATTACTAGCAGTTGTGTCCCCATTTATTTCTGATCTTCTTAAGTCAATTAAAGATTTTCAGGTAGAAAAGAAATTTGTTTAATAAGCTTCCCTTTTCTTTAAAACTTGATGCATTCTGTTAGAATTTTACTATGAAGGAAGAATAATTTTAAAACAATTTAGATATAGATTTGAATAACTCCTGCCCATTGCACTTATGTTTTAAAAAACCTCTTACATATTTTATTTTTTTAGGATTGTACAATATTTCTACCAGATGTTGAAATCTCTTGCATTGAAGTTATCTTTGAGAGAGTCTTTTCTTTTGCTTCAACACAGGGTTTGTATGTTTCTATGTCATATAACATTTTGGGAGGTATCTATGACTGCTTTTGCTTTTGCTTACCTACTAAAATTATAAGGTACCTCTTTAAGCAAAATATTCAAATGAATAAGATGATCTTTATTTAGAAGAACGAAGCAATAATGATTGGAGCAGAGATCCCTTTGCAAGCTTATTTTCATTCAAATCAGGTATTAGATCAATTTTTTTCATTATTGTTTTACTAGACTTTTATAAATTTACTGTATCTTATTTTAGATACTTATCAGTTTGAGGAAATCTTCTGTGATGTAAAGCAAGGTAGGAAATAACTTTTAAAGTCTATTTTTGTTTGAAACATGCAAAATTTCTAAATTCTTATTATAATTTCAGAAGAAACATTTGACAACTATGATGATAACTTAGATGACAACTTCTTTGATAATGATGTAGAAATGGATAATATCAAGTATGAACATGTGAAATCTGAACAAAAGACAAACAGTAAAATTCTCATCAGAGATTGCAAAGTTATAATTGATAGGTATAATATATTAGTATACATATTTATGTAAAATGTTAAATTGTCAATTTTAAGCATAATCTATTTTGTAGATTTAATGACAAAGAAAATTTGAATGAAGAAGTTGATGAAATAAGTTTGAAAAGAAGAATTGAAATAAAGAAAGAGGAATCTAAAGGTAAATATTACAAAAACCAAAAAAAAATTGAAATTATATTTTGAATTAAAATTGAACCTTAAATTTGTAAATAGCAAATAAATCCAGCAGTTATGTTTAAAACTAGAAATTAATAAGTTTTCTAAAAATATTTTAGATACCAACTGCGCACCGAGAAAGAAAAAGAAATCTTCCAAAAAAGTAATTGTATCAAAGCAGAAATCTAAAAGGAAAGAAGCAAGCTACGATTCTGATGAGAGCTCCTATGGAGAAGGTTATTCTGATAATGAAGGTAAATAAATTTCGGATCAACTGCAGTTCAGGGTAAAATATTCCTGGTAACGAATATTTCCAAAAATCTATGAATTTTAAAGGCTGCTAGCTGCCAAACGGCTTAACGTACAGATTTTGCCCGCACACTGTTTTAAGTGGCATAAGAAAGCCTACAAAAATCTGAAATAGCTAAAATTCAATAATGCATAATTATCTCGCAGTGCAGAGAAATGCGCGAAAAAGACCTATTTTACGCGTTTTTTCTTCAGTGAATCTTTCCTGTGCATCATTTGATCTTGGCTATTCCAGATTATTTGTAGGCCTTCTTAGGCCGCTTAAATTGGTGTGCGGGTTTGATCTGTACGATCAGCCGTTTGGCAGCTAGCAGCCTTTAAAATTCATAGATTTTTGAAAATATTCATTACCAGGAATATTTTACCGTGAACTGAAGTTGATCCTAATTTTCTTTTGCATAACTAAAATGTATATAAAAAGATTCAAACTTTATCAATCCAAAATTTAAGAATTTCACTATTTTATTTCTCACTACTCTTTAATATGTTTTTAGATGATGAAAATTTAAGTAGCAAAATCAAAAAGCAGAAGAAAACTCCCTCTAAGATAATGAAGCCTGAAGAATTACCAAAAGGTTAGATCTATGTTATATGAATTAGGATTTCCTTAGAATGCCTAAATTACCTAGGCAAAATGAGTTGTTCAATTTCAAGATTTATATTTTTTTACAATTAGTGTAAAGTAAAAATGGTGATATTGAAAAATCATTGAAATCATAACTTTTAAGAAATTTGTTTATATTTAAATTTTAGATGAGAAATTTGTCCAATGCCAGGAAAAGATGAAGAATTTCCTTGAAGGTAAAAAAAATAATTGAGATATAATATATATATACTATCTTTACTAAATTGCTCAGCCATTATAAATTCTGTTAATATTTTTATTTTAAACCTCTACATAAACTTAGTTGTAACTGGAGTAATTTAGATAACAGCATGGATCTGAGTCCTGATTTGTATTGGAGACAAATTAATGGTTTAACTGTAGATGACCAACAAGATGTATTTCAATTGCTGGTAAGAATTTTTCTTAATGAAACATGATTTATATCTTAAATTTAAAAATTATCTGAGGATAGGTATTATTTTATAAAAAAAATTAGCATAATTTAAATTCTTTTAATTTTCTTTTAACCCACATTCAATTGATTTTAACAGAAATTAAATTCTTCATTTTAGTTTGTCTTTTCTTAATTACATTCTTTTCTTGTCTATCTCTTATTGATTCTCCCCATCACTGCACCCCCCCCCCTTTCTTGTAACAAAAACTTATTTTCATTTTTTACTTTAAACTTATGTAAAAAGTGGTGATGGAACCATCAATTATATGGGCTAGTGGTAAGTCCATAAGTTTACCTACTCAAATTCACTTACTTTTTATAAAGAGCTTTAAAATCTTTAATATTCCAATATATATTGTTTAGGTTTGTCCACTGTGCCTATTAAAAATGAATTCCCTAACCTCCATGTTTTATCACTTACAGAATCATAAAGTTGACAATTTCTCATGCCCTTGTGCACCACTAGAAACTAAAGGTAACCAATTTTAAATAGAAGCAGAATTTTGCATTCAATTTGACATTGTTAGAATTGTCCTATTGATTTCAAACTTTAGATGATGATTCCTGTAACAGTTAAGTTTTGACACTCAGTCTACAAGTGTTTATGATAGTTTGTTATACCGTTTGATTGTATTCAAATCTATGTAATTTCAGGCTTAGCAGCATTAGAAACTTGTCTGACAGAACCAATAAAGGATAAAAATGGTAATTCATTTTGTTGTGTGAGAGGAGTAAAGATTAACGCAGTAAAAAATAAAATATCTACAGAAAATACTTTTTAAAATTTGATATAATAAGTAGGTAGGTATTTAATTTTTTTCCTCAAATCTTTTTTTAGGTTTCTACTACAGTGAAGAAGTGAAATCTAAAGCTATTAAACTGAAATTACAAGGATACACTTGCATTCAGGTTCATACAATACAAAACTGATTTTTAAAATATTAAGATAGGAAAATGAGAATTTTGGTTTAGGTGATGGGTTTAGAACGTTTTTTTTTAAGATGAAAAAAATTACCCACAGATAATAAATGTTGTATTGTATAAATGATGTAGATTGCCCAACATCTGGGAATTAAGAAGAAGGCAGTGCTAAGATTTTGGAATACTCTAAGCAACACTGCCAAAAAACAAAAAGTGAAAAGAAATGGTAAGTTCTTTAGGTACTTACATTTTCGTCTATTTATTTCATATGTTTTTTGGCTAAAAGTAAATATGTAATAAAAATATTGATATATCGACTTTTTAATTCTACGAAGATCTATATTCTTCCTACTTTTATACTTCCTTGTTATACCGCAAAGGTTAGCCACTTCTTTATGCTATTACCTATAAGCAGCTACTCTGTACCCAATTGGTCTGTTAATTTAGTGCTATATAAGTAAATTGAATCAAGATAAGGAACAGCTAAAGAACGACATAAATCTAAAATATTATGGGGGGGGGGGAGATAAAAAGGTTGTCTTTAATATGAAACGTTTACCCTGAGAAATAAGCTGAAATTGATTTTTAAATGATTTTTTTTACATATTCTTGTTTTGTTATTAGATGTTGAGTTGAAAAGGCAGCATGTGATGCTTGTCCACTGGAAGTGGGTGCAATGTGAATATTGTAAGAAAATAATTGATCCAGAGAAATATGAGTTTCACAAAGCAAGATATCATAATGTGGTAAGTCTTAAGTTTTACATTGAAAATCTGCTTGCTAAATCAATATACTATTACTTGGATGTTGCACCAGATTTTCATGTACTCTGATGAAGGGATGCTTGCAGCTGGCTATAATAACTTTTCCCCACTATCCACCCACATTAACCCATCCCCTTCTCTACTACTGGATGAACGAACTGACCATTATATGAGGTCCATAATAACAATCTAAATTGACAACAAATTTTTTCCTGTCAATATATCCATTGCTCAGTCCATCCTTCACTGGCGAATGGGTTAATATGTAATGTACCTAGATAGTTATTAAAACAGAAAATCAACAACTTCTTTCAACTGAAAAATTATATGGGGTTAAGGAAGTATAATGATGATCCACTCTTTAGTTGAAGGAATAATTCTTTTTTTAAAAATCTTTTTGTTTCAAACAAATTGCCACTTTTAAAAAATATAAATGTTGCTTTATTTTATTTGTAGAAATTAACAAGATCTTGTGAGTATTGTAAGAAGAAGTATACAAGAGTTGAATTTTATAGAAACTGTGTGGCTAAATGTAAAGCAGAGAGGTAATAGATTTTTCTCGTAAAATCAGGGAGTAAGGAAGGGGACAATGGGCAATTAATTCAATATAAGAGTTATCAAAGAAAGGGCATGAAATCCAGTTTAATCCAATAAATTTGTAGGAAATTATAAAGGGATTGTTAATTGAATAATAGATTTCCATAGCGTCATGTAAAGTGAAATCACAACTTGTTTTTGATGAAATATATTGAGATTTTTTGGTGTGATTTTTATATTAAAAGATTATTGGACCCGGCCAGCTGCTAACAAGAATATGACTGCCCCTTTTTATTCTGTTTATTTCCCTTGCCCCCACCTCCCTTCTCCCCATCTGCTACATTCCAAACTAACACAACGAGTGTTTATTTCCCTTGTTTTATTTATTGTTTTATTGTTTTATTATTATTGTTTTATTGTTTTATTGTTGTAGTACTCTGTAGAGTCCAGGTAGGACCATTGTCAGAGGTTTACAGAATCATCTGTTCAAATAAATATCTAGTCTTTTCTTAAAAATGTTCAAATTCACTGCAGTTTTCACATTATTTGGAAGTGAATTCCATGACTTTGCTGCTCTGGTACTAAAAAAGTTTTTGGTAATTTCTGTACGTTTGAAATCAATCTGTAATGAATTTTCACTATTAGTGTTTCTTGTAGCTGGCCTTCCCTGCTCAACTCTTGTAAACCAAGTGTCAGCATTAACTGAATCTAATCCATTTAGTATTTTAAAGGTTTGGATCAGGTCTGCTCTTGTCCTTCTAGTTTCTAGTGACATCAGATTTATTTCTTTCAACTTAGCTTCGTAGGTTTCTCCTTTTAGGCCAGATATCATAGAAACAGCCTTCCTTTGCACTTTTTCAAGAACTTCAATATCTCCACTTTGCCAAGGATTCCAAGCTGGTGAAGCAAATTCAAGGTGTACTCTAACATATCTTTTGTACAGGTTTAGAAAGGTAAATCTGTCTCTATAGTGGAACGCACGAGTAAGCTGATTAAGCATAGCTAAAGCAATTCTGGAGGACTCTTTACATTGCAGGCTAGGTTTGAGGTTTTTATTAATTCTGACACCAACATCTTTCTCAAATTCAACTTTTTTCAATGCTTTTCCATCCATAAAGTAATCAAAGTTATGGTTTCTTGCTCCAACGTGCATGACTTTGCATTTATCAACATTAAATTGCATACTCCAGTCCTGTGACCATTTAAAAACAGAATCTAATTGTTGCTGAAGAACTATTTTATCTGCTGTATTAGAAACAGGATGTCCAAGTTTTGTATCATCGGCAAATTTGCTCAGGACCTTGAACTAGTGGCGCAGCAACATCCAGATCATTTATATAAATGAGGAACAATACTGGGCCCAAAACTGAACCCTGTGGGACTCCAGAGATGACATCTATCCAGGTAGATTCCTGACCATTCAATACAACACGCTGTTTTCTGCCTCTTAACCAGCTTTTTATCCAGGCCAACAGGTTGCCCTTGATGTTCATAGCTTCTAACTTTAATATAAGCTTATTGATAGAAACTTTGTCGAAAGCTTTAGAAAAATCTAGATAGACAATATCCATAGGAATATTTGCTTCAATGTTTTTCATTACAACCTCAAGAAATGCTAATAAATTTGTGGTACAAGATTTACCTTTAGAGAAGCCATGCTGTGATGATTTAATGAGGTTGTTGCTGTCTAAATGTTCAACAAGTTTGTCTTTAATCAGCGATTCTAGCATTTTACATGGTATACTAGTTAACATAATTGGTCTGTGGTTTTCTGGTTTACCTTTACTACCTTTTTTAAATAAAGGTGTAACATTGCCACGATTCCAGTCAGTTGGCACTTCTCCAGAGGCAAGAGATTTGTTGAACAATTTAGCTAATGTTCCTGCTAATTCAGTTTTAAAAGATTTCAGTATATGACTTGTAATACCATCAGGGCCGCATGAATTAGTCTTTTTTAAAGCATCAATCTTCTCAATCACATCTTTTTTAGTCACTGTAATGTTTTCTAAAGATGGACCATCAACATTTGTTAATGTTTCAGGTATATTATCATTATCACTTACAAACACTGTGGCAAAATAGTCATTAAAAATCTGCGCCATTTCTTTACTGTCTGTAACAATTCTTCCATTCTTAACAAGTGGGCCAACTTTATTTCTAACTTTTGTTTTAGAACGTAGATAAGCATTAAAAGGTTTAGGGTTTGTGTCCTTAGCAAGTTTTTTTTCAAATTTTCTCTTGCTATTTCTCACTGCACGTTTACATTGTTTCTCCACTTTTTTATAGATTCTAAGATTTTCATCAGTTCTATTTTTACAGAGAATGGCAAATCTCCTCCTTTTTTGACGACAAAGTTTCACTATAGTCCTATTCATCCAGATAGGTTTATTATTTTCACAGCGTTTTTTAGTAGGAACAAAATTTGTTATTGCAAGGTTTAAAGTATTTTTAATCACATTCCAACTTTCTTCAACATTCATGCCATTAATAGTGTTTTCAAGATCACAGCTTATCACATACTCTTTAAATGCATTATAGTTCATATTACTCCAGTCATAAATAAAATCATTACTGTTGTCAAAGTTTACATCACACAGTATATCAATACTTAATATACAGTGATCACTATTAGCTAAGTTTCCAACATTTTCAATATTAACAACACGGTCAGGACAATTTGTTAATACCAAATCTAGCATATTACCTCTAATATGGGTAGGAAAGTCCACCATCTGGTCCAAGGATTTATCAGCAAGAATATCAAGAAAACGTTGATATTTGCTTGGACTGCTGTAGCTTAGCCAGTCAATTTCTGGCATATTAAAGTCTCCAACTATGATGTGTGGTTCGTTTACAGGTAAATTATCAATCATATCACATAAAAGTTCATTGTTTTGTACAGCACTATTTGGTGATCTATATAATAGAGTAACTAAAATACTGGTGGAGTTGTCACTATTTAAAATCTTGAAGCTACAGTATTGATTAAAATCTGAAGTTTTGTCGATAGGTAAAACTGAAAATCCATTTTTCACATAAACCAATAAGCCTCCACCAATACCATATTGTGTGTCACAACGGTCAAGTCTTAAACTAGGTTCTAAGTAGTAGTCAGGTATTGTTAAAATTGAATTTGAAATGTTATCATTGCACCACGATTCACATACTAAAATTAGTTCAGGTTTTTTTTCACTTGCAAGTAAAGTAAGGTCATTCAATTTACATGTAATGCTTCTAGCATTTAAATATAAAACATTTAGCAACGTCTTTTGTTTGGAATCCTGGATTCCTCTGCCAGGTTGTTGTCCTGCAGGTCGTCCGCCTCCATCTCCTCCCTGCTCCTTCTCACACTTCCTATTCTTTGTCTGTTTTGGTTCAGGTTGTTTTCTGTTTTTTTCCAGATTTTTTTTATCTGTCGTTGGCCTTTTTTCCCTACCAGTTTCCAGAGAAAGTTTTTTGCTTCTTCAGGTGTCAGTTTTGAGTTCAGGTCCTTGGCCTTGCCA
The DNA here is from genome assembly GCF_053477335.1 of Acartia tonsa. NCBI lineage: Eukaryota > Metazoa > Arthropoda > Copepoda > Calanoida > Acartiidae > Acartia > Acartia tonsa. The sequence goes on along the minus strand of NC_137266.1, from coordinate 12,987,383 downwards.
ATAAGCTCTTTTTCTTTCTCAACTTGCATTTTTGTAAGATCTGGAGATATTGAAATATGTTTGTATCTGCTTTTAGCAAGCTTCCAGGCAGATTTTAGGATCTTGTCTTTCTTATCCTCAGCTTTAAATCCAACAGTCAGTGGGCGAGATTTATTGGAGACATATTCACCTACTCTACTTATGAACTTGATGTCATTCTCAGCATCTATCTGGCATCCTAGATCCTGAAAGATTTTAGTAACTGTTTCTGTGTCCAATTGTTTTCTTTCTAGCGGCCGTAGTTCAGAATCTTGTTCATCTAGGGAAAAAATTACAAGGTTAAGTTTTTTGGCTTCTCTTTGTTCAAGTTCGTCAAAAACAGTCTGGCTTTGAACGGCAGATGAACTTTCTTTCATCTTTTCAACATCAGCTTTAACTAACGCGATATTGTCCTTGTTAGATTGGATATCAGTATTTTGTTTTGTATTTTCTGTTTGAAGATCAGTAACATTTTTTTTCAATGTCGCAATTTCACGCCCATTTTCAGCAACAATTTTGTGAAGTTTAGAGAGTCCCAATGAGCAACCTTCACAGGACCAGAAATGGCTGCCTGTCTTGCTGGATATTTTTTCAATCAACTTGAATTCATCGTCATCAAGGCCACAGTCTTTATGTATCCTTGCCCCCACTTCCCTTATCCCTTCTCTACGTCTGCAATATTCAAAACATACATAACGAGTAGCGGCATTTCATGTGCAAGTCCCCAAACTCAGTCAGAAACTGCTAAATTCTTGCACATTCCCTTTAAGCCAGTCCCCAAAGTCTGAGACTCCTAAAAATTGAATATTCGATCCAATGTCCCCTCCCTTACTCCCTGCGTAAAATACATTTTTTAGGCTGATTTAGTGTTTTGTTTTTGTAATAGGTATGTGAATATTATTTTATCATTATAATAAAATAACAGGATCTCTCTCTGTGGGTGTCTGTGTGTACCTAAGGATCTCGCTAACCGCTGAACCAATATGGTTCTCCTTTGTAAGGTTGCTTCCTAGAGGTTTATAACTATTTCGGGGGAGGGTACCAAGTAGAAAAGAAAAAATCGGGTTTTCGAAGTTTACCCCCTCCTCCTAAAGTGCCCCTAGAAGCCTAATGGGGCGTAGCTAGTAGTAATTAATATGAAACATGTTTGCAGGTATAATTGTGACTGTAATATTGTGTTTACAAAGAGAAAACAAAAAGCTCACCATGTACAGTCTGTACATTTAAAGGTAAATGTTTGACAGTTTTAGCTTAAATCTTTTTATTTTCATTTTATAACATGTAGTGATTTTACCTAAACGTTAAAATGGTTCCTTTAGCTGCTATGTCAGATGCGCTACATTGACAAAAAAAAACAAGCTAAACTCATTACCTACCATGCACAGTTTAGAACTTCAAGACAAAGGTCGTGGAATTAAATAGTTGTTTGTCGTCTAATAGGTGTTACTTAATCCAATACCCCAGGTGTTTCCATTAGTTATATTTGGTTGTTTGGACGTTACAGTGATATGGACGGACAGCATCCTCGCTCGTAATTGACCTAAGCTTGTTGCTGCTTACATACAAAATTGACATCGCGTCATAACTAAAGACGTTAAAAATGGTTCTTACTGCTGCTATGTCAGGTGCGTGACATAAATAATAAGAGTAGGGGGGAATGTCTTGGTCCATAAACAGGCGCAACTCACTACCATGCACAGTTAGGACTTCTCAGACAAAGATCATGCAATGAAGGGGTTGGTTGTCTGATTGATGTTACTTCACCTAATATCCTTGGGTGTTAGAGTATCGCATATTTCAAAGTTTTCCATTTTAAACCAATTTTTTGTTTAGGAAATGGAATGTTGTACCCACCCAAACTGTCATTTCATATGTAACACTCAGAAGAGTATGGATGCACACTGGCGCAAAGCTCATGGCAACAAGAAGAAACAGGGTACAATTGTTTGTGATACTTGTGGCAAGGTAATTCACATTGTCGAATTAACAATAATAAAAAGTAGTAAGGTGTTATGTTTGTATCTTAATATCTCACAAAATACTGAATCGATTGGGTTTTCCATTTTATTAAAGCTTCACTAAGATCCTGTGGTGACTTTAGGCAATTTTATTTTTCGATTTTAGTCATGGGATGGTTTTAGGCTAGGACTTTTCTTCTTCTTTCTACCATTTCAAATAACAAAGATTTTATTTTATTCTGTACTATAACTTATGGATGATGATGATAAAATGAGGCAGTGCTTTAAAAAGAACAATAGCATTTTGGTTTCAAAATTAATTCATTTAAAATGTTCTAGAAGCTATTTGTGTAAAGATGCCATCAATTAAAATTGTTTTACCTACTACAAATGTTAAAATTCTTCTAGGAGATATCCCACTACCATATGAAGGAGCATATGGCAGCTGTGCATCCTGTTCCAGAGAGTATGGTACAGTGCCACCTCTGTCCCAGACAAGTGTCTGCTCCTCTCTTAAATCAGCATATTAAACAATATCATTTTGGAAGCAAAGAATGCACAGTTTGTGGTAAAAAGGTGAGCAGCTTTAAAAAAAAAAAAGAATTTAATGACTAATGCATTCTATAAAACTACCGCTTTGACAAGTTTAATGGAAATTAAAAGGGATAGTTAGTTGCATGTATTAAAACTAAGGGGGGGTTTTTAATGCAACTATCTCGTAATCAATGTATAAATGGCACTTAGAATTCGAATTTCGATCTAAAATTTTGCATAAGTAATCCTTGGTAGGTCTATTTTCCCTAAATCGAACAAAGAGTTGGAAAAATAACGGCTAACAGCTGGCGGCTCAGCAGTTTAGCCATTTTTTGGGCTATTTTCAATGCAAATCATAACGAAACCTATCTCCACATAATACTATATAATATTCTGCTCCAAAATGTTTTTAAACGGTTCTAGGCGGTAGTTGCTGGTACTAGAAATCTGAAAATGTTTTTTTGTATCATTTCACATGATTTAAAGCAAAAATAAGTTTTAAAAAGTTTATTCCTACGTAATTTATGACAGATTTGCCCTAAAAATAGCCAAAAAACGGCTAAACGGCTGAGCCGTTAGCCGTTACTTTTTTAACTTTTTTGTTCGATTTAGGGAAAATAGACCTACCAAGTATTACTCATGCAGAATTTTAGAAATTCGAATTCTAAGTGCCATTTATACATTGATTACGAGATGGTTGCATTACCTCCCCCCCCCCCCCCTTAGTAAAAATTTAGAATTCTTTCAAATATAAGTCCTACAGATGTAGTTTAAACTATTGAACAGGAAAAAATATGCAGTTTGCTAAATTCCAGTTTCAATGCACTTCATGCAACTACCCCTTTGATTTTGTAGCTTTCAATTATAAATACTTTCATGTTTAGGTTCGCAAGTTAAAAGAACATTTCTACACCGTTCATTCTCCTGATAATTTAGAACACAAATGCACTCAATGTGAAAAAGGTAAAGTCGATTCTGTAAAGTGATTATTTTAGATGATTTTTTTCTATCTAAATACTTGATGTTTCATTTAGCTTTCTTTTCTGAAGCAAAATTAAAAAAACACGAGATGAATGTTCATTTAAAGCTGAGACCTTACAGTTGCAGATATGGCTGTGAATTTGGTAAGTTTTTAGTAGAGCGAAGCTGCTCTATAATTCACTTTGTCTGTATGTCCGTTAGTTCGCTATGGGGAAAATGGGATTTACTCAGCTGTTATTAAAAATAAACCTCTGATTTTTCTTGTCAACATTTTCATCATTATAGGTTATTTTTAAGTAAATAACAACCATAGAAGTCCAAACTTCTTTCAGTATTCAATTTACTTTGTAAATCAGTCCATAATCCATGCATCAACAGATATGTAAATATTTTTTAATGAAAGTTTCGTGATTTTCTCTCATTCTTAATTTCTTTTTGTTCAGCATACAATGATTCGAGTAATAGAAACGCCCATGAGAGGAAAAAGCATGGGGCAATTTATTCTGCTGATGCAATAAACACAATCAAAGAAGACTGTGAAACATTGATGGAACTAGAAACAGAATAATGAGATTACAAAAAAGGGAATTAATGTAGAAAACAAATATTACAATTTTTAAAAATGATTCAACTTAAAACTGAGCTTTGGTACTTTGTAAAATTATATATAATTCATTAATGAATTGAAATTTAATTCATTTAGGTATTTAGATTAAAAATTAGTTTTAAAATTCAATAAATTCACTAGTTTTCAGACTAAATTTAAAATGACCAAAGAAAATAAAAGAATTCAGCAACCTTTCACCAATACACTTACATGGATTCTTAGTGAAATACAGGATAACCAGGATGATTGTATATCAATAATTTGTAAGGTATCCACCATACATATTTTAGTACTATTCCATTATTTATTAGTTCTACTACAATGTGATTTTGATTGACAATAATATTGTTTAGGATAGAAAAGAATTTAGAAGTTCAGGATTATTGTTGGCAGCTGTTTCACCTTTTGTTTCTGGATTAATGAAATCTGTTTCAGATTATCAGGTATTTTATCATTTAATTTTAGTAGCGAAGCCACTCTTTTATTTGCTTTGACTGTCCGTCAGTCATTCATTCAGTTTGTAACGCTTTGATTTTCTCGGCTGCTGTAAAGAGACCACTGAAATTTTCAGTGAAAATTCCTACTAGTTGCATCTAGTCAATACATTGTTTTTTCCGTCTGTCTTTCAGTTATGGTACAAAAGACATGTACCTAATTTTTAAAAGATTTTGTGATCTTCTTTGATTTTTGCAAAAACCTAACAACTTGGGAAGTTATATTATATAAGGTATTTGTTTTGATAATTTTATGTTAGATATTAAAATTTTTGCTTCTTTTCTTCTAACATTGATTTCCTTGTTAAGGAAAGTGTTCTCATATTGCCTGATACTGATGTTTCCTGTATAAAAAGTATCTTTGACAGAGTCTACTCGTTCATTTCCAATGATGGTAAATATTATTTTAATAATACTATTTTCTATAGAATTTTTATTTTAATTTGTTTAAAATCCATTTATTTTTTGTTGCTTTAGAGTCATCAGAAAATTCTTCCTGGTCCAAAGATCCTATAGCAACTCTTATATTTCCCAAATCAAGTAAGTTTAAGTGAAATTGATATTTGAATGAATTATAAAATGGAAGTTTGAATTTTTTGTTCAATTTATACTTTTCTAGGTTTGGAAACAAGCAGTTTGATCAAAATAGGTAAGATAAGAATAATTTGTAGTTTAGATTTTTTAATTTTATCCCTTTAAAAAAATAACATAAAGTTTTTCTGTCTGTCTGTTTTTTTTACTAAATAATATCGATAGACGCTGAATCTATATGGTTCTAGTTTACAGTGCAGTAGCTTCTAATAGGTCCTGAAGGTTATTAACTATTTTAGTTGAGGGTACCAGTACCCTTCCAAGAGAAATCGCCCCAGGACAAAATACCCTCCCCCCCACCAAATTGTTTTATGTGGAAGAAAAGTATAAGAAATTTTTTTTTTAGAAAATGATTTTGAGAACTGTGAAGATTATGAAATATTTGCTGACAATATGGAGGAGGCTGATCTTCATTTTGATTCAAATTCAAATTTACCTAATAATGCCAAAGTATTTATAAGAGAGAGTAAAATAGAGTTGGATGGGTAAGTAAAAATTAAGCCTTATTTAATATATTTAATTTTTGTAAGCGAAGCTTCTCTATACCAACATGATTGTGTTTACTGCTTCTTTAATACCCCTTTTTTCTCTTTTTACCTTTTCTACTATCTTTTTTGTATTTTTTAAATCGAACATTATATAGTGTACCTAATTTCTAACTTGCTAATAATTTTTTCTTTTCAGAGATGTCAAATCAGAAATTCTCGAGAAGAAAATAAATAAAGGAAAATTAAAGAAGCAAAGATTAAAATTGAAAGAAAAAAATCCAGGAAGAAAATCTGGGTGGATCAAAAAAGAAATTAAGAATGAAGAATATGAAGGTATTTCATTTTTTCAAATGTTATATTGTTAAAAATAACTAACTTTTTGTGTACACTGTACATCCGATCAGCCTGCAGGGGAAATTATGGTTACCCAGCTGCTATTTAAGATAGTTGTCATACTTGTTGAATTTCAGTTGATTCAGAAGACACGAATGACAACAAAGTTATGAATAAACCAAAGTCTAAAAGGAAGAAGACCAGAAAAACGAAACCAAAAAAGATAAAAACAGGTTCTGATGATAGTGATTATGATAACAATTCAGGTAAAATAATTCTTATCATTTAGAATCTTGAAAATTTTCATTCTTTTCTGTAAATTTGATCTTAATTAAAATGTAAACAAAACAAGAATTATAATAATCAAAACGATTTGCATTTTCTTAGATAATGAAGATGATAAAAACTCAAGATTGGAATTTGCCACTCCAGACGAATTACCAAAAGGTAAGAATACAAATATTTTTTTTAAATCTGTTTTTTATTGTAGTTAAAATAATGACTGGCATGTAATCAATGTTTAGATGAAAAGTTTATTGAATGTTATGAGAAGATGAAAACATTTTTGGAAGGTAATTATTTTTGTTCAGTAGAACTAGAAGATAAACATAATATCTTTCTATTATTCACTTTATAAAAAAGGCCCAAATTAGGGGAACTACGTCAATTTTCTAAAATCTTTTATGACTGACGAATCATTTTCCTTAAATGGCAGGTAATTTAAACACCTGTAATTGTAATTTTAAACTCGTGTAATGTATGAGATACACAATTTCGGGGAAAATTTATTGAACTAGGCAACGGAAAAGCTTTATATCAAAATCATGCAGTCAGTGAAGCTTTCTTTCGATAGTTCTTAGTCAACCTATTCAAATAATATTCTAGTAAAACATTCCAATGAAATTTATATGACTATACTTTACAACCTGTTATTCTTAGATGAGAGCACAGATACAGATCCAGTAATGTATTGGAGGCAACTCAATGGTCTAGATGTCAAACATATGTATAACAAAGTTTTTGATTTAATTGTAAGTGATATTTGAATTCGTTTTTTTTATTATAAAAAAATGATTAGCATGTACAATAGTTCAGTGAAATTTTTGGCACAATGTCTTTATTCAAATATAAAATTCCTACTTTTTGCGTTACTTGTGTTTAAACATTTTTCTCAAATGGTAATTTCCCCCCAATAGCTAGGTATGAAATAATGTTTTTTTTGAGCTATAAATAATAAATATTTACTATCCTGATATTTGCTTATTACTTTAGATGTGACATTAATTTCTTTTAAATAATAAAAAGTTAATTTAGGTTTGTCCTTTGTGTTTGCACAAGCCCAAAGAAATGAAAACTCTATTCACTCACCTTCAATCACATAAAATACGCACCCTGAAGTTTCCATGCTGTCCAGGTGATAATTCTTTTATTAAAAGATGCATGGAGACAAAATATATCAAATGTAATTTACTTGCCATAGGGAAAGGTATTCCTAGCTATCACCTTTTATTTTCTTTCAAAATAGATTGATTATTAATTATATATAACACAAGATTGGCATGTACTCTTATAAAGTGAATCTAGTAGCTGGCTAAAAACATCGATTCCCCTCTCATCTACCCCCTTTATCCCATTCCCTCCCCTCGTACTGGATGAACGAACTGTCCAATAAATAAGCTCCTTGTAAGAAACATAAATTGACGAAAAATTTTCTACATATTATATATCCATTTTATAGTGAACTATACAGAAGCCAAAGAAATGATTAGCCAAAGTGAGGATGTGAAAGCAACTAAACCCTGGGTTTATGGTAATGTATCTACATTGATATCAGCTAATCCTTAAGTAAATAAATCTATGTGTCTGTGTCTTACTATCAATGAAGCTTCTTAAATAAGGTTTAGGTTAAATAAATATTGTCCCTGGACAAAATATCTCATTTTTCTGTTTAAAGTTATAATTGAAAATGAATGGTCAACCTAAATCCCCCCCTCCCTTAGATAAGATAGATTAGGTAATAAAATTTAAGTATAACCTATTTTTTTTATTTCTATTACCTAATTATTTTGAATGGAATAATTCTAAAATTCAAAATATATTTGTTTAGATTTCCGTATTAAAAAAAAGCATGTTATGTTGGAGCATTGGAAATGGATTGAATGCGAGTTTTGTCAGAATCTTATTGATCCAGAAAAAATTGCCAAACACAAAGCCAGGCATCATGGAGTGGTAAGTTTTGATTTTGAACAGGGATGACAATATTTTTAAATTTATAATTAAAGTTAGCTTAAAGAAATAGACCTAACAGAAAAAAAGATTGACGGACAAAGTGAGTAAAAAACTAAATGCCATTTGTGCAATGAGACAAGAAATCTCATTTTCCCTATAAAGTAGCTTCTGAAAAAATATTTTTTTTTAATGATAAAATGACAATTTCGATAAGATTTGATATGTAATACTTTTTCCAGTATGGCTTCGAAACCGATTAATATCCGCTGGATTAGTATCAGCAATACAATACTGAAAAATCATGTATGGCATCGTATTCCAGACAATTTTCCACTATGATTGAAATAAAAATTGAAAAAATTAATACCAGCTTTGTTAGCCCGGGCATTCGGACCCTTGGTGGTAACAAAACTGGTTTTAATTTTATATTTTTAAGATCCGCGGGAAGCTGTCTATAATACGATTCGATTAATACCTTATTTATTTATTTCTATTTTAGAAATTTAACAAGCAATGTGAGATGTGTGGGGAAATTTTTACAGTGGAGGAAAAATATAAACAACATATTTATTGTCACAGAGCAGATAAGTAAGTTAATTTTTACAGTAGAGGAAAAATATAAACAACACATTTATTGTCACAGAGCAGATAAGTAAGTTAACTTTTACAGCGGAGGAAAAATATTAACAGCATATTTATTGTCACAGTGCAGATAAGTAAGTTAATATTTACAGTGGAGGAAAAATATAAACAACATATTTATTGTCACAGAGCAGATAAGTAAGTTATTTTTTACAGTAGAGGAAAAATATAAACAACACATTTATTGTCACAGAGCAGATAAGTAAGTTAACTTTTACAGCGGAGGAAAAATATTAACAGCATATTTATTGTCACAGTGCAGATAAGTAAGTTAATATTTACAGTGGAGGAAAAATATAAACAACATATTTATTGTCACAGAGCAAATAAGTAAGCAACATCTTTACATAAGTGAAGCTATTATTTATTATGGGTGTGTCTGTACGTTCGTCCTTAACGCATAGCCATGTATTATCAGACGATCACTTCTGAATTGTAATCTGTATCTTTAATATTGAAAGCTCTGTCAACCTTTAATACTTATGTATGTTGGTTATTAATGTATGCTGGTCTTTAATTTGATTTTATGGATATGTTACCTTTTCACTTAAAATTGGATGACTTCGTTTTACCACACAATATATATTATATTTATGCTTTTTAGCTTTAATTGTGAGTGTGGAGTTTGGTTTAAGAATAATAAACATAAAGCACATCATATGCAATCTGAACATCTAAAGGTAATAGTTATATTATTAATATATTATCAATTTATTGTTAGTTTGACTTTCGCGTGGCCCTTGAAATTCACTTAATGGTCATTCTTGGTTATACAAAAGAGAGTGTTACTAATTTAGGGATATTTTTGTTAAATTCTACGACAAATTAATCTTGCAGATTTGAGGTTTTTTTCTTTAATTTTTAATCCGCTGGACTGGTATGGTTCTTCTTTACAATGTAGTTTCTCATAGGTCCTGGGAAGGGTTTATAACTAAATTGGGGGAGGATTCCACCACCGTCCTAAGAGATATCTCCCCTGAAAAAAATATTTTGAGTCCTTTAGGTGCTTAGCCCCTAGTCTTTTTTAATCTATAATTTTAGGAACTGATATGTTGTGAGGAATGTTACTATATGTGTGAAAATCTAACTGACCTGCAAGAGCACTGCAACACTTTGCACAAGAAAACAAAGAAAAAATGGATTTCCCCCAAAGTTGTGTGTGACATCTGCGGAACTGATGTGGACCAGCATTACCTAAAGATTCATCTGGCAATAAAGCATGACATAAAATCCAACAGTATTAAAATGGTGCAATGCCATCTCTGCTCCGAGCAAATTATTTCAACTTCAATGAAGAGACATCTGAGAACAACTCATAAAAATTATGAGAAATGCAAAATTTGTGGTAAAGAGGTGAGTTGTTTGATGTACATGTCTAATGATGATACACAAAATTACCCCTTCTGTTGATTACAGTAAATACCTAGTTGAAACATTTGGACACTGAATGAACCAACCAATAAAATTTTTTAAAATTCTCAAAGTTTTTTAAGCTAATTGATAAGAAAACGTTATTATAAAAATTCTCAAAATTCCCTGCTGATTCTCTGTCCAACTTAGAAATATAGTTTGATGTTTTTATGTGTTTTGTAGAATTTTGTAATTATAACTTGTTGAACTTTTCTTTTAAAGGAGTAGTAGAGTGTTTATGTTTGTGTAACAAATGTGTTTTTTCATGAAATATAATCTGTTCTTATTTAGTATTCCCACATGAAATTACATGTTTTGACAGTTCATAAGCCCCACCTGTTGCCCCACAAGTGTGCTGACTGCGACAAAGGTCAGTTTTGATAAGTATAGAGTTGCAACGCTTTAAGTCATAATTCTTTTTTAACTTTTTACCATAAAACCAGATCTCATTGAATATGGATAAAAAAAAGATGAATTAAACCTGTCTAAACCTAATATAAAAAAATAAAATTTTAAAATATTTTACATAGACGCACTGACCTTCTAATCACATCTCTAGAGTTGCAACTCCTTCTACATTATTCCTTTTGTATTTTTTTGAAATGTTTAAATCTGCAAGACACTTTGACTTCTAACATGCCTAAATTTGCTGTTACAATATATGAAAACTAGCAGCTGCGCTCTTAGCATCTAGGATCTCTGTATTCAATGGAGAAAGGAAATTAGGAAAATAACCTAAAACCAAACTTGGATATAAAAATTAAATAGCCTAAAACCATCCAGGAACCTATAAGAAGCTTCTATAACACAGGTCCAGTAGTTACCAAAATCTTAAGCTACAAATAAAAAAGCTTACTACTTTATATAATAGGATGAACCCATCATTAGTGTAGATTATCGCCGCTATTATTGATGAAAAACCTGTTCAGGATTTATGAGCAAACTTTCATTGGACAAGCATATAATGAATGTGCATCTAAAGCTGAGACCCTACAAGTGCAGATATGGCTGTGAATTTGGTAAGTGGATTTTTATTATTCATGAGTTTATTGTTAAAAATGTGCTATCCTTATATAAAAGTAAGAAGATCTCTGTCTGTGTGTACCTAAAGATCTTGCTATCTTCTGAATCGATATGGTTCTCCTTTACATAGGTCCTAGGAAGGTTTGAAACTATTTTGGCAGAGTTTACATTTTTAAAATTTTCCTTTTTTATTAAGATTTCACGAACCCAAGAATGTCTTCTTTAAAAATTTTGTCGTCCGCCCGACTGTTTTTATTTTTTAAAATCCGGTTTCCTTTATTTTATTTTTGTGCAGAACTGCTCAATTGGATATTATATTACTTGTTTTTACATTATTGTTCAGCTTATAATGATGCCAGCAACAGAAGTGCCCACGAGAAGAAAAAACACGGAGGACTTTACCAAGCTGGATCTTGCACGGAAATCAAAGAAGATTGTGAATCATAATAATATTGTAATCAGTCTAAGAAAAAATTTAAATCCTAATTTGTAAAAGTTTTAGTACAGTAAAGTGTGTGTATGTGTGTGTGTGTTTGTTATGTTATAGAAAATTTTTGAAAATTTCAGATATGAGATGAAAAAATGTGTAAAATGATGTCAACAATGCAGCAGTCCCCAACAAATATTTTAACCTGGATTCTGAATGAGATACAGGAAAACAAGGATGATTACATTACAATTGTTTGCAAGGTAAATGAAAATAATTTTAAAAGCTATTTTAATATTAGACAGATATGACAACATCTACAATAGCCAAGAAAAAAGATAAGGAAAGAGTAGATAATCATTGGTCATTAGAAAAGAGGGAGGGAGAGGGTAAAAAAGGCTTAAACCATCCCAATGCTCAAATCTAAAGATAAAATAAACTATAATCAACTAATACCATCACATTAACTATATATATAATATTTCCTATATAATATAGTTCCTCTCAATTGAAGAACTAAATCGGTTGAGTAGTCAGTGAGAACTTTACGGATAAACCAAAAAAAACCTTACTACTTTAAATAATACGAGATCCTTCTGTACAGACAGACAGAGAGACATCCTGTTACTTTTAAATATACCTATATATTTTGTCATTTCTCTTTCGATTATATTTATTTCTTTGTTAAGGATGGAGAAACATTTGAATGTTCTGGTTTGTTGCTAGCAGCTGTTTCTCCTTTCATCCATAAACTTCTCAAACATGTCTTAGATATTCAGGTATTTATTTTTCAATTTTTTATGGATTAAAATATTCTAGGAAGGCAATAACTTTAAATGATCACTTACTAAGTTAATATGTATCAAAATTTTGATCTTTTTGTGTTTTGACATCTTTGAAAACTTTTCTCGTTATTTTATGTTTTGAAGTTTTGTGAAAGATTTTAATTGAGTTTTTTTTTCAGGATTGTATTCTATTTTTACCAGAAATTGATTTATGGAGCATTCAAAATATAATCAACAGAGTCTATACCTGTACTTCCATAAATGGTAACTTTTTAATCACTATCTTTTAAGCATTTCTACATTGGTAACATGTTATAAATAACATTTTTTTCTGCTAGGAGAAGAAACAGATGAAAAATGGAGTAAGGATCCAATAGCAGAATTGTTAAATATAAAGATTAAGTCAGGTAAAAAATCTTCTAATTTTAAGTATTTTTTAACATTGTTATAAAAAAAAGTTTGAGATGTTTTTTTTTGTAGAAAGAACAAATGCAAAATTAAGAAGACCTGAACTAAAAGTTGGTAGGTTTTGATATATTTTTATTAATTGTTTATTACACTATCATTCGATCATTATCAAAAAATAGTTAAAATAGCGGTCGTGTCCCTGTCGGATTTATGGGCACTTTAAATAAGCTGGAAATAAATCTTAACTCTTAAGAAAACCTATTTATCTCAGATTTTGTAAGATCTTTTGCAAAAAAAACAGACTTATTTTATTTATGAATTATATTATTGTTCATATAAATTTTATTTCTACAGAGAATGATTTCTTTGATTCCTTGGATGACAATGACAATACTGATATGGCAGTTGATAAATGGGATATTGAGCAAAATTTTCAACCCTTTGATGCCGATGTTGATATCAAACCTATGAAATTTGAAACAAATGAAAATTTTGAAGTCGGACAGTGCCAAATTGAGCTAGTCAAGTAAGATTTTTATTTGCTTTAAAACTTGAAAATGATTTTATAAAATTTATGTTTTTGTTTGCATATTCTGTTAGTCTAAAAATATTTTTTGCTCAATACTTAACAATTGTTTTTGTTTTTTACAGATTAAGTAAATCCAAATCCCCGAAAACAAAAAATAAAAAATCTGCGAAACTAAAAAAGAAAATTAAGAAAGCTCCTGATAGTGATGATGAATTGAGTGATGGTGGTGTGAAAGAATCTGGGGGTGATAGGAAATGGGTTTATTTTACTCCCGACCAGCTGCCAAAAGATGAAAAATTTTTGAGTGTTCACCAATTGATGAAACAATATCTTCAAGACGATTCAATTGAGACCGACCCGGCAGCCTATTGGAGACAAATAAATGGGTTGACAGCTAAAAGCAATGAACAAGTTTTTGATGTTATTGTTTGTCCCCAGTGTTTGAGAAATTTTAATACCATGCTTAGTTTCTTTGTCCATATTCAGAAACATAAACTTGACAATTTCTCTTGTCCTTGCGCCCCAGAAAACAAAAGTTTACTGCTAACAGAACCTCCCATCCAAGCTGAACAGCATAAAAATGGTAAGAATATATGTATTATATAATAAGGATAACATTTATGTTAAAAAAGAAAGTAAATATTTAGAAGAAGAAAAATTGGGTATAGTCCTTTCTACGACATCCCTCCATAAGGAGCGATTCTTCGTATTTTTAAAATGGCTTTTATAGGTTAGGTTAGGTTATATTCAGGGTTGTCGAATTGGGCACTTTTTTTGATATTGGGCGGCCCAATTGCCCTAAAGGGTTTTGGGCGGGTTTTGGGCGCCCAAAAGTGGTTTTGGGCACCCTTTTTGGGCAAATGTCGTAAAAAGCATATAAAAAGGATATAAAATAGCCTAAAACCATACCTAGACTTATTATTAGAAATAAAATAGCCTAAACCCATCTCAGGACCTATAAAAGCTCCACTGGAAAGGAGAACCATATCGGTTCAGCAGTTAGTGAGATCCTTCTCTAGATACAAAAAAGCTTACTAATTTATATAGTTAACTAGCGGCTACGGCCCTAGAGGCCTCTAGGGGCACTTGAGGAGGGAAGAGTCAAATTTGATAATCCAATTATTATATTAGATTTGAAAAGAAAAAGTAAAAAAAATTTGGGGGGGGGGAACATTTTTTTTTTTGGGGGGGGGGGCGGGGTGGGTGTTCTCCCCCCATTATTATTTTTAGTTTTAAAAATTTTTAAAAAAAAGTTTTCGGGGGAGTGTAATTTTTTCTAGGGGCGATTTCTCTTAGGAGGGTGGTGGTACCCTCCCCCAAAATAGTTATAAACCTATGAGAAGCTACCCTGTTAAGGAGAACCTGATCGGTTCAGCGGTTAGTGAGATCCTCTAGGGGCACTTGAGGATGGGGGAGTCGAATTTGATTACCCAATTTCTTATTTTAGATTTTAAAAGAAAAATTTTAAAAAATATTTTTGGGGGGTGGAAAATTTTTTTTTTTTGGGGGGGGGTTGCCCTCCTATCATTTTTAATTTTAGTTTTAGAATTAAAAAAAAAAAAATTTGGAGGGGGGAATTTTTAATTTTTGGGGCGGTTGGGGGTGTCCCACCCCCCAAGAAAATAGTTATAAACCTTCCCGGGACCTACGAAAAGCTACCCTGTTAAGGAGAACCCGATCTGTTCAGTGGTTAGCGAGATCCTTTGGGACACACAGACAAACATCCTGTTACTTTAGTATAAGTATTAAGGATATCACCCAAAAAATAGGCCCGCCCCCCCTCTTATTTAACCCCCTCCCCTTTTTCTCTCCCCCTAAAAGGGGGGTGCTCAAAACTGCCCAAAAGGACCTTATATTGGGCGGCCCAAAACTGCCCGCCCAAAAGCGCCCGCCCAAAAGCGCCCGCCCAAAATGACAACCCTGGTTATATTGTGTTAGGTGATTGCCTCAAAGGGTTAGGAAATTGGCCCCGCAGGGTTAGAGCCCCCCCGCAGGGGCTAGAAATAGGAGAAAAGATACTGTGAAAAAAAACGAAGAATCGCTCCTTATGGAGGGATGTCGTGGAAAGGACTATACCTGAAAAATTTATTCTGAAAAGATTTCTCTTGGGAGGGTGGTGGTACCGTCCCCCAAAATAGATATAAACCTCCCCAGGACCAGTGATTAGATCTACTGGAAAGGAGAACCAAATAGGTTTAGCGGTTAGCGAGATCCTTCCGTACAGATAAACAGAGAGAGATCCTGTTACTTTTATATAAGGACTATTATCCTTATTATTCTTTTCGTTTTAAGGATATTATGATAAAGAAATAAAAGATCGAGCTATGCGCCTGGTCCAAGTTGGCCACTCTTACAAAGATGCAGCTAAACATCTGGGTGTTGAGGTGGGAATTGTTGGACAATGGTGGTTCAGGGAGAGTGACGAGTTTAAAAAACAGAAAAATACTTCAGACAAAGGTAAAGTTGTTTATTGATATGCTATCGGTTGCTCCTCTAGCATCTTTGGGCTTTGTATTCTAAATGTTAGAGAAGGACAGAAAAATAGCATAAAGCCAATCTTGATGTCTATGTGAAGCATCCCAAAATAAAGAACTTAATAAGTCCACTAATGTTGTATAAATCTTAATCTACAGACAATAAAACTTTACTACTTATATGATTATATAGTTGTTATGCTTACCAGATTTTGCCTCATTGTTACATGTGTCCTTGTTTTTGGTTTGATATTTATTTACAGAATTTATAGTAGGACGAACACATCAAAAAGCTTTAAATTGTAATTTTTTTTATTTGTTATAGATTTGTATGTTCAAGATATATTAATGAAAAAGAAGCATATTATGTTGGAGCACTGGAAATGGATAGAGTGTCAGATTTGCAATAATTTTATGGAGCCATACAAACTGGAGACTCATAATTCTTTTATACATAAATTAACCGTAAGTTTATTTTTATTTCTAATAGATGTGAATTTATAAGGGGTTGAAGATATACAATATTACCATTCCATTTTATTTGCGGTTCTCATGTGTTATATGTGATACATCAATTTTCTAATAAATTAATATATACAAACATTCGAATATTCTGGTCTTATTCATGTATGCTATCCTATTCAGGGAGGGAGAGTTTAGACATCGGGCTGTTTATTACACTAGTCCCCAAAGTTTTTGTTTAGTAACGTTTTCTTATTCTTAAGCTTAACAACTTTAGGGACTTTAATGACTTTTAATTGGTTGGTTCATTAAGTTGAATGTTCAATCGTTTCAAACACTAATTGTTATTGACAGAATGTAAAGGGTGTGCAAAAAAAAAATGCGGACATTTTTAAAATTAAAATTGCGCGGCTTGTGTTAATAGTAGAAAAACGTTACGCATATCGTTAGAACCGTTAGGAAGTTTTTTTTTGGAAATATAAGAACGATTCCTATGCTACGTATAGTTTAGGAGCGATGTGGTAAAATGTTCCAACTGCCTTAAAACTTGACTTGCGAGTAAGTCATTAAAGATTTAAGTATATAAAAAAACATGTACCTTTTAAAAATTCAAATTGCGCGGCTTGTGTTAATAATAGAACAACGTTATGCATACCGTTAGAACCGCTATGAAGTCTATTTTATGGAAATATAAGAACCATTACTGTGCTACCTATATTTTAGGTGCGATGTGTTAAAATGTCCCAACTGACTTAAAACTTGACTTGCGAGTAAATCATTAAAGATAAAAAAAAGGGTGTGCAAAAATGCGGACATTTTTAAAATTCAAACTGCTGGGCTTGTAGAAAAATGCTATGTATAGCGTTAGAACCGTTATAAGCTCTATTTTTTGGAAATATAAGTACCATTTTTGTGCTATTTTTAATTTAGGAGCTGCATTGATAAATGTGAGGAAAGTGGAAATTTTTTTTTATTTTAAGTCAGTTGGGACATTCTAGCACATAGCTCATAAATTATAAGTAGCACATGAATGGTTCTTATATTTCCAAAAAATAGAGTTTATAGCGATTCCATAGGTATGCAAAACATTTTTCTAGCATTAACACAAGCCGAGCAATTAGAATTTTAAAAATGTAAGTATTTTTATTTGCATACCCTTTTATCTAATCTTTAATGATTTACTCGCAAGTCAAGTTTGACATCAGTTGGGACATTTTAACACTTAGCTCCGTAACTATACGTAGCAGAGGAATCGTTCTTATATTTCCAAAAAAATAGACTTCCTAGCGGTTCTAATGATTTGCGTAACCTTTTTTGTACTATTAACACAAGCCGCGCAATTTTAATTTTAAAAATGTTCGCATTTGTTTTTGCACACCCTTTATAATTATGTGTATCGTCATTGAGGATGTTCATCAATTTATCGGCCATTGTCTTATCCCTTTAGATCCCTGAATATATCTATTTCTAGACAGCAAGTGAGGTCCAATGTGAGCTCTGTGGTAAGGAGTTTAAAGGGAAGCCCAAGGATGTCAGAAAAATATTAAAGACCCACATGAAGACACACAAATTTGATAGGTTAAAGGATTAATTCTATTTTTCTGTAAAATTGTATTTAAAAAAAAACAAAATAAATGAGGGGGAGAAGGCCCCTACCACCTTTGGGGGCGGAGTCACTTATTTTTTTAATAACTGTTGATATTTCAGTACTAGAGTTGGCTCAATATAACTATATCGCTATTGGCTAGTTTTCTATAAGTACATATCTATTTATCTATTTCTCAATAAATCAATTTTCCTCCCCCGCCATTACTATCTAAAAGAAAGAAGTAAATATTTATTAATTCAAATGATTTTAAAATATTTTTTCACTTATATTTTTTTCACACTACCATCACCAAAGGGTTAATATGATTAAAATTTTTGTTTCAATATTTTAACACAAAGGAAGTGTCGCCACAATCGAATTCTTTTAAAATAGAGTTTTCTTAGATTTACTCTATTATGAACGTATATTTTTTATTTATGAAATAAGGATTAAATACTTCAATGTAATTCAAATATCTACATGAAGTGAAAAACTTAATTCATTCCATAAACAAATAGAATAAAGGTCTTATCGCTTTGGTCAATGAGAGTTTATTATGGATTATTGGAGCACTATGAGTTTTAAACACTTTACCATTGGAAGACTCGAGCTCGTTTATAGACGTTTATTTCCTACATAGATCTGTCATGGATCTTGATGCAATAAAGCAGGCCATTTTGTAAATGTTAAAAATTGGAAGATTTCATTAAATAAAAGTAATCGCAAATATACTTAGTAAATAAGTAATAATGATTGTGACTGTGCTTTATGGTTCAACAATAAAATATTATTATTTCAGTATGAGTAAGAATGATTGTGACTGTGCTATATGGTTCAACAATAAAATGCACAAAATCCATCATTTACAATCTGTTCATTTAAAGGTGATTTTTAAAGTAATTATTTTAAATCTTAGAAACCTTAAACTACTTCTCAATTGTTCCGCAAGGCCAAAAAAGACTCAGCAAATATATATACAGTGGTTGTTAAAGATCAGTGTTAAGTGATCAAATAATGACCTAAAAATGCTAGAAGAATAGATTACATACAGATAAAAAAAAAGAAATAGAAAGAAGGGCATTTATTTCAAATTTTTCAAAAACACTGTGTCCAAAATGCTTTATATTTTATAAGTTTAACTATTTAATATTATTTGATAATAATTTTTTTTTTAATATTTAGGAGCTTGAATGTTGTAACTATTGTCATTATGTCTGTGATACCAAAGAGGAACTAGATAAACATGAAAAATCTCACAATAATCCAGAATCTAAAAAGAAACAATGTGTTTGTGATTTATGTGGCAAAGGATTCTCAGACAAAGGAAACTTGAACACGCACATAAAGAATATGCACCAGTCTATGAAGAAAGAGAAATGTGAGAACTGTGGTAAAATGATTGCCCAACCGCGGATGACATACCATTTGACTGGATGTTCCAAGAAATCTTTTGCTTGCAAAGAGTGTGGTAAAGAGGTCAGTTTTTCCTATCAAATTATTTTTCCAGTATGGCTTCGAAATCGATTAATGTCCTCTGGATTAGATCTAGTTCTCATCCATACTGAAAAATCATGTACCTATAGCATAAGCATTGTATTAAAAACAATTTTCAACGAATATTAAAATAAAATCATGAAATTAACACCAGTTTTGTTAGCCCGAGTCTTCGGCCCCTCTGGGTTAACAAAACTGGTTTAAATCTTATATTTTTAATATACGTGGAAAGCTGTCTGTAATATGATGCGATAAGTAACTATTCTATCATATCTACTTCATCTGCTAGTTAGGTATCTATATTTAAAGCATAAATTGCGTCATAAAATAATATTAAAAGGATACAAGAGCTATGGGCATGCTTGGGCTTTAAAAAGGAGCAACATTCTGTTATTATAAGAAGTAAGAATTTCTTTAATTTCAACACTTTGCTTTTAGTTTGCTTGGAAGCACAATATGAAGGAACATTATTTTACAATTCATTATCCACATCTTCTCAAATATAAATGTGAATATTGTGATAAAGGTAACTCAATATTTATAAATATTTTCAAAGAAATCCAAGAAAGATAGATATAGATTTTATTTGAAGATTCCTATGACAATTGAGGATCTACTTATGACCATTTCAAATAAATAAAGTATAAATGGACGAATCAGAAATAACATTGCTAATTATGCAAACAAAAACTTCTTTTTTTGTGTTAAAAATAAGTTTTTCTTTCCATTCCCCTATTGACTATTTCTCTCCCTGACAGATTTAAAATTTTGATCAGAATTCAAAACTCTTCCAAGAAATATTACAAAAATCTTCCGGTGAATAAAATAATTTGCTTTGCAATACGATTTGCTTGTTTTTGCTCTCAGCTAATTTAAATTATGAAAGTTGTGAAACTTTTTTTTCTGTAGGTTTTCACAAGAAATGTGATTTTGATCGGCACCAGATGAGTGTTCACCTGAAGCTCAGACCTCATGCTTGTAGATTTGGTTGTGGAACAGGTTTGATTATTTGTTGTAGGGAGGGAGGGGACTTTGGACTGCAAATTAAACTTGTTCACAAAGTTTTATAAGCATGTTATTGATTGATTGATAACCCATAGTTTCTTAGAGTTTGGACCTAAGTTGTTATGGAGTAGGTTGAGATTTTTTTGTTGAGCCAACTTGAGCTCCACGTTTAAGTATATTATGACCCGCTTTCTCATGAGAGCTCCAATATAACCAAGTTATATCATTCGTTGGCTCAAAAACTGGTTAATTTTTGTGAAACTTAATTGGTTGGTTCCATACTAATAATGTCTTATTTATAATTGATTTTTCATGCATTTAATTAAGCATTTATTTTTAGCTTACAATGATCCTGGCAATCGAAACAAGCACGAGAAAGCTACTCATGGCGGTTTGTTTACAGCTTCTGCTGCTGTCGTATCTCTGGTTGAGGATAATCAAAACAATCTTATCAAACAAGATATTGAAACTTAATTGCTCTAGTCATATAATCTTTGGATTGAAATAATTTCCAATTTTTAATTGTCATTGTTATAAATGTTGAATTTTTATTAAACCTGGTGACGTCATTCT
Source organism: Acartia tonsa (assembly GCF_053477335.1). NCBI lineage: Eukaryota > Metazoa > Arthropoda > Copepoda > Calanoida > Acartiidae > Acartia > Acartia tonsa. The sequence continues at coordinate 12,966,330 of NC_137266.1, read as the reverse complement.
TTCAGAATAAGCAAACAAAAAAATCTAAAAATGATCAGTAAAATAGAACAAGAGATAGATGAAGAAAGAGAAGAAAAACTCCAACAGAACTCCTCAAATGTTTTGACCTGGATTCTCAAAGAAATCCAGGAAAAACAAGAAGATTATATTACTATTGTTTGTAAGGTGAGGTTTCTATTAGAAGCTACATTGTAAAGGAAAACCATATCGGTCCAGCGGTTAGCCAGGTCCTTTGGTATAGACAGACAGATATCCAGTTTCTTTTTGATAAGGATTAATATATATTTATAGACGTTTTGCACATAAAATATTGTTATTATACATAACTTTTCAACTTTAGGATGGACAAAAATGCAGAGTTTCTTGCCTTCTCATGGCAGCTGTCTCCCCTTTCTTGGCAGATGTGCTTAGCAAAGCTGACTTGGATGATTGTACGATATTTATGCCTGATGTTGAAGTTAATGCTGTGACAAGAATATTTGAGAGGATCTACATGTTTGGAGCACTTCAAGGTGAGTTTTTAGTAACTTAATTAATTTTTTCGTCATTTTTCAGCTTTAAATAATAGAATTTGTCTGTCATAAAATGGTTTACCAACAGATTATTATGAATTGTCGATTAAAATCTTTGAAATGTCCTGAATGAAATCAATATATTTAGATTTTGAATTAGAAAAGTCAGATTATTGGAGTGATGATCCTCTACAAATAAATGGAAAGTTTAACAAAGATCCCTTCAGAAACATTTTCTTTAATGGAAGAGGTATCATTTTATTTTATATCTATTAATCTTGTTCTTCTAAGTCTATTTCATAAGCATATGGGATCTTAAGGGATTAGACAATGAATGATAAATTTATACCTATAGTATACATCTACAATAGTGATAACCAAAAAAGCACCATCTTTAGATTAAAACTATTGGTTGAAACATCTGGACACTCAAATTAATGAAGCAACCAAGCTAAATTTTATAAAATTACCCAAATTTTTAAAGACAGTGAATGAAAGACGAGATTTTATACCTTTGTGTACCAGTGTAATTAAAAGTTCATTGTCCTTAATCTCTCCCTGATAAGTATAGTCATTAGGTATCTAAATCCATTCATTTGTGTAGATAAAGAACACTTTGCCACCAAAGAAGATCCTGAAGTGAAATGTGAACCCAAAGATTTTGATTTTATTGAAAGTGACACTGCCCATCTTACTAGTGATACAGTCATTATCAAAAGGAAAGTTGTCTAATGCTCAACATTTACTTAATTATTGACAGATAATAAGTCTAGTACCTATCTTAAATACTATATTTTCTCTTCCCAAAGTTTGATTTTTATGTGCTAATTGAGAAAATTTGATCATATTAGACAACTAAAAAAACACAGGAATCAAACCAACCACGACCAATCTAAAGTATCTGTCTTGACCAAAATTGAATTTGATGTAAATCAACTGGAGTTTGCAAGTGATGATCTGTTACAATCTGAAAAAGAAGTTAATAGGAACAAATCTGTGATAATGCATAAAAATAAAGGTAACTTTTTATGATTCAAATGTGTTTATGTTGCTTATGCAAACCTAACCCTCAAAATTTTATTTTATTTTTCTAGGTGCTTTAAAACAAAAGAAGAAAAATTTAAAATGTGAAGAATGTGGTGTTGAAATAGCTTCTAGATTACTAATCCAACATGTTAGGGTATGTTTTTATTCTCCTGTGATAGGTGTGAAAAGACTATTTTTAGATATGGACAATTTGCAATACACATTTTAAAAAAATACATTATTAAATCTATTTTTTCTTTTTTTTCTATTATTCTTTTGATAATGATAATTTAGGAAGTACACCGGTCAGAACCAATCTCATGTGATATATGTCAAGAGTCATTCTACATAAAAAGCGACTTTGACAAACACAAAAACTCCGAAAACTGCTGTGATCTAATAAAGAAAGCTAAGCTGGAAATGCTTCAATGTGATTGTGGCCTTCAGGAGAGTTGTCTTTGCCTATAATATTATCTTTTTTTTTTGCAAATATCTTTAATATTAGGTTAAATACCAAATATTACTTTTTTAATCTACAAATATTTCTTCAAAAATCCTCCAGTTTAGAAAACAAAAGATATCTTAGACAATCTTAATATTAAACAGTGTGCAGATAAATCTGATTTAACTGCACATCAACAGGATGGCTGTGAAGGCATTCCCCCTCTTTCTCCCCAAGGTGAAATTGAGGGAGATATTGAAGAAGAAATAGATGGTGATCTTGATGATGTAGAGTTTAATAATGATGAAGAGATGCCTTTAACTAAAAGAAGAAAGAAAGATTTAAGTAATAATAATTCTATACAAAAATCCTCCAAAAAGTTCAAGTGTCAGATTTGTAAGAAAGATTTTGATACAATCAAGAAGCGAAGTGTCCATAGGAGGAGAGCTCATGTTAATCTTACTTGCCAGGGAAGATGAACTCAAAAAACTGATTGACTTACTGGCTCGTCATTTATATATGTGATATTCATTTTAATTATATTGCTTCTTGTTAGGGAGGGATGAGCCATTGCCAGTTTATTTTTTTACTATCATGTTTGATCATCTATTTTCCAATTTCATATTTATTATTTTATGAGTGTCAACTTTTAATATTAGACGTGTCAACAAGAATTTATTTTGGAGTCAGAATTTAAAACTCATGTTGAAACTGAACACAAGGAATAGTTCTTTCCAATTTAAGATCCATAGTTCTTATGTTAAAAATAATTCAGCTACATCCATTATAGTAAATGGGTTGGATAATGGTTTATGATTATGTATACTTCCGACATTGGATAAAAAAGTGTTGAGTAGATTTAGGCCAACCCTTTAAACAATTTATTAGACTTTTACTTTACATCCTTAATTTTAATTTCTTTTTTAAAGCTAAGCTGTTCTACAATTAGAGTGTATAGGTACGTTTGTTCTTCTATAAGCTCATACATAACGGATAGCTATTTATCTGATTTTATAACTTTCCTAGAACAACAAGGTACAATATTTTAAGCAAAGCATCTTTATATTCAATTCTTATTAAGTTTTAACGCTCTAAAAGTGTTTTTGTTCTTTTATTCTTAATACTGATTTTAGAGCTTAGCTTTTATGGATGTTGTCATCCTTGTTGAATCTTTAAAGAACTCAAATATATCAGGCTGTATATTCACAAAAATTCAAATGTGACATGTGCCCTGCAATGTTTGCTTTTCCAGACAAACTTAAGAGACATCTACAGGAATAATTCTTAAATAATTTTAATTATGAAAATCAAATATTAATATCTCTGTAACAGCTTTAGGGTTTATTAAGTGATATATGATCAGTTATTTTAAAATATATAGCAATAATTGAAACTAGCTGCTGCCTTCTGTATTCGAAAGACATAAAATATCATAAAACCATCTAGGAATCTATATGATAGTTTCCTAGAATGGAGCAAGCTTTCGGTTCATTAGTTATCAAAACCTTAAGCTACAGACAAAAAACCTTACTACTTGGATAACAATAATTCAAAGCCATAGTTTCCAAAGTGGCGCAAAAAATAAAATTAAAACAATCTGTAGCAGCCTCTCATGAAACAAATAAGCAAAAAATTAATTAAGGATTGTTGTCTAGATAAAGCACAGTGATGTAGTAAAATCTTACAGCTGTCATATTTGTAGTTTAACATCACCCTACCTCACAAATATCAAGAGACATATTCAAAAACACCATGAAACTGATAATAAGAAAAAGGTGAGCTCTTTTGTTACTTCTCTTCTTTGCAATCTTAAGAACCTGATAACCTCGGGTGAGGTGGTGATCTTCCTGGGCTGCACAGCCAACTTGATGATCACCAAGGCCAGACTCTAGGTCCGTCACCTCATACCTCATCTTCTCCACCTTCCCCGCTCTCTCTCTCTCTCTCTCTCTCTCTCTCTCTCCTCCTCTCTCAATAGAGCTTACAGTATATACAGTATTTACCTAAAAATAAGTGTGTATATATATTTACATTATGGTTGCTAATACTTATTCAAAGTAGCTAAATCTTTTGGTTTTCTTGAAGAATTTTACTAAATCCCTCAGATTGAGTTCCCAAAAGTGTTTAGCTAATATAATGTTATTACCGAAGATGTTTGCCCTTATTTGATTGTATTTGGGACAATCTCCTAAGATGTGTTCAATAGATTCAATGGGGTCATTGCAATGTTCACATGCTTTTGTGTCAGCAAACCCCATTTCTTTAAGGTGTTTGTTAACACATGCATGTCCTGTTAGAATTTGAGTTATGTACATGACATCTCTTCTTGTCCAATTTTGGATAAAATTCCAGGCTTTATTACGTATGCTGGGTAGCATCATTTTTGTCTGCCTGCAGTCTGATTTTTTCTTCCTGGTTCGCCATTTTTTCTGATGTTCTCTTAGTCCCCATTCCTTAATAGTAGAATTAATGTACGTTAGCGACACAGGTAAGTATGGTTCTGGCCTGGTCCTATGGCTGTCGCCTCCATAGGAACCTAGCTTGGCAAGTCTGTCCGCCACCTCGTTGCCAAGGTGGCCGACATGACTTGGTATCCAGTTTACATTAACAACATTATCTCTGCTAAGAATATTAAGAGCTTTCTTTGCATTAAGAACACTCTTGTTGACCACTGTGAAGTTACTTACTGCCATAATGGCGGCCTGACTGTCAACAAAAAAGTTGATAGTGTTGTCCGAAATATTGAGTTGAATAAGTTTTGCCGCGGCTTGTTCCAGTGCTGATAATTCAGCTTGGAAAACAGTGGCGAGCTTACCTAGATGATCAAAGTTTTGTGCCTTGATATCTGTTGTACCTTTACAAATGTAACCATAACCGCTACCTGCTCCTGTTTTGGAACCATCGGTGAATACATTTATTGTATTTGGGGTTCTGGGTTTCATATGAACTTTAATACTTTCCATTTCTGTCCTGGATTTAATGATTGTGTTAAAATCACAGGTCTCCCTCTCTTTAAGAAGAAGTTTGTCCGTTGGCATTGAAATATCTTGTATTTCTTTGCTTAATTCAGTTACAATAACTGAATGATTATACTTACTATGGGTTTCTCCAGGTTTATGTTTCCAGTTTCCATTCCTTACTAACCTGATGTAGCTTTTTAGGGCCACTTCCTTGAGATGAATCTCAATGGGTCTGATGTCTAGGATGGTCTCCATTGATTCTGACCCTGTGGTGCACATTGCACTAAGGGTGAGGCGGCAACCTTGTCTTTGAACTTTTTCAAGTTTACAAAACTTACTTTTTTCTATGGCAACCTTTAGCCATACAACACTTGCATAGGATAATATAGGCCTAATAAGGCTGATATAAATCCAGCGACATACCTTAGGTTTAAGTCCCCAGTTTCTGCCAATGGTTGACCTGCACATGGCCAGAGTCTTGGTGGCCTTGTTTGTGATGTTCTCAATGTGTTTACACCAGGTCAGTTTACTGTCTAGGGTGACACCTAAATACTTAAAATGTTGTACCACCTCTATTTGTTCACCTTGTAAGAACAATATGGGGTTTCTGTACTTTCTTTTCAGTGTGAAAACCATTACCTTGTTTTTTTGGCCACTGAAACTGAGGCCGCTGTCTGTGGCCCATTTTTCTAAAATTTTTATGTCTTGCCTGAGTCTGCACTCTATGGTGCTCATGTCAATACCTGATATGATATCTACAATATCATCTGCAAAACAGTTTATAAGACTGGGATGTACCTGTGGGAACCTGTCCAGAAGGTCATCTGGCTCCAGGTTCCAGAAAATGATACTTAAAATACCTCCTTGGGGAGTGCCTCTAGTTGGTACCTTCATTACTGTTTCTCCATTTAAGGTTGCAAAACATTCTCTGTGTACTAACATGTATTCAGACCAGCGTACTATACCTGGATCAATACCTTTTCTTTCCATGTTTTTGAGAATACTCTCAATACTTGCCTTTGAAAAAGCAGCGTCTATGTCTAGAAATAGAGCAACTGCAAATTCTTTTTTCTCCAAGGCTTTTTCAACCTTGTGAACTAGAGAGTGCAAAGCATCCTCTGTACCTTTACCTTCCTGGTATGAGAAGAGATTCTGGTGAAGTTTGTTGTACTTGAAGGTTGTCTTGTTAAGGTGCCAGAAAATCTTAAGAATGAAAACATTTTGATAACTTCTGGTGTGGAAATGTATAGAGAACAAGGAAATATTTGTCTTTTTACAATTCAAAAAATTACGGGCTGCAAACCCTTAGATAAACTTTTTAGGGGTCACACTGAATATTTTTAAAAAATATTATGAACATAATAAGATATCAACATTTATCATAACATTGATAACCTCTTAGTTGACAGTATACACCATTAGGTTTCTTTGGTGTAATCTGAACTGAATTTATCTAATGAAGTGCAGAATTATACCCTTTGATTACACGATCTTTGAATGGTAGTTCTAACTATATATATTAATTAATTGCGCCTGTTTTGGACCAAAGCATTCCCCCTTACATAGCAATAGTAGGAATCATTTCTAACGCCTTCAGTATTGGCGTGACGTGTTGTTGGACCAAGATTTAAGTTTTGTACTACATTTTTTTTAATTACAGAAGGTGATATGCGAGGATTGTGGAAAATCATTTGCCACCCAAAAATCGTTGGAGTACAAAATTCACATGGCCTACCACCAGGCAGATAAGTTCTCCTGCGAATGCCAGATACTGTTTGACAACAGGAAACAGAAGGTTCATCATATGCAAGTGGTTCATCTAAAGGTAGGAAAATATGCAAGTTTGAAGATTTTTTTTTGCAGGTTAATCCATTTTTTGCACGGCTTTATATTGTTTAGAAAATAAAGAATACACTTTAAAAGTTGGTTGATTTTGTTGTGTTATTTTAAGTATATGAGACTTTTTGTTATAGTATTTTAATCTTTACTTGCGGCTGTGTCACTAGCTTCTTATGCTCTTTATTCAAAGGGAAAGAGAAGTGCAGAATAAGATCCAAAGACCATCTTAAGACTTAAATTTTAAAATAAAATTCTTAACCATCCCGGGACCTATTTGAAGCTTCAATTTAAGGAAAAACTTAATCGATTCTGTAGTTATGGAAGCTTCATACAAAAAAACATACTACTTTTTATAGTAGGATATATTTTAGGAGCTGCTAGGATGTGACAAGTGTCTGTACATGTGTATGGACCCGAGTCAGCTGATCAATCATGAGAAAAATATTCATCAGGTTGAGAAACCAAAACAAGTTTTCATCTGTGATATTTGTGGGGCAGAGTATAAGAGTGCTGGAAGCTTAAAGGTATATATTGGCATATGCAATATGTATGTATTTAAAACTAATATCTGTTTTATATTTATTACTTTCCAATTCAACTACCCTATAAGGGGGGGGGGGGGGGGAAGTTTGTACAGTTATAGGAAATTCAAATGAAAATTCGGTACCAAATTTTGCCCTGGCCGTTTGGGCTTGTTTTTATAGTTATTAACCTAATTCTTTTTGTAAGCTCTCTTATATGATTGGATCTACCTGTAAAATTTTCTAAATTGAATTTTGGGACTTTCCCTCTAGGGGCTAGTGGGGCAAAAGACCCCCCGAAACACTAAAATTTTAAGTTATGAGCTTAAATTTAAAGATATCGAGCTGATTTTTTTAATGGAAGCTTTTATTGCATAAATGAGTTGATTAGCCATCCCATATTTCATTTTTGCACCTTACCTCTAGGGGCATGTAAGCTCAAAACTTATAAATTTTGTATTTGGGGGGGTTGTTTTGCTCCAAAAGCCCCTAGAAGTAAAGTGAAAAAATGAAATATGGGGTGGCTAAACAACTCCTCTATGTAATAAAAGGTTCCATTAAAAAAAATCAGCTCGATATCTTTAAATTTAAGCTCATAACTTAAAATTTTAGTGATTCGGGGGGTCTTTTGCCCCACTAGCCCCTAGAGGGAAAGTCCCAAAATTCAATTTACAACATTTTACAGGTAGATCCAATCATATAAGAGAGCTTACAAAAAGAATTAGGTTGATAACTATAAAAACAAGCCCAAACGGCCAGGCCAAAATTTGATACTGAATTTTAATTTCCTATAACTGTACAAACTTCCCCCCCCCCCCTTATTTGAACAGCTAATACCAATCAGAAAATTGGATATGCTTTTCTTAGTAACAGGATTTGTGTGTGTCTGTTTCTGTCTGTTCAAAGGATCTTGCTAATCACTGAACAGATATAGAGTTTTTGTACATTGTTCTTTCTTTCGCAAATATTTTTATAGACGTTTATTTGATATTTTTAAGGAGCACAAAGAAAGGAAACATTATCCCAAAGTGGAAGAGTGTCCACACTGCATGAAAGAGATGCCGGCAATTGATATCAAGAGGCATATTAGAAAAAATCACACGGATTCTGGCATTTGTAATGTCTGTGGCGTTCAGGTACACAAGAAAATTTACCACTTCAGCAGATTACTATTAGTGGTTGAAACGTACGGACACTCAAATTATTCAATCAACCAATCAAAATACATTAAAAGTCCCAAAAGTTTTTAGTCAAAACTTTGGGGACTAGTGTAATAAAAAGCCCAATGTTCCCTCCCTCCCTGAATATTATGTGATTCTATTGATATGATAGTCATATGTGTGCGGAAGTTGATGCACACCAATTTATATTTATTATTTATATATATAAATGTGACAGTATGTCTATCTATTGGTCTGTTTCGAAGGATCTCGCTAATTGATGAACCGATATCATGATTCTTCTTTACAATGTAGCTTCTAATAGGTCTAGGGAAGAGATTTATAACTATTTTAGGGGGTGGTACCATCTCAGGAAAAATACCGCCCCCCCCCCCCCCAAAAAAAAAAAAAAAAAATTAGGTATATTTTTCTTTTTAAAACTAAAATTGAAAATGGCCAGGGAGCAACTTTAAACCCCCTCCGCACCCCTAGTGTCCCTTGAGACCTTTAGAGACGTAGCCGTTAGTTTAGAATATTTCAGGCTAAATGTTTGAAGAAGCACATGAAAGCCGCACACACTCCTAAGCACCTGGCCAAGTACAAATGTGAATTCTGCGACAAAGGATTTCCATATAAAGCTGGCCTGGACCGACACAGGATGAATAATCATCTCAAGCTGAGACCATACAAGTGTAGATATGGCTGTGAATCAGGTTGGTTATTTTTTCATCAAGTATTTCTATATTTTATCTAATAATGGGCATGTCTCATATAGAGTTGGTTTCATCATCAATGAGGGTACCAAAAAATGTTTCAAGTCGCGATCTTTTTTCAATATCATGATTTCAGTCATTCAGAAGATAATTGTAACTTTTTCCTTTTAACTTGGGTTCCATTGGTGTGCCTAATTCATGCCACACCTAAAGAAAATTAATGAACCTTATCTAATGTTAAATTTTCGGGGACTTATACACCCACCTGATAGAAAAGGTTATTGTATGTTTGAAGATAAATATTATTTTTAGCTTTTAATGACAGCAGTAACAGAAATCAGCACGAGAAAAAGATTCATGGAGTCACATTCAATGCAAAGAACAATAATATTGATGATATCAAAGCTGAATAGCTTCATGTTAACAAATAAATAAATAAGCCTAACAATCTGAAAATAATATAGTAGGAAAAGGAAATATATACTTCAATTGTAATTTTCTAAAATCTATTATAGTCTTTTGCCTAAATGTTATTATAGGTTTTATAATTTAAATTCTTTTAAAATAATCATAAATTTACATACATTATTATTTAAGTAATGTAGAATCAAACAATATACTTGATAAAAATAGCCTTGATTTGTATGTTTTTATTACTGCCATTTTAAATTTACATTTTTTGAATTGTAACTTTTTAGTGCCTATTAGTAACCAAAATGCCATAACTTCATTAAAACTTATTTTTTCAGAAATTTAAAATGAGTTCTTGACAAAAATTAATATTTTTAATAGAAAATCTTCCAAATATAATAAAAAATGATCAAAGAATTGAAGAAGGAGGTTGAAACTCTCCATTCAACCTCTACTCTATTCTGGATATTAAAAGAAATTCAAAATCAACAGGATGATTCCATTGAAATTGTTTGTAAGGTTAGTAGATTTGCTTCGAAACCGATTGATATCCGCTGGATTAGAACCGGTTCTCAGCTATACTGAAAAATCGTCTATAGCTTTGTATTTCAGGCAATTTTCTACGAATATTAAAATAATAAGAAAAATAATATCCGCCAATTTAACAGTATGATTTTTTATTTTAATATCCACGGAAGGCTCTCTATAGTACTAGAGTTGGCTCGATATAATTATCTCCCTATTGGCTAGTTTTCTATATGCATATCTATTTCTCAATAAATCTATTTTCCTCACCCGGCATTACTATCTAAAAGAAAATAAATATTTAATAATCTAAATGATTTTAAATAGATTTTTTAAATTATATTTTTTTCTTTACATTACCATCACCAAAGGGTTAATGATGATGATTACAATTTTAGTTTAATATTTGAACACACAAAGTGTCGCCACAATCGAATTCTTTTAAAATAGAGTTTTCTTAAATTTATTATATTATAAATCTAAATTTTCTTTTTTATGATTAGAAATTAAATACATTGATATAAGGTAAATAGCAACATGAAATTAAAAAAAGGAATTTATTTTTAATAAAGTAAAATAATGGGTCTTATCGTTCTGGGCAATGAGAGTTTATTATGGATTATTGGAGCACTATGAGTTTTAAACAAATATTCCTTGGAAAACTTGAGCTCGTTTATAGACATTTATTTCCTATCACAGTTATGGAATCTCGTCGACAAAGATTTTTTTATCCAATCTTGACAAGTGAGGTATTTTTGGAAAGAGGAATATATATAGAAAACGCCTATGAAAATTAGAAAATCCGCAGAAATCATATTTGCAAGTTATTTGCAAAAATCTGCAATGTTAATTTGCAAAATTAATTTCATGCCTTAAATGACTTATTTAAAAAGAAATCTTTTTCTGAAATGTGTTCATCTATAAGTTTAGAACATAATTAAGGCAAAAAATTTCTTTAGTGTTACTTTTTTCACCTTATATATGAAAAAAGCAGTTTCTCACATTTTATGATAAAAAAAGGTATAGGAACAAAAAATATGTTTTTTCTTGATGTAAACACAATAATTGGCATAAAATCTATCATCCTAAATGTAAAAATCAGATATAGAATCCTTTTTAGAGCAAAAATAGTGCAAAAAGTAACCAAGACATTTTTGCAAAGTATGAAAATCTGAAGAAAATAGTTCTTTTTGATTTTGATATACATATCAGATAAATGTATATAAAATTAGTGATCAAAAACTATAAAACAAGTTATAACTTTTTCAATCCTATCATTGATTAAAATGCACTTTTAGGTTTACTTATTACCAAAGTAGCACATAAAAACTCTTTTTATTAAGTTATTAAACAAAATAAATTCAAATCAACAATTAGGCGTTTTTTATAATGCAGTAGACCATTTTGTAGTTGGTTTTTTGGCATTTATTTTGTTTAATTACATCATACAAAGAGTTTTTATGCACTACTTCGGTAATTCTTAAACCTAAAAGTGCAATTTAATCAATGACAGTGTTGAAAAAACTTATAACATGTTTTATAGTTTTTAATCACTAATTTTATATACATTTATCTGATATGTATATCAAAAGCAAAAAGAACTATTTTCTTCAGATTTTCATACTTTGCAAAAATGTCTTGGTTACTTTTTGCACTATATTAGCTCTAAAAAGAATTCTATATCTGATTTTTACATTTAGGATGATAGATTTTATGCCAATTATTGTGTTTACATCAAGAAAAATCATATTTTTTGTTCCTATACCTTTTTTTTATCATAAAATGTGAGAAACTGCTTTTTTCATATATAAGGTGAAAAAAGTAAGAAATTTTTTTTGCCCTAAGTATGTTCTAAACTTATAAATAAACACATTAAATAAAAAGATTTTTTCTAAATAAGTCATTTAAGGCATGAAATTAATTTTGCAAATTAGCATTGCAGATTTTTGCAAATAACTTGCAAATATGATTTCTGCGGATTTTCTAATTTTCATAGGCGTTTTCTATATATATTCCTCTTTCCAAAAATACCTCACTTGTCAAGATTGGATAAAAAAATCTTTGTCGTTGAGATTCCATAACTGTGCTATATAGATCTGACATGGATCTTGAAGCATAAAAGCAGGCCGTTTTGTACATGTTAAAAATTGGAAGATTTCATTAAATAAAAGTTATCGCAAATATACTTAGTAAATGATGCGATGAACAACTATTCTTATTGTGGGAATTCAGAATAATCTCTTTAGTCTATCTTACTTTGAAGTTCATTTTTGTACATAAATGTTTTTTTTAAAATGAATTTTAAATGTTTTTAGAACAATGAAGTGTGTAGAGTTTCAGTATTACTGTTGGCCGCTGTGTCGCCTTACATATCAAGTGTCCTTAGAAACCAACCTGATTTAGAGGTAATAGATGGGTAGATAGCTATCATATACAAAAGCTGGATAGATGAAAATAGAAAAAAAATTAAGGATAATAAATAATAGTAAAGTCAGATAAATACCTACAATTGACAAGTATTTTATGAATGGATTTATTATTACTTCGATCTTACACTAAATTAGCATGTACTCTAATAAAGTGAAAATTATAGCAGGCCAAAATAACGATCCCCTCACTCTACCCCATCCCCTCCCATCCTGAATGATGTCCATGTTAGCAACCTAAATTAACTACAATTTTTCCCTTGTTATAATATTCACGCATATTCTATATCCATTACCAGCGGCTTCGCCCCTAGCTTCTATATTTTTCCCCAAGAGGTAATTTAAAAAAATATAAAAAAAAATTAAGTACTACTGGTGCTGCCGGTAGTTTATGTGCACTAACTTTCCCATAAACAAAATAAATTGAAGGGGATTTTTTTGTTTTGGGGGGGTTGTGGGTGTCCCACCCCCAAAGAAAATAGCTTAAAACCACCACAGGACCAATAGGTATATACCCTGAAAAGTAGAATCCGATCGGTTCTGAGGTTACCTAGATCTTAAGGGACGGACGGACAGACAGACGGACGAACAGACAGACAGACAGACATCAAGCTACTTTGTATTATAGATAATGTGATTGTGTTTTTTAGGGATGTTCCATTTATATGCCGGATGTTGATGCTTTTTCTGTGTCACAAATATTTACCCAAATTTATCAATTTACAGACTGTAAAGGTATTTTTTATTATATCACTGTCGCGTAGCTGTTCTAAAACTTGGGTATAAATTAAAATTGCTTGATATAACTTGATGATGAATTATTATTACTTAAGTTTATGGACACAATTACTCATTCTTTGGTTTTATGTCAATATTCACGTTTTAAAATCTACTATTTGCTTCGTCCCTTGCCTCTAGAGTAGGGCGAGGGAGGTTAGGAATAGTCCTAAGATATTTATAAAGCTTTCCTGAAAAGAATAATTAATTCGGATCAGTAGTTTCCGAGATCTTAATCTTTAGACAAAAAAAAATCTTACTACTTTATATTATATTATCTTTGTTTATGTATTATTTGTAAATAATTTATCATCTATATAAGTCCATCTAGTTATTCAACATTCTTTTATTTACTTAGAAACACCACTAGAAGAAAAATTAGAAGAAGAAACTACAAAAGCCGGGACTCGAACCACAAAGCGATGGGATCCATTCAGAAATATATTAGATTTAAAAGGTTGGTTTTTTCTCATTAATTTGATAAATAAATCCTAATCCTTATGTAAAAGTTATGCCTAATGGAAAAGAGATATTTGTTGATTTATTTAATTTAAACACCTAGTTACCTCCCTCCATTTTAAATTGCGGTTGCGCCCCTAGCATTTAGGGGCACTGCATTCAAAGGGCTAGGGAAGAGCTGAAAAATAGCGTAAATCCATCCCGGGACTCATGAGAAGCTTTCCTAAAATTGGAGATCTCAATTAGTTCAGTACTTATCAAAATCTTAAGCTACAGACAAAAAAAAAACCTTACTACTTTATATAAAAGGAGGACTACAACTTTGACATGAATTTTTTTTTACATACAGGTAAAGACATTGAAGTAAAGAAGAATGAAGTAGTAAAGAATGAACCTGTTAATAATGGAACTACTACTACTGTCGTGGCTGATATTGGACTTCTAAATTCAACAAAGTAAGTCATATCATACCTTGACATATTCACAATGCAGTTATGTTGATTGCTTATATGTATGTAGCATAATCATCTTGGCCAATGAACACGCTTTTCTCATTACAATGTACAGTTATAAACTTATAAACAAAAGCACAATTACAAGGTTTGTTGTCTGATGGGTGTTACTACATATAATACCGTCTGCATTTGAGAAACCTAACAAATATGGTTATACAAAGCATTCCCCATACAGTAACAACTTATTAAATTGCATAAACGCATCATTTAAAAGTCTTTGGCTTGACTCGTTGCTGGGGGACAAATTGAACATAACACCTCCCAAACAACTAGCAGATTATTGATATTTTAGGAATCTTTTTGAAACTGAGTTTCCTGATGACGCCGTAGTGGCTAAAATTGAACCTTTTGAAGATCTGTTGGATACATTAGATGATGAAAATGATGACATTGAAGGTTTTTACACAATATATATTTTTGTAAAATCACCAAAATATTAATTTTATCTTATATTATATGTAAAAATTGTAAAAATAACAAGGAAAACTATTGCCAAAGAAGTGTATCAATATTAAGATAACTTCAGTATATTTCTTAGCTGGCTTAAATAACGATCCCCCCATCCACCCCCTTTACCCCATCACCTCCCCTCTACTGGATGAACGAACTAACCAATATAAGAGTTCAATGTTAGCAAACTAAATTGAAGATAATTCTTCCCCTGTCATGATATCCACGTATATTCTATAATTATTGTAATATTAAATGAATTGTGTAAATAAAATCTTAGATATGGACTTGGACGATAATGATATTGAATTTGATCTGGCCGAACTCAAGACAGCTGCAAAGAAAGGTAGGAAAACATGAATTCTTTTTTACTATAATAGTATGATTCAACTTAAACCAATAACGAAATTAATTCGAAAAAATCACGAAACCTATACGTGGATTACCGCTGTCGTTGGGGGCAACATATAGTAAAATTGACGACCTATCCATTTCCCCCCAAATATTATTTAGGATTTATTTCACTTTTTGGTTATACCTTATACATGATCAGTCTTGTTTGAAGATGTTAGTGTGCTTGTGTGTGTTTTTCTGAAAAAAAATATTTAGTAATTTTCGCTGATCGTGGGCGCTTCTTTATAAAATGACTAGCGGCTACGCCACTAGAGGCCTCTAGTGACACTTTTTATGTTTGTTTTTTGTTTCAAATATATAGCTTGAGAAATAATTTCTTTGTTGTTTTCAAGTCTCTATTTTATAAATTTTCATGCTACCTAATATTCGCAGATAGATGTTAATAATACAATGCCATAAATAATTGCTAATCTATTCTATATACCTATATATTCTACTTTAATAATTTTGTGCTAATCGATATATTATTAATTGGATGTTGCACCAGATTTTCATGTATAATACTCGCAACTGGCTAAAATAACAATACCCTACATCCAACACCTTTACCCCATCACCTCCCTTCCTGCTGGAAGAACGAACTGACAAATCAATGAGGTCTATATTAGGAACCTAAATTGACTACAAATTTTCCTCTGTCAATATATCCACGTATTCTATATTCATTTTTCTGTTGAAGGTTGGGCTCCTGAATGTACCAAATGTGATCAACAATTTGCATGTTTTAAGAATCTCAAGAGACACATAGAATTGGTTCACGGTGATAGGTATGCTTTTTAGTTGCATTTCCTTTTTTTTCCTTTTTAAAGGCGAATTTTTTCTATAATAGGGTCGGTCCGAACTATTAGTTCTTTTCGTTAATATAGATGTGTTAGAATTGTTCTATCGATTTCAAACATTGTATAATGATTCCTTTAACGGTTTAGAATTGGTACAACTATATAATCGTTACCAGAAAGTCAGTACGTTCCTAAATTACGCTGGTTTTTAACTTTTTAACATCAAAATTTGTATGATATAATTTTCCTATTTTTTGGAATTTTAGATGATTCCTAGTACAATATTATGAGTCATCTCTATAATGGAATTTTGAAAATAAAATTATGTCCTTTAACTGTACCCTGTTTTAATGCAACCTTGCTGCAAATTTATGAATTTATTTTGTTTAGATTCTGATTTTATAGTTTCGCTTTTATGGGTGTTGCCATCCTTAATTAAAGTGAAGCTTTTCTATAATTAGGGTTGGTCCGTCCGTCCGTAACGGATAGCTTTTTTCGTTAATTTTAGCATTTTAGAATTGTCCTATCTATTTCAAACTTTGCATGGTTATTCCTTTAGTAGTTGGGTACGATTTAGAAAGCGTAGCAACTCTATAATCATTACCAAAATGTCCGTACGTTCATTTTAAACATGTTGATTTTTTTCTTTTTTAACAACAAATTTTTATGTGATCTAATCATCCGATTAATCTGATTTTTGGTATATTGATTCCTGGGACAACAAAGTATAATGTTATAAGCGAAGCAACTCTATAATCAAGTCCTAAAAATGTAAATATGTCCATAAACATTATCCTGTATCTAGCAGTATTTCATCAAATTTGTTTACAATTTTGCTTCGACTCTTATATATTTTTATTCTGATTATTCAGTTCTATATAAATGTTAATGTCCGTTTGTCCTACCGTTTCAGTGCTTCGCTTTTATGGATGTCGTCATTCTTGTTTATATAAGTTTCATTAATTTTCTTTTAAAGAGGGTCACTTTTTCGCGTATTTTTGAAAGTTGTGAGTTTAGTCAAATGCGCTTTTTAAGTCAAACTTATTTATGTACAATTTTGTTTATACTCTGATTCTATAGCTTTGATTTTCATTAAAACTATTTTTTATGCCTTTTTGAAAAAAAGCATCTAGTGTTCACTTTTCCAACAAAAAAAAAATTCAAAATTGTAGAATCTCCTGTGATGTATGTGGAATGTCACTGTCCAACAAAGTTACCCTGATGAGACACCAAAAGAAGATGCATGACATTGGCAAGGTAAAACTTTTAAGTTTAGTCCCTCAGCTTTTCTGTTCAAATTTTAATGATTCTTTTTCAGAATGTGAATTGAATTCTTTTTTTTTTTTTTTTAAAGTTGATTTTGCACTACTTGATTATGTCCATTATTGTCTTGGTCTTTTCCAAATCTCCTGTGATCCAAAAACTTTGTTAGATACCTACTATAGTTAATCATCCAAAGTTTAATAGATTACCCCTTAATGGATGCTTATCCAATTATAAAAAGTAGTATGGTTTTTTTTTGTCTAAAGCTAATGAATGATCTTGCTAAATGCTAACCCAAATCAGTTGTACTTTTCATGGAAGATTAGAAATGTCTTGGGGTGGTTTTTGGCTCTTTTCCTGTACTCCCCTAGGGCCAGGGGCGAAGCAACTAGTTATTATTAAAAATGTCAGGATATTGAAGATGGTGAGGATGGATTATCAGAAAATG
The DNA here is from genome assembly GCF_053477335.1 of Acartia tonsa. Lineage (NCBI taxonomy): Eukaryota > Metazoa > Arthropoda > Copepoda > Calanoida > Acartiidae > Acartia > Acartia tonsa. Next base: position 12,948,690 of record NC_137266.1, on the reverse strand, counting down.
AGGCAAATGAAGAACAAATTGAGGATCAAATCAAAGGTAAGGAAAACCTTATATTAAAAAACATTACAGTTTTGTTTACATATCTTATTTTGATATCTACTTAGTACAAAAACAGAAGAAAAACATTATTCATGTGATTTGTGTGCATTATTATTTACCTTAAATGGTAACTTGTATGCATAAAAATTTTCATATTATTTACTAAACCCCGAACCACTTCATTATGCAATCTACATTTTCCTGGATATTTTGTCTACGGTAGTCCATAAGTGTACAGCTTTACAGTACATTGTTTCTATTTGTTAAAGCAACATGTATGATAAAAGAAAAAGATTCTTTTTAAAGTAAAATGCTTATATTTCAATCAAAATCTATATTTTTTTATTTTTTACCGATCCACGTCATTATGCAAATCAAAAGAAAATCAATGAGAAAACGTTTGTTTTGCAGTTTTCCCCACTTTTAAAAAATGATTCTGATAAAATAACAATTTTTAAGGGATTTATGCATTAATTATAATGAAAAACAGTTTCAGGTAGATTTTAATGATTTTTCTAAATAAGAAATAATTGAAAAAAAGAAATTCTATCCTTATCACTTTAGAGGACAGCTGCTGACCCCCAGTCTTATGGATGAAGCTAAATACATGTTAAAGATAAAAATTACCCTGAAAAGTATACAAAAATGTTTTTTGATGTGTTAAAAAAATCCATTTTAAAATCTTGATTTTGAGGATGATGGCCTTTAAGATGCTCTTACTGGTGGTGAAGGTGAGCTAAATGTTATCTAAGTACATGGCCATTACAAGAACTTGTCTATTAACCTATGTACCATTTTTTGTAGTCATAGCAGCCTCCAGTGGAGTCTCTCGACATGAAATATAACCATTATCTAAAAACTAAATTATTTACTTTATGAATTTTAGTAATTAAAATTGCAATTTTTTTCTTTTTTAATATTGCTTGGCTGGAGGCTGCTATGACTACAAAAATTGGACCATAGTTCAATATATAAGTTTTCTTCAAGGGCATGCACTTTGATAACATTTAGCTCACCATCACCACCAGTAAGAGCATCTTAAAGGCCATCATCCTCAAAATCAAGATTTTATAATGGATTATTTTAACACATCAAAAAACATTTTTGTATACTTTTCAGGCAAATTTTTATTTTTTACATGTATTTAGCTTCATCCATAAGACTGGGGGTCGGCAGCTGTCCTCTAAAGTGATAGGGATAGAATTTCTTTTTTTAATTTATTTCTTATTTAGAAAAATCAATAAAATCTACCTTAAACTGTTTTTCATTATAATTAATGCATAAATCCCTTAAAAAATTATTATTTTAACAGAATTAATTTTTAAAAGTTGAGAAAAGGGCAAAACAAACGTTTTCTCATTGATTTTCTTTTGATTTGCATAATGAAGTGGATCGGTAAAAAATACAAAAATATAGATTTTGATTGAAATATAAGCATTTTACTTTAAACAGAATCTTTTTCTTTTATCATACGTGTTGCTTTAACAAATAGAAACAATGTACTGTAAAGCTGTACACTTATGGACTACCGTAGACAAAATATCCAGGAAAATGTAGATTGCATAATGAAGTGGTTCGGGGTTTAGTTTAATCTTTTTTTAAAGAACCAGCCAAACCAAAGAAAAGAAGAACCAAGAAAAAGAAAGATGTTTTTGAATGTCAGGTATACAAATTTTAGATCTTGTAAAGATTTGACAAATAATAACCTAAACAATCCCTACACTCATTTCCAAGAATAAATAGCCTAATACCATCGCGATGATTTTGAACATATGTGTAGAGAATAAAGTTAGTAAACTTACTCATTGTTTAGGATTGTGGACGGCAGTACGACACCCTGGAGGGACTAAAGAAGCATATCTCATTCAAGCATAGTAAAAAATCATTTACATGTAATACATGTGGCCTTTCCTATGTCAAGGAGACTAATCTGAAACAACACGTAAAAAGAGGTATAATTTTTTTTAATTTTGATTATATTTTTAAAAGCGAAGCTTTTCTATAATTAGGGTAGGTCCGTCCGTCACAAACGGATAGCTTTTTTCGTTAATTTACTTACAATTTTGCTCCGATTCTTATACATTTATGTTCTGATTATTCAGTTCTGACACTATATAAGTGTTAATGACAATATCCGTTTGTACCATTGTTTCAGTGCTTCGCTTTTATGGATGTTGTCATCCTTGTTTTTTCATTAGTACCTTTAGTGACTTTCATAGGAAAAATTCAACTAAGAAAACAGTATATTTGCAACCAAATATTTATGAAGCTGGTATGTAAAAAGTTTTTCCATTATGGCTTCGAAACCAATTAATATCCGCTGGATTAGAAGCGGTTGATACTGGAAAATCATGTATGTATATATTTTTTTGTAATTATCCATTTTAATATCCGTGGAAAGCTGTCTATATTACGGTTAGTTATTATTCTTGTTTAAGGTGGATGTCAGCCGCCGAAAAGTGATAAATTGTTGGTATTAAAATGTGAGAGTTGTGGGAAACAATGTGGTAGTGTCGATGGTATTGCTTATCACAGGAAGTATGTTTATTTTCATTTTTAAAAGCTAAACTTTTAATAATTAGGGCCATTCCATGTTGGAATTGTGCTATTGATTTCAAACTTTGCATGATGATTCCTATAACAGTTATCACGTATTTTCGCATTTTGCAACAAATTTTGTACAATTTTGTTTAGACTTTTAAATCAATGTTTTGCTTAATAAGTTCTTACCTACACTCAATATTTATTTTTTGTTTGTCCTTACTTTTTAGTTTAGAGTTTCACTTTTATGGATGTTGTCATCCTTGTTCATTGTTGTTTGCCTTTAAGTTGTCAGCTTCTTGTAGCCCCTGTTTTTCTCAATCAGCTGTTTCTCAATTGCCACGCTACTTATGAACTACAATTATTCTTGTGTTATTATATTTTTGGATGTGAGGCTGACCCCCCCAGCCCCTTATGATGACTCTATTACAATTATTCTTGTCTAGTGTTGGATGTGAGGCTGACCCTCCCCCCCCCCCCCCCCAGCCCCTGATGATGATTCTATTATAATTATTCTTGTCTAGTTTTGGATGTGAGGCTGACACCCCAGCCCCTTATGATGACTCTAATATAATTATTCTTGTCTAGTGTTGGATGTGAGACTGACCCCCCCCCCCCCCCCCAGCCCCTGATGATGACTCTACTATAATTATTCTTGTCTAGTGTTGGATGTGAGGCTGACCCCCCCAGCCCCTGATGATGACTCTAATATTATAATTATCCTTGTCTAGTGTTGGATGTGAGGCTGACCCCCCAGCCCCTGATGATGACTCTAATGTTCCTGTCTGTGACATCTGCAACATGGCCTTTGACAGGTAAGAGAATAGTTATTTACCTCATCTTTTTTTAGAGAGCTTTCCGCGGATATTAAAATGAAAAATTATAAGATTAAAACCAGTGTTGTAAGACCCGAGCGGCCGAAGGCCCGAGATAACAAAACTAGTATTGATTTCATCATTTTTATTTTAATATTCGTGGATAATTGTCTGTAATATGATGATATACATGATTTTTCAGTATGGTTGAGAATCGGTTCTAATCCAGCGGATATTAATCGGTTTAGATGCCATGCTTGAAAAACGTTTAGTATTTCTATCTTTTTATTAGTTCAATCAATTTGCATGTAAAAGCGGATCTGATTGTTGTTTTTTTAATTATACCTGAAATTATAAGTATTTTATATGTTTCCTTTTTAGTTTGCCAGAACTGACCAAGCATAAGACAAGCAGTCATATTGAGCTCACTTGTGATATTTGCCAACAAGAATTTGAGGTGAGTGTTGTTTGAGCTACTCTGTAATTAAATACGTATATTTTTATGATGGCCGTTATTTCCTTATTTATTAGCGGATTTTAAAATCTAAAGGCAATAATTTGCTTTTAAGTTTGCTTAAATGCTATTGTTACTGCTAAAAAGTGATGATCTTTTGAATACCTATCGGCTACGCTCTTAGAGGTCTCTAGGGGCACTTGAGGTGGGGTGGGAGAAGTCAATTCTCCCGAATTTTCAATTCTAATTTTATAAAGGAAAAAAATATTGGGGGGAGATATTTGTTTCTCTGATTCCTCTTGTTATAAATTTTCCAAGGACCTATGGGAAGCTACATTGTAAAGAAGAACCATATCGGTCCAGCGGTTAGTAAGATCTTTGGTTCAAACACATACACATACATAGACATCCTGTCACTTTAAAATTAAGGATTGTCCTTGTCTAGATACAACGAGAATTAAAACGACATGTGGAAGAAGTCCATAAAGTCAACTACAACAAAAGATTAAAATGTGATAAATGTCCGAAAAGATTTGCAAAGGCGGATAAATTGAAGAGACACATCAGGATCAAGCATGATGATAGTGCGAGGAAAGGATATATTAATACAAGATTATTTTTGTTCTTAAAATACATATTCAATTAAAATTTCACCCCACACCTCAATTTTTAATTTTATTTTTGAATAGAAAAAGGGGGTTATTGTTTTATATGGGCTATTTTTCTCATAAGGGAGGAGGTACTCTCAACACAAATAGTTTATACCCTTCCCAGGACCTTTGGAAAGCTACATTGTAAAGGAGAACCATATCGGTTCAGCGGTTAGTGAGATACTTTGAAACAGAAACACACACAGACAATCATCCTGTAACTTATATAACATAAGGATTATTGCTGCGCTTCTTTTCTGCATAATCGCCCAATTCTGTATATTAGTATAAGAATTGTATCCTTGATTATCAGAAAATACAAGTGCCCCCTATGTCCATTAGAAACTGTGTACGCCTACAATATTAAAACACACATGAAAACACATTCCAAAGAAAAAACACCTAAAACCAATAAGGTAAACATCATTTTTTATGTATTTTAATATCTGAATTTTAGTAGTTTTTTTTTGGGGGGGGGGGGGCAAAATCTCAATAAATAGGGAAAATAATTCTACTTTTTTTGTATGTGGGGTTAAGAGCTGTTATAGCAATCTGCGGGTAGGATTTAAACCCCCTAATATTTGAGGGGGCTGGGTGTCCCAAATTTTAACTGATTTGGGACATTTCAATTTTGGAAATAACGGTAAAAAAATTATACTATTTTTAATCCATATACATCATTCAAGTTATTTATAATGATTCAATAAATCTATCTCACTATCTAGACCTCAATTTGTAACGAATGCGGGAAAGAGTTGACAGATGCTGCTTATGAAGGTCATATGGCTAGACACAGGGCTGAAAACTTTGTCTGTACATGTCCAATAAGGTAGGATTATATTTTTTAATTTTATAATTAAAGTTACTTCAATAATAATGAAATGATTGTTGAACAAAATTTAGAAAGAAATTTATAGATTTTTTGGCTAATTTCTGTTTGTTTAACCATGAAGATAATTTCAAGGACGTTCAAGAGTTTCATTTGGGGAGAAGGAGAGGGTCAATTTTGATTTAAGGGGTATTACCTTAACTAATTTTTTTAGGGTGCCTAATCGTACCACAAATTTTTTTTTGTGCCTGTTGCACCCCGAATTTTTTTTTATTTAAGGGAGGGGATAGGTTACACCCATTTACCTTACCCCCTTGGACATTTAATACATTTAATCTAATTTCTTGTCGTTATATGGAGTTTAGTAAAAATCAGTATTTTTATTCAATTTAAAAGACGTAAGTTTTCAGGTAAACTAATCTTGTTTTAATAAATGTATTTATTTATTTAGGTTTGAGAATAAGAGACAGAAAATTTATCATGTACAAATGGAGCATCTACGAGAAATGATTGGATGTGATAAGTAAGTTTTTATCTGTACTCCTTTCACTTACAGCCATCCCAATACTTTAGATACAGATACTCTATCTATGTATTAAATTATCTATTTGTATTTGTATCTACTTAAAAGTAAACCAACATTTATCTTTAATTTTTTTTTCTTTTCTTTTTTATATCTATTTGTATCTAAATATCTTGCACGAGAAGTGCAAATAATGTTGCTTGTTTTGTAATATAAGAGAGAGACATTGGGCTGTTTATTACAAAGTTTTATAAAACTGTTTTCTTATTCGTCGGCTTAACAACTTTGGGGACTTGTTTTGAATTTTGATTGGCTGGTTCATTAAGTTGAGTTTTCAAACGTTTCAACCACTAACTGTAATCTTCTTAAGGGGTAATTTTGTATATCATCATTTGGTATGTACATTAATTTTTCGACCATTGTCTTATCTATTTAGATCCCTGAAGAAAGCCTACTTTCATAATAGATTTTGATTTAAGTTGTATTTTTTCTATTTATGTAGCTTTTGTTTTCTCCGCGAGATGTCTCTAATTTTCTTTTCTAATATATCATTATTTTTTTATCAACAAAATTATTTGTTAATGCTTTTCTAGCTAAAAATAAAAACTAAAGTAACAATTGTGAAATATTTAAAAAAAACAATTAAGATACAATAGAAATAAGAAAACATTAATTATTTAATATATTAGTTTGTTTAATATTATTTCTCAAAATTCATACACTTTTCACAATCTTGTTATAAGCGGTATTTTCGCTGGTAATCTATTACATTTTTTTTGTCCATCTGTTAGGTAATATTTTAAACTTGTTTTCAGGGAATATTATTTCTTGTTTTATTAGAACTGAGCATATAAGTTACAGGATGTTTGTCTGTCTGTACTGAAGGATCTTCGCTGCCCGCTGAATCGATATAGTTCTCCTTTACAATGTAGCTTCTTGAAGGTTCTGGGAAGGTTTTAAAATACTGAGGTGGAGGATACCACCACCTTTCCAAGAGAATTCGCCTACTTCTCCCAGAAAATTTCTTTTTTTTAAAGATTAAAATTGATTATTTGGCCACTAAGTGACCCTAGAGGCTTCTTGGAGCGTAACCACTAGTAATTCAAAAATTCATTATCTTCTTTTCAGGAAAGGATGTTTCTTTGTGACTAAATCTGAGAGCACTATGGCGGAGCACCAGAAAAATGTGCATCCTGATGACACATAACCCTTATCTTTCTACTTTTCAGAGAAGGACGTTTCTTTGTGACTAAATCTAAGAGTACTATGACAGAGCACCAGAAGAATGTGCATCCTGATAGTAGTTTATCCTTATTTTACTTTAATACATCTACTTTTCAAAGAATGATGTATTTTTGTGACTAAATCTAAGAGTACTATGGCGGAGCATCAGAAGAAAGTGCATCCAGATGACACTTAAACCTTACTATACTATAACTAATCATCTACTTGTCTGGAAAGAATGTTTCTTTGTGAGAAAATCTAAGAGCACTATGGCAGAGCACCAGAAGAATGTGCATCCTGATGACACTTAAACCTTATTACTATTACTCACCATCTACTTTTCAGGGAAGGATGTTTCTTTGTGAGAAAATCTAAGAGCACTATGGCAGAGCACCAGAAGAATGTGCATCCTGATAGTAGTTTATCCTTATTTTACTTAAATACACCTACTTTTCAGGGAAGGATGTTTCTTTGTGACCAAATCTAAGAGTACCATGGCGGAGCATCAGAAGAATGTGCATCCTGATGGCAGTGAGACCTTGGTTTGTGACATGTGTGGACTTGATGGTCTTAGTAAAAGACAGCTTCAGGTATTTTAAAATTTGTTTGTAATATTTTCCCGCCAATTATTTGTTTGGAGCTTAAAATTTATTTTCCCGCCAAATAATTAATTTTCGCGCCTTTTTTTGTGAGCTTTATGTATTCTAAAATTAGCCTCTTTGGCAATATTATCATAGAGAGGGGACAATGGGCTGTTTATTACTCTCGTCCCCAAAGTTTTATAATAACGTTTTCTTATTCGTTGGTTTACCAACTATGGGGACTTTAGTGAATTTTGATTGGTTGACTCATTAAGTGGAGTGTTCAAACGTTTGAACCACTAATTTTAATCTACAGAAGAGGTTATTTTGTGAAGCATCATTGGGGATGTACATTAATTTATCCCTTAAGATCCCTGGATATTATGATTAACATCCTTAATGATGATAAACAATATTACCTACTTCTATTGTAATTTAAAATTATAAAAAAATTAAAATATTTGAAAGGACCACAAGCAAGTAGCCCATGAACCAACAGTGATGCGACAATGCCCCTATTGTCCCAAGCAAATAGTGGAGAGAAATTTCAGAGCCCACGTCAGGAAAGTTCATGAGAGTTCGGGTACCTGTCAGATTTGTAATACTAAGGTAAAAAAAAAATTTATTAGCAAAGTACTCTTCTCAATATAATTCTCCAGTTTGGTCTGTATTTATAAACGACACAACAGTGTCATTAAGTTTACGTTTTTAAAAACAATTTTCCCCCAATTTTTATTCCACTTCAAAGTTTGAATTCATATTGGGGAAATAGCGGATGTATATCAATAAAGTTTTTTACTCATCTATCTAAAATTATTTTTAAAATGTGGTAATCTTTAAAACTTACTAACAATCGATCTTTCCTTAGGTTAAGAATCTAAAGTACCATCACAGAAACGTCCATGATGAACAATATCAAAAGAAGTGCGAACACTGCGGAAAAGGTAAATAAGAAAATCCTTATAATAAAGTAACAGGATGTCTGTCTGTATGTACCGAAGGATCTCGCTAACCGCTGAACTGATATAGTTTTCCTTGACAGGGTATCTTCTCATATATCTTGGGAAGATTTTAACTATTTTTGGGGAGGGCTTTGGAGACTTCCGAAATGGTGGTTCCCAAAATGTGTGTCAGTCCGTCCGTGTTATTTCAAATATTGTTACCTTGTACATACTTCGCTTCTATTTAAAAAGAAATACCTGTTTTAATAATTAAATTATTACCTAGGTATAGAGTTTGAATATTAGATTTGATAAAGGCTTTTGACACTGTTCTTATTTAGGATTTGGTGGTAAAGCTCAGTTGAACAAGCATATTATGAATGTCCACTTGAAACTAAGACCTTACAAATGCAGATATGGCTGTGAATTTGGTAAGTTTTGATAATTTTAGTAATTTTACTTTAATTTTAGGCTTTAACCCTTTAAGCTCTCCCAAACCTAACCTCTTAACCTTGAACAAGTACCTTGAAGATACTTTGATAAAACATTTTTAATTTTCTAAATTGTTGTTATTTTATTATTAGCATACAACGATGAAAGCAATCGACGTCAGCATGAGAAAAAGAAACATGGCGGTGCTTTTCCCGCCAAAATGACGGAAATGGTCAAAGACGACGTAGATGATTAATTGATTTTTTCATATTTTCGTGTTTTTTTTATTGTAGTTGTTAATATTAAATATCACAAGATTTGATTTTTTACACCAAATGTCAAAATAGTTTTAATGATATTCTAGCTGCCTAGAGACCAATGATATTATACAACTGTATATATTTTATACATGCTTATTTTATTAAACCTCACTTTTTATTGATATTGTTTTTGGTTTTGGATAATTATTTTAATTGTTATTTTATGTATGCTCACTCATAACAACTATTTTATACACTTATGTAATATACATTGTTATAGATTATGATATTAAGTAAAATGCTATAAATTTTTAGATGTAAATAAAGTGATCAAGCTTTTCAAAAAAATGGCGCAAAATAAAAGGAGAAAATGTGTGAATTCAGTGAATTTAAAACAGTCCTCTGCCAAGTTGAGTTGGATTTTTACAGAGATGCAGAATAAACAAGAGGATTTTGTTACTATTGTCTGTAAGGTAAGTGCACGGATAAGGGATAAGTCGATAATCCACAATGATGAACCACAAAATTACTCCTTGTGTAAATTACAATTAGTAATTAAAGACAAAAAAGTTCCCAAAGTTGTTAAGCCAAATAACAAGAAAACGTTATTATAAAAGTTTGGGAACTAGTGTAAAAAAAGTTCAATGTCCCTCCTCCCTTCATGAGTAAGTAAGATAGTTACGTAGTAATTAAATGAATGATATATATATATGTTATGTATTCTATACTGGTGAAAACCCATATTGTGTCTTTTCAGAACCTTGAAGAATATAAAGTGTCTGGATTGCTTCTGGCAGCTGTTTCTCCTTTCATGTCAACATTACTTTCAACTTCATCAAGTTTTGAGGTAGGAGGTCCAAAAATAATATTTTTTAAATGGATATAATATTATTACTTGGATCTTACACCAAATTTTCATATTTTCTAATAAAGTGAAACTTGCATAGGGCTAAAATAAAGATTCCCCCCTCCCACTGCACTACTTTTACCCCATCCCCTCTCTACCTAATAGATGTATGAACTGATCACTAATAAATTCCATGTTAGCAAGCTAAATTGATGACAATTTTTCCCCAATCAACATCCACATATATTCTACATCCATTATTAGGTATTTAAGTTTAATTGACAATATTGGCATGAGATAATTTTGCAAAATATGTTAAGTTATACCTTATCTTAATCTATTCTAAAATGGCAAACCCATATCTTTTTTATTATTAGGATTGTATAATATTGATGCCAGATGTAGAATTGGACAATATAAAAAGAATCTTCCAAAGAGTTTACAGCTTAATGAATTATAAAGGTAAGAAACCTTAAATTATTATTACATTGACAAGAGTATCACCAAATATTAACTCAAAAAATCAATATCTTTTAACCTCTTACCTACCAGTTTTTGAATACAAGAAATATTGCATTTGAAAATTAATTGAATTTCTAAAGGAATCTTATGAAAGCAATACTGTTTAGATAAGAGTTAATAAACTTCAGATTTCAAATTTTTTCTTTGGCTTAAAGAATTAACTTTAACTCCCATAAAATATAATTTTGCAAGACCCTGTTCATATTTTGATAAGAAACAGATTATGTTTTTTTTATTCGCCATATTTTGTTACTGTAAAGCTCTATCTTATTTATTTGATATATTCATTTCATTATTTATATCCTAGATGACAAGATAATCCAAGATTATAATTCAAGTTTTTCATTCCCAACATCTGTTGAATCTGATGATTCTATTTGCTGGAGTCAAGATCCTTTTAACAGTTTATTTTCTATTAAATCAGGTTAGACTTTTAAAATACAAATTGCCTCACAAGGTACCTACTTTGTTTCTATATTCATTAAAAGATTAATTTTAATGTTGCGATACGACAAGTGTAATGTTCTCATTTAACCTAAAATGATTTTAAATATATTACACAAATGATACTTTTATTAAAGAAACTGTTGGCGATAACCTAAACCTGAAAAGAGAACCTGGTGCACAGCCTGTCAAGAATGAACCTCTGGATACAAAATATTCTACAGATTTATTCAATGACAAACTTAATTCCTTATTGGACAGGTAAATAATCAATTAGATACCTTAATTTAGAAGGCTTGTTTGTTCTCATATTTTTAATTATGACCTCATAACCTTCTGTTTGTCATTCACTGTCAAGTAAAAAAATAAACATTAGGAAGTTTACATTAGTGCATAATTTCTTAATTATATGAGACAATTAATGCTTATCATAGACGTATTATATTTCTTAAAGACTTAGGTAATAAGTTATTATTCCTAATCGTTTAAGGAATCTTCATGCATAGCTTATTAGAATTTAACATGCTTTAATTTGCCATAAGTCTTTCTTTTACAAACTGTCACATCACAATTGTGAAAATAATTAAGATAGTAGAAACAGTACATAATTATAGTTAATTAAAAATGTTTAAACCAAAATTAGATCAAACCTGCTTCCTGATGTTAAACTTGGCCAAGATGATGACATGAGTGACAATGTATCAGAAGAAAATGATGACCCTGACTATAATGGTGATATTATGGAGGATTTTGATGAGAAAAGTAATAATGGGATACAGGTATAAGATCTTTGAAAGACTATGAAATATAGATTGATATTTATGCCAATGTTGATAGAAAAAATTACCCCTTTTATAGATTAAATTATTAGCTGAAAAGTTGAACCAACCAATCAAATTCATTTTGAAGTTTAAATTTTTTTTTTCTGCCCACGATTAATAGATCCTGTTTATGAAACTTTAGGTATCAGTGCAATATTTACAGTCTAATGCCCCTTCCCTCCCTTTTTTTTGCCAGAAAACAATATGATTTTTACTTGGTTTTACTCTTGTCATACTAAATTTCACCAAATATTACATTATTGATATGACGGTTTTTGTTTTGATTGTTTGTATAAAACAGTTATCCGTTGGAAATTAAATGAAGGAGAAAATCAGCTTTCATGTTTTGGAAAAAGGGTGGAAATAAAATATTTGTATTTTGATATTATTTAATTATTACACTGCTACAATTGGCCCTAATCATTCTTATTTATCTTATAGGTTGACAAAGACATAAGTGATAGATTAGACGATGCTTTGCTTAATTTTATTGATACCGCCTCAGCTCCTATAAAAGGTTTGATTTGATTATATCCTGAACATTTATAAGATAAAAAAATTTATTGATTGAATATTATATTGGCATTAGAGCAAAGCAAACAATTTTGGAATGATTTATTTCATATTTTGTTTGTGAGTTAATCTTTTATTTTGAATAGAGGAAGAAATGGAAGAGATTAATGAAGAAATGGACTATGAAGAAAAATACTCATTACCAGCATCCAAAAAACCCGGTAGACCAAAAAAACTCCATGCAACCAACAATAGCAAGAAATCCGCCAAGTCATCATTTTCATGTACACACTGTGGTGCGGCATTTGCGCATAAGGAGAAACTTAAAGAGCACCAAAAAGGGGAAGGCTGTAGTGGGGAAAAGCCTGAAGAACAGGAGGGAGAAGAGGGAGGAAAATACTTTTGTGATGGCTGTGGGGCATCTTTTGCGCGCAAGGGTAACCTGGCAAGACACAAGAATTCAAGTTGCACTGTTTTTGGTCAAAATGAACAGGTGAGATAAAACACATCATTATGATTATTACTGCATATCATTTTGCAGATTTTTTTCATAATCTTTATTTTACAGGAACGAGTTTGTCCAATGTGCGGGAAACATTTCTCCAAGAACCAGAAACTTTTCTACCACTCACATTTGGCCAAACATGAGGCTGAAAAACATAATTGTAACTGTGATATTCAGGAAATTACAAAGTTTTCCTTCTGTATTATAACCCTTTCAATTATTAGAACAGATACTCTATAACTAGAATATGTTTGTATGTCCGATTATCCATCCATTTGTCTAATTAATTAAGTACAAATAACATTATTTACTTGTTCTTAAGACAGAAATAAGTAAAGATGTTATGTATTCTGGTTATTATTGCTCTATTATGGGACAAAATTTTCCCGTATGACTTCGAAACCGATTAATATCCACTGGACTAGAACCGGTTCTTATCCATACTGAAAAATAATTTATATTACTGTATTACAGACAATTTTCCACAAATATTTAGATAAAAATCATAAAATTAATAGCAGTTTTGTTAGCCTTGGCCTTGGTTCTAACAAAACTGGTTCTAATCTTATAATTTTTCATTTTCATATCAATGGAAAGCTGTCTATAATACGATGTAATAAATAACTATTCTGTACTTTATATTGAGAATGAAAACTTTATCTAAAAAATGTATATAGTTTAAAACTCCAAAGCACAAAATTCATCATATGCAAGTTACTCATCTAAAGGAATGTTCATTCTGGTGATTTTTTATAATGTTTATAGGAAAGCTTTCCTTCACATATTGAAGAAAATGCTTAACTTTTCATAATCCTATAACATAATGTAGTAATGTTTTTTTCTAAAGCTTAAGATCTCAGACATGGCTGTTCTGATTAGGTAGTAGTTTTCTGGGAATCTTGTCTTAGGGAGGTTTTTCTGACATTTTTCAGCTAGTCGAAAAGTTTTGTGCTGTATTTTTTAATAATACTTCTTTTTGCTGAAATATTTCGTGCAAGAATTTGTCAATTAAGAGTAATGCAGACAAACATCATATTACTTACCTATACTTGAATGAACATAATCTACAGGAGTTAGTTGGATGTGACAAATGTTGGTATGTTTGTAAGACACAAGATCAGCTAGACGTTCATGTCAAGAAACATAAAAAGTAATTGTTTTCACTTTTATAATGTAGCCAAGCTTTCATAAAGTTTTGTTTGGAGGTCAAAATATTTATTTATGCATTAACTAACTATTTAACAGTCTTTTACATAAAAGATAATATTAGGTTTTTAATTTTATAAATCTACTTATGTAACTATTGTTATAAAATCAAAATTACTTTTTAATGATTGAAATTTTTAGTTATTTCTGTGATGCTTGCGGTAAGAAGTGTACCTCAACCAGTAATCTTTATGTAAGTACCTTTTTAAAATTTAAAATTTTAAATATTTTTTCGCGCCTTTTTTTAAATTCATCCCTAATTTTCTAGTTTCACAAGAAGTTTGAGCATGACATGCTGTTAAAAAATTGTCCATACTGTCCAAAGAAGCTGAATGAGCTACGCCTGCACAAGCATATTAAGCGGTGTCATGACAGTGCGGGCACCTGTGATATCTGTGGGTTAAAGGTAAAAGACATAGACAGCTTGATGGATATAAACTTATACAAGAGTTAGAGGATAGATAGTTAGATATTAAGAGATATAAGTTTTCCGGAATTTTAATGTAGGGAGTAGATTTGAAATCTGCATCAAATTTTAAGGATTTTTTATAAAATTCGTTTTTTGTAAAATTCTTTATCTAAAAGCGGAAATACATTTTAAGTTAATTAATTTTGACCAATAGGATAGGTGGATTTCAAACTACCTGCGCTCTAATTGGTTGAATGATGTACGACATCCAATCAGAGCGCAGATTTTTTAAATCCACCAATCACGGATGCCAAAATTAATTAACTTAATTTGTATTTCCGCTTTTAGATAAAGAATTATACAAAAAACGATTTTTATAAAAAATCCTTAAAATTTGTTGCAGATTTCAAATCTACTCCCTACATTACAATTCTGGAAAACTTATATCTCTTATTAGATATGGAGAATGATAGACGCAAAAACATCTCATGAGGTGTAGACCGTGCTGCAAATCAGGGAGCTAGGGAGGGGACATTGGGCTGTTTATTACACAAGTCCCCAAAGTTTTATAATAATGTTTTCTATTTCCTTGAATGTATAACTTTTTATTTTGGTTCATTCAGTTGAGTGTTTAAAACGTTTCTACCACTGATTGTACTCTAGAGAAGGGGTAATTTTGTGTAACATCATTGGGGATGTACATCAATTTATCGGCCCTTTAGATCCTTCGCTGCAAATGTTAATGTTAATTGTTGCTTTAAAGATGGATTAATAGTTTTGTAACCATGTTGTCTTTTTGTTGGCGTAAAAACTTTAGGTACTTACATTGAGTTTTTAATTTAGGGTTGGGCCGGATAGTTTTTTGGCCGGATACCGGATATCCGGCTGATTTCAAATGCCGGATATCCGTTATCCGACCGGATATCCGGCCAACGCCGGATATCCGGCAAATTACCGGATATCCGGCCAAATTGCCGGATATCCGGCCGGATAACCCGCCAAATTACTGGCGTCTTATTATATAAAACTGGCGGCTACGCCCTTAGAGGCCTCTAGGGGCACTTGAGGGGGGGGGGTGAATTTGATAACCATTTTTTGGTATTTCAGATTTAAGAAAGAAAGAAAAAATTGGGGGGGTTTAATTTTTTAGGGTGGGGGCTGACGCCCCCTTATTTTTATATTTAGTTGAAAAATTAAATAGAAATATTTTTTGGAGGTTTTTTTTCTAGGGGCGATTTCTCTTGGGAGAGTGGTGCTACCTTTCCCAAAATAGTTTTAAACCTTCCCAGGGCCTTGAGAAGCTACCCTGTAAAGGAGAACCCGATCGGTTCAGCGGTTAGCGAGATCCTTCAGTACAGACAAACAGATAGACATCCTGTTACTTTATTATAAGGATTCAGGTTAAAACATAAAAATTATGTAACTATTAAATGATCTTTCTTCTAAGCAATTAATCTAATAAACTATTTCTACCCTCAATCTGTAATATTAACCCCTGTTGGAGGATGGGCGTGGAGGTGGCATTTTATGCATGCCCCCCCCCCCCCTGTGCATTTTCTGTGTATAAAAGGTCGAGGGCTATAACTAAGTGACTTTCAAAATATGGGTATGACTCATAACTGAGAGTTTTGAATACCTCCTTCCTGGCGGGCACAGGATGCCAGCAAACCTGGCAAGGTAATTCAGGTAAAAAGTAAAAACATTTTTTTACTTAAACAAAGCATTTCATGTTATCAAATACTTAAATATTCTATAGTCGTACATCCTCATAAGAAATATAGGTGTTCAAGTCAATTTCAGGTTCCAGGTATAGTCCTACAAGTCCTGAACCTCCAGGTCTCCAGAAATCTTTAAACGGTTCCTGTGACAGCAGTTTTTGACTTGGAGACTTCAAATTTTAAACTTAGGCTTTTTATATGTCTTCATGACATATTACAATTTCATAAAATCCGTTTCTGTTTACCTGCAGACCACCAGTTTTCGGCTGGCAGCTGCCAAGTACTGCTGCCCCCGCCAAAATTTATGTTTTGAGATTTCTAATATAAAATTTACATAAAGATAAACAAATTCAGAAAAAATTGTTCTTCTAGCTTCAATAATAAGAAAATTACAGCCATTTATAATTAAAAAAGCAGAAATTTTTGTTGTAAAATATAAAATATTATATGGCCGGATATCCGGCCGGATAGTTTTAATATCCGGTATCCGGCCGGATATTGAAAATGGCCGGATATCCGGCCCAACCCTAGTTTTTATATGTGATTCCAAGCTAAAAGTGTCAAAAGTTTTAAATCAACAATTATGGTTTATTATACTTCAGAATTTACATCAATTTATCGACCATTGTCTCATCCACTAAGATTCCTTAATTAATGTAGCACCGTGTTCTAGAAAAGCCAAAAAATGACAAAAAATCACAGAGAGTGTATATTTTAAAATTTTGATGAAATTTTATTTAAATAGCAATAATCATCCATATATCTTTCAATATAATAGCGAAATTTTAAATATCTCCATCCTGGCTGGCACAGGATGCCAGCAAACCTGGAAAGATCATACAGGTAAAGAGCAAAAATATTTTGTTTGCCTTAAACTAAGCATTTTAAGTTACCAAATACTAAAATATCCTATACTAGTACATACCTATATGAATTTTAAGTGTTCAAGTCAATTTCAGGGTCCAGGTATGATCCTGCAGGTCCTGATCCCCAGAAATCTTTAAATAGCTCTTCAAACCGCAATTTTTGACCTATAGACTTCAAATTTTAAACATAAGCTTTTCTAACAAGTATATATGACCTACTAAAATTATAAGAAAATCTGCCGCCATTTTCCCGCCGCCGCCAAAATTTATATTTTGAGATTTATCATCTAAAGTTTACATACAGATAAGCCTATTTCTTATTTATTTTCTGTGTGTTTATGTAGGGAGGGAGGGGACAATGGGCTGTTTATTATAATAGTCCCCAAATTCACCAAATAGCGTTTTCTTATTTGTAGGCATAAAAACTTGTGGGCCTTTTTTGAATTTTGATTGGTTGGTTTATTAGTTGAGTGTCCAAACGTTTCAATTACTAATTGTAATTTATAGAAGGGGCAATTTTGTGTATTAGCATTGGGAATGTACATTAATTTCTCGGCCATTGTCTAATCCCTATAAATCTCTGATATGTAAGACTTACATTTTATTTTCAATTTACTTGAAAGGAGGCATTTTCTATCTTAAACAATACAAATTCTACTTGTCTTATTTTAATAAGTATGAAAGCTCCTTTGGCAAAAGGTTTCTTAATAAAAGGGTGAAGGGAGTAAATAATGCTACGAATTAAATAAGAATATATATTTGAACTAGAAAACCACATACAATTTTTTAGACTTCTAGCTTTAATGTGTTCAGATGTGGATATAAGTGGGGCATTTCCCCCCCCCCCCTCCCCAAATAAAAAGGTAAAATTGTTCAGATAAGAGCCTAGACATTTAGGGACAATCTTTATTTAAAACTTTTCTTCACTTTTAGTTAAAATAAATATGTATTTAAAATAAGTAGAAAATAAATTACTTTTATATCTTTAAAAATTGTTATTTTTTAGTAGACCCTAGTATCTAAAAGGCTTGAAAAAACAAACTTCGCATACATTCGCATACACAGGGTAAAGTTCTCTGATATTATACATACATCTAATATCACCATGTAAGAGGATTTGCTTGCGCTCTTTTGCGCTTAAGAGATCTTGAACCAAACGTAAAATTTTCATTAGAAGAAAATTGTCTATTTTACAGAAATTGAGAATGCTAAGAAAACCATCTACAATTACAACAAAAAATGGAGATTTGACTTCTTTTAAATGCTAAACGTATAAATTATTACATACTGATTCCAAAAATATATAATACTTAAAAATAGCTTTAGAAATAAAGGGTCAACACTGTTTTGAAATGTAGTTTAGTTGACCTTAAAAATAGTTGTTTACAATGATGCAAAGGAACTTAATTCCATACCTCTGGTATAATTACACATAAATTTCTTATTTTTCATAGTAAAGACCTAATTCTTTCGGCTTCATTTCCAAAAACTTGTGTATATTACTAAACAATTGTTTAAAAGTGTATTTTCCAAAATGTAAAAAACGATTTTTTGTCACTCGCTGGAACATAGTGATGTAGGAATTAATTGATGATAGATTATACATTTGTGTTAGTTTGACTTTTTCATGGCCTTTAATAGACAGTTGAAGTTTTTTCGTGTTAGTTATTAGATATTAGGTTTAACATACACATTAGAAATGAAAATTAGGAAATAGATAGATACGCAGATAAACAGATTAAGAGTAAAGTTATAAAGATAGTCATAAATGAGAGACAAATTTGCTATAACCTAGATTCTTTAAAAATCGCATGTAAATTTTGTTAAGGTTAATAATCTGCAAAGACATACGAACAATATTCATACTGAAGACCTCAGATTTAAATGTGAGCAGTGTGGTAAAGGTAAGTTGTTGAAAAGATTCTCATTATTTATTGATTAGGTATAATTCTAGTAAATCTTTTTATTTTTGTCCCTTTAATTATCTATCTATTATTATTCTGTACATCACAGGGAGGAAGGGGACATATAGTTTTTTATTACACTAGTCCCCAAAGTTTTATAATAACGTTTTCTTATTCTGAAGGTTATCAACTTTTGGGACTTATATTGGATTTTGATTGGTTGGTTCATTAAGTTGACTGCCCAATCGTTTCAACCGCTAGTTGTAATGTACAGAATTTGGGTACTTTGAATGATGTGTAATTATTGATGATGTACATTAATTTATTGGCCATTGTCTTATCATTTTAAATCCCTAAATATGAGGATATGTTTAACCTATCTTTTGATAATTTAGGTTTTGCAGAAAGAGGTAGAATGAACCAACATATGATGAACGTCCATCTTAAGTTGAGGCCTTACAAATGTAGATATGGCTGTGAATTAGGTAATTAATTTGTTATTTATATTATGTATGTATCCATCTATCATAAGATGAATGTTTGTTTATCTTCAACTGTAACCTTATAAATGTGAATTATGTAAGGCATTTATCAATTCATACACCTCACAGGACATTTATGGGTGCTTTTTCACAAAGTGACTTTCGATCACAGAAATCCCTTCCCCCTTATTTAAGAAAAAATATGATTTAGAAAGGTAGTTTTTTTCTTAGGCCTAACCACAGCCGTGGGGGCGAAACCCTGCGGGAGCTTTTATCTCTGGTGTCCTAACCTAACAGGGAAACCCAGTACCCAATATTACCACACTTATTTTCAATTTTTTTCAAAATAATTTTGGCTGGGGGCTTATATCTACACAAAAGCAAACAAAGACCAAACCAACTAATATATGAGATTTGTAGCCTGTCTAGTAAGTTTTTAGATGTATATTGCACACATGCCCGAATTAGCAAAGACCCTTTTGCTAGCAGACGAAAATGATTTCATTAAACTTTTTTAAAATTCATCTAACAATTGCTTTAGACAAAACATAAAGAAAATATTTTATCAGTTGATTTTCAAATACCTAATACAAAATTGTGACAGTGCAGGGTCTTAACCCTATAGTGAGAGTTACATATAGCTCATGCCCCCCTCTATTCTTTTACTTTTATGATTCAGTTTATTTTATTGCTTTTATTCAGCCTATAATGACAGTAGCAACCGAAGTGCTCATGAGAGAAAGAAACATGGAAAACTGTTTACTGCGGTTGCTAAAGAGGATGACAATGATCTACACAAAATGGTGGATTCTTCTTGCATGTAAAATTAGTCATATTTTCATTTCACATAATATGCTCATTATTCATAGCTATTTCTCCTTTTCAATGCAACAAAACATACTATTATTATCAGGAAGAAAGGGGACATTGGGCAGTTTATTACACTAGACCCCAAAGTTTTATAATAACGTTTTTTTTTCGTTGGTTTAACATCTTTAAGGACTTTTATTTTATTTTGATTATTTGGTTCATTAAGTTAAGTGTCCTAACGTTTTAACCAGTAATTGTAATCTTCAGAAGGGGTAACTTTATGTATCATCATTTGGGATGTACATCAATTTATCGGCCATTGTCTTATCCCTAGTATAGATCCATGTACCATTAAAGTATTAATTTATGTAACCTTGTATAAATAGTCTCATTTATGCCCAAAAAATTTTGTACAAATTAATATTTAATATTATTAATTCATTTCAGATATAATTTACAAAATGTACAGATAAATAAATTTGATTATGTTGATATAAAATATGAAGCTATGATTGGTGAAAATAGGAATGTTTATATCATACAGAATAAGAATATTTTGTGAGAAAAGAAAAATTAACTAAAATTAAGAAGATTTTTAATAGTTATTTATCGCATCGTATTATAGACAGCTTTCGCGGACATAAAATGAAAAAAAGTTACAATCCAGTTTTGTTGGCCCCGAATCCAGTGCATATCAATCGATTTTGAAGCCATACTGAAAAAAAATATAAGAGCTACTACTTAGATTTAGGACAAAAGAATAATTCTAATGCGTTCTGTAAATAGTAGGTGTAAAATAGGAAATAACCTTATCTTTTTGAATGGCAGAAAAGTTGCCAGCAAATACTGAATAATACCTATATTATTGGCTGTACTTTATAAACATTACAACTGAAGGGAAAGTAGTGGAAACTATTACAATATGGAGGTTGATAATGATCTAGCCGACTCTGATAATTTAGCAGCCAGTGAAAATTTACCCGCTAAAATGGAACAGTCCAAAATTCTTCCATCAGGTACAAATATTTTAGTAGCATGGCTACTGTTCAACTAGGGGTTGTTTTAGGGCCGCCCTTCCGATTTTCCATTCGTCGCAGTTTTTACTCTTTACAAAACCTTTAGTATCTAAACAGTTTGTTCTTATTAAAACACTAGAAAAACGCTATTACTCTTACAATCAAAATATTATTACTTGAATGTTGACAATACTTTATATAGTGATGCTCGCAGCTTGCTAAAATAACGATACTCCAACCCCTTTACAACATCCCCTCCCCTCCTACTGGATGAACGAACTGATATAAATTAAGACAAAATTTATAAATTAACGACAAATTTTCCCCTGTCAATATATCCAATTAATTATTATACTTACCTATTTAAATGTTTATTGAATATGGAAGTTTTTCTACTTTAAGACTTTTTTTATCCAACATTAATAATCTTAGCTTCAATTGTTTTTCTACTATCTTATATCTACCTATCTAGAAGATGTGTTACTGACAGCTGAGAACATAAAACAGCAGCCAACCGACCCATCATCAACGCGGCTAAAAATGATGCCGCGAACAGCCGTGTCACGGATGAACTGTATCCTACAGGAAATCAACGAGAAACAGGATGATTTTCTCACCATTATTTGCAAGGTAACCGCCATGTTGATTTTCTCGCCATTTTGCACTAATTTCCCGCCTTTTTTGCTTCACCCCATTTTCAAAAGTTTTTCAAGTTTGGCTTCGAAACCAAATAATATCAGTTGGATTAGAACTGGTTTTCAGCGATATTAAAAAAACATGTATAGTAACTATAGACAATTTTCCACGAATATTGAAATAAATGTAAGATTAATATCAGTTTTTTTTAGCCCCGTGGGGCTTAACCTTTTTCATTTTAATATCCGCGGGAAATCTATCTATAATTCGATGCGATAAATAATTAGGTACTTTTCTGTATTTTTTATTTCATCAAAGAGTAGGCAAGTATAAGTTTTATTTAATGTACATTGTACATAGGAATCATTAAAGTGTATTTAAATATTTTTTTTAGGATGGAGTGAAATTTCGAGCCTCTGGGTTGCTGCTAGTAGCTGTGTCCCCGTCTATGGCTCATATGCTCAGTAATGTTGATCTGGAGGTAAGAATAAATGTAGAAGTATAGATGTATAACAGTATATCTTATACCTCATATAACTGCCTGGCCCAAGAGGAGGGGACCTTTTTTGTCTGCTAGCAAATTGCTTTCTGCTCTTTTGTAGCGACTTGGCAGTGTTTATTTCCGACTCATTTCAAAGACTCAATACAAAATCGACAAATGGTCCCCGCCCCTTAAGTTATATATAGCTTGTGTCCCCCCTATTCATTTACTTTAATGAGGTAACATTTATCAACTTTTAATCTACTGAAATAGTAAATGGAGAATTTATTATTTATCTTCAAAGAAATTACCTAGGTACTTATCATGTTTTGAGTTATCCATTTTTCAGTCATTTAATCACAGACGGACCGACCGACTCACAAACATTCAGTTACTTTAGTTAACAAAAGCCAAAGTCTTAACAAAACTTTATTATATATAGTTTTTAATTTTGTCGCTAGGTGTCTCAAATATTAATTTGTAATCTAAATTTATCCTACTTACAGATTAATACCTACTACATTCACATCATAATTTTAATAAAATTCAACAATATTGTCATAGAGAAAATAATAAAAGAGAGGAATCGAAGTATTTGAAGGACTAAAATAGGCAGTGGGCCTAGAGGCCTATATTGAGCAATTGCCGCGCTGAATTTTTAAAGTTATTCCACCACTTTTCAAAATGGGAATATCTTAAAATTAAATGTAATTTCAAGACAATTATAGTTGCTGTTTGAAGCATACATCTGATTTTTATAGGATGATATAGAAATATTTTGAATTATCATCCATTCTGATGAAACCTAATGAAAGAATATAAAATTATCATTATTAATTTTTTATGACTTTGCTACTGACTTTAATCATAACACTCATTATTAGCTTATAAGATTATATTGCAGTCTATCTAACTTTTATTTCTTAATAAATAAACGTTTTTACAAATTCAATATGAACATTTGATTGTAAATTATAATAATCAGTTTTTCAGTGCCATCTAGCTTTGGATATAGAACTAGAATATCAAAGCGTTCATCAATTTTTATTTTGCCTGTATTTTTCTTGTTTTGGATTTTTGTCACTAAAAGGCCAAACCCTGAGGGGTAAATAACATCACTTGAAAATGTTAGAAATATTGTAAAAACGAGTATTGTCTTAGAAAGAACATAGATAGCATTACAGATTATTCACTTATTTAGATTATTCAGTTATGAAATTTTTTATTTAATATTTAGCCTTAGTTTTAATGTATGTCTTTGAAGTAGACAACTAGCGAACCTGGTGGCTGAGAGCTATACTATTAATTTTTTATTAGTAAACATTTTAAAGTTTTATTGTGTTAATTAGATTTAAATATTACATTTAGGCTAATTTGAAAAAAAATAAATTTTTGATCATAAAAGGTGAACCCTCCTATTTCTAAACTAGGTGAAACATACTTTTCTGCTGCACTAATACCGCCCACGGCTGTTTGTTTTTTAAGATTCTAAATCAAATTGTATTTTAAATATTTTCTTTAATTTTTTTTAAAACATAATAAATTACAGAAAAAAAATAATAATTAATAAGATAAATTTTTTAAAATTTTTTTATATATATAGAATAGGTTATGATAAAGATGCAAAAAGCCGCGGACGGTTTAGATAAATAGCAGACAAATTATTTTACTAGGGGGGAAGTAATATTTTACAATGAAATTGGGGTGAGTATTCATCCTCTTATTCTTTTTCCTTATGAATATTGTTAACATTTTATATGATTTTTTAGATCATAATTTGTAAACATTTTTTAAAACTTTATTGAATCGTAAACTAATTCTTTTAATTAAATATAATTTATTTTTAATGTACAATAACACTAATCTAATTATACTCTTATCCAATTTTGTGTACGAGGGGAATCGACACCCTACTATCATTAGAAGTGTCTGTGTATTCCCCCCCCCCCCTTTTTCCCCTGACATATAAAATAATACCCCTATTGTACTACACCCTCATAAATCCCATACCCCCTATAATTTTGTTTAGGTTGGGGTGTCAAAAATCCATGTACTATCCAAGGCAAACGCTGTGCACGTTACTGATAAGAATATATTTTCAGGATTGTGCCATCTCTCTGCCCGACGTAGAAATAGACAGTATCAAGGAGGTCTTTGATAGAATTTATTCTTCTATGGAACCTAAAGGTAACCGCTATATTCCTAGTTATATAATAAAAACTTCTTGATAAAAATAACTACCTACTTTATATATACGAAGATTTGTTATTTTACAGGGAATGATTTATTGTTTAACTTTTGGTAGTTAGTTTAGGTTGGGTTATATTGGGTAATACCCTATTTTAATTTAGTTCTAAATAAGGGTTGGCAGTTTCATTGCTCGATAGGCACTTTAAGGAATATCGCCATGTCATTTGTATGAACCTAATATGAAATTTTAGGCAAAATTGAAATTGATGAGAACCGTAGTATGAGTAAAAGAAAGTATGAAGAGGAGTTGAACGGCGGAGATGATCCTAGTCTTAATAACCATAACGACAGGTACATTTGTAGCGAAGCTACGCTGTAGCTGAGCTATGTCCATATATAGATTATCCGTTTTGTCAACAGTTAACCTTATAGTGAGAAATTGACCTAAACTAATCAAATTATCATATGAACTTAATTTTTGAATTGTTGATTCCTATTTCAATTCGGCATATTATTAAAAGTAACAGGATGTTTGTCTGTGTGTGTATCTCACTAACTAATGAACTAACATGGCATTCCTTTACAGTGAAACATCTTATAGGCCCAAGGAAGGATTTAGTGAGGATACCAACAACAAAACTAAAAGAGGACTATCAACGAACAAGAGCAAAAGATTCTAAGCATCTTCCAGCATTGACCCATAGTATTTTTTAGTAAATATGCTAGGTTTATGTTTAATATTTGCTTTATCGACTAAAAAGTTAGGTTTCACCATGGTTTTATATGAAAAAAACTTTGAAATGTTAACCATTGTTTGGTGCAATATCATCGAATGTTTTGATGAGTTCAAACTGTTGTGAAATGAAATGAAATGAAATGAAATATTTATTTTATGACACATAGTTAAATAGGCATACATATATACATGACATAAATAATCACAAACAAGCAGTAAAATTGATCATGATTAATTAATTACAGTATAATAACAAGGTTAATAATATCCACATAAGACAAAAAAGTTAATATACGTGTCAAAGGACTAAATAATCTCTCTCGAGGTGATATTAGATAGCCTTTGCAAATATCATAGAAAAATAAACCAAAAGGTAGTGTGAATCTTTTTATTAAAACGAGAAAGTAAACATTTTATAAGGGTATATTACAGGGATATGAATAGGGAAAGGATTTGCAGACGGAAATGGTAGGATGATTGAGTGAGTGTGTGTGAGTTCATATTAATGATTAAAATACTTATAATTAAGTAAAGAATGGAGAATTGATTAATCTAAGGCTTGTAAAACAGACAACATAGAGGTTTTACATTCTTAGGTGGCAAGAACGACAAAGTAGTCTATTACATGTTATATCTATTCTTGAGAGAATACATTTTTTAAGCTGCTTCTTAAATTGATTTAGGTTTAAGGCATTTTTTATATTGTCACGGTCATTAAAACTATTCCATGTATTAGGTAGAGAACAAAGAGGAAGCCTCTCTACTAAGTTGATTCTGGAAAAAGGAACAGTGAGATTATTATTGTTCCTCAAATTATAGTTACCATTTAATTCCCCCCTTCTTGGCCACATGTTATTAAAAGACCTGGGCAACAAGTTATTTATGTACTCATAAATAAATTTTAATTTAAAATAAAGTGATAAAGACTCAAAGGGTAAAATATTGAGATCTTTAAATAAAGGTCGAGAATGACTATAATAAGTTGCTAGCTTAATACATCTTACAGCCATTTTTTGTTTTGTTATGATACCAGTAAGATTTGAATGTGATGCACACGAATAAATAAGGATTCCATAAACCAAATGACAATGAAAAATAGAGAAATACAGAGCCTTGAGGGCTTTTTCAGTAAGTAGACTTTGGCATTTTCGTAGACAAAATAATGATTTAGAGAGTTTTTTGTTCAACTCATTTATATGAACTTTGAAATTCAAGGCTGGGTCCAGAAAAATACCTAAAAATTTTATAGCTGGAATATCACTTTCATGGTCAATTCTATGTCTAAGTAAAGGGTTAGGGTAAAGGGTATTTGGTTCATTATCATCAAAATAGAGATTGATTTCATTCCAAGGAATAAGAGAGGGGGTAGGATAAAATATAGTGAATTTTGTTTTGTTGGGATGTAATGACATTTGATTAGCCCTAAACCACTGGGAAATATTTTTGAGTTCTGCATTAACAAATTCAACAAGCTCATTCAGGTTTTTACCAGATGCTAATATAGTGGTGTCATCACAGAAGAGAAGGACTTTTAAAAGTGTTGTTTTAGGCAAGTCATTAAAAAATATAAGAAACAAAATAGGGCCTAATATGCTACCTTGGGGCACTCCACTATCTATCTCTAATGGATCAGAATCAAAAAGGCCAAATTTAACAAATTGATTTCTACCTGTTAAATATGATTCAAACCAGTTAAGCATATTGCCATGGATGCCAAATTTACGTAACTTCATCAGAAGAGTATTTTTGGGAACACAGTCAAAGGCTTTACGAATGTCACAAAAAATTCCAATTGTATACTCCTTGTTATTCATAGCTTTACTAACGTGATTAAGTAGGTGAATCATGGGATGAAATGTTGAGTTATTTGGCTGGAATCCAAATTGTAGTTCATCAATAAGATTATTTTCAGAAAGATATGCTTGCAAGTTAATAGCAATAAACTTTTCTAGAATTTTTGAAAATATAAGAAGTAGAGAAATTGGCCTGTAATCATTAAGATTAAAAGGGTCTCCGCCCTTTTTGAAGACAGCAGTTACTTTTGCAATTTTAAATTGGTCAGGTACCGAACCAAGTTCAATTGATTTATTGAAAATATGGCATAAAGGATCCAAAATATAATGGACAACTTTTTTTAATAAGAATGATGAGATTCCAAGGTTGTCACAAGATTTTTTTATCTCAAAGTTATTAACAATTTCGGTTATATTTGCAGGTGTGATTGGGGAAATATTAAAAAGATTGCCAGATTCTTCAAGATAAGAATCAGGTGGTCTGTCAGTAGGTGGTATAGTCTGTCTAATATTAAGAGCAATACTAGAGAAATGCCTATTAAATGCCTGTCCTATGTTCTTTTCACCAAGAATGTCATTAATGTTAATAAGAATGTCATTACCTTCAACAATAATTTTATCAGTTGTAAATTTTCTTTTTGAGTTCAAACCAGCTGCATCTTTAATAATTTGCCAACTCTTTTTAAGATCGTTTTGGTTGGAGACAAGAAGATTACTGTAATATAACTTTTTTGCAGTTTTTAGAACTTTGTTGTAAATATTTTTATATTTAGTATACAATTCCTTATTCTCAGTTGTTGGAACTTTTGCTAATCTAGATTGTAACTCAAATTTCTTATTCCTAGACCTTAATATACCTTTGGTCATCCATTTTTGAATGAAGTGGTAATTTTTATTAAATCTGATTTCTTTAACAGGAAAGTTTTTCTCAAAAGAAGATTGAAATAAGTTTTGGAAAATAGCATAGCTTTCTGTAGGGTTATTTTTTTCAAAGACTTCATTAAAAGACAAATTACTTAAGTCATCTTTAAAGCTTTCAATATTATTGTCAGAAAAGACTCTGGTGGAAATTACTTTTGGGCTTGGCTTGTGTTTATTAGTGCTAATAAAATGAAAAGTTGAAAAGTGATCACTCAAATAAGTGGTTATTATTCCAGCAACCATTTGATCCTTAATATCATTTGTCCATATGTGGTCAATAAGTGTAGCTGTATTATTATGGGCTGACACTCTAGTAGGATTAGAGATCAGCTGCAGGAAGCCAGCGCTGAAGAGCATGCTGACGAAATCAGCTGTATAGTTATGTACATTGTAAGATAATAAATCTAGATTAAAATCTCCACAGAGAATAGCTTTACATTTTCTTTCATTAATTGAATCTAAAATACCTTGAAAATGATCCAAAAAAAGCTCAATTTGCATATTAGGTGTGAGATTGTTTACACCAGTGCTAGGAGATCTGTAAAAATTACCAATAACAAGTTTTTTCTTGTTGTTAAATTCCAATTCAATAAATAAGCTTTCAATAATTTTTTCATGAAAAATGGAGTACTCATTTAGAACAGAGAAATTCAAAGATTTGTTAATATAATATGCTACCCCTCCACCAACGAAAGTTGATCTTGTTTTAAATACAATCGGATGATACAAAGATATTTCAAAAATGGATGGAATGACAATGGAGTAACATTCTTGTATACAAATGATGTCAAAAATAACCCCTTTTTCTTTCCAAAAATAAATTAAAGCTTTGACACAAAAGTATATTATTGTGATTAAAATTGCATATTTAGAAAAAGGGTTGGTAACTTGTAAACAGTTTAATTAATGTACTTTTGCAATTTACAACATTTGATGCTTTTCTGCAGTGTTATTTTATTTTGTCCTTTGAACTCAACAAAGCATTTGATGATATTGCTTTAAAAATTGCTTTACATTTCAAAGTTTTTTTTCATTTAAAACCATGGTGAAACCTAACTTTTTAGTCGATAAAGCAAATATTTAACATAAACCTAGTATATTCACTAAAAAAAATACTATGGGTCAATGCTGGAAGATGCTTAGAATCACTTGCTCTGGTTCGTGGATAGTCCTCTTTTAAGTGGATGATCAAAAACCCCTTTCTTCCCCCCCCCCCCTTCCCTCAAGGGGAGTAACTGCTAGTGTTGATAACCTTACTACTACTTCCACTACATATTCTCTTGATGCTAGGGGCATAGCACCTGCTAGTAATGTTGAAAGTGCCGATACTAAATATATATTTATTTATGTCTGTTAAAGTGTTTGTCTTATTTGTTGACCTTTGTCAATACTTAGTTTCAATAAGATATTTAAATTTCCAGTATGGCTTCGAAACCTATTGATATCCACTGGATTAGAACCGGTTCTCAGCAATACTGAAAAAACATGTATAGCAAATGACAATTTTCCACGAATGTTAAAATAAAAATCACAAAATTTATACGGCCAGTACTGTTTGCCCGGGACTTCGGCACATCGGGTCTAATTGTTATGGTTTTAATCTTAAAATGTTTTAGTGAGAGAACGCGGCATCACTCAGACGAGCCAATAGACTATCAGATGAAGAAAAAGGAGGCTATGACACGTATGCTTGATAATTACATTGACGACTCAGATCCTTCTGCTGACAACAATGGTCATAGTAATATGAAGAGGATGCGCAGAGATAGTTATACTGATGTTAATAATGATGATATGTCCATGTTGAATGATGATAACTTAGTGAAACAGGATGGGGAGACAGCTACTGCTTACAGTGTATGGAAAGAGGATCCTTTTAAGAAAATACTTAATCTAAAAGAAGGTAATTAATTTTAAATTATAATTGGGTGAAGATTTAAAATCATATTTATCTTGTTCAGTAAAATACTACCTAATCAAGTAAGAATAGTTATGATATCTTATATGAAGAAAACTTTTAAAACAGTTCTATTTATATTATAAAGTTTCTTTGTTGATAACACTTAATTCAGTAGACTAGTTGATATATTAAATTTATTAATCCTAAATATTGTTTTAGGTATAATAATGAAAATAACAGTAGATCCAGATACAGATCCTAAACCTAAGCGAAAAGAAAGAAAAGCTAAAGCTGGAAAAGGTAAACATGTTTTGATTTTCTTTTAAATCTATCCATTTGGAAGCACATTTACTCTATAAATAGTGAATTTTTGTCCGTTCTAGTAAAAGAATTGAAGTCCATATGTGGTTAAAATATTGTAAAGAAAGCGGAGATAAATAGGGATAAGACAATGGCCAGCAAATTGATGTACATCCACAATTATGATACACAAAATTACACCTTCATTAGATTACAATTAGTGGCTAAGCATTTGGATACTCGACTTATTGCACTAACAAATCAAAATTCAATTAAATTCCCCAAAGTTGTTAAGCCAACGAATAAGAAAACGTTATTATAAAACTTTGAGGATTAGTGTTATAAACATCCCATGTTTCCTCTCTACTTGGTTTTTCTGTTGCCCTGAAATACGGATCTTGGACAAAGTAGCTTCGGACAAAGTAGCTTCGGACAAAGTAGCTTCAGGACAAAGTAGCTTCCGGACAAAGTAGCTTCCGGACATTTACTTAAGAAAAGTAGCTTCCTTAGAAAAATAGAAAAAACCTCCTAAACGACAAACCTCCTAATGCGACATCTTTTAAGTAAAACCCCCTAAAAACTTTTCAAGTGATATCACATTTATTAAGTGTGAGGTAAGGGTCGATATTTTTAATGCAAGGTTGTATCGGGTTCGAAACCATGCCGTTGGGTAGCCAACACAGACTTTGGGACAACTGTCGGACGGATTTTCAAATTTCACCCTGTAGACAAATTTATTCAAGAAACAAATTTCGGTTTTGAATTTCGTCCCTGTGTGTTTTATCGCCATATTGGATTTTATTGTTCAACTTTTTTAACAGCAGTGGTGGATTTTATCCATAAATTTGGAAGATTTTTTTATTTAATAACTTTTGAAAAATTTTAGGACGTTTTACTTAAGAAATGTCTACACAGAAAGAGAGACATAGAAAAAGGCATAAAGACAGACATAAAGACAGACAAATAGACAGACAAAATGACAAACAGACAGACAGAAAGGCGGACAGAAATTGTAAAAATTAAAAAAAATGTTAAAACGAATTAAAAATTATAAAAAAAATCGCCGAACCCTTTTCAGTAAAATCCACGATCCACTTTTTGTTAAAATTGTTAAAGTTTTGTCTTTCAATAAAATTAGAAGTTAATGTACATTAAACATTCTTACATAGGTTAGGTTAGGTTAGGTTATAGGCAAGGGGGCCGAGCGCCCGCGGCTAGGCAGGCCAGGGGGCCGAGCGCTGCGGCCATAACCTTTATTACTATTAGAAGCTACTTTTCTTAAGTAAATGTCCGGAAGCTACTTTGTCCGGAAGCTACTTTGTCCTGAAGCTACTTTGTCCGAAGCTACTTTGTCCGAAGCTACTTTGTCCGAAGCTACTTTGTCCAAGATCCCTGAAATACTTATCTATACATTCCAAAGTTTTGCTTATGATACTTTAA
The DNA here is from genome assembly GCF_053477335.1 of Acartia tonsa. Taxonomy (NCBI): domain Eukaryota; kingdom Metazoa; phylum Arthropoda; class Copepoda; order Calanoida; family Acartiidae; genus Acartia; species Acartia tonsa. Next base: position 12,916,941 of record NC_137266.1, on the reverse strand, counting down.
CTGTTCATTATAAATTAACCTTTTTGTTATTGCGCTAATATTGGACATCTATCTTTCCATCTATCTATCTATTTATCTAATCTTCTTAGGTAAAGTAGAACCTGGCGTAAAATCCGAGCCAACAAGTTTAGTCAAGTGCGAAGTAGCGGATAGTGAAAATGAAAACGATGAAAAAGACCAAGGAATTGATAATTAGAATTTTGTATATGACTATTTAGGATTAGTTATTTATCGCATCGTATTATAGACAGCTTTCCACGGAAATTTAAATGAAAAATCAAAACCCTTTTTGTTAGCCCCGAGGTGCCGAAAGCCAAGACTAATAAAACTGGTTTAAAGGGGGACGTAACTGAAGCTTTTTTGATGCAGGGGGGGGTTTCTCAGGAACCACTTTATTAACCGTGTAAATTTTTTGGACTTAAACTTTTATGGGTATGAACATCTTATGGTTTCAAAGTCAACCCCCTACCCCCACCCCCTAGCCCCCCGGGGCTCAAAAACCCCCTAAAAATGAACCTAACCTTAATTTTCTCAGAAACCATTTGACCAATAGGGATGATTTCTTAAACTTAAGCTTTTATGGTTATGAACTAACTTCTAGTTTAAAAGTTTCTCCCATGCCGCCAACCCCTAGCCCTCTGGGGCTCAAAAAAACCCTAAAAATGAACCTAACCTTAATTTTCTCAGAAACCATTTGACCAATAGAGATGATTTCTTTAACTTAAGCTTTTATGGTCATAAACTAGCTTTTAGTGTAGAAGTCACCCCCCTGCCGCCAACCCCTAGCCCTCCGGGGCTCCAAAAAACCCTAAAAATGAACCTAACCTTTATTTTTTCAGAAACCATTTGACCAATAGAGATGAGTTCTTAGACTTAAGCTTTTATGGTTATAAACTAACTTCTAGTTTAGAAGTTACTCCCCTGCCGCCAACCCCTAGCCCTCCGGGGCTCAAAAAAACCCTAAAAATGAACCTAACCTTAATTTTCTCAGAAACCATTTTATCAATAGGGATGATTTCTTTAACTTAACCTTTTATGGTTATAAACTAGCTTTTAGTCTAGAAGTCACCCCTTGCAGCCAACCCCTAGCCCTCCGGGGCTCAAAAAAACCCTAAAAATGAACCTAACCTTTATTTTCTCAGAAACCATTTGAACAATAGAGATGATTTCTTAAACTTAAGCTTTTATGGTTATAAACTAACTTCTAGTTACTCCCCTGCCGCCAACCCCTAGCCCTCCGGGGCTCAAAAAAAACCCCTAAAAATGAACCTAACCTAAATTTTCTCAGAAACCATTTTATTAATAGAGATAATTGCTTAAACTTGTTTGCTAATAATGCTAATAAACTAAATTTTGGTTTAGAAGTCACCCCCCTGCTGCCAACCCCTAGTCCTCCGGGGCTCCAAAAAACCCTAAAAATGAACCTAACCTTTATTTTTTCAGAAACCATTTGACCAATACAGATGATTTCTTATACTTAAGCTTTTACGCTTATAAACTAACTTCTAGTTTTGTAGTTACCCCCCTGCCGCCAACCACTAGGCCTCCCGGGATCAAAAAAAAACCCATAAAAATGAACCTAACCTTTATTTATCAGAAACCATTTAATCAATAGAGATGATTTCTTAAACTTAAGGTTTTATGCTTATAAACTAACTTTTAGTATAGAAGTCAACTCCCATGCGCCAACCCCTAGCCCTTCGGTTGAAAACCCTAAAAATTCACCTTACCTTATTTTTTTCAGAAACTATTTAATCAAGAGAGATGATTTCTTAAAATTAAGCTTTTATGCTTATAAACTAACTTATAGTTTAGAAGTCACTCACCTGCCGCAAACCGCTAGCCCTCCGGGGCTCAAATAACCCTACAAATGAACCTAACCTTAATTTTCTCAGAAACCATTTGATCAAAAGAGTTGTTTTCTTAAACTTATGCTTTTATGCTTATAAACTTACTTTTAGTTTAGAAGTCACCCCCTTGCCGCCAACCCTTAGCCCTCCAGGGCTTCAAAAAACCCTAAAAATGAACCTAACTTTAATTTTCTCAGAAACCATTTGATCAATAGAGATGATTTCTTAAACTTAACCTTTTATGCTCATAAACTAACTTATAGTTTAGAAGTCAAAACCCTAGCCCTCAAGGGCTCAAAAAACCTCTAGAAATGAACCTAACCTTAATTTAAAAAATCAGCATGTTTTAAATGGACATTTGGACTTTCTGTTAATGATTATAGAGTAGCTACGTTTTTTAAATTGTACCTAAATGCTAAGAAATTATCATGCAAAGTTTAAAATCAATAGGACAATATAAATATGTCTTTTGTTAACAAAAAAAAAGCTAACCCTCACAGACCAAACCTAGTTAAAGAAAAGATTTGCTTTAACAAAATTTTTAATTAACAAAGTATAGAGTCCTAACTCTTTTTTCCCATAACAGCTGAATTCCAAAATATCTGCACATTTAATAATGCGGTTCCTGAGAAAACTGAGGTTAGGTTATTCCTCTGAAAGCCTACTAAAATAAATTTACTAGAATTTTAAGCTAAAGTATATTTTTCAGTGGGTTTTTGAGCCCAGGGTGGCTATGGGGTGGGTGACTTTTAAAATAAAATTTAGTTTATAACCATATATCTGCCAAACAAAGTAGTTTATACACATGAAAATTTATCTCTATTTAACAAATGGTTTCTGAGAAATTAAGGTTAGGTTCTTTTTAGGGTTTTTGAGCCCCGTAGGGCTAAGGGTTGTCGGTAGGGGGGTGACTTCTAAACTAAAAGTTAATTTATAAGCATAAAAGCTTAAGTTTAAGAAATCATATCAATTGATCAAATGGTTTCTGAGAAAATTAAGGTTAGGTTCATTATTAGGGTTTTTTGAGCCCTGGAGGGCTAGGGATTGGCGGCAGGGGGGGGGGGGTGACAACTAAACTAGAAGTTAATTTATTAGCATTATAGCTTAAGTTTAAGCAATCATCTCTCTTGATTAAATAGTTTCTGAAAAAAAAAGGTTAGGTCAATTTTTAAGGTTTTTTGAGCCCCATAGGGCTAGAGGTTGGAGGCAGGCTGGTGACTTCTAAACTATAAGTTAGTTTATAAGCATATAAGTTTTAGTTTAAGAAATCATCTCTATTGGTCAAATGATTTCTGAGAAAATAAAGGTTAGTTTCATTTTTATGGGTTTTTTGATCCCCGAGGGACTAGGGGTTGGCGGCAGAGGGGGTAGCTTTCAGGGTGGGCATACAAAAAAACCACCCAAAAAAACCCACCCAGGGTTTTTTTAAAAACCCATTGAAAAAAAACCCAAGGTTTTTTGGGTTTTTGGAAATCATTGAAATTTCAAGTTAAAATTTACAAATTAAACCTCTATTTACTCAAAGACTAGGATCTAATAACATTTTAAAGCAAATTTTACCTAAAAAACATAAAAAAATATGAAGTAATTATATAAATGATGCTCTACTTATTGTTCAAATGTTTATGAAATTACTTTCTCTCAAAACTTAATTTCAGAAAACGCTTTGCAACTAAATTGATAAATAATAAATTGTGTAAATTACATAATCATAATTGATTTTTTAAACTAAAACATAACAATTTATGAAAGGAAATAGTTACAATGGCGTGCAGAGGGTTTTATGGGGATGTAAAAAGAAAAAGACCTTAATAATTTCTGGAAGGGGGGGGGGGGGAGGTGTTGACAGCTTAAGAATAGAGGAGTAGGTTCTATGTTTTGAAGCCTTAGCTTTTAACCTCTCTTCCCCCTTAATAGAATATTTTGTGCACCATTGCTAATAAGGGTTTATAATTGATCAGAATGCCAGCTTTCTTCATTATCTATCTTTTTTATTGTGAAATCTTGCTTACCTTTTACCTACAACATCATAAACATTAATATTTCATCAATATATCAAATGTATTTGACTCCTAAATGAAAAAACCCAATAAAACCCTAAAAAACCCATAAAAACCCAGGGTTTTAAGGGTTTTTACGGGTTGGGTTGGGCTTTTTTAAAAAACCCTGGGTTTTTCCCCACCCTGGTAGCTTTGCTTTAACAAAAATTTTAATTAACAAAGTATAGAGTCCCAACTATTTTTTCCCATAACAGCTGAAGTCCAAAATATCTGCACAT